>NC_073304.1:72525325-73205752 GCF_027595985.1 Sorex araneus
TCCAAAGGTCTGGAGGCTGGAGCGATAGCACAGCAGGTAGGGTGTTTGCCTTGCATGCGGCCAACCCGAGTTCAAATCCCAGCATCCCATATGGTCCCCTGAGCACCACCAGGAGTAATTCCTGAGTGCAGAGCCAGATGTGACCCAAAAAGAAAAAGAAAAAAAAAGTCCATAGATCTGTATGCAGTAAAATTATGTTACTAGTCTGAGAGCAGACGTTAAGTTACCTTAAATAGACCTGTAAAAATCATTTTGATAAGAAAATTAAAACCATAAAGGAGAACAGGAAAGGGACTATATAATCTACTCAGAATAAATTAATATGAACACACTGGACATATTATACAGGAGTTTCTAATGATTCTATCCATTAGCAGATTTAATATGATAGATCTTCCTGCCAATTTTTGTGAGTTTGTTGTGTTAGAATCCAAATCCTTTCATATATTTCATACTTTTCCACAATTGGCTTACTTTGTTTTAGTAAATGGTACTTTATTATATAATAAATTCTTAATTGGTTAGATCGTGGCATATATGTAGTCCAAGATCTATTAACAGATAAAATATTTTTAAGTGTTCTGAGATGGACATATTTTCTCTGCACAGAGTATGTAGTTATTGGACAGTTACTCTTTAGATTATTTCTCCTGATATCTTTTTATTTTCAAAGAAAATAAGTATTTTGAAATTTTGAGTAGTCATACATATACTTAATATGAGAAGTACCTCCTGGCAACTCCATGTAAATTGTCTCATATTAACTCTCGAATTGGGACTTTTGCCTACCAACATGAATCCCTGAGGTCTAGGACAATCTAAATAAATTATGGTGATATTTAAGCTGTGGTGTGTTTTCTGTTTTTAGAAATTTTTTTTCTTTTTTGCCTTCTATCATCACATTTCAATAGACCCGATTCTTTCCCCTCTCATTTTCTATACATTTAAATTTCTTTTAACTGCATTTCAAATAGTGTTTGGGTATAATGTTGTAATGATCTCAAGTTGTTCTCTCCATAAACTCTTCTAAATCACTAAACATAAAAGATGCCAGCATATATTTAAAAAGCCATATTAAGTGGAAATGATGCAAATGCAACATCAGGGAAGTAAAGACCGGTCCCTGCTCTACTCTCCAGAGACTATCATTCAAAAGGTAGTTGACTTTATTTGCTATGGTTGATAGCCTCTTCTCAGACTGCTTGAATAAATTTGGGTATTAATCTGCGTCCTGTCTATTTAGAGAGAATTACTGTTATGGCTGCCTCAGGAGACTGTTTTCTTTCCAGATTTAGCTCAGCACAATATGGTTGGTTCCAACTTCTGAATGAGGCAGCCTATTTACAAAGCATGAATTGGCTTCATGAGTATGTGTTTGACTCCTTCTCTGAGCAATAACACTAAGTTGCACTACACACAGGACAAACAGAGGGGTCTGAAAACTGTCTCCTTTGGGCCTCAGAATACCGAGTCCCAAGACAGAAGAGGAGAAAGGAAAAAATGCAATTTGGGGTGGGTGTGATTGTGCCATGTGTCCAAAATTCTTGGAGAGCAGATGAGGTCCTAGGGAGACAGAGGGACAAACACAATTTCTGGTCTATATGCATCTTTGTCTTCATTGCCACAGAAGTAACCTGGCAGGATGCAGGTGGCATAAGCCTCATTTTACAGATAAGAAAATGGGAGATTAGAGAATTTAAATTACCCAGTTAAAGGCACTCTGCCAAGTGTGTCAGTATGTCAGTGTTTGGCACATAATTTGCACTTAATGGATACTTTTGAATGCTCTCAATGAATCTCTCAGGAAGGCAATTTCAGCATGCATCACAGCCCTTAAAAATGTGTGTGGACTTTGAAGTAGCAGTTTTATTTCTAGGAACTATCAGATAGGTCACCAAAGAGTCTCTTTGTGTGTGTGTGTGTGTGTGTGTGTGTGTGTGTGTACATGCACCCACTTGTGCATGTGTGTGTATAAGTGTAAGATGATAATTATGACCTCATTTACAAAGATATAGCTTTAAAATACACTAGATATCTGAAAGAGAAATTGTTGAATAATTCAATGTCACAATGGTACCATTCAGCCATTATAAACAGTGGTTTCAAGGAAATTTCTATGGCGTATGTAAATGTTCACAATATAGAAAAAATATAATAGTATGATCTCAACCATGTTCTCTAAGATAATATGCATGTGTATATGGTACATTTCATTTTAGTAATATTTGCACATATATATAATGTTTTTTTTCTAACCAATTGAATAGTTCATTATTTTATTATCTCTTATAGTAACATATATTCTAAATTATCTATAGTAAATGTTTTAACTTAGAATAATAACAATGCTTCCTGTTTTGTACCCTCATTCTATTAAGTGCATTAGGAATGACTATACTGAAGCTCTCATTCCATGCAGTTAATATAAACTGTGTCATTAATCTCAATACAAGAAAATTCCCACTGAGAGCCAATGTAATGCAATATGTAAGAGACATTCATCTGGAGCTCAATTTCCTGGCTTCAAAACTCAGTTCTGTGATCTGCATGCTGTGTGATCCATAACGGCTTGATAAACGTCTCTCTGCTGAAAATGGAGCTAGTGAAATGTCCTTCACATATGATTATGATGAGCAGACTTTATTAATTGCCAAGAATGTAGTTAAACATTAAACAACTGTTATATTTGCATTGGATTTCACTTTTTTTTTTTTTTGGCTTTTTGGGTCACACCTGGCGATGCACAGGGGTTACTCCTGGCTCTGCACTCAGGAATTACCCCTGGCCGTGCTCAGGGGACCATATGGGATGCTGGGATTTGAACCCGGGTCGGCCGCGTGCAAGGCAAACGCCCTACCCGCTGTGCTATCTCTCCAGCCCCAGGATTTCACTTTTTTAACTTGTTATTTTATCGTAAAGTTTATTTTAAGGCTAATGACATTTTTTTAAATTCTTTTGCTATGGCAAAAATATTGCCCTTTTTGCATTTTGTTGTTGATTTAATGAATTGACAGGACTCCCAACACATTCATTAGATGATATCACTATCACTGTCATCCCATTGCTCATCAATTTGCTCGAGCGGGCACCAGTAACGTCTCCATTGTGAGACTTGTTGTTACTGTTTTTGGCATACTGAATACGCCATGAGTAGCTTGCCAGGCTCTGCCATTTGGGCGCGATACTCTTGGTAGCTTGCCGGGGTCTCTGAGAGGGACTGAGGAATTGAACCTGGGTCGGCCACGTGCAAGGCAAACACCCTACCTGCTGTGCTATGGCCATTTGGTATGTTTACATTTTCAGGACCCAAGTAGACTATGTGACAGTATCAGTTATGTAACCATCCCTTGACTAAACCAGCATGAAGTCAGAGGGATGATTCATACTTCCTTCCCCTAAATTAATCAACAATTTATTGTGTCTGTGTGTGCCTTGGTTTGGGAATATAGTGAGAATAGCACAGTCCCTGCCTTCAAGGAGCTCACATTATGTCTCCATCAATTACATGCAGGCAAATAAAAGGCATCATTTAAATGGACACAAGGTCATATGCCTATTGGGGGCAGGGAAATTTGGAGAAGAGTGTGTGGACAGACAAGTTTCTCAATAATTGGGTGTGAAGTGAATGGAAGCACTTAGGACCAAATAGGAAGGTTAAAATGTGAATCAGAGTTCCAAAAGGAGGTAACATCAAATACAAAGATGTGAAGGGAAGAGAAACATAGCCCGCTTTGATGATGCCAAAGTGATTAACTTCCACAACCAACATTATATCTACAAAGAGAGAAGGTACAGAATTAAAACTATTGAAAACCAGATTCCACAGCTAGCCATGTCCCTACCATAGTATTGTCATCATTTGTCATCATATGCCACTTAATTTTTATTAATCTCAGTCTTCTAGTAACTTCTATGACAACTGGCACAATAATTGTGATGATCCTCTATGATTAAAAAACTGTAGGCAGTGGTGATAGGATTCATCCTAGCATAAGATAGATATATGATGTAAAAAAGCAAACAAGGACTGAAATGTCTCCTCACAACTCTGCTTAGAAGACATAAACTTTCCTTTCCAACTTTGTGTTCAACCAGGTTTTCCCAGTGCCTCCTCTGCTCTGGGCTCTGGTCACATGTGCTGGTTATCTTGGTTCCTGTGTGTGTGATGCACCCAAGTAAATAATAAATTAGTCTCAGTCGCTTTCCCTTAGTGCATCATGAGAGTCCTTGAATTCTGCTCCTAAAGAAGAAAACTGGAGAACAATTTACAAAGTACTTCCTCTAGGCCATGCTCTTTCTTTGCCTAGGCTTCTTTTCCCAAAACCGTAGCTGTACCCACAGAAGAGAAATTAGGAAGCCTTCGAAGACTAGTGGAAATTACCTTCCTATTAAAAGCAGTGTTAGGGCTGGAGTGATAGCAGAGAGAGAGGGTAGGGCATTTGCCTTGCATGCAGCCGACCTGGGTTCGATTCCCAGCATCCTATATGGTCCCCAAGTACCGCCAGGAGTAATTCCTGAGTGCAGAGCCAGGAATGGCCCCTGCACATCACCGGGTATGACCCAAAAAAATTTTTTTTAATTATAAAAAATAAAAGCAGTGTTAGATGTATCCATCCATCCCAGGTAGAAAGTTTAGTGATATAATAAACATACTCAAAGACGCAAAGCTGCTCAGTATCTCTGCCTCTGCCAGGCCTTCACTATTGAATTCTGTTTCCCAGACCTGAAAGGGAGAAGGTCAGGGATATGTAATCATTTGAAACTGTCTCTGTAGCATCAGTTATGAATGTAGAAGCATGAAGTTTTTTCTATGGCTGATTTCTCTCACTGTTTTCTGCTGGTGTCTATGTGTAATGTGGAGGCCCATTATTTTACATAAAATAAGTCTTAGTTCCCCTTCATGTCATTTGAGGCCAAGATTTCTTTTTTTCATCAATGTCACAGTGGAAGTACATTGAGCAATATGACATTACTGAAGGACCTACTGTACTCAGCATTCAAGGCTGGAAGCTCGCATGTCTTCTGCATAGTTGGAAATATTGAGCCACACATTCACACATTTAGGAAGGGATGAGTTGGGAGAACTACCTGGAGTTATCACTGTATCACTGTCATCCCGTTGCTCACCGATTTGCTGGAGCGGGCACCAGTAATGTCTCCATTGTGAGACTTGATGTTACTGTTTTAGCATATTGAATACACCACAGGTAGCTTGCCAGGCTCTGCGGTGCGGGCGAGATACTCTCAGAATCGAGCCCGGGTCGGCCACGTGCAGTGCGAAAGCCCTACCCACTGTGTTATCGCTCCAGCCCACCTTAGTTATAGCTGGAAAAATTTTGTATCCCCTGCTCTGTGTGTGTGTGCGTGTGTGTGTGATGTGATGATGTGTGAATCTCAAATCAAAAGAAAACACATATATGATACAGCTAAGTTTCCCTGAGCTTGCCTAAATCCTTGACAGGATTTCCATTTGCCTTTACGTCCCTCGGCCTACATAAAAGATGGCCCTGGCTCTTAAGCCTCATGTGACAGAATACAAGTAGGACGGAAATGAGTATCTCATGGGTGACGGGTGTTGGAGGGAAGCCTTGAGTGTCTGCCCAGGCTTCGGCTTCCCACATGTCTTCTTCCTCCATCAATCTGTCTGACCCCGTCCGAAGATCTGATGACTTGTTTCCTGCTCACTCAAGGCCTCTCTGTAGGTCTCAACCTGTCTGGTCCTAACAGGGTGGACACCCCTGGAAGGGGTCTGTTGCTGCAGGAAATAAAGTTCACTGCTCACGCTCCGGGTATCTTCCTACAGGAAACAGCATCCTGCACTCGGCAGCTGACAGCGTGACCAGCGCCGTCCAGAAAGCCAGCCAGGCCTTGAATGAGCGTGGGGAGCGGTTAGGCCGAGCTGAGGAGAAGACGGAAGACATGAAGAACAGCGCGCAGCAGTTTGCAGAAACTGCGCATAAGGTAGGTTGAGGGCTCAGCCTGGGCTGTGAGGGTGTTTGAGGGCAGAGGAACACTGTGTTGCTATGTTTTCCCTAAGAGCCAATACTCATTTAAGGCGTTTTCTTTTCCTTTTATTTTCTCCCCCACCTCCAGCTCCACCCATCCCTTCGTTCAATGCTCATCTGCTACCTACGTAGTCGTGAGAGTTTTCGTTGTAGCTGTCTCTTGGGCCATCTCCTTTTCTGATGCCTGGATCAGTGTCACTGCCCTTGCTTGGCATTTTGGGAAGTGAGGATTCAGGTTTAATGCTCAGGTTTCGGGGCACAGGATGAAGAGGCAGGGGATGTCAGGTCTCAGGGCACCCCTTCCCACTAAGCAAAATGCTTGGGAGAAGCCACTGAAGTCTGCTGACTTCTCCCACAATGTCCCTGTCTGGAGCCTGGCATGCTGTGTTCTTGCCCTCCCCCCCAAAACAAGCTCTGGTCCTCAGGTCTAGCACCCCTCTGCTAGTTGTGGGTCTCTCAGGCCGACCTAACCAGTGGATAGCTGCTTACCCGGTTCCCTCCTGCCCTCCTGCTTCCAAACCCACAGGATAGCTAGTCTCACACAGCCTGGCTCAAGCCACACACATGGGCACACGCACACCCACACACATGCACTAAGAAGCTCCCCTCCCCCCCCACACACACGGAGAAGCGGGGAAGGGGTATGTCATTGGCAGCCAGCTCACTGGGATGGGTGCAAACCAAAGGCAAGAGAGCCCTCTGGGTCAGGAAATAAAGAGAATTTATTCCAGTTCTTGTGCTTCCCATCAAAGGGCAATTCTTTTTCTGGATGGTGATTCAAATTTAGGTTTACAGAAATGACATCTGCTGATAACGGTTGGCACCTCAGACTCCGGTTCTGGTGTTTCAGATATGTTTTCCAGGTGACCTTTGGGGAAAAAATTAATTTTCTCCAACAGAAAAACATGCTTCTGCTAAGGAAACAAGAAGTGACAACCTGAAATGTAAGGAGGAATATCTTCCAGTTGAGCCAAGCCTGATCCCGATTCTATTTGAGGAAATGCTTCCTGCCTTCCCTTCCTGCATTCCCTCTGCACAAATCTGTCTCACACGAGTTCATTGCACTGCGGCTGTGGGGGTTTCCTTCAGGGGTTCCCTGGAGAAGCATTGACAGGGGTTGTGTGAGAAAGGCAGCCCTATTGGAAGCCAGAGCCTTGCCTGCCATGGTTGTGAGAGGGAACTCAGATCTAAGCCTCCGTTCTTCCGTCCTCCTCCACCAGCCTTCGTGGTCCAAAGATCATGGTGAGAGAGAGGTGCTAAAATTCCAGGCCCAGCTTCATTCATTCCAACAGCAGCAAAGCTTGCTGGGTGAAACGAGGAGGGGAAAGCCAGGAATCTGGAGAAACGTTCACAGGTTGATTTGGAAAGAGAAGACCAAAGGAAGTGATCTTTCCATTGTCTTCAGGTCTGGGAAGTGTGATTGTGCAAGCAGCTCTCCCTCATGCCTTCATCTCACAGAATAGAGCACTGATAAAATTCTGTGAAAACAAGAGTGGAGCCTAATGAGTAAACCATGAGCCAAGTTACCAAGGAAGTCTGTAAAATCACTCTTCCTAAGGTGAAGTAGACAATACCTGGAGGTCATCGGTGTAGGCGTCCCCCTCAGAGGAGGTCAGGCAACACTGGGTTGGATATAATCTAACCAGATGGCCGGACTTCTTGGCTCTGGTTACCTCGTTTCCCTGATATTGTGCACACATTCGCTAGGTCCTGGGAAGACAATATTGTAGAACAGTTAACACTTTTTTTAAACTTACCCTCTGAATGACCTTGGGTAAGTGCTTAATTTCTTTGAGCTTCAGTTTCTTCATCACTGTTAATAATGGGATGTGAGATGCTTTGTAGGATGTGATACAATTGAGTTAACCCAGTATCTGGCATATTTATACCTATATTCATATAATGATTTCCATTAAAACCATTTCTTTTTTTTTTTTTTTTTTGCTTTTTGGGTCACACCTGGTGACACACAGGGGTTACTCCTGGCTCTGCACTCAGGAACCACTCCTGGTGGTGCTCAGGGGACCATATGGGATGCTGGGAATCGAGCCTGGGTCGGCCGCATGCAAGGCAAATGCCCTACCCACTGTGCTATAGCTCCAGCCCCCCAATTAAAACCATTTCTGATGAACCTGCCCTACTGCTTATCAGCCCCCTAACAGCCAAGGGTTGACCACCACCAGGCTCTGCCTCCACCAGTTTTCAGGAGAGATCCACTAAGCCAGGGTCGGGCGAGAAGGCTGGGGATATCCTGTGTGGAGGAATGAGGCTGTTGGTATCTGTTAGAGTATTTGAGAGAAAAAAGAGAATACTGCAACTGCCAGAGTTGTGCTTTTCTAAAATTGGGATGTGTGCTTATGAATCACCAGTACTGGCAGCAGCCCAACAGAGGAGATGAGCTTCTTTAGGTAAGGGGTCGTAGCTCTTTTCTCAAGGGTCGAGACTCCTGATTCCAACCTCTGATGTGGGTTGACCATGAAAATGTCACTCTATGCACCAGGTGTGCCGGTGGGCAGAGTTCCACGCTGTCCAGTGCTCAGACCTTCCAAACACCCCACCCCGCCCAGCCCAATAGCCTGTGTTGACTCATAAGGAGTGGGCTGTGTTTGCACATTAGCTGTGGTACGCATAAGAGAGCAGAGAAGGGCAATTCTTGGTGACAGTCCCTCCACAGTTGTGGGTTGGATCAGGGCATGTGAGTTCGAGGGAGATCATGTCTCACCTTTCCAGATGCATAGTAGAAGGGGCTTTTTTTGCCTTATTGACTTTTCCCTGGACCCTTGCCATTGACCCGGGCTTGTTAGTGAATGGGTCACCTTCCCGTGACCCCAACCAAGATCCACGGGTGCTTTTCTGCCCAGAGCAGATGGAAAACAGCCTTGTTCCTCCCTCTCCCCAGTTCCCCTCAGCCTGGAGGAGGCGTGGTTCCTTCCTGAGCTCTGGGCTTGGCAAGGTCTCAACCCTTAGGAAAATGTAGCTCAGCCTCAGCACAGACTGCTCGCTTCCCTCACCCTGCACTCCAAAAGCACAGCAGAGCAAAGTGTGCAGCGGGGAGGCAGCAGACAGCTGTGCCTACCCACACCTAGGCATGCTCTGATGACATTTGTGCAGAAAGAAATGGGAATTGCTCCATTTCACATGAACCTACATCTCTGGGGATGGGAGAGGCATGTGGCCTTTCTCTCTGCAGGGAATGGCTGTCTCTATCTCCACAACAGTCACCTGCTTTCTCTGAATCTCTGAGCCAAAAGTCCTCAAGTGGCCAGGCCTCTTAAAGAATTGCCCTAAGAGCTAGATAGATAGTACATGGGTTAAGGCACTTGCCTTGCAACAGCTGATTCAAATTCAGTCCCTGGCATCACATACTGGGGTGATCCCTGAGCACAGAGCTAGGAGTAAGTCCTCTGAGCACTCTTGTTCATGGCCTAAAACCAAAACAATAATCTTACTAATCTAAGTAATGATATTGGCATCATCATTGTTGTTATTACTGTTATTATTTAAGTGGGATAGGTTACACAGAATTCAAAGTTTTATATGAAATATTAAGAAGACAAAAATTGAAAGGGAAAATTTAAACCCCACTTTGACAAGATCGCAACCTTCTGAATTGATCCAGAAGCATTTGAGTACAAAATGATAAGTGTATATTTATAGAAATGATAATTTGAAGAACAGAGTAGGTTTGGCCTTTGAGCCTAAGTCGCATAGCAAATTTATAACAGGCATAGGGGTATCCCCCTACCACTCCCCCCACTTTAATTTGGTGTTCTTTATACTCTGCCATCTTTATTTTCACATTCTGCATCTTCTAGCTCCCAGGACAATTTTTTAAAATAGTAAACGTGAAAATGATGCCACCCTCTCAAAAAAATACCTCAAGTAGCAAATGCCCAATCTAGTTGCACTGCTGCAAAGCAGAGCTGGCCTCAGCCCCACAAGGTCCTCGATTTTATTCCAGAGTGTTGTAGGAAGCCGGATCTGGTTTGAGCAACAGGGTTGGCACACAGCAATTTATTGGAGGTTAAATGCTCAGTTAAATGCTCAGGACAGCAACACCAATCGAACGTTTATGGTTGGTATTCATCACACACATCAACATTAAAAGACTGTGCTGATATGGTGGTTCACATTGCTAAATAATGGTTGACACTAGACACTGGGCGAGAAGTAGACACCATGCAACAGAGAATTACAGAAAAGCTAGGGAGGGAACAGACTTAAGAAAGACCTTGGTTTTGCATTTCTACCCACCATGTTTCCTAGGTTATAAATAAGTTCAGATCTGGAGTTGTAACCATCCCCTCCTCTATCTAGACAAGGGAAACCAGTCAATAATTTATCATGGATCCCTTGGTTTATTCAGGGTTTCACTTAGACTAACAACTGACCAGATCTTCATGAAACACTGAAGAGTACGGAGATCTATGGAGATCTTCTCTTTAGCTGGTTTCGTCAGGTAGAAGCACGTAGAGTGATTTCATATGAGGTTTCTCATGCAGAGATTAACCCAGCAACATGAGGGCTAAATTCATAGGTCCCCTCTCTATCATGTGTCAGCCTGGTCTAGTACACTGGTTAGGAGACTTATATGGTGCTGCTTTCATAGGTGGCCCACGGTGGTGGCTTTGAGTCAGTACTCCTTGGAGAAATAGATCACTGACTTCTTCTAGGATGATGCAAGAACCAAAATGTGGAATCAGGGAATGCCTCTTGATAATTGTTCAAAGGTCAAGAACCTGATTATGATGCAGATGGCAGGGCATTTACAAAGTGATTGCCTTTGAGAATCATCTGCTCTTTTGTCAAAGAAATTCTGGATCTCAGAATTCTGCCCCCTTTCCCAAGTCACTCCCAGCCTTGACCTCAGGGATTGTCCCTAATGTCATATCATATGAAGAGTTGCAATTCAGCATCAGCTCTGCCTGCTGGTTCACATCCCCCACAAAGATTCCATGGGAAGGATCTAGCTAAAAAAAAAGACAAATCAGATTTAATTTTATGTCCCACAGTTGTGTGCATTTTCTTAATTATATCATCAAGAACTCAAGCTGGGTTTGGGAAGCTATTGATTGGTATTTGGTGTTCTCATTTATAAATAGCTGTAACATTTCAATAAAGCACATTTCTGTGGAGGAGGACTATATCAAGATTTGGATTTTTGGTTTTTCTTTCTTCTTCTTTTTCTTCTTTTTTTTTTTTTTTTAGCCCTAGCTCCTAACACAGTTTAATTGTCATGTGCTCTGGACTTGGTTGAACATCCATACAGGGTTTTGCATATATTGTTGACAATTATTTCTTTGCAGTTGGTGCTTTGTAATAATGTATGATGCCAATGAAGACTTGCCTTTGTGCAAGTTTGGTGTTACTAGTGACTAGTCAACCAGGGGCCTGTGCCCAGCTCCCACAGCTCATATGGGTGACTTGGACATCGTTCAAGTGAGCTGGACATTGTTATGTGAGCTGGACATTGTTCCTAGTCATTGATGTCTCCATGTGTCCCTCCAGTGGGATGAGGGCATCACATATAGCATTTCTCCACCTGAGCTCCAACACCAGCACAATTACTGTCAAGAGTAAAATGAAAGGGTTAATGGACTATTTTTCAAGAATGTCACAAATTTAGTCCAATAGCAAATAGACTCCTGCTTCTCATCATGGCTATGGGGAGGAGACTGGCACAGGGGATCCCTCCCACTATTATTAACATCTTCCTTTTCTCATCCCTCTCTCTTTCCGTAGCTTGCCATGAAGCACAAATGTTGAGAAACAGCCGACTGTGGTGAACCTCTTACAAGAAGTGGAAGAGTTTGTGTCGCAGTTTTTACAAGAATCCCAGACCTCCGCTTGCTTTTATTCTAGTATATGGACATTTGGGTTTTTTTTTGTTTCCCTTTTTAGATGTTAATATGAAAAAAAAGATTATTATGTTTATACATTTCCCTGATGATCTTGCGAAGAAATGCTGCAAAAAGCATCAGCTTCATTTTGGGTTCCCCATCGCCCACACTCACCGCACTGTGTGTATGTGTTTATATTAAGTTTTTCACTGTTTTTATTTGTCAGTTTGTTTCTTTGTTTAGCTAGAAACTTGGACCAAATGATATACTGAGATGAGTCTAAACTGGCAACCTAAGCTTTTGTCCTGATATTAAGCAGGAAGGCAGTTCAATATGGTGACATCAGATATTTTTGCTCCTGGATGGAAATAAAGTAAAATAGCAATTGGTCTCTGTGTCCTCCCTAGTCTTAATTTGAAGGAGAAGATTCTAGATGTTATGGAGAACAATAAGATTTATCAGGGGAAACAGCAGTCTTAGACTCTGCTCCTTCTCTAGTAATCTTTTGCATGAGCCCTCATCAGCAGTTAGAAAAACAAATCAAAATCACAGATAGAAATCTACTTTCTGAACTAGTTTAAATATTTCCGCTCCTTGTTTAAAGACTGATTATTTGGAATTATCATATGAAGGATAAAAATTTGAGATTAAAGCCCTGAGGAAAAGCTGTGCATTCACGGATGTGTCTCTAGTGATTGTCCCAAATTACAGGAGCTGGCATTGAAAAGAACTTGGATTTTTATCAAGAATTGATTTGTGCAGATAAGCGTCTGTGGAAATGACAGGGTGAACGTAGATGACACTTTAAGTCATTTTTCTTTTCTCTTCACCAAGTTCTGTCTATTTTAAAGACACCCTCACCACTGTCTTGGGCAGAGGCCTTCGCATCTGGATTTTGTAGAGTTCAATATTGTGATTGCTCCCTATTTAATATCATTTCAGTGTAGGTTTCTGGACACATTGCATTTCAGAGTGATTGCAACTCGCTTGAGAGAACATGAAGGGGGTTCAGTCCAGAAGTCTTCAGGCTGCCCCGAGGGCAGTGCAAGTTGGCCCCCCACACACACCTCCCAATTTTCTATTATTTATGATAGTGCAAGGTACATAGTAACTGGGGAGTTTTGTTTCTTAGAGGGTTGGAAGCTGACCATGGAAGTTGAATTCTGTCTTCATTAAACAAGTAAGCAAACTGCATAGCCCAGCCTCATTCTCAGCTCCCATAGCAGTGCGTTGGTTTTTAGGCTTCTTGAATCTGCAAACCCCTTCTTGTTCCTTCCTAGCCTTTGAGCCTGCTGAACCTATGAGCTCAGTAGGCTCAATTTGTAGCCTCTTACATTGCAATATTATTGATAGGATTGTTTGAATAATTTAAGTTCTCCTGATAAAGCATTTTAGAGAGAGAGATAGAGAGAGAAAGTTGGAATATCAATAAGGAAAGTAATAGATGTCAAACAAAAGAGAGATTGACTGTGCTGGAGACGTATTTTTGAATCCTCTTGATTAAATGTTTCAGTTCTAGCAAACTGTAAATATATATATGTATATATAAATATGGTAAGCCATATGAGTTTACTATCAGATTCTGTAATTTTATTTTTGGTGTTTTAAAAATTAAAATATGCAAAGAGGTTGCTACCCATTAGAAGCACTTATGATATCTAAGAAAAGCCAAAAATAATAGTCCAAATGGTTCTGCTCATAGATTTTAGTTCAGAACATACAACACTTCCCAAATTGGGCTAAATCTTCAGAGATAAATAATTGAAAGGGTAAATCTAAACCCCCTTGACAATTGGCCAAACTCAAAATGTAAACGTTAATACCAACTCTCAAACAACAGTATTTGCAAAGATGCTTCTGAAGTAACAGACAATGAGGTCATAAGCAGACTGTGAAACCTGAGATTCTTCCACCCTAGTAGAGCTGTGATTGCTGCCTCAGAAACAAGTATTTTACATCTTACCCTCTGTCCTCACCATCTACCCCTTTGAAATTTCCTACACACGTTATTGGAATCTCTGTTCACCTTCTGTATTGGTTTGCTTCCAATCATACCCTCGACGTCCCTGTGTGGCGTCCTGCCTACCACATTGCCCCCAGAGAGGCTAGAATAGCGGCCCCTGTCCCTTCTCTGCCTCCTGGCCTCTTGCTGAGGCCTTGTGATGACACCATGAAGTTCTATTCTTTTGTAGAAGAGGCTGCAGTACTAAATATTAGTGCAACCTAGTCTAGAGAAAATTGCTGGAATGATTCACGTACTTGGGACCAATTTGGTTGAACTCGCTAGAAAAGCTTTTCTTTTCTGCTTGTTTCATTTCTGCTTTTCATTATGAGTTTTTGGGACACTATTTTTGTGAAGAGTTTCTTGTTTTGACAATGTGTAAAGAGAAGAAACTTCCCAGTGTTATCACCTCTTGGAATGTAGCTTAGTATTCTTCACTAGTATTAGATATCTGTGTACAGAGAGTATACAATTATTCAGGTTAATGTTTCATATTAAAGAATGTATTTGTAAAATGTAACAAGATCAGTAGTTAACTTTTTTTTTTAAGCTGAGGGGGAAAAAAGTTTCTGTGTTAGACTTAAAATTACAGTGAAATCTGTCTTAATACTACTTTTGTGGCTAACAAAGGTTGTGAATTTATGTAAGAGTATTTACAGATTGCCCTGCCTACAGGGTAATAAGGATAGGTTTTGCTTTTAATTTTTAGGATTACAACACTGCTGATATCTATTGTACAGTTATTAATTCTTCCCTAAGATGTCAAGTACAATTTTTGTTTCTCTCAAAGATGAGTAACACCTGCTCTATGATTCACTATTACAGCTAGCTCTAATTTGTCATTAAATATTTGAATTCTGTGTTGAAAGTTTGCTTCTGTCAGTTATTTGTGGAGTCTGTACATCACCACCAAATAGTTGGGGATCGCCACAGTTTCGATGTGAATGGAAGCTCCTGTGTGCCTACAGAAGAGCTGGGACCAACATTATGATAAAGTTTACTTTTCTACATTCCAAAGGAAGAAAAGACCATCAAGATGATCTGAAAAATGATCATCTATCTGTCAAGGGGAGTTTTCTTTCTTCTCATAGTGTGTAAAAAACACAAAAATAAAAAGAGAACTGCGGGCAAGGGAAGGGACAGAGCCAAGATGGTTGATCTCACCACAGTTTATTCCAAACTTCTTTCTCCATTCTCCTCTGATTCTCCTCCTGCTTCTTCCTCCCCCATCCTACCTCATTCTCTCCCTCTGCTCCTCTCTAACTCGCCCCCAGCCCCCTCATACAGCTACCTTAAATCCCCCACATCCACTCCGGATGCCACGGGCCCGGGGCTCATGCGTAGGTGTGGTTACAATCCATAGGGGGTAAAGTTCTATCCCTTAGGGGATGCTTTCACTAGGACAGAATCTCCCTCAGTAGGACATCCGCCCCATGGGTGTGTTTCCCCTCTCTTTGTCCGACTAACATATAAGTATTCATATTATAAATCATTTTGTGGGGCTGGAGTGATAGCACAGCGGGTAGGGCGTTTGCCTTGCACGCAGCCGACCCGGGTTCAAATCCCAGCATCCCATATGGTCCCCTGAGCACCGCCAGGAGTAATTCCTGAGTGCATGAGCCAGGAATAACCCCTGTGCATTGCTGGGTGTGACCCAAAAAGCAAAAAAAAAAATCATTTTGTAAGGACATAGCAAGAGACGCATTAAGCTTATAGAATTGCTCTCCGGGGGTCACCTCGATCTCAGACTACAGCGCTCAGGCCAGATTAGTCTTTCCTAGCCCTAGCAGGGCCTAGTCTCATCGTTGCTTGCCCTGGGTCCATCCTGTCCCTCGTTGGGACCCTGCTTTTGAGGGTGCTAGGAAGTAAGGCCAGCTGAGGCTTAAGTCAAGAATGCAGATGCCCGGGAATAAATAATATTTGAAGCCAATTAAATCCCATGTTACCAAAGCATATTAATAAATGTCTTTCTTTGTCAACACAAAAAGGATATTGTTTTAAGGTAAACTATTCAAAAGACATAAGAGAGGAGAAAGACAATATTAACTTACAATACAAGATCACTGTCCTAGCAAGGTCTGACCTTACAAATTAACAGTTTGATCAGAGGAAGAGCAGATAAACTGGTAGAAGTGGTTACAGATAAACAAAGGAATGGGAGTGACTCGGGAGCACTTTGATGGGTGTGACTGATAAACCTAAGCTCCTAGTGGCAAGGGGAGCAGGACACACCAATGATATTCAACACATAGGTGAAGTGACTCAAAGCAGTAGTTATGTTTTAACTGATGTGCTAACTGAATCCTTATCCCAGCATGCTCCCTCATCCAGCCTATCCGTTTCATGCCTGTTAAACTGGAAAGACGGTTTGATGAAGTTATGGCAATTTATTTCTCTAGAAAGACAATGCCGCTTATTGTATTGCCAGGGTCATTTTCCAGGGCAATGCCCGAGGTGACTCCTGTAGCATCCTTGCCCTTTCTAGGTTAAAGCAGACAGTACAGACTTTAAAAATACTTCCTGGGACTGTAAGCGGAGGAAAGAGAGTGCCATCTCTGCTTCTCAGAGAAGAAGGCCCAACCTTAATTATATTTCTAAAGTTGCTAGACCTTGTGAACTAATTCTAAACAACAGCCTTGTGAAGATAACCTTATTTCCCAACCTGATTTTTATTTGTTAGCAATTTGTTAGCAATTATGCCACAAATGTTGTGGGAAAAGTAATATGAAGTTTGGGGTTTGGGGGTTTGGGTTGTTTTTCATTGACAACATGGTTAGGAAAAACATAACTAGATGGGGCAGAAAAAGAAGAGGAGGAGAGAGAGAAATATCAGCCCTCAATTTCAGAAATGCAAATGTTTGAGAGTTGTTTCCTGCTGCTATCCATTCTGTGCGCCTCTGGCTCGGCCATGAGGGAGGCTGGGGAGCAGCTGGTCATGAGTGTGCACATTTATACATGCATGCACATTCATATATCCCCAACATTTTCACGTGCTCACTCATGTTAAAACAGGCAGGCACACAGCTGGCATCAAAGAGAAACTGAGCTGCGCCCCTGGACTCCCCAGAGTCTCTTGGTGACACTTTCTGACTATTTGCAGGGGTCATTAGAAGTGGAAAATGCCCCAGGTGGGCCATTATCAGAGCAGGAGAAATGTAAAGACTTAAAACGCAGGAAGAGAACTCATTCACCCACAAGGCAAGTTTAATTTTATTTCTCCAAACTGTGAATGTACTAGCCTCCCTCTTTTAACTAGATAGTGCTAAGACCGGTTTTATTTTTCGTTTATTTTTTTCATTTTTTCATTCCTGAGATTATCTATGAAATGATTTTTGTAGAACCAAAAAACAGCCTGATGGACAAAATTAATCTTCAGTTCTACTTCCAGCCTCCTGTGAGGTCACCTTTCTCCCCACTGTGTCCTTTGCCTCACTTTCTGACCCTTCTTAAATCCTGCTTTAGCTAAGCCTTCCTAAATTGTTACTAAGACATAAAGTGCTGGTTTACCGTGGCTTAGAGCAATTCTCTACCCTGGCTGCGATTCATGCTCATTTGGGGGACTTGGAGAAATGCAGGCATCCTACATACAACTTTGACTTCTTGGTGTTCCTTTGTCGTTTGCAAAGGAAAAAAAAATGAACAGCGCGCGTGCGTGGGTGCGTGCGTGTGCGTGTGCGTGTGCGTGTGCGTGTGCGTGTGTGTGTGTGTGTGTGAGCGCGCGCGCGCACACGCGCACGCAGGGTAGTAGAAGGCAGGGGGAGAGGGGTCAGACTCCTGACTTTCCCGGATGCTGAAATTTTTTCATCAACAAATTTAACCTGTCAAGGAAATTAAATATGATATACATTTAAGCTCAATTACTGTTCGAGTGTAACCTTCTGCCTTGACCCCCATTATCTTTTCTCCCTGGAGCCTCACTTCAGGTCTCTGGATTTCCTGAGCTGTGTTTTCTCTTCCCACCCGCTTCCCACCCCTCAGGTTCTCTCCCACACCTAATTCTTTCTGCTGCTAAGTCATGATCCGCAGCATCACATTTTTAGGAGTGTGTTTGGGGGAACGACGGGGGGTCAGCTTTAGAGGCCCTGCTGCTGGGCACTGCTAGGTGTGAGTTGGTCAGCAAAACCACCTCAGTGTTCCCAGAACCGGGAACCCATGGAAGGGAGTCCAGGTCCACCTCACAGATAGAGTCCCTGCTCCCACGTTTTGTCTATTGGACATTTAAAATGTTCTGATTGACTCCCTAACATGCAGTGAAGACTATTTTAAAGAACGTACTTTTTTTTCTGGTCGCCAAATGCTCAGCCATACTTTTGTACTCACACATGTGAGTTGCTGGACAAAAATCACCTGTCCTACCACATGCAAAAAAATGGGTTTAGACCTTGACCTGACACCATGCACAAAAGTCAGATCAAAATGGATTAAAGACCTCAACATTAGACCACAAACCATAAGGTACATTGAAGACAAGGTCGGCGAAACCCTCCACGATATTGAAGATAAAGGTATCTTCAAAGGTGACACGGAACTAAGCAATCTAGTAAAAACAGAGATCAACAAATGGGACTACATTAAACTAAAAAGCTTCTGCACCGCAAGAGATACAGTGACCAGAATACAAAGACTATCCACAGAATGGGAAAGGATATTTACACAATACCCATCAGATAAGGGGTTGATATCAATGGTATATAAAGCACTGGTTGAACTCTACAAGAAGAAAACATCCAACCCCATCAAAAAATGGGGCAAAGAAATGAACAGAAACTTTACCAAGGAAGAAATACGAATGGCCAAAAGGCACATGAAAAAGTGCTCTGCATCACTAATCATCAGAGAGATGCAGATCAAAACAACTTTGAGATACCACCTCACACCACAGAGACTAGCACACATCCAAAAGAACAAAAGCAACCGCTGTTGGAGAGGATGTGGGGAGAAAGGGACCCTTCTTCACTGCTGGTGGGAATGCCGACTGGTTCAGCCCTTCTGGAAAACAATTTGGACGACTCTCAAAAAATTAGATATTGAATTCCCATTTGACCCAGCAATACCACTGCTGGGAATATATCCCAGAGAGGCAAAAAAGTACAATCGAAACAACATCTGCACATGTATGTTCATCGCAGCACTGTTTACAATAGCCAGAATCTGGAAAAAACCCGAATGCCCCAGAACGGATGACTGGTTGAGGAAACTTTGGTACATCTATACAATGGAATACTATGCAGCTGTTAGAAAAAAGGAGGTCAAGAATTTTGTAGTCAAGTGGATGGGCATGAAAAGTTTCATGCTGAGTGAAATGAGTCAGAAAGAGAGAGACAGACATAGAAAGATTGCACTCATCTATGGTATATAGAATAACAGAGTGGGAGACTAACACCCAAGAACTGTAGAAATAAGTACCAGGAGGTTGACTCCATGGCTTCGAGGCTGGCCTCACGTTCCGGGGAAAGGGCAACTCAGAGAAGCGATCACCAACTACATTGTAGTCGAAGGCCATGTGGGGGAAGGGAGTTGCGGGCTGAATGAGGGCTAGAGACTGAGCACAATGGCCACTCAACACCTTTATTGCAAACCACAACAGCTAATTAGAGAGAGAAAACAGAAGGGAATGCCTTGCCACAGTGGCAGGGTGGGGTGGGGGGGAGATGGGATTGGGGAGGGTGGGAGGGACACTGGGTTTACGGGTGGTGGAGAATGGGCACTGGTGGAGGGATGGGTTCCCAAACTTGGTATGAGGGAAGTATGAGCACAAAAGTGTATAAATCTGTAACTGTACCCTCACGGTGATTCTCTAATTAAAAATAAATAAATTTAAAAAAAAAATCACCTGTCCTGTAGTAACAAGGGTCAGGAGGGCTGGTTGGAAGCTTGACAGAAGTGGTGATGGGGGAGGGCAGCTAGGAGCACTATGATGATGATAGTTGGAAATGATCACTCTGGACAAGAACTGAGTGCTGAAAGTAAGTAAAGGAACAAACATTATAACAAACATGACAAGCATGTAATACAAGCATGTATTTCAAACTATAATTCCCATAAAGGTAAGAGAGAAAGACAGCAAGAGAGAAAGAAGAAACGTGCCTGCTATAGAAGCAGACCGGGCAAGAGGTAGCAGGAAGGAAACAGGAGAGATTGGTGATGGGAAATGTACACTGGTAAAGGGATAGGTGTTGGAACATTATATGACTGAAATCCAATCACAAACAACTTTGTGACTGTGTATATGATGATGATTCAATTTAAAATAATTTAAAAAAAAAGAATCACTGTCCTAGGCCCAGCTGCCAATTATCAACATTAAATATGAGCCTTTGTCCTGTGACATTGTCTCCTAATGGCTTTGCCACACATTGTCAGTTGACATGGAGAAAAGAAAAAAAGGAGTGCATGAATTCTCAGAGTCACCCTCAGATCTAAAGCATAGCTCAGATGATTCATAATCTCTAAAGACAATTCTGTGCTCTGATTGTATACCAAGTGCTCCATCTTTGGCACTTAAAGCTGACACTTGCTGTTAGCTTTTATTAAATCCAGTCCTTTCTTTTACTACCCCAGGAAGAAAACTCAGGTTCCTACTACAGTGGTTTCCTTCAGGGAGCTTTTGTTTGGGGGAATCTAGGATTATAGTAGCATACTAGTAGACACAGTTACATCAGTCTAAAACTTTCTTATATTGAAAGGATCCTTGGCATTTGAACAAAAAGAAATGGAGGGGGTTGTAGGCAGGAGAGAGCTTATGAACTGTACCCCACCCCTGAGGACTGGACTGGAGCGATACCACAGAGGGTAGGGCATTTGCCTTGCATGCAACCGACCCGGGTTCGATTCCTCCATCCCTCTCCGAGGGCCTGGCAAGCCATCGAGAGTATCCCATGTGCACAGCAGAGCCTGGCAAGCTAGCCATGCTGTATTCAATATGCCAGAAACAGTAACAAGTCTCACAATGAAGACGTTACTGGTACCCGCTGGAGCAAATCTATGAACAACAGGAGGACAGTGCTACAGTGTTACCCCACCTCTAAAAATGTCTTGTAACTGGAGTGAATATGTGCAGGGAGCTCCCCTGTGGTGTATTACTAGAGGCGGTATTGCTTGTGGTTAATGAGCCTGTAGTAAGATCAGCCCCCCTCTGAATTATTGGTTCTCTTACTAGATGGGTGGTTTAGTTACTTTACCAACTCCTTCTCTGCCTGTTCTCTTAGCTTTAAAATGGGAGTGATTGTCTACCTCCCAGGTTATTATAAGGACTTAATGAAATTAATGTAATGCCCAGTGCCTACCACATAAAGGGCACCAGTTATATCAACTTCGCAAAGCTAGGATGTATGTATAAAAGAAGCCAAACAAATAAAACTCTCCAGCTTGCAGTGTCTGCAAGGCCGGGTTTCTAGCTAGAAGAATAGATGGTTTTCCTTAAATTCATGTTGGCTCAGTGTCAATATGGGAAGACATTATTATCTAGTTCTGTTGAGCCATAATAATATGTACATGGATTCCTTGAAATCTCATAGATCCCAGCTCTGGGATAAAGGAGTGACTTCAAAAGCCAAAATGCCCTCAGTCGTATCCTTTTCTGTAGGAAATTTCCAAAAAGAGTAAATTCTCGAGAGAAAGCAGTCGAGAGAATGGGGCCTTGGTATCTGCACCATGAAATGAGTAGTTTATGGCCTGGAGATTAGTTGGTGTCCTTTGGGCAGTAATTCATGTCCCTCTTTTAAAAAAATGTTCAAGGCTGTTCTGTAGATGTATTGCTTTTATTTCAAGGATTCTGCTACTCAAATATAAACTAATCTGGGGCCAGGGAGAGAGCACAAAGGGTTCTGGAGCACAAGCCTTGAATGTGGAGACACTAATTCAATCCCCACTGAATCATGATTCAGCTTCTCTGGATTCCATCAATCAAATTATCCATAATGGGTGGTTCCCCCTCCCCACACACACACACTTTCACACATTCTGTCACAAACTCACACTCACCATGTACACATACACTCTCACACATACAGACACACTCAGATACTCACAATAGTTACATACACACTGTCACAACTCTCTAAAACATATACTCTCACACTCACATAAACCCTGACGGACACTTTCACACATACCTCTCTCTTTCTCTCTCACTCTCTCTCTCTCTTTCTCATACATGTATTCACACACACACACACACAAACACACACAACTCCCCTCAGGCACATACTGCTCACTACTATTAGGAAAAAGCTTGAAGACCCCACAGTTAAAAAGGAGTGATAAGGCCAGACCACTCCACCCAGGGCTTCCTTCTGATCCCCAGTCTGTATCCCACTTATTCCTCCTACCTGAGGTAAAGAAAAAAGAAGTGAGTTAGGTAGGGTTGTTGTTTTGTATTTTGTTTTTCAGAGGCAGCTTCTAAAAGCCCTCAACAGTCTACTTTTATTCGCAAATTCACAAAAGACACCAGTCTATAATTTCAATATAGGGTATTTTTTTTACCTGAGAAAAGCTAAAAAGCTCTCTACAAGCTCCTCGGAGTTGTAAAGAGCTACACCCCTTCCCCGCCTGCACCCGGTCTAAATCAGGATTGTGAAAACACCCACCAGTTACTCAATCTGCTCCACCTGACCGGGCTCTTGCACACTTCTTCACACATGAACCTGCATGTCTTCCTGGTACTATCTCTGGTTTTGTTTCTTTTGTTTTGGGCCACACCCAGCGATGCTCAGGGGTTCCACCTGGGTCTGCACTCAGAAATTACTCCTGGCAGGACTTATGGGACAGTATAGGGTGCTGGGGACCGAACCTGGGTAGGTCCCATGCAAAGCATGCTGGTCCAGCCAATCTACCTGCTGTACTGTCTCCGAGGCCAAGAACACTTTCCCCAGCCCTCACCTGCCCAATCACTTCTCACCCATCCAGGGTCCGCATATGTAAACCCCTGCGTGTTGCATCCAAAGGCGATCCGCAGGCTTCTTCTTCTTACAGAATCTTTTTTTCCCTCTCATAAAATTTATCAAAATGTGTGTTTATACATCTTTCTCTCCTTTCTTGTCTTGCCCACAACACATTCAGCTCTGAGATTAGAAACGATGGCTTTTGTTCATCAGGTCACCTCAAAATCCTAGATCTGCCGGTCTCATAGTACCCTCTTAGTTTGTGATAAACCTGTACCCACGCCAGATACAAAGATGAATAGAAAAATGATCCAAATGGCTAAATACCTGAAATACTTGGACTCACACAAAGTTATAGAAGTGTAATACTCAAGGCTTAAAGTTTGATAGTTGACAGCAAAATATTATATATAGAAGTAAAGACCCTGCCAAACTCCCTGTGGCGGGTTTGATATGTCAAATCAATAACAGGTAACAATGACAAAGTAACAATAACAGGTCTCATTCCCCTGACCCTGAAAAGAGCCTCTAATTGTTGGGAAAAATGAGTAAGGAGAGGCTGCTAAAATCTCAAGGCTGATAGCTGAAACAGGACGTGCGCTTGCGGGAGACACGAGGGGGTGGGGGCGGTGACCCCCGCCCACCGCAGATAGATACTTAAACCCACCTCCCCCACGTGTGCTTCCCTTTGGACCCTGCTGCAGAGCGAGCATGATGGAAGAGCCCAAGGAAGCGCCCTTGGACTCCAAGCAGCCCACTGAACTAATTCCGGCACGAGATCGGAGACCCCACGGCGGGCTGAAACAGTGGGAACCGGGCATCCCCCAATTCTTTTAACCTCTCTCTCAACTCCTCCCTCCTGAGCACAGTGCAGGGTCAGGGGCTTTCTGAGCGCAAAATGGAGACGCCGAGCCTCTCTCTAGGTTTCTCCATCTTATGAGCACCATAAAAGGGTAAAAGTTTGTAGTGATGTTATTTCTGGTTGTACTTTCCCTGGACTTTATACAGAAACCCAAAACCGTGCGGCCGCGGCAGCAGCCGTGCGACCTAATGTCATCTTAGCATCAGCAATATGTAATGGTTCCTTTTTAATGGGTCGGACTTTTGTGGGAGATCCTAACAAGAATAGTAAGTCTGTTGCTGAAATATTGAAGGCAATCAAAGTGGCAGCCATCTCTCTAGACTGAACTAAGCTATATCCCCACGCCGGCTGAGAAGAAATTTTCTTCTTTCTCGGGAAGAAACGCGGCGTGGCGTCAACTACAGTGTGATGTCCATTAAGCAAACAGACCTGGTGGCGTGGGAATGGGATATAAGGGGAAAAATTATGTACATGGAACAGTGGGACGCTGGTGGAATCTCGAGCCGGAGCCGATGCCAGCGCAAGACCTTCGGTTCCAGAAACTGCTTGCAGACACTCTACTAGTCTATCAACTAAGCCAGAGCCCCACGCCTGCTGATGACGGGAAATAACCATCCTTTTCGTTTTTTTTTTTCCCTTGTCAGGCAGCGTGGCGATTACTAGCAGGCGTGAACTCGGTGGCGCGGGGCAAGGGGGAAAAAGAAAAGTTATGTAACAAACAGCGGGACTTAATATCTCTATATTCTTAGCAGTGGAGAACTATCAAATGCCTCCTTGGCAATAATAGGACTGTCTTTTTCTTTTTGGGGGGAAACCCCAACAATGGCAGTGAGTTGTGTGTTGAAACATGGAATGTAATCGAGATAAGGCGTAAACGAAGTGAAACTTATCACTTACAAGGGTGGGGACTGGGGAGGTGGGAGGGGGCGGCAGGTATACTGGGGGGGTTGGTGATGGAAGATGGGCACTGGTGAAGGGAAGGGTGTTTGAGTATTGTATAACTGACATAATCCTGAGAACTATGTAACCCTCCACATGGTGATTCAATAAATTTAAAAAAAAATAAAATAAAAAAAAAAATAAAATCTCAAGGCTGGGACGAATGGAGACATTACTGGCACCCGCTCGAATAAATTGTTGAACAATAGGATGACAATGATGACAGTGGAATAAAAATAGAGATCACATTTTTGGAGTGCCCCTCCCAGCAATTCTCAGCTAACTGGGCCAGTGGTTCAGTGTGAGAGGGCCCAAGGATGCAGTGCTGCTCTGGCCCATAGTAAGGGTCCACGGAGTTACTTGGACCATCCTTATGGTGCATAACTCCTCCCAGGCCACACCTGGAGATACTTGGGAGCTTCCAGGACTGTAGCCAGCAATGCTCAGAGATCGTGTGGTGCTGGAGATGAAACTGGAGTTGACTACTTGCAAGACCTGGGTCTTAATTCCTGTAACCTCTTGCCAGACCCAGAGCTCATTTTAAAATCAGATTGCTAATGTTTATCAAGATTCAAATACTTTGCTCCTGCCCCCACCAATGCTGTTCCTTCCCCAGTTTTCAACCATCATCTTTCATTACAAGTTTCTCTGGTTCCTGGGAGTCTGGTGGCAATGACCAGGTTTCACTCGACTCCCCCAGAACAAACAGGTTCCATAAATAAAGCTGACTCTTTCGTTTCCCCATTTTATATTTGATTTTGGCAGGTACTGTCAACTGCTCCACCTAACTTCAGCAACAACAGAGTTTCTCTGTCTCATCCATACTTCTCTTTTTCCCTGGAATTAAAACTCTGGAGGGGAAGGAAGCCAGCATGGCTCTCAAAACTGTAATGCTTTTTACCTATTGTGTTGGAAAATCCTTTAATCCATCTATGTCACTCATCTATTGATGGTCTCTCAGTTCCAGATGACATGGTCTTTTGTTTTTCTTTATGATACTGGAGCTAGATGCTGTGAATACTAAATCTTATTAGACCCCCTTCGTGGTTGAAGTATTTTTGATTCTTGGTTTTTTGGTGTTGTTTTTTTTTCTGGTTTTTGGGCCACACCAAGCTGTGCTCAGGGATCACTGCTGGCAGTGTGCCAGGGACCGAACCCAGTTTCACTGCATACAAGGCAAGCATCTTACTATCTGTTGGCCCTGTTAAAATATGTTTTTAACTAATGAACAATTATTGATGTTGATTCTTCCTGCTCAGAGAACTGGCATAACTTCTTTTCCCAGACTCACCCCTGCTGACACATCATCTCGGACCATTTGGCACTGCATCTGCTCCAACGCTTTGCCATTCTCTGCAGGTCTCATCTGGCAAACCCTTTTCTTCTGGAAAATAATCTCATGTCCTGATGCTTTGCCAACATCAGCAATATCCTCTCTGTCTCTGCCATCATAGTTCTCCTCCACTGGGAAGGAACGGCCCCATTCTTGAGTCTTGGATCCCCACTTCTGCTTCCCCCAAAAGTTTTACACTGTCAACAGTAACCTGTGTCTCTCTGCTATTGTTGCTCCCTTCTCCCTTTCCCTGATGTTTGGTGTTACGATGATGGGAACAGCACACTGGAGTGCAGTGCTCACACATCTTTTAGTGGGGGTTGGCCACACTGAAATGTGGGGTGCTCACACATACACTTGGTTGTGGTACACCAGACAGTGCATAGTTAGTTACGGTGCTTGTGCTATGAGGATCATGTAACCGCAGTACAGCAACTGTAGGGTAGACACTCTAGCCTGGAGCTCTTCTCCAGACCCTGATCTCGTATGTCCTAGGTCCTCCTCCCCACCTGTCATCTTCTCGGAGGAGAGTTGTTGGTTCCTCCATCACGAAGGAGGAATGATTCCCCCATCAATGCTTCCTTTCCTTATTATCAACTAAGATACCACTTTCTCACCACCCTGTCCAGCAAACATCACAAGTGAGTGGGAGTGAATGAATGATCACAGTCATGGGCCCTTGACACTCTCTCAGGTGTTGTGATGAAAAGTCCAGTGCCTGTTCTCTGCTGCCTCTCTGGAATCTGCGATTTCGAACGTATCTGGTTTGTCTTTTCTTCACCCCACCCCAAGATTATATTTTCCCAGAACTTTTGTCCTTATGCATCTCTTTTTGCAAACTCTTCCAAGGTTATTCCATGAACTTATTTGACTTTTACTTCTATGCAATAATACAGTTTTAGCCTTGATCTTTCTCCTGAATTCCAAAACGAAATTTCTGACTTCCTGCTGGAAATTTCCACATAGCTCTGTCAGTCAAAATCAGAATTTATCTTCTCTCCCACAGCCTATTTTCCTCCTCTTAGCATCCTACTGAGACTTTAAACCTAACTCTTATTGTATTTCTCTCCCTCCCCTCAATTATAAAGTAGAATTTATAATAGTGCTTTTCTCATGAGATGGGAGAAATATTTTGTGGTAAAACCCTTAAGAGAACTGATGTTTCTTATTAATACAATCCACTCAAGTAGCGTCTTTTATATTCTTATACAGTCATTTCTATTTGGGTTTTTCCATCACTGCCACCAGCCAACCTCTCACACTCATCAATGTTTACCTGAACTACTCAAATTAGTCAACTTTTGTGAAAAGTCTATTGTCCCCAGTGTGTGCCACAGACATTGTAAGGATGTTCTCAGGGGAAAGGAAGAAAAAAAAATAGTTATCTCAAGTAGTTCTACTTTCTCCTTTTCTGAGAAAGTTAAAAATAAATTGAATACAACCCAAAATGGATTGGGAGCTTCACCAGAGACTGGTGTGGTCATAGCATTTTCCTATTTCCCCTAACTAGATCTGCTTGTACATGCTGCTACATTGATCTTCAGAAGGACATCGCTGGTAATTTATGTCAATATAATGAAGTCAGATACCCAACATGGAATAAAATAGATTTGTAGGAGGCAATAAGGAGTGGTGTGGCAGCAAACTGAAAGTGAATGCCCTAAATGGGCACTCAGCTATTCGGTTTCTGTTATAATAGTGGCCATAACAGAAACCAGGTCTTCCAGCTTTTGTGGATTTTGTTTTTCTTTTGCAGGTAGATAAGACACATCTGGTAGTGCTCAGGGGCTACTCCCAGCTTTGTGCTTGAGGGTCATTCCTTATGGTTCTCTGGGAACAATGTGCTGGGGATAAAATTAATGGCCCCCTGGATGCAAAGCTTGCACTCAGCCCATGAAGCAATCTCTCTAGTTTCTCTAGGAGAAGACACTTTAATGCAAAATATTCCATTTGTGCCAAACAAAGCAATCAATAAGTTACTTATGACTTATTTTCAGTGTCCAAATTTGTGTTGATCTTTGTGCTCAAAAATCTTGTGTCTTCATTTTCCACAATATAAAATCTGAATTCCAAAGCCTGGCATGCAAGTCCCACATGATTTTACCCCAACCATCTTCCCAATCTACTCTTTGCTTTCATGTATGATAACCTGATCAAAATTCTACCCTGAGAAGCTGTTACTTTTCTCACCTTGGTGCCTTTGGTCACACTGTTTGTTGGTCCTGGAATCCTATTTCCACTGATCCATTCAACTCCTGTCATTGTTGTTGTTGTTACTGATTTTTTTATTTTAGAGCCACACACAGAGGTGTTCAGGGACTATACTTAGCTCTGCACTCAGGGATCACTCCTACTAAAAGTACTCAGGGTACTTTGTGGTGCTATGTGGTACTGATGCTAAAAGTGCTATGCAGTACTGGTGGTCAATCCAGGGTCATTTATGTGGAAGGCAAGCCACTTAACCCCTGAACTATGTCCCTGGCCCCCAAATCCTATATTTTTTTCAAGACTTCACTCAGCCTCTTTTTTCCCAAAATATCTCCCAGTTTTCTATGGTGGTACAAGGCAGGGTGGAGGGCAGGCTGATACAACAACTTCTTTCTTTGCACTTTCATTGCTTTTCTAGCACTGTGGCACTGTAGCACTGCCATCCTGTTGTTCATCGATTTGCTTGAGCGAGTGCCAGTAATGTCTCCATGGTGAGATGTGTTACTGTTTTTGGCATACTGAATACATTATGGATAGCTTGCCAGGCTCTGCTGTGTGGGCAGGATACTCTCGGTAGCTTGCCGGGCTCTCCGAGAGGGACGGAGCAATCGAACCTGGGTCGGCTGCACGCAAGCCAAACGCCCTACCCGCTGTGCTATTGCCTCAGCTTTTCTAGCATTAAGTGGTATATTCCACATAACATTTGCCTTCTTTGTGAGATAGATACTGTGTCTCAATTATATCTGCATATCCAAGAGCACACGAGTACTCCGTATAGGAGTATACAATAAACGTGTGTTCCTATATTGAGTGACGTGACTGTGTTGCCTTAGCTCAAGCTGGCATAAATACCAAGTCAGATATGCTTATGTTGAGTGCTCTCTTCCTAACTTAGAAGGCTGACTTCTTGCTGTGTCTTCTCACAGTGAGAAAAAAAGAGCTCTGTGTCTTCTGTTTTTAATAAGGGCATTAATTCATTAGGAGAGCCCTTTCCTCATGACATAATGTATCCTTAATTACCTCCCAGAGGCTCCACATCCAAACATCATCACACTGGAGATAAGGACATCAATGTATGAATTTGGGGGATACACAATACTCAGTCCATAGTATTTGAGAATGACAGGAGGTTGCTATCATGTAGAGAGAATCCAAGAGACTGAAACATATGCTCTGCATGTAGGAGACCAAGGTTTTGTTTGTCTCTGAGCAACAGAGGGAATTCTTTGAGCACACACACAAACACACAAAAAGGGAGGTATCTAAAGCATTTTCTCTTTCTTTAGTGTACTGTTTCTATTTCTGTTTAGTTTTTCTTTCTTAAATCTTTACATTTTTTTCTTCCACCCAAACTCCACTGACAGTCCTGTGGGTATCTGAGTTTCCGGAGGAGGAGGTGGGCTTTATGCACACATGGGACAACTCATGTCTCTAAACTTAAGTTTGCTCATTTGTGGGATGAGGCAGCAATACTCATCTCATGGGATGGATATCAAGACTCAATGAGATCGCATGTGTAAAGTATTTGGTATGATAATTTGCATACTGTAGATGTTCAATTCATGCTAGCTTTTATTTGGTGGTGGTGAAATGTATGTTTGGCAGTGAGAAAGCTGAGGTCTTCCTCCTCACACACCTCACACTAGTTCTAAAACACTATTGAAACCACTGGCACCAATGAACTATGACGATGTATGCTTTGCTAAGACTAATGACTGACTTAGCACCTCAGGAAACAGCCTCGGAGTCTGTTTTGGGAGGGTTTTTCTGGCAAATTAAATATGCTCCCCCAATCCCGAAAAACTGTGACTATGTAACCACATATGTTACTGTGATTAGCGATGCTGGGGGGCGGGGGTGGAGGTGTAGGACTATGCTGGATTATGCAGATGAGCCTAATTGTCGCAAAGGACCTTTTAAAGGGGCAATGAGTCTGTTATCAGAAAAACTACATTTTGTTGGAGTCAAATATACAGTGAAAGATACCAAATTGCTGATTTTAAGATGGAGAAAAAGGTCATGAATCGCAAAATGCAAGTGACTTCTAGGAGCTATAAAAGGGAAGGAAGAAAATCTATCTGAAAGCTTCCGGCCTTGCCAAGTCCTTAATGCAGGATCTGACTTCCAAATCTGTAAACTAATTTGTGTTGGTTTAAGCCACTAATTTTGTAATACCAATAGAAATATAATTCAGACTTTACCCTCAAGATAAGGTGGAAAGCTCTAAAACTATCCCTCTAAAACTAGGGTGAACCAGTAGTACCCTTCAGACCAAAATTTGGTCACAATAAAAAAAAAATTATTAAGTATTTATTAGCATTTATTAGGGTTTCTGAATCTCTGACTGGGAATCAGGCTCCAATCTCAATGAGAGAGTCATATAAAGTGAAATAAATTTGAGGCAGAATGTAATACAAGCCAAATGAATAACAAATTCAGCTAAGGTTTTAGGTATTCAAAGGCGCTAACTTTGTTTTCTGTAAAACACTTCTGCTATTGTCTTTCCCACAATAGATACAGGCCTGTGCCCCCAGGTTTATCCAGGACTGCTCAAATTTATATCTGTTGTCCAAACAGAATCATAAATAGGAATACTTTCATTTTCAAATATACAAACTTCACTATAATCCAATCCATCATTCAAATAATAGGGCATTAGGCAGAAAGCCCCTGGACACTAGAGAGCTGGTTAAGTATAGCACTGATCCTGAATCTCAACGTGGAATAAAATGTGGTCCTTAAATTTTTATGTTACTGACATCTCAATAGAGAATAGCCTAGGTTTTTACTCTGATCGACTAGAGTAAAACATACATTTCAATAATACTTGACAATTGGTACTCAGATTTTTTTTCCTAGCAAAGTTGAAATGAGGAAACTTAAATTTTGTTGACTAATTAGGGCTGGAGCAATAGCACAGCGGGTAGGGCATTTGCCTTGCACGCGGCCGACCCAGGTTCGATTCCCAGCATCCCATATGGTCCCCTGAGCACCGCCAGGAGTAATTCCTGAGTGAAGAGCCAGGAGTAACCCCTGTGCATTGCCAGGTGTGACCCAAAAAGCAAAAAAAAAAAAAAAAAAAAACAATTTGTTGACTAATGAGATACAGTGATTTTGGTGTATGATACCCTCTGTTGTTAAAGCAGTTAAGGAGTTGCTTTGTCTTACTGCTATTTGTTCTTCAGCATTACTTTATAGGCAGGAGGGTGGTCATGGGTAGAAGATTTAGATGCAAAGAAGAGGACGAGTGCAGAGGAAAGCTATAAGAAGATAATCAAGGGGCTAGAGCAATAGCACAGCTAGTAGGGTGTTTGCCTTGCACGTGACCAACTTGGGTTCGATTCCCAGCATCCCATATGGTCCCTTGAGCACCACCGGGAATAATTACTGAATGAGAGCCAGGAATGACCCCTGTGCATTACCAGGTGTGGCCCCAAAAGAAAAAAATATATATAATAAAAATTAAAGGGTGAGAAGCAGCAAGGTTTAAGTCTCTTGTACCATTTAACAGAATTTAACAGAATTCAAGGGTAATCTTTGATTATACCCTTGAACTTGACTCTCACTGTGCTGTGTGATGTCTTTTCAAAGATATTTTTTTGCTTCAGGTAGAAGGTAAGACTGTGGGACCCTCCACCACCAGTCTGTGTCAAGAGGGTGGTGAAGAGTGTGGAGGTGAGAGTTAGAAGTACTTCAAATCCAACTGTCATGTCAAGCCAGGTGTGGGCCGAATTCTGTCACTCAAACTGGTCCATAGAGGAATGAAAATTAAAATGCTGATAAATGAGTGCATTGAATAATGGGAAGCTATTCAATGTGCTTGTTCATACCTACTCCTCCCAAAAGGTTTTGATGAGCCTCATATGTCTTTTGGCTGTTTTTCTTGTCTTCCAATCAAGTTATGAATGATTCTATTTGGACAACGGATATAAACCTGAATATTCCTAGATAAACCTGGGAGCACAGGCCTGGGCCTATTGTGGAAGGATAATAGCTGAAGCATTTTATGGAAAGCAAAGAATTAGAATTTTTCTTTGAATACCTAAAACCTTAACGAGACTTGTTACTCGTTTTGCTTGCATTATCTTCTGCCTTCAATTTTATTTCTCTTTAATTGGATTAACACAATATTTAATGCCATTTGTCTGCCGGGTTCTCTCTTCTCTGTTTTCAAATTCCACTTCTCTCTCTCCTTACCAAGGATTCCAGAGCTAACCTCATGTGCCTTTGTCTTATTTATCTCATTTTAGTCTTGTCTCCTTTGCACATTTTACTCAACGGCATCTTTCTCTTTACTCATCCAGGGAGCAACAGCAACTTTCCTCACAAAATATGTGTGTGAGCATGTTTGTGTAAGAGATTTAAAAAAGGAGGAGAAAATGGTTGAGAAGTGGGGAACAGAAGCTGTGGTGCATGAAGAGCGTATGAAGAGAATGAGAAAGGAAAGAAAATTGGGGAGAATTAGGGGTGAGAAAGGGCACAGAGCAGAAAGACAGAGAAGAGAGGGGGAAGGGCCACTGGGGGCTCTGGCCAGTGGAGCCCCCAGGCCCCCTCCATGTTTTAATGCCTCCGATGAGCCGAAGACGGGTGTGTGGGAAGTCGTAACACTCACCAAACCCTTGACAGCCACTATTCTTCACAGAGGCGGTGAACAATTGCCCGCCTGCCAGTGTCTGACTGAAATAATAGCTGTACCTACAGGATCATTTGGAAGACAGATGGCAGAGGCCCTCCCCATTCATCTGCCAGCGGCCATTTCATAATTCTCGCTGTCCTGTCAGGTCCAGGATGGGAAGGCAAAATGCAGCCTTGCAAATTATCTAGGCTCGTTAAATAGCTGTTGTTTTAAAGACAGTGCTCTGTCTTTCCCTTGTCCTATTCCTCCACTTTAACCCACAGCACCAACCCTAACCAAGGTGCTTTTGAAAAGGACTTTCATACCCTTAGAAAAATCAGGTATCCACTATGCAGCTGTTAGGAGAGATGAAGTCATGAAATTTGCTTATAAATGGGTAGACATGGAGAGTATCATGCTAAGTGAAATGAGTCAGAAAGACAGGGACAGACATAGAAGGACTGCACTCATTTGTGGAGTATAGAATAACATCACATGAGACTGACACCCAAGGACAGTAGATACAAGGGCCAGGAGGATTGCCCCATAGCTGGAAGCCTGCTTCATGAACGGAAGGGAGAAGGCAGATGGAATAGAAAAGGGATCACTAAGAAAGTGATGGCTGGAGGAATCAGTCAGGATGGGAGATATGTGCTGAAAGTAGGTAATGGACCAAACATGATGACCTCTCAGTGTCTATGTTGCAAGCCATAATGCCCAAAAGTAAAGAGAGAGTATGGGGAATATTGTCTTCCATGGAGGCAAGGGGAGGGTGGGAAAGGGGGAATATACCAGAGATACTGGGTGGTGGGGAATATGCACTGGTGGAGGGATGGGTGTTTGATCATTATGTGATTGTAATCCAAACATGAAAGCTGGTTGGAGAATCACTGTGAGAAAGACAGTTTCTCACAGTGATTCAATAAAAATTTTTTTAAAAAAAGAAAAATCAGGTATCCAGAACCTGAAAGGCTTGATGTTTGTGAAGGTAAGATTAATTTTTCTAACCTTATTCCCTCCCTCCCTCTCTCCTTCCCTCCCTACCCCTTCCTTCCTTCATTCCTTCCTCATTCCTTCTTACTCTTTCCTTTTTCTTTTTCCTTTTCTTTCTTTCTCTTCCTCCCTCCCTCCTTTTCTTCTTTCTTCCTTCCTTTCTTTCTTTCTTTCTTTCTCTTTCTGTCTTTTCTTCCTTTCTCTCTTCCCTTCTTCCTTCTCTTCGCTCTTTCCCAAGGGGATATTGAAATATTGCAGTTTCATAAAAAGGTCTCTCTCCCTCCAACTATTGTGACTTCCTATGATTCTGGTTTATCACTATTCTGTATTTCAAAATGAAAATAACTTTCTATGCTGAGTTGCCATTCACTATTTAATTATTAGATCTGGTTATCATACCTTTGATAGCATGCATCAAACTAAAAAACTATTCTCCAAGACTATGTTTATAAATTCAGAGAGCTTCCAATAGCAATGTGTCATTATCCAACATCTGAGATACTATGTTATCATTAAAAACAATTTTTGAGAACCTCCTATATGGATGTGAACAGAAAAGAGCATACAGAGAGAAGACAGGCCATTAGGATGGTGACTTATAGTGCATTGATTGCCCTGTGTAGCGACATGGGCACAGTGCTCACTTCAATATTCCTCAGTAACATCTAAAAACTCTTAATCATTTTTAAACAAGATTTCTAGGTTTTCAGTATGCACTGGGCCCCACAGTTGGTAGCTGGGTCTGTCACACTTGTTGGAAAGGGGAAATAGTCTCAAGACTCCACAGAGATATCTCCTAAACCACAATTGAGGAACCGGAAAGTCCAGTCATAAGAGATTGCTAATGCAAGTGGAAGAGAGGATGAGATCAGGACTGAAAAGCAAAGGAAAAATGCCAACAAAGGGTGTTTCTTTGAGCACTTTCCCAGAAGGCCCTACTTTTGATATACTGAAAAAAATCATATATGACTCTGAAGATGGGAGACAGGCCTCAGATCTCTATGAATTCATGACAGCAGTGATTGCTCTCCAGAACAAATTGGTGGCATCGATTTCCTCACTGCATTATTAATTTCACTATGTACAGTTCAATTGAAACTTCAGCAGAAGATACATTAGGAGGATGTGTACAGACAGAATAAGGTGAAAATAATGGGAGCCTGTTACTGGAAGACTTTTAATGACCCACTGGGGAGTATATGGGGAGGATCTAGACTGTTTGGGGAGGAAGGTGACCACAGGAGCTCTGGCTGCCCCAAGAAGTGAAATATTCTTTCTAGACACGTGAGGCCTTTTGCTCTTCAGGTTGTGTAATTAATAACTCTGCCACACCCGCTCCCACACACACCCTGTGCACATCTCCCTCCCACATTCTCTGCTTCCTCATATTGCCTCTTCCACAACACACACACTCACACACACATACACACCACACACTCCCCCCACACACAGAGATCAAAGTCCAGTTCTGTCTACTCTTGGTCCTGCTGCTGCCAAACCCACATCACTGACCATGCTTTAGTTTTTTGTTCTACGTGACACCCATATTCACACTCTGACTCTTCCATAATATTTTAGGTGAGTTGTAAAATAGTTTACAACACCGGTCTATGTAAGGCAGAATGCTTATAGTGACCCCAAGGATCCTCTGCTACATCTAATCTAATCTCCTCACACTGCATGGAAATGGGGCCTGTGCACCCCATGAGAATACATGCGCATGATTATGCTCTTAGAAGAATGAAGGGATTCTGGATGCAATTCAGGTTTCAAATCACAAAGTGGGAGCTCATCTATTCCTTGGAAAGCCAAACTTTCTACAACTGGTGGCAGAGCTCAAATCAGTGAGATGAGAGCTAAAACTCAAATGCACTGCTGTTGCTTTGGAAATGGAGGGAGAGGACATGAGGAGAGAAGGAGAGACTTGTGGGGGAAAAGGACTTGTGGAAAGAAGGATGTGTGTGGCTTTTTGAATCAGGCAGTAACCCTCAGCTAACAGCCAGCCAGGAAATGGAAACCTCAGACCTTTAGCTGCAAGTCCCCAATCCCTACCAAAAATCTATACAGCTTAGAAGACTCCTCCACCCATATTTCCAAGGAAATTCCTAGCCTGACCAATATCTTGACTTCATCCTTCAGAAATCATGAGAATATATCCCAGTCAACTCAGCAAGGCTTCTGACCTATAGAATTGCATGGTTCTAAATGGATGCTGTCTTCAGTTGCTAAAGCTATGGGAATTTTCTGAGCAGCAATAAAACATAACAATAATACACTATTTTAAGCTCTTCCCTGAACTCTCCTTATCGGTGATAAGAGTCCTGCCTTTTATGAGGCAGGGTCCTCATAAGAGTGAGATATCGACAAGATAAATCTGAAGGGGCAATGAATAAAAAATAAGAGATGCAAGTCAAGTCCATCAATTGGGTGCGTGTCATCATATATGAATATGAACAGTAGACTTGAGGGCTTTAAGAAGGAAAACCTGTATAGAGTTAGCAACTTATTGGATGGGATACTGTGTTGGTTTCTTTAGGCATTGAGAAGAACATTCATCTTTGGTGAGGTTACTCCTTATTCTCAATGGAAAATGAAATATGTATTTAACTACTAAAGATGACTCCTTCTAACTTAAGAAATCACATTAGCTGGTTGCCAGAGAACTTACCCAGTTCAAACTAGCTTTAGGATGCATGGAGCTTCAAAATGGGAGACCAATGTTTGTAGAGCTTGGGGGCAGGAGCAGCAAAATCTCCAAAATGAAAGAAAGGCTGAGACTCTCTAGCCCAGTGCCAGAGTGTGCACCCCTTCTGCCAGCTATTCTACCCCAAAAATATTCTTGGGTGCTGATTTGCTCATATAACAGATAGAAGGCATAGATCTAAGGTTGAAAGGGGGTTCAGGCTGGACTGAAATTGCCGAGTCTTATTTCTAATCAGTCAGGGAAGTGATCTGATGGGGATTATCCCACCTATCATATTCTGCTGCTCTAAGAAAAAATAGAAAATATGGACTTGAGTGGTAGTACTGTGGGTAGGGTGCTTGCCTTGCATGTGACCAACCTTGGCTCAATCTCCGGAACTCCATATAGTCCCCAAGCCTGACAGGAATGTTGCTTGAGTACAGCACCGGGAAAAATCCAGGAGCAGTGCCAGGTGTGGCAGAAAAAAAAAAGACAAAGAAGGAGAAGGATAAGCCAGCGGCGGCAGCGGAGGAGGAGGAGGAGGAGGAGGAGGAGGAGGAGGAGGAGGAGGAGGAGGAGGAGGAGGAGGAGGAGGAGGAGGAGGAGGAGGAGGAGGAGAAGGAGAAGGAGAAGGAGAAGGAGAAGGAGAACGGGAAGGGAAAGGAGAACGGGAAGGGGAAGGCTGCAGTGGAGGAGGTGGAGGAGGAGGAGGAGGAGGGAGGGGGAGGGGGAGGAGGAGGAGGAGGAGGAGGAGGAGGAGGAGAAGGAGAAGGAGAAGGAGAAGGAGAAGGAGAAGGAGAAGGAGAAGGAGAAGAAGAAGAAGAAGAAGAAGAAGAAGAAGAAGAAGAAGAAGAAGAAGAAGAAGAAGAAGAAGAAAGAAAGAAAGAAAGAAAGAAAGAAAGAAAGAAAGAAAGAAAGAAAGAAAGAAAGAAAGAAAGAAAGAAAGAAAGAAAGGCAGATATACCCAAATGCTGTTTACCAAAAACTAAACAAAACAAGAAAAATTATTTTTCAAATGTTAATTTCCACTGACTTGGGTAGTGCTCCTCTTTCTATACTGAGAAGTGGAATGGCATTCCCATGGAGTTGGATTCTAATCCTGATGTTTCCTCTATCTATGAGGCTGAAGGACAGGGATGAGCTGATGAAACTTCTCTAGACCTCAGCATTCTGACAACAAAGAAGCTTTTTAGTTCAAGTGGCATGGAGGGTTCCAGCTTTAACACCCTCTTGTTCTAAGTCCTGAGGAAGAAAATGGTGTTATATTGATCCAAATCTCCCATTTAATTTTTCCTTCTCCTTCCAAATATCAGAAGTAAAGCCTCTCACCATTAATCCTCTCATCGGCTTACAAAAGGAAGAAAGGCAAAAAAATACAAACTTGTATTATAGAAGAGCTGGGCCACCTGAAAATCTACTTAGCACTCAGAAAAGAAAAATAGTAACTTGGAGCTTAATTAACTAAAAGTTCATTGTTTTTAAGTGTTTGTTTCAACAGGGGCAGTGACTCTGTGCCCAATTCCCATACACAACAACCTGTCTCTCTGTAGTTTATTTTTCCCCCAAAAAATCATAAATGGTCAGAGTTTTGGGAATTACAGTTCAATTCCCACTTTCATATAGCAAAGCAAGGTTTCAAGAGGAACTGAGACTTTTACCAGTCTTTTTTTTTTAATGTAGGAGTACTGCTATTTATTCAGTCATTGATAAAGCTGATTGAATTGGGCATGAACTCCACATTAATTTTTTTAATAATTTTAATTGGATATCCATGAGATAGACCATTACAAAGCTGTTCACAATGGGGTTTAAGTCATACAATGATCCAGCACCCTTATCTCCAACCTTTGTACATTTTCCCACCACAAATGTCCTGTTTCCCTACAACCATCCCCCAGTCCCCCACACCCCACCTCCAGCCTCCCTCTATGGGAGGTACTTTCCTTCTTGCTTTCTCTCTCCTTTTCCTTTTGTGCATTGTGGTTTGCAGTAAAAGTGCTAAGAAGTCATGGTGTTTGTTCAGGGCTTTCAGTATTTTTATTGTAATAGTAAGGCTGGAGTAGCTTTTCAATTGGGTGACAGCTTTGGGATGTGAATGTGACTGCCAAGGCTTCCAGAAGTCCAGGGAGGTGGGGGAAGGTAGCCCATCCTGAACCTAAAAATACCTGGAGATTTCAGTCACTAAACCTGCATACCAGAATTTTTAGCAGCCTATATCTTAATGAAGTTCATCTTGAGACAGTGGAGTCAGGCCAGGTTATGGCAGTGATTTTGGATTGTGGAAGCAAGTAGCTGCCAGGAACCCTGTTTCGGCAGGCTCCAGGGCACGCCCCCACCCCAAGATTTACCCTGGTCTGTTCAGCCATTTGGGGGGGCTGAGATTAACTGAGGCTTTTGAGCTCTTTCAAGATTTATCTATCAGCCTTTGAAATAAGGCCAAGAAATGAGCTTGTATAGCTGAACCAGAGGTGGTTTGTAGGCATGATTCCCACATACCTAACTTTTGGCCGTTTAATTTCTTGAGAAACTTGGTCCCAAGTTGTTGGGATCTGGCCAAAGGCATAGTAGCAATTTTGGGGTATCAGGAAGCTTGAAAACACCATCAGGTTGTTGATGCACTTGCCCCGCAGGTACAGGTTGACCTGCTGGTGGTGCCATACTCCTTTTTCCCAGAGTCTTTTGGATCATTGAGGGCAGGTTTAGGAGTAGATTAAAATGACTCGACCCATATTTTTCTACTGTGAACAGAGTAAAATATATGATATGAAGCTGGAGGCTCAAGGATGAACAAGCAACTTTCATCTAGTCATTTTCTGTGGAGGTTGTTTTGGTGAGGTTTTGGCATGAGGTTGAGGGTTGTTTGTTTTATTTGTTTGCTTTTGAGTCACACCAGTCGTGTTCAGGGCTTAATCCTGACTCTGGACTCATGGGTCATTCCTGGAAATGCTCTTGTGGTTCATATGTGGTGCCAAGAATTGTTCCTGGGTAGGCTATGTGCGAGGTAAATGCCTAACCAGCTGTAGTGTCCCTCTGGCCCCAATAACATCTGCTTTTTTTATGCGTTGAATTGTGATCCTTCGCAAAACATATACTGAGGGCAGAGAGGTGGGTCAGTGGACTGAAACACATACATTGCAAACAGGAACCACAAGATCCGCAGTGTCATTCCCCAGCACCATCACCAGTACCAGTCTCCATATAAGAAAGGCATTCATATAAGAAGGGCATGAACACACACAGTACAAGACAGTGTGAAGAGACAAGAAAAGGGCCATCCCCTAGCCCTGACGGAGGTCAGGAGGCTCTCTGTCCCCACAAGGAACCAGTGCCACCACACTCTTATCATGGACCTATACGGTTTTTGATGTGTGAATACCCAAAAAACTAGTAAAGCACCAAATTATCTGCTAGCCTTTCAACATTTCAGGGTAACTTCTCCCAATGGGATTGAAAATTGAAAGCAACAGAAGCAACAGTGGGTTTGAAATACTCCTCCCTCACTAGATCCCATTAAAATATCCCGCCTTATCTTATACCCTTTCTCCCAAAGTTGGTGCTTGGTGAACTATGTGGTACTGATGCTTGGTACTGAGTATCAAAACTTGGGATTCCTGCTTACAATGTACGTGTTTCAGTCCATTGAGCTACCTCTCTGATCCTCACTATATATTTTGCTAGGGATCACAATTCAACCGAATTCAATTGCCTAATTTTTTTTTAAAAAATGTCAAAACCCTAAAGACTCTAAGATCTAAACCTGCCTGTATGGGTTCAGTCACTTCATAATCTTCCCCAGCAACTTCCTGCCTCCTGCCTAGTAAGTTTCCTTCCTTCCTTTAAGCAAAAACTGAGGCAACATTTTGATTTTGGGGTCACACCCGGCGATGCACAGGGGTTACTCCTGGCTCATGTACTCAGGAATTGCACCTGGCGGTGCTCAGGGGACTGTATGGGATGCTGGGAATCAAACCCGGGTCGGCCGCGTGCAAGGCAATGCCCTACCCGCTGTGCTATCGCTCCAGTCCCTGAGGCAACATTTTGAAAAGAAGGAAAGAATGCACAGTAATCCTTGCAGAAGTGTGCATACAACTTTTCCCTGTGATGATTTGTGTCTCTCCATGGAAAGCATCATCTCACTAGAGCCAATTTGGCAGCCTGCTGATAGACGGTGGAATGTACTACTGGAACTCAAAGTTCTCACTAATATATTTTTATTTGGGGGTCATCCCCAGCAGTGCACAGGTGCTACTCCCAGCTCAAGGCTCTGGGGTCATTCCAGGTCATAATCGAGGAACCACGCAGTGCTGAGAATCAAATGCGGGCCTCCCTTGAGCAAAGCAAATGGGCTCTAGTCCCATGATCTATCTCTTTACCCCATAACATTTTAAGCTAAAAATAGAATATAGTTTCTGGAAATGAGACTCTGCTGCTATCTGGGATCATTTAAAACATCATTCTGTGTGCATCCTACTTCTCTATGTATCAGGGAGTAAACCACAGCTATGGATCTTGCTGTCACTAAACCGGGGTTTTTAAAGAGACTTTTGTTAGCTGGAAACTTCTGGCTACCCGAGGTGTGTCCAAAATAATCACTGGTCCCAAAAACAAAACAAAACAAAACAAAACAGAGGGCTGGAGCAATAGCACAGCGGGTAGGGCGTTTGCCTTGCACTCGGCCAACCTGGGTTCAATTCCCAGCATCCCATATGGTCTCCAGAGCACCACCAGGAGTAATTCCTGAGTGCATGAGCCAGGAATAACCCCTGTGCATCACATTGCCGGGTGTGACCCAAAACAAAACAAAATAATCACTGGAATTCATTTGCAAAGCAACCTGAAGAGGTTCAGAAGCAGATGGATAAATTTCTTTCCCATCATTTTCCTACTTGGACACTTGAGGTTCTTCCTCACTGGAAATTGTCTCCCATTCCCAGTGGAGGTCCTCTCCCACCCCCTTTTAGCACAGGTATTTCAATGCTTTTCTTCAACTCTCCAAACTCAGCTCAGAGTCCCCATTCTGCACTGGGATTTTTTTTTTTAATTTATTTATTTTTAATTAGAGAATCACCGTGAGGGTACAGTTACAGATTTATACACTTTTGTGCTTATACTTCCCTCATACAAAGTTTGGGAACCCATCCCTTCACCAGTGCCCATTCTCCACCACCCGTAAACCCAGTGTCCCTCCCACCCTCCCCAAACCCATCTCCCCCCCACCCCACCCTGCCACTGTGGCAAGGCATTCCCTTCTGTTTTCTCTCTCTAATTAGCTGTTGTGGTTTGCAATAAAGGTGTTGAGTGGCCGCTGCTGCACTGGGATTTTTAAGGCCTTTTAAGACCTTGTTCACTCGTAAAGCTCTCATCTGTTTCTTCAGCCTCTCAAGTAGCTGGGATTCAAAAGCCTGGTGGGACATCAAGGCCTCTAATACTAGAGCAATGAAATGGGTCTGTGATGAAAGAGATGCTGTAACAGATATGTGGCCACCTAGGTCCTTATTTTCAGGGAGGATGAAATTGATGCAATGGGATACTGGCACCATGAGACACCCAACTGCCTACTTGAAGTTATTCATTTCATATTTTGTTACCATTTTTTGAGGTCTGTGATTTACAATAGTGATACTGCTAATTAAACTTTGAATGCATACATCATTCCAACATCATACTCATCACCAGAGTATCCACTTCCCTCTACTAGTGTCCCCAGGTGTCCTAGCCACGTAAGCTAAATCTTAAAGACAAAGTCTGAAGTTCCAATTACTTTGGACATTCGCCATACTTTTACTATGTTTCCTTATAAGCAGAGGGAGACAGAGAGAGTGAAACGGAATGAGGGAGAGAGAGAGACAGAGAGGTAAAGAGAGACAGAGAGACACAGAGAGAGAGAGGGAGGGAGAAAGAGAGAGAACACAGAACCATCTCAGAGGGACTAAGTCCTTGGAGGAACAGTAATAAAAGGCTGAACAGAATATAATAAAGAGTAAGTATGTGTGGGGTGGTGATAGAGAATCAAGGTTATGAGTTGAGCTGTAGCTCCTAAAATTCACAGTTGAAGTTCAGTTTGGTTATATTGGAAGTAAGACCTTGGCAGGGGTCAAACAATGAGAATGGAACTCTAATCTGATATGATTAGTGTCGTTTGAGGAAGAGCTCAAGACAGCAGACTCTTTCCTTTTTGAGGGGCACACCTACCTATTCTTTGGGATCGCTCCTGGCTCTGCATTCAAGGATCCCTCCTGGTAGGGCTCATATGGCTCAATGGGGATTGAAGCCAGGTCAGCCACGAGCAAGAAAAGCATCCTACGTGATTTACTATTGCTTCAGTCCCTGTCAGGATTCTCCATGCACAGAGGAAACACCGCTTAAGGACATGGTGAGAAAGTGGTCATATGCAACTGAGAAGGGGAGCCCTTCTCAGAAACCTGCCTGCTGGCACCTTGGTCTTGAACTTTCAGTTTCCACAGTCTGTTGTTTAAGCCACATTCTGGATTTGTTCTTGGTTTTGTCTTTTATTTTTTGTTTTTAACCCAGTGATGCTCAGGGCTGACTCCTGGCACTGCATTCAGGTATGCTCAGGAGACCACACAGGATGCCAGGGATTGAACCTGGGTCAGCTGCCTGCAAGACAAGTGTACTATCGCTCTGCGCACCTTGAGTCACAGTTTGTTAAGGCAGCTCAGGCAGATGAAGTCAGAGATCTAAGGTAGTCAGCTGGAAAGATCTTCCCTTAAAGAAGCAGAGATTCACAGGATAATGGGACTCCCATGAGCAGCAGTGGGTGGGAGATAAAGTTTTTTCTGTTCTACACTATGATACGGGCTGGAGCCATAGCACAGCGGGTAAGGCATTTGCTTTGGATGCTGCCGACCCGGGTTCAATTCCTCTGCCCCTCTCAGAGAGCCCGGAAAGCTACCAAGAGTATCTTGCCCACACGGCAGAGCCTGGCAAGCTACACATGGTGTATTCGATATGCCAAAACAGTCAACAAGTCTCAAAATGGAGACGTTACTGGTGACCGCTTGGGCAAATCAATGAGCAACGGGATGACAATGACTCTAAGATACACCCTTCATAAATCCTCTATATTCTGTGACTGATGTTAAGATGTCCACTTAGGTCTTCAAAGGACCGATGCTTTCCTGGACTACACCTTCCTAGGTTAGTTGAAGGGCGCCTTCTTTTGATTTCTTTTTCTATATTCCCCTTTTTGTTTACATTATCTCTGGTGACACAATTGCAAACAACCTTCCTTGACTGAGGAGGCAGTGGATTTTCCAGGGGCTACAGGTAATAGTTTCTGTGTTAGGTATGAGCAGATAATGACCTTGTGCTATTACCTGCTGCATGCTTACTTCCCCAACTCCCTTACTTAGAAACTACCAAGAAAAAACTAATAAAGGCTCTGGGAAATGTTATCTCCATGGGAACATAAAGGGGTAGCCTTGAAAGATGTCACTCTAAAAGTTTGAGACAATCATTAGCAACCCAAGTAACTCAGGACTCAGTTACTGTGCAAGAAACACTCAATCTCACAAAGATTTAATGGAGTTGGTCTCCATCCTCAAATAATTTGCAATGTAAAACCTAAGACGGAATTTCCCCCAATCAAAAGGTATAGATTGCACGCAAAATGGATATATAAAGTTATTATATACTGCCCCAACACTGACAAACCATCATAGCCAAGAGACAAGTCTGTGTCGTTGTTTATTACAGATCCTTTTCTCAATACCTGACTGTAGTCCATGCCAGGTTTTAGCAAGACTCTCAGCCCATTATGTTATCTTCTTTGAAGTTCATTTCTTGTCTTGTCTTGGAAATGTAATGCATCACTGAGGTTGTTCTGAGTTTATGTTGTGCTCACTTTTAATGTGTACTAAATGATTGGGAATGGGAAGCAGATGGACAGTTGGCCCAGAGATTAAACTCCATCTCTTTAATTAGATGGTGTTGATTAAGGCTTCCATGGGGTCCTTCTCCTCACTGCCAAATAAAAGAGCTCTCCAGTGGGGCTTCTCAAAGCATTTGGGAACTAATGGTTTATTCAGTTACTCCTTTGCGTTTATTCATGGATACTGAACAAACAGGAGCCAGATTGTCTTTGTCTCTTTGGTTTTTCTCTAACAGTTTCACCATTTGACTTTCCTTTTTGGCAAGAGTTGAAACAGAAGAAAGGGAATTCTGAATAGCCCCTGGCTGAACTTAGCTTCCTATTTTGAGTTGGCAGAACTTCACCGGGGAAGGTAGTCTTTAGAACAGAGCCTTCAGAAAGCCCTGGGTACTGACCTCAGTCTGTGACTTCCACCTCAGGGGGACAGACTATAGCATTTGGAGAGATCTGAGTTCAAATCATGGTTCAGTGGCTTATTAGCTATAGAGTGTGGTATATACTGCTATATATTTAGCAACAGACTTTTAGCATAAATAAAATTCTAATTCATAGTATGTGGGAAATCTTTTGAGTACATACTCCTACAATGGACTGGAGCGATAGCACAGTGGATAGGGCTTTGCCTTGCATGAGGCCAACCCAGGTTCGATTCCTTCATCCCTCTCAGAGAGCCCAGCAAGCTACTGAGAGTATCCTGCCTGTATGGCAGAGCCTGGCAAGCTCCCCATGGCGTATTCGATATGCCAAAACCAGTAACCACATGTCTCACAATGGAGATGTTGCTGGTGCCCGCTCGAGCAAATCGATGAACAATGGGATGACAGTGCTACTACAGTGCTAATCCTATAATGGCCAAATATAAGGTGTCATTGTGGCATCACTTGATGCAAAGGTAAAAAGAAATCTGTCTCTTGGCTTTTAAATCCAAGTAAGCTGTATGATGCTAACCAGCTGCAAACACTCAGTTTCATCATCTGTCTGAAGGGATCATGTACTGGGAAGAACAATAACTTAGATTAAAGAAATAACAACCAAACAGAAGCTAAGCTATAGCAGGGCTCAATAAGTTGTCATACCTTATTACCATATTAAGCTGAACTTTAAGAAATGACTTTACTTTGCCAAACACTCCAAAAAGCCTTGAAAATTTAGCAATTAAACTTTATTATACAGGTATCTGGGGAATGGACTCAGACTAATCAAATGCATAAATGGCAGTTATATAAATCATAATGCCAATTTGCTGCTTTGATTTAATGTGTACATACAGAATCATAATTTTCCAAACCCACAATGGGTTGTGTAATCTAGTGAAGAATTTTGTCTTTAGAATTATTTATAGGCAAAGTGTTACAGCAATATAGATGCTAATTATATTTAAATGTACTTAATTAATTATGTGATTAAAAAATTAAAGCAGGCTTCCTCAGAAGATCCATGGCTTATGCTAATAGTAGTGTGTCCCTGAACCCAAACCTAGACTGGCTCTCTGTACTGGTTTCCCTGCCGGAAGCTATCTCCAGGCTACCCTGCAGAAGGGCCGGATGGACACTGTTAAGTGGAAAGGGCACTTAGCCACTCCCAAGGGAATCCTGCCTGGAATTTTCCCAACTGTAATGAGCTCATGGGTAAAGGAGGAAGCCTGGAGATTACTGTTTCTGTTTTGCTAAATTGACACAGTGAGAGGTAAGGGTGCATGTAAAATTACAAGGAGAGCAGAGACTAGGATTCAGATTTTTGAAATAGACTTCAATGTTCTTTCCTCTACCCTGGCATGATCAGGTCGCAACAACAACAAAACAGTAAGAGTAACACCTACATTTCAATTCAGGAGAACCATAGCCAGAGATGAACAGAGTTTCTGCAATGCAGTGGATAAATTCATATACAGAATGTTATGAGAACACCCACCAAGGAAAACACAGTGCAGAAGGGGAAGTTTGCGGGGTTGGTCTAGATTTGAGAATCTCTGAGCTGAATTTCTAGAACATAAACAATGATTATCTCAGAAAAGAGAGTTATGCTGCTGGGTGGGTCACCAAAATGAAAATAAAATGAGAATTAACACAAAAGATATTTATTATAAAAGGGGACATAGATGGGATTGGAGAGAGGGAGGCATTGAGCTGTGATGTGATCCAAGCAAAAACCTCAGTCCCAGAACTCTAGAACTGAGGTGTTCCTTTCAGAGTTTAGCCAAGAGGATTAAATCAGTCATTTTACCAAGAACAAGTGGATCAGTCATTCGATGCAGACTGCTCCTAGAATTCTGAAGGTGTGACTTAGGATAACTAATTTTCTTCAGAAGGAAGTTGTTTCTCATCACTGACTCTAGGTGCTGGGGAAATAAGTACTTCATTCTAAAAAGGGTCTGGGAAATAGAACACAGCATTGATCATACGGGAAAGTGCTGAAGTGGGAAATGGTGAAGTGATGTATGTTGTGCTATGCAAATAGGTCATAGTTAGCTGGGGGTTTCTCTTCCAATTTTGGGACCACACCTGGAAATCTCAGGGCTTACTTCTAGCTCTGTCCTCAGGGAGCACACCTGCTGGACTCAGGGAACCATATGTTATGCCAGGGATCAAACCCAGGTCAACTGCATGCAAGGCAAGTGCCTTACCCGCTCTACTATCTCTCCAGCTCAAGAAGAGTTGCACCTTTAAAGGAGGAAGAGAAGTAAGATTGGGTAAAGGGAGAAATTGAACTGTGATGCCATTGCAGAAAAAATTTCATCCAATCCCACAGGATAACCCTTCAGGGATGTTCCGAATTAAAATTAATGAGATAGGTGGCAGATGGATAGAACAGGAGTAAAGGCACTTACCTTTTATCTCACAGTTTGAACCCCCAGCACTATATATGGTTCCCTGAACACTGACAGGGATCTCTCCTGAACCTACAGCCAGTAATGGCTGCTGACCACAGGTTGTAATGCTCAAGCCTCCAAATAAAATAAAAAGACGGGCTTTATAAGTCTGCATCAAGTAGTCATTGGATATGAGCTCACCCGAGGGAGAGAGCATAACCTTTGATAAGGCAGATCCTTTCTGCCTTGCTTGCCACATACCCAATTCAACTCCCTGCATAAATGCCCCGAACATCACCAGGCAGAACCCTGAGAACAAGCCAGGAGTGTCCTCTGAACACCACTGGGTGTGGCCCAAAGCCACACACCACCATAGCAATCACCACCACCAAAGGTAGATTATTTTGTGTTTTTATTTTATTTTCACAAATCAGCAAAAGAACATATTTGACAAAGTTAAGAGAAATAATTTAAATGAGTAATGTCAGTTCTGTAGAGTGGTTCAAAATGAAAATAAGGGATTTTGTATTTGGTAAATTTGGTGGTCAGGGTGACCTTAAAACAGTTCAGTTAACAGGTTTGACTGTTGGGGGGAAAACTCCAAATAATGATAGTGAGTTTTCGGTCAAAAATTGAATGTTATCATAGCAATGAGAGTTAATTGAAAATCATCTGCCACACAGGCAGAGGGGGATAGGGAGGGAGGGTGTCTGGGGTTCTTGGTGGTGGATCATGTGCACTGGTGAAGGGATGGGTGTTTGATCATTGTATGACTGAGACTTGATCCTGAAAGCCCTGTAACTATTTCACGGTGTCTCAATTAAAAAGCATAAAATTAAAAAAATTTTTAAAAGAAAATTAAAAAAAAAGGTTCAGTTAAAAATTGATGATCTGACTTGAAGAAATGTGTCAAATTACATAAGATAAAGAGAATATGCTAATGAGAATTTGTGGGAGGTCAGCAGAAACCCCTGGCATGGCTGCAATGGGTGAGTAGAGGGCCCTTGGGTGGGTCTCTCTTTACCTTTTAACACTTAACTTCTTTTTTTCATTTTAACATTTTAACATTTAACTTTTAAATTTGCCATAACATCAAAGAGGGAAAAATGTAGAAGTCCCCTAGTCTCCTTCTCATGGAATCAATAGGAAACAGCTCATTATTCCTTCTGAATGAGAAAGCATCTCTTTTCATAATGGAGACATTTAGATGTTCTGCTAATCAACCGCTTAGACTGGTTGAACATCTGTAAGCACTTTATCTTCTTGGTTAATGGGGATATTTCAAAGCACCCAACTTAAAGGATTTTTATGACTGGGCAAGTTTTATTGAGAACTGATTTTCTAACTCCTACTCTATTAAACACCCTCATTCTCTCTACAACCCTTCTCCCTAAGTCACCCCATTCGCTCCCATCTCTATTGCTGAAAAACAGTCCTATTAGTTGGGGGGAGAGGGAAACTATATATTTATATGTTTTTCTTGTGCTTGGTAGCACTGTCACACTGTTGGCCCATTGTTCATCATTTGCTCGAGCGGGCATCAGTAACGTCTCCATTTTGAGACTTGTTACTGTTTTTGGCATATCGAATGCTACACGGGTAACTTGCCAGGTTCTGCTGTGCAGGCGGAATACTCTCAGTAGCTTGCTGGGCTCTCTGAGAGGGATGGAGGAATCGAACCTGAGTTGGCCGCATGCAAGGCAGATACCTTACCCACTGTGCTATCGCTCCAGTGCTTATATACTTATATTATCTTATACCTGTAAATTATATTTATTTGATTTATTAAATTCTGGTGATATACTTAAAGTGTAAGAGGAAGTGCATATACAACTGCTGGTAGTTTTGTTTTTGGTCCATGTCAAGTAGAACAGCTGGACTCTCAGCGCTTCCCCAGCAGAGACTCTCCTGTCAGTCATGTTTCCTTCTGCAGTATTCAGCACCACAAGTCAGAGTGTTGACCTGTAAGACATTTTGCCTAGTGATGGTATATTGCTCCTGCCAGCATCGTTGGTGAAACTAATAACATTCAGAAGGCTGAACTGGCAATCTTACACAGTCTTATTTTGCCTTCTTGACAAACTTAAATCTGTTTGTCTTTATTTCTGTTTCTTTTTTTTTTTTTGGCTTTTTGGGTAGCACCCAGTGATGCGCAGGGATTACTCCTGGATCATGCACTCAGGAATTACTCCTGGTGGTGCTCGAGGGACCATATGCGATGCTGGGAATCAAACTCAGATTGGCCACGTGCAAGACAAGTGTCCTACCCCCTATGCTATTGTTCCAGCCCCCTGTTTGTATTTCTTAGTGTTCATGGGCTTTGGTGCCTGAGATTATGTTCAGCTACTTCAAGTCCAAAGGACCTAGACGAACTCATTGGTCATTTGCAGGTAGCAGATCCATATCCTTTCAAGTGTCCCATGAATGCATTTCATCCCTAAAGACCCACTGCAGAAGGATACTTTCTCCAATTAAAAGATTGATTTATCATTACTTTACATAGAGAACTTCAGGGGTACATTTTTACACCAATATTTGTATAAGGTTTGTACTAAGAATCCACTGCTATCCCACCCCCATACAATGGCCTCCTCCACTCATTCTTCCACCCCCTAACTTCTTTCCCTCTGGCAATCACTATTGTTTGTGCTAAACATAGGAGTTTTTCTTGTTGCTAATTTGTTAAGTAATTCATAGTCTACTACCTGGTAATTATATTTTACTTTTTATTTAATTCAATATGATCATCTCTATATCCATCCATTTTAACCCAAATGGTACAGTTCAACTTTTTTTGTTTTGTTTTGTTTTTGGGTCACACCTGGCGATGCCCAGGGGTTACTCCTGGCTCTGCACTCAGGAATTACTCCTGGCGGTGCTCAGGGGACCATATGGGATGCTGGGATCTGAACCCGGGTTGGCCGCGTGCAAGGCAAACGCCCTACCCGCTATGCTATCACTCCAGCCCCACAGTTCAACTTTTTTTAATTTATTTTTTAATTGAGTCACATTGAGATACACAGTTGCAAGATTGTTAGTGATTGGGTTTCATAACTTTTTAATGGCAGAATAGTATTCCACTGAACATACAAACAATGGTGTCTTTATCATGTCATCTATCTGAGGGAAGGGGTTGGGCCACAACTAGAGATGCTGAGATATTGGCTATGCACTCAGGAATGACTCCTGCTAGTGTTCTGGGGACCATATGGATGCTGGAGACTGAAACTGGGTCAGCTACGTGCAAGGCAAGTACCTTATCCACTGTACTATCTCTCCAGATTCTGTCATGTCTTCTATTTGTGGGCACATATGTTAATTCAATGTTTTGTCTAGTGTGAATAATACTACTATGAACCCCAAGGATGCAAATATCTTCTCAAACTAGTGTTTCTATACCTGTCAGATAAATGCCTAGAAGTAGTGTCCCCGGATTATATGATAGAATTCTCCATCTTCCACAGAGGCAGATTCAAGTTACATTGCCACAAAGAATGTAACAGAGTTTCTTCATCTCTGTATCTTCACCAACATTTGTTGTTTCAAAACTTCAACAGATCTATGTCATTGTCATTAATGTGATGTGATCTCTCACATGGCTTTAATTTGCATTTTCAGGGAAACATTCCTCCTGACTGAAATGTCTAACCTTCTCTGCAATAGAATTTCTTGAGACACTCCTCTCTCCTCATTTACTCATTCATCATTTATTAATTCAATTAGTTAACAAATATTTATTGAGCATTTATTACTTTCCAGGCACTGGAAAACATAGCCATGGAGATCCAGTAGTAAAAACAATAGATGGTGCAATAATTATTATGCAATTATTATGCAATAATCCTTGGCCTCATGAAACTCATACCTTATCTATGTAAGTTAAGCTAACATTACCCCTACTCACAAGTATTCCTTTGTTAGGAAGAGAATATAGTATCCTAAAAGTTTCTATATAGAAGGGTTTAGCTAAAAACTTCATGATAATACCTACAATTGGATGACTAACAACAGAAATCATGTTAGAATTCTTTACATCTTTGCATTTCCTTTTAGGAGAATAGAAGATTGTATTGGAATGATGTCAAGATGTCCAAGATGATCAGAATCTACATAAGAGTCTACTAACCCACCAATCAATCATCTATGGATATAAAATTGTAAAAGAAATGAAGAGACCAGATAATACAGTGTCTTACATGTAGATGACCCAATTTTGAACCCTGGCACTCCATGTGGTACCCCAAGTCTTACCAGGAATTATCCCAGAGTACAGAGCCAGGAATAAGACCTGAACACTTCTGGGTGTGACCCCCCCTTCAAAAGAAATGAGACTGATTAAACTTAAAACTGAAAAGTATGAAATAGCACTCAGATTTTTTTTTGTATATGTTCTCTCTCTCTCTGAGAGAGAGTCTCTTGCCCGTGCACCTGACTGTTTTCCCCAGGGCCCCTCAGAGGGGATGGGTTTCCAGCTTCCCTCCCTGCCCCAAGCAGAGCTCCCACGGCTGAAGACCTTCAGAGCCTAGCCACAGCCATGCTCAAGGCCCCTCTCCACACGTTCATACGAGCCTCACACATGAAGGTACCAGCAGAGGAACCCAGATGTGTGGTACCCGGGGCTAAGACCTCCAAGCCTGCTCAGATCAGGACAGGGCCTCTTCCACCCAGATCCCCCATTTTCCAGTAGCTAGGCAGTCACACCCAGGGATTGCCCCTGGCACCATGTAATCCCACCAATGGCCAACATCCAGAGACTTAAAACCAAGCTCCCGGAAGCGACATCTTATAGCCTACTTCTCCCTCTGGGAGAACCTGGCAAGCTACCGAGAGTTTTCTGCCCACATGGGAGAGCCTCGCAAACTCCCCATGTTGTATTCATATGCCCAAACCAGTAACAATGCTGGGTCTTATACCCCTTACCCTGAAAGAGCCTCCAATGTGGCATCGTTGGGAAGGACGAGTAAAGAGAGGCTTCTGAATTCTCGAGGCTAGGACAAATGGAGATATTACTGAGACCGCTCAAGAAATTTGATGATCTCGGGATGATGATGATGATGATGATGATGATGATGATGATGATGATGATATGTTCTCTAGCTTCATGAAGACCTGACTAATTTAAGCTTCCAGGTAATGAATAGAATCGTGATTTTTATTTTACCTGAACTTGAGTAAATCAATAAACAATGGGATGACAGTGATAGAGTGATAGAGTGATAGAGTGATTAGCACTTTGACTATTGCACTGGGATGGTCTTCTGGAAGACTAGGGCAGCATCTCTGGCCCCTCTCCTTAACACCTTCACCTCTCTCAATTGTGCTAGATCAAAAAGTCCATTTCCTGGGAATCCTTGGTGCCTCCACTCCAATTACCAAAGGGGCTTCTATCTGTCAGTCACCTTTAACAAAAAATGCTATTTGGTCAAGCTTCTGCTGAGGGTAGTATGTAGTGTGGGCCTGATTTTCTGATCTATTTGAACATGACACAGAAGCTGCACAACAAGTACTTATTGAATGAATAAATTTAGCTTCTACTTCCATTCTCTTTCTCTGCCAAAAGAAGCTTATTCCTCTCACAGATGAAGCAGCTGAATAAATGAAAAGAAAGAGCCTGTCAAATTTTTCATTTAAATGCTTCCAGCCAGGAGTAGGGGAAAAAGTTGACTTTCCACTGCTGATCCTTTATTCACAGAACTGACTGGTTCTCAGTCTAAAAAGAGAAAATGACTTGTGGACGTGGATGATCCTGAGTGTGCCCAGAGAAAAGAGCAGATGGCGTGCTTGATCCAGGAATTCCCACAAGCCTCTCTCCATCATGCTATGCATCGTTAATCTGGAACTTCAAGACCACAAGTTTTGAGACTTCAAACCCAAGAGACAGCAGGTCCTTTTCTTTCAAAGACATTGGTGATAACTAGGTTTTACACCAATATACTCATAGAAAGCCCAAGAGCAAACTACTCCTTTTCATGATTTCAAAGAACCCTGTTGGTATAATTTATGTAGGATAATGGAAAGGATGGGTATATGTCCTAACCCCCCACGCAGAAATAATATTTCAATTCTCAAAAAATAATAACCGAGTTATCTTTTTTCACTTTTCATTTTTAGACTGTACTCAAGAGGTACATTGTACAGGAAACAGCCATCAGAGAGAAAACTCATGAAGAAAGGAAGACTGGAGTTCACACATATGCAGGCAGAAATCATACTATCTGAGCAGTGATGACATGCAAAGCACCCTGGGGATATCTTAGTACTGATGGTTTCATTGTGATTTTTAAGAATGGCATTTGAGAGATGAACTATTTTTTTCTTCTTTGGTTGTTTGGCTAGCTGGGATTCATCATCATCACCATTTCTATTCTTTAATTCCCTCATCCCTTCACTGATGTTGATATTTGTTGATGTTGTGATGGCCAGGAGTTGCACACAAGGCTGCTGTGGGGTTTGTGCATTTTTGTGTGGTGTGCAAATCAGGTTGCGGTGACTGCACACTCAACCTCAGTGTTCACTGAGGTTTGTGTTCATTTAGTTGGGCTTACACATGCTAGCCAGTGCTCATACTCTTAGTTGAGGCACAGAATATTGGCAATTATATAACCTAAAGTGTTCTCATACATACTCACCGGAGGTTGCATTTCCTGGCTGGCATGCCTGCACAGCTTTTAGCCATAGTGGTCAGTGGAGGTGATGCCCTTTTGTGGTGCTTACGAACACCTACTCTGGTTTTATCACAAATGGCTTTCAGTTCCAAGAATAGCTTGTTGTATTATGTGAGACACTAAGGGTTTCAATCTGTGACATTAAACTTGCAAGGGAGGTACTCTAAGCCCTGACACTATTTCTCCTTGTCCTAGTTCTATTTTTATTTTATTTTGTTTTGTTTTACCTAAACAAAGGAAATTTATTATTTCTTAGCTTTGGAGACCAGAAGTTAGAGATCTGGATATAACAGTGTTTGTTCCTTAAAAGGATAATGAGGGACACCCAAAAGGAGAGAGAGAATAAAAGGGAATACCCTGCCACAGAGGTGGGGTGAGGGGATGGGATTGGGGGGTGGGAGGGATACTGGGTTCATTGGTTGTAGAGAATAGACTCTGGTGGAGGTATGGGCTCTCAAACATTGTATGAGGGAAACACAAGCACGAAAATGTGTAAATCTGTAACTGTACCCTACAGTGACTCACTAATTAAAAAATTTAAAAAATTTTTAAAAAGGATAATGAGGGAGAATCTTTTCTAATCCTCTCTTCTCTTTTCTTGCATTGTTCTGAAAAGAAAGGCCACACAAATTTACATTCTCACAGTCTAATGAGCTTTCTTTTTCTCCACACCCTTACCAATACTTATTTCTAATCTTTTTTTAAAATTTTATTGATTCACCGTGAGATATAGTTACAAGCTTTCATGTCTGAGTTACAATCACACATGATCAAACACCCATCCCTCCACCAGTGCACATTCCCCACCACCAATATCCCCAGTATACCCACACCTTTCCCACCCTCCCATTGCCTCCATGGCAAACAATATTCCCCATACTCTCTCTCGACTTTTCGGCATTATGGTTTGCAATGCAGATACAGAGAGGTTATCATGTTTGGTCTTTTATCTACTTTGGCACACATCTCTCATCCCGACCAATTCCTCCAACCACCATTTTCTTAGTGACCCCTTCTCTATTCCAGCTGTCTTCTCCCCACCCGCTCATGAGGCAGGCTTCCAACTACGGAGCAATCTTCCTGACCCTTCTATCTACTGACTTCGGGTGTCGGTCTTCTGTTATGTTATATTTTTTTGTTGTTTTTGGGTTACACCCGGTGATGCACAGGGGTTACTCCTAGCTCTTCACTCAAGAATTACCCCTGGCGGTGCTCAGGGGACCATATGGGATGCTGGGATTAGAACCCGGGTCGGCCACGTGCAAGGCAAACGCCCTACCCACTGTGCTATCGCTCCAGCCCCTGTTATGTTATTTTATACTCCACAAATGAGTGAAGTCCTTCTATATCTGTCCCTCTCTTTCTGACTCATTTCACATAGCTTGATACTCTCCATGTCTATCCATGTATAAGCAAATTTCATGACTTCATCTCTCCTAGCAGCTGCATAGTACTCCATTGTGTAGATGTACCGAAGTTTCTTTAACCAATCATCTGTTCTCAGACACTTGGGTTGTTTCCAGATTTTGGCTATTGTAAACAGTGCTGCAATGCACAGATAGGTACAGATGTCATTTCTACTGTGTTTTTTTGCAGCCTCGGGATATATTCCCAGAAGTGGTATCGCCGGGTCATGTGGAAGCTCAATTTCTAGTTTTTGAAGGACTGTCCAAATTGTTTTCCAAAAAGGCTGGACCAATCGGCATTCCAACAAACAGTGAAAGAGTGTCCCTTTTTTTCCACATCCACGCCAACACTTGTTGGCTTTGTTCTTTTGAATATGTGCCAGTCTCTGTGGTGTGAAATGATATCTCATTGTTGTTTTGATTTGAGTCTCCCTGATGATTAGTGATGTGGAACAATTTTCATGTGCCATTTGGCCATTTGTATTTCTTTTTTGAGGAAGCTTCTGTTCATTTCTTCTCCCCATTTTTTGATGGGGTTGGAGGCTTTTTTCTTACATAATTCTACTAGTGTCTTGCATATCCTGGATATTAATCCCTTATCAGATGAGTATTGGGTAAATATTCTTTCACGTTTTTTTTTTTTTTTTTTTGCTTTTTGGGTCACACCTGGCAATGCACAGGGGTTACTCCTGGCTCTGCACTCAGGAATTAGCCCTGGCCGTGCTCAGGGGACCATATGGGATGCTGGGATTTGAACCCGGGTCGGCCGTGTGCAAGGCAAACGCCCTACCCGCTGTGCTATCTCTCCAGCCCCTTCTTTCCCATTCTGTGGGCTCTTTCTGTATTTTGGTCACTGTTTCTTTTGAAGTGCAGGAGCTTCTTATTTTCATATAGTCCCATTTGTTTATGTTTGTTTCCACTTGCTTAGTCAGTGGTGTTTCATCCTTAAAGATGCTTTTAACTTTAATGTCATGGAGGCTTCTGCCTACATTTTCCTCTATGTACCTTATGGATTCATGTCTGATATTGAGGTCTTTAATCCACTTTGCTCTGAATTTTGTGCCTGGCACTAGACAGAGGTCAGAGTTCTTTTTTTTTTTCAGGTAGCGATCCAGTTTTCCCAGCACCATTTATTGAAGAGGCTTTCCTTGTTCCACTTCACTTTTATTGCTCCTTTGTCAAAGATTAAGTGGTTATATATTTGGGAGTCTGTGACAACTCTGTTCCATTGGTCTGTGGTTCTGTTTCTAGCCCAATATCATGCTGTTTTAATTACTACTGCTTTTAGTACAGTTTGAAGTTGGGGAAGATGAAATAAATCCCCACGAATTGCTAAAGCAATCCTCGGGAAAAAGAAGATGGGTGGCATCATTTCAAATCTTTTTTATGTAGGCCATTCTCACTTAAGTCGGTGATCACTCTTGTGGTTTTAATTGTGTTTCCCTCATAGGGGATGATGAGCATTTCTTTTCATGTCTCTGTGGATCATATGTGTAATCTAGAAAGTGTCCTTCTTTGAAGAAGGCTTTCATCATAAATTTCCCCCCTTTGATTGGATTTCTTGTTCTTTTGTTGTGGTTTGTTTGTTGTGTGTGGATTTTTTTTGTATATTTTGGATATTTATCCTTGCTAGATATATCATATATAAATATCTTCTCCTAACTTCTGGGATACCTATTTTATTTTTGTGGTTTTCCCTTGTTCTATAAGTTTTTGAGTTTGACCTAGTCCCATTGGGTTATTTTTGTTTTTGTGTTGCTTACCATTGGAGCCGAGTTTCCAAGTCAATTCTGAGATTTTGGTCCTGAAATGATTCTCTATATGTTCTATATTATGGTGAAGGGAATATTTCTTCCTCGCACTTTTTTCCTAAGATTACAAATATTAGGTTATTAGATGGTGCTGCAGGGTGTAGAACAGTGTTTTCCAAAAGGAATTTTAATGATCTTAGCAACTTTATTTTTTATAAATTTGGAATTCCAAAGCTACTGAGTAATTCATAGAAAATACTCAGAAATACAACAAAAAGTAGATCAAGTTCTTATTAAATGCATAAATGAATTCAGGACAAAGGAGGAAAATACCAAGAGGCCACTACAGACAGAGCTGTAAACTGAATAAGTGCCTGTTCCATACCCAAGAAACCCAGTTACTGCAAGTATTGGGGACAGGAGAAAACATCTTTATTTCATGTAAAGTAAAGAGTAAAAAGCCCCCATATAAGTTTAGGTCCCCCAAAGGCCTACCAGCTAACAAAAATAACCCCACAAAACCTAAAGAATCACCTCACCATCAAAGGAAGATGAGGACACTGTCCTATCTTGACTTGGATTCTGACTGGAAATTTTATAAAAGTTTCCGTTAGCATTTGTCATTAACTCACCTTCACGTGAGTCTGGCATTCTAATTTACTACCTGCAGGGTTCAAATAGCCCTTACAAAAATTTTTCCTAATTCACTCTTGGGCAAGTTTTATCTCCATATCAAAGTTAGCATAACCAGCTGAGTCAATAGTTAATACTTGAGATAGAAAGAAGTGAGTACTGATAAACACATATAAATTTTATTTGCCAATAGATTTCTTAATGTATCTATAATTCTTTATCTACCTTCCTACATTGACTTAACCAAAAGTCACCCTAAATATAAATGAATCCTTCTCAAGCACTGCCTATTATTGACATTCTGAAATTTAAGGTAGAAAACAATTTCTGTTGTGAGATACCTGACACTATTTATTTATTTTTAATGTTTCATATTTATTGAGATATGTGATTTACATTAAAATCATGATGGTTTTGTGCATCATCATTTCCATACTGTACTCATGACCAGGGCACCTTCTTCCCTCCACCAAGTTCTCAAAGGACTCTCACTTTCAATACCCCATCCCATATACCCCCTCACACTCAGTTCTGGGGACCAACTCTCCAACTCTGTTGCCTTTGACCCTTTGTTCCTCTCTTGCTGTATAACTTTAAATGCCACCTATGAGAAAGATCATTCTGTACCAATCCCTTCCCTTCTGAATGACTTCACTCAATATAATATTCTGAGATGCTTAACTTTAGGTGGTTCTAGCCTAAAATCCCTCCTTCAGTACAACTGAGAGCTTAACTCTTCATGACGGCTCCTCTTCTGGTGCTTTGACAAAGAGTCATTCTGATTATAGAGATTGGGTTAAAAATAGTCTAACACAGGGGGCTGGAGCAATAGCACAGTGGGTAGGGAGTTTGCCTTGCACGCGGCCGACCCGAGTTCTATTCCCAGCATCCCATATGGTCCCCCGAGCACCGCCAGGAGTAATTCCTGAGCGCATGAACCAGGAGTAACCCCTGTGCATTGCTGGGTGTGACCCCCACAAAAACAAAAGATAGTCTAACACAAATCCTATAATTAGGACTCTAACAAAAATCCCTCCTTCAGTACAACTGAGAGCTTAAACCTGAGACACTTTTATTTTTCCAGAAAAGGTCTTGTTCAGACACCAAATTTCCCCATGATTGGCTCTTCTACAGTCTTGGATCTGACTCTGAGTCTTTGTCGTTCTTTTATTCCTCCATTTTTCCATAACCCTGAACCCACCAGGAGGTCTCAGCTGCAAACTAGATCAGTGTACTCATCACTACTACTCTGGGAGAGTTTGTTCTGTGCCAACTCCATTAAGGTGTCTACTCACATCCCTCCTCCTTTCTGCATTCTGGCTGAGAGTTGGTCAAAAGAACAATTTGCATGGTATCTAGAAGACAAGTGGAGCAACATCTGCTATTGGCTGAATCTCAGCAACATTAGATGTGGCTTATAGATGTTGTTGTGCCAGTGGGTTCCAACACATCCTCACACTGCTTCCCTGCATCTTTAGTCTTTCTCCCAGCTGTTGATCAAAGATGGCTCCAGATCTCTCCTCTACCATGCCAGAAAAACCCACAAATGTCCATCTGTCTGTAAACCTGTGACCCTCTCTTTTCCTTTCTTTTTTTGTTTTAAGATTTATTTTATTGAATAACTGTGAGATGGACCCTTAAAAAGCTATTCATAATTAGGTTTCAGTCATACAGTGTTCCAAAATCCCACCTATTCCTCCACCAGGGTACATTTCCTAGCATAAGTGTTCCCACTTTCCCTCCCAACCTGCCATCATTCCCTCGCATAACAGGTACTTTTCTTCTCTCTCTATCTCTCTGTGTCTCTCTGTCTTTCTCTCTCTGTGTCTGTCTCTCTCTGTCTGTCTGTCTGTCTGTCTCTCTCTCTCTTCCCTTTTGGGCATTGTGGTTTGCAATGCAGATACTGAAAGATTATCATGTATACCCCTTTACCTATTTTTAACACTTAGTTCTTGTCCAGTGTGATCATCTCCAACTATTATTGTCATACTAGCCCCTTCTTTATATTATCTACACTCACCCCACATACACTTGTGGTATATTCCAACCATTGACCAGTTCCCCTAGCCCCTGTTTTCCCTGGCCTTTGGTTATTTTTATATACCACAAATATACCACAATGATAAAATGTGGTATATTTTTATATACCACAAATGACTGCAGTCCTTCTATATCTGTCCCTCTCCTTCTGACTCATTTCACTCAGCATGATACTCTCCATGTCCATCCATTTATAGGCAAATTTCATGACTTAATTTTTTTCTAACAGCTGCATAGTATTCCATTATGTAGATATTCCATAGTTTCTTTATCCATATGTCTTTTCCCTGGCACTCAGGTTGTTTTCAGATTCTGGCTGTTGTGAATAGTGTTATAGTAAACATAGGAGTGCAGATGGTGTTTCTGCTATGTGTGTTTTGGGGCCCCAAATGTACATTCCCATAAGTGGTATTTCTGGGTCAAATGGGAGCTCAATTTCTAGTTTTTTAAGGAATGTCCATATCATTTTCCAAAAAGGCTGAACCAGTCAGCATTCCCACCAGCAGTGAATAAGAGTCCCATTCTCCCCACATCTGTGCCAGCACTGGTTGTTCTTGTTCTTTTGAATATGTGCTACTCTCTGTGGTACGAGATATCTCATTGTTGTTTTGATTTGAATCTCCCTGATGAAGAGCATTTTTTCATAGGCCTTTTTGCCATTTGAATTTCTTTTTTGAGAAAGTTTCTGTTCATTTATTCTCCCATTTTTTGATGGGATTGGATGGTTTTTCTTGTAACTTTCAACCAGTGTCTTGTCTATCTTTGATATTAATCTTTTATCAGAAGGGCATTGGGTGAATAACATTTCCCATAGGCTGTCTTGCTGTTTCTATTGAGATGCAAAAACTTCTTAGTTTAAAGTAATCCCATTTGTCTATCTTTGCTTCCACTTTGCTCGGTCAATGGCATTTCATCTTTAAAGATACCTTTAGCTTAAATATCATGGAGGGTTTTGCTTACATTTTCTTCCACGTACCTTCTCTTTTTTCAAATCTCTTTTTTCAAAGTCTCACTAGGAAGCCAGACCTCCTTGGTTTCTCAGACACACTGGATATTGATTCCTCTGACCTTCCAGCAGCCTCTCTCCTGGACCTTCGCCACTGTAGATCATCTCATAACAGGGTTCAGTTTAATTTCTGTAATGAACCCTCTATCCCATGATATATAGTGACTCTTTCTCTATCTGAACCTCGCTAATTTTCCCTTCTATCTGGTACCCAAGAGCAGCCTAAAATATAGAAGTGTATGATGAAGTGTATGATAGATCAGGTTTCCATCTGAGTATCTTTTTTTCTGGACTATTTGGTCACATGAAATCAGGAAAGCTGGAATGGCACTTATGCTAAAGGAGCAGAGTTGATTGCTATAGTCTATGATATTCCTTATTAGCTCCTTTTACTGATGCAAAAGACCATCTTCCCGTGCTGATGCAGCTTACCCAGGCTCATACTGTTTAATGCTCAGATTCACAGCCTCAAAGCCAACACAACTCTGCCAAGCAATCTTCTCTCACTGTCCTCCCTCAACTCCTCACAGACCCCCATCAATGTACCTTGGATTCCTTCTCTCCCATGCAGGAGGGTAGCAGAAATTACCCGTACTCTTCCAGGCCTGAGAACAGCTATTTGAGCTCTCGTTTATAGAGATGCTTGCTGGTATTGGGGAGCAGCACACCAGCTAAAACTCGGGGAACCTTCATTCTGGCACACATTTCTCAGTGAGTATACCCCGGCAATTCCCATTTAGACTTTTTCACATAACAATTTTGTAGCATTTCCATTTATTACACATTTAATTGCCTTTTAATTGGTGCAGCTGTTTTCAGTGTGTTTGAGGCATATTGGAATGATCTTCCTTAGAATTCATTTTAGGAGCACTTCCTGCCTTGGATTACGTTACTGGTGGCCCAGACTTTGTGTTTGAGCCTCCAAGTTTAATCAAAGACTTTGTCTTGAGTATAAATGCTTCTGATATCCCTAATTGCCAAAGGCGGCCGGGGGGCGGCGGGGGGGGGGGGGCCAGCGCGGGGAGGGCAGAAACAGTATGAAAATGTGGAGGCAATCTCAGGAGCTAAAACCACCATTGTGCATCAAGTTTATGTGAACATGACCTCCACTACCTAGCCACTGCCATGCTCCAGGTCACTCTCCAGACACTTGGGCCAAACCTCACGCATGAGTGAAGCCCCACAAAACCAGGAAAGCAGAACTTTGTGACCTTGGACTCTAGGCTCAATGAGACCCGGAAACAAGATCCTCTATCTGCCTCCTCCAATCTCCGGCACCTTAGGGAGGGGGTCAAATCCAGACGCCCCACCCTACCCAAGCCAGATAAATACCTCACCGGCCGACCCCCATTACATCCACTACCCAGCCACTGCCATGCTCCAGGCTAAACCTCATGCAGGAGTGAACTTGTCAATAATCACCAGGGGGTCTTGAAGTTTAGACACTAATTTAATCCATTATTTTCAAATCATCCCTGAATGAACGGTTTGAGGCTCTTCCTGTTCCCGGAGCGAGCAGATATTATTGGACTACACTAGCACGCGATAGGGACAAATGGAGACATTACTGGCGCCCACTCGAGCAAATCGAAGATCAATGGGAAGACAAGTGATACAAGTGATTCTCAAATCATATGTCTGAGAAAAAAAGTTTAGCTTTACCGACTAAAGAGTTTGGGTGTATTGGTAAGTCTGCATTCAATACTTGACTTCAATTTGACAAGAGACCCTTATGAATTACATATTTGTGACTTGGGGTGGGGAAGCACACCTAGCAGTGCTCAAGGACTGATTCTATAATTGGTGGTCACTCCTGAAGATGTTCAGGGCCAAGTAGTGTCAGGGATCAAATTCAGGTTTCCTTCAAGCAAATCATGTGTTCCAGCCCACTGAGCTCTCTCATTTATTTTTTAACTTTCTTCCAACAATTATCGTTGCTTACTGTGTCTGAAATTCTTTTTCTTTTTGTTGTTAACTTTAAAAAAAAGTTAACAAAAAAAAAGCTTTTTAAAAAAGCTGCTGTGATTCATTTTTCATATATTTTCTTCTTTATACTTACCAAAGAAATAAACATCAGATAGGTATTTATATACTGTTAAGAGATAAATTATTCATTAGAAAATGCAAGCAAATTCTTACAGGGAACAGAATTGCTAAACATAGTAGTCAAGAGATATAAATATCAATGTCTCTGTGATTACAAATTCTAAAATGTCATTATATTTTAAGAAAATATTGGAATAAATTATAAAACACAGTATTTTTAAAAGTGAAGAAAGTAGAGTGAGGAGAGAAACATGACAGGAAAGATTACTGCTATAGTAAACTGGTTCAGACTATCATTATGTAAACGTTGGGTACTTTAATATACATACTGTTTGGTCTATAAGATGGACTACAATATCTAAACACACTGTGACTAGCTTTTGGTTTTGTTTTTGTTTTTATTGAATCACCATGAAAAAAGTTACAAAGCTTTCAGGTTTAAGTCTCAGTCATACAATGATCAAAACCCCATCCCTTCACCAGTGCAAATGTTCCACCACTAAAAACCCCAGTACCTCCCATCCCACCCACCCCTACCTGTGTGGCCAGTGATCTTCACTTTACTCTCTCTATATTTTGATTACAGTTAATATTTCAACAGAAAACTCACTATTATTATTTGGAATTTTCCCCCAACAATCAAACCTGCTGAAAAGGCATCATTTGATAATTTGTTTTCCATTGCTGAGAATGAAGAGTATATGATGTCTTGGATTTCTGGTATTTTAGTAATTAAGTCCAGAGAAATTTCTGCCAGAAGTTGCGTCACTGCAAGCTCATACCTCCAGTTAGTGGGCTCTGTAAGATGGCGGTCACCACTCAGCCACTGCCGCCACTGCCACCGCCGCCACCTCAGAAAGGAAAGGCCAAAAGAGAAAAATCTTTCCCTTCCCTAAGCGGCATGGGGTTGCATTTAGAAATGCCTCTCTAAAAAGCCACTGGGTGCCGAAACTAGTAGGCCTCCGGGATCATGGTCTTTTAGGAGCAGAGGAGCCGTTCATGTACAGTGTGTCTGAGATTCTTAACCTACAGATATTATAGATGTTCATAGCACAGCGGTAGGGCGTTCGCCTTTCACGCCGACGACCCGTGTTCGATTCCTCCGCCTCTCGGAGAGCCCGGCAAGCTACCGAGAGTATCTCGCCCTCACAGCAGACCCTGGCAAGCTACCCGTGGCGTATTGGATATGCCAAAACCAGTAACAATAAGTCTTTCAATGAGAGACGTTACTGGTGCCCGCTCAAACAAATCGATGAGCAACGGGATGACAGTGACAGTGACAGTGACTATAAAATCTCACTTTTATAATTTCAACTGTTTTCTCGTCTTTTTTTTTTAGTGAAGCAAGACAGTTTTATTGAATGAAATTTCTTATAAATATGTGAGGGGAAAGTAAGAAAAAGTATATGTTCAAGAGAGAATACAGGATTCTCCCAGGTGGAAAAAGCAAAGAGATATAGAGACATACAAGTGAGATAGACACATGTTCAACAAGAACATGGGCTTGAAGAGCCAGTAGTCCTGTTTCGACTGAATATAGACTCTGATGCTTTGAGCCTTCTAAGATTTTCTAAAATAATGCCAACACTTAAATCGCCTGCTAGCCAAGTTTAAGGTGCACAGGTTTTTATGCTAACCACTGTCCTTTCACGTGAGTCTAGGACAGCACCTTCTGACCCAGGCTAGGCAAGTTGGTCCTATTCTTACTCTTCACCTTAGAGTCATATTTCAAGGTTTAATTCAAAGACTCCTGCTTCCAGGAAATCTTCCCTCATTGCATTATGAATAGAATTATGGATTCTATTCACATAGAATCTGTGTTAGATGTCAATCTGTGTTAGATATCAATCCTGATTTTTTTGTGCAACTTCATCCCATGATTTTGGATGTCTCACTCTACTTAACTTATTCTTGTGTTTCTCTTCACTTTAGGTCAGGTTAGAGTTATTATAGGACTTGTGATTTTTTTGCTTTGTTGTCTCCTAAAGTACTGTGAGCAAATGATTAATATTGTTGGATTAAATAAAAAAATAACTATCTTGGAAATATTTAGAGTGATTAATTCCTCAGAAGGTGGGCCCTCCTCTACTGGATTGGTATCATGGGAATATTTTCAAAAATGATATTATAAAAAGAGTGTTTCCATTGATCACCTGACCAATTTTGTTCAGAAGTCTACAAGTTTCTCAGGACCAAGCAGCTTCCCTCAACAATATCTTCCCTGTAATAAATACATTGAGATGTGTCGCAGGTTGCATATTCCCCTGTTCCTGATAATAACTCCCACTATGATAAGTTTTCCAGAATTTATTATATTTCAAAAAAAATACAATGCCACCCAAGAATTTTGTATCATGGCAGGGTCCTTCGTGGAAGTCACCAGGTGATTATTACATAATCCAAGAGTATTGGAAAATAAAGAAACTCCTTCCTGAGCCTAAAACCTTGGTTCCAGAGAATAGTCCCCACTGTTGAACTGCCGAGGTGAAAAAACAGTCAAGCCAGCTTCCCCCATAGAAGCCAAACTCCCCAGGGGAGTTCTGAAATCATGATGCATACATCATGTAGAGTCACTGGAACATGGCAGGCACACCTTCTAGAATCACTAGTAGACTGAGAATATTTTATAGCCAGAGGAACTACCCCTGGCCCAGTATTTCTAAGAGTGCTTATGAGGCCCAGCTCCCCAGAGCTCATTTCCAGCACAGGCACACAGTGGAGGGGCTGCTCTCTGCTGTCACATCAGTTAAAAGCCAGCCAAGCAGTGGGAATTCTCGGTATTTCATGCTATTATTAGAATCCAATTACCATCTGGTGGTATGCTATAGGAAAGTGCTATTCTTCTGCATCAGCAAACACAGAATGCAGCCGTTTGGTGAGCAAGCTGGGAGCTTTCAGAGCTGAGAGCAAAAGGTAGAGCAATAATTTTATTTCTGCCCAAAGGATCTCATGCCCATTGGGAATCCCCTAGCTTCAGGATACAGTTAGTTGTGGAAGGCCTAATAAAGACCTTGGCCAGTTGACCTTTAAGATGTGAAACCCTGTGGCCAGGTCTAACCCCAGGTTTTCTGCTCTGTTTCCATATACCTGAATGTAGCTCGAAGAATCATTCAGGAGCTTCCCTGGAGAGGAAAGAAGTCTCTGCTGCTTCAAGGACCAGCCTCTTGAGGCAAGCTAAGCAGTCCAATCATGCCCCTGCACTCCTACTCCCCCACCCCTGCTGCTCACCCTTCATCCCTTCGCCCCACTGAGGTCCCCTGGTGAGGGAAGCCACAGGCTGCTTTGTGGTAAATGGTTTGATGGAAGGGCAAAGAGTGTAATGCCTTTTTGATGGTTATAAATAGTTTGATGGATGTTCAGACCAAAGGTTCTCATGGCAACCTCCTGAGATGATTTGTTCTACCAAAGTTGTAAAAGAAATTACACCTGGAAACTTTCAGACAATCTGAAACTTCTGCAGACATATAAAGATGTTAGAAAAAAGAGAAATAAATGCCAGAGTTATGGGGAATAGGAACCAGGAGAAAAAGCAGTGACCAAATATGTTAGGTTAAGGATATTTTTATCTCATATCTTCTAAGTAGCTCTGAATGAAAAGATTTAATATTTGGTCCCTTTAAGATATTAAATTCAGGGGGTGTCATGCAGCCGATAAGTCAACCTGTACCTGTGGGGCAAGTGCTTCCCGATACCCCAAATTGTGGCTGTGCCTTTGGCCATACCCCAACATCCTGGGACCAAGTTTACCAAGAAATCAAATGGCCAAAAGTTAGGTATGTGGGAGCCACCCCCACAAACACCTCTGGCTCAGCTATACAAGCTCATGGCTTTCTCAGACTAGGGCTACCTCCCCACTTCCCAATACACATAAAAGCACTGGCAGTCACCCCCATAAACCAACTCCAGTGCCACCCTGTAAGCTCTACTACCAGCCTTGCTTCAGAGACTCCTAAATAAATCTCAAAAGAGACCAAAAGCCACAGTTAAGTTCAGATCCATGCATAGCTGAACAGACCCAAGTAAATTAGAAGGGATGGGTTGGCCTATGACAGCCCAAGCAGAGTGCCCAGCAGCCACTTGCTTCCACAATTCAAAGTTGCTGCCAAACCCCCAGCCTGACTCCACTGTCTCACCAAGACATAATTGCTGAAAATTTTGTAATGTGGATCTTAGCGTACCAACAGCCCTGGCTCAGAGACACAGAGGCAAGTTCTGGAAGACACCACAGTGCCGGAGATCTATCTAAGCCCCATACCAAACCAATATCACGAGGGCACCCCAGATGGAGCAGGGGCAGTGTCCCCACCTACTCCAGATGGAATCCCAGTGTCCAAGAGCTTCCACAGACAAGGCCCAGGTATGCGGGTTCAGGACTAAATCTCCAGGCTGCAAGGCAGCAGAGGACCTGGGCTGTCCCCTCCCGGTCCCCGCCCGCCTAGAAGACTGGCTGTCATGCCCACAATTTGCCTCAGGCGCCATCTTAGCACACCAACAGCTCTGGCCCAGAGACTCTTAATTGAATCCCTAAATAGATTAGTGTCATACAGAGATGTCTCTGAAACCCAACCATTTACAATCTAGAAATTTACATTTACAATTGCAGCCATGCGAGTTCTCATGATATTCAAGATGAGCAATGGAAAATAAATTATCAAGTGTCTGCTCCTGGCAAGTAGGCTTGAATGGTGGTGGGAAAATTCGAGCAAAGAATAATGCCCAAAATTAGAGAGAGAGTATTGGGGAAATTGCCTGTCATAGAGATAGGGTGACGACTGGGATGTTGGGATGTGTGTGTGTGTGTGTGTGGTAGGGGAAGATTCTGGGGATATCAGTGGCGGAGTATGTGCACTGGTGGAGGGATGGGTGTTCCATCATTTTACAGCTGAATCTCAAATGTGAAAGCTTTGTAACTCTATCTCACGGGAATACAATAAAATAATAAAGTAATGTGGAGTTCGTGCCCAATTCAATCAGCTTAATCAATGGCTGAACAAATAGCGGTACTCCTACATTATTAAAACAAACAAAGAAAAAAAAGATATTAAAATTCTAAGATTTTTTTTCAATCCACTCCAGTCTATCTCTCTTCTCCTCTCCTGATCAGATGTTCCAAACTCAAAAAGGATAGGAAACTGACTCCAGCATCTTTAAGTCTTACATCAGTGAGGTGAGCTACCACCAACCACAGTTATGGTCAATTCCTTTGTCTAGATTAGAGACAGACGTAGGACTTGAAACAAAGCTACCTGTGTACAAGGGCTACCTTATTCCTTTTTCCCAGGCCCACACCCATCTCTGCTCTCTGTTCAGTCTACTTTTGTCCCAACATCCGAGGCAGAAATGTGAGATACTCCACAAAGAGGCACAAAGAAGCAGATTTTGGTCATCTGATTTCACATGGGACTTTTTTAATTAACCTTGAAAGTTGGGGGACAGATGATTTTTGTCTCACATCCAAACTAATCCTATTTAATATATTCAGAAGTTTCAGGAAGCCAAAACCTGGCTGAAAAGAATTGCAAATTTCAAGCCAATTTCTATCTGAAGGTCTATATCTGGGCAAAATAAAACTAAAAAGTAAAGTTTTTCCTTGGAATCTTTCCTCATTCCTCCTTTTTTTGGTCTGTTCTACATTTCTAAATCACCAACTTTCCTTGTATACACAGGCTTTTCTTATATAGACTGAAAGTTAATTCCTCCTTTCCTTCTAGAGTGTTTTATAATCAGTGAGATTTTAGAGTCAAAGAAGCAACATTATTAAGCAAAACTAATGTATTAGGGGTACTACATATTATCTTACTGCATACAAAATTCTATGAAGTTTTTAGTATTCCAATTCTTTTAATGTAAGCTGAGTTGTTAATCATTTTATTTATTTATTTTTTTGGCTTTTTGGGTCACACCTGGCAATGCATAGGAGTTACTCTTGGATTTTCACTCAGGAATTACTCCTGGTGGTGCTCAGGGAACCATATGGGATGCTGGAAATCAAACCTGGGTCAGCTGCGTGCAAGGCAAACGCCCTACCCACTGTACTATCGCTCCAGCCCCTTTAGTATTCCAATTTAAAGAAATTTGGGGCGGGTGGGGGGAGGGTAGGAGAAATGTTAATCAAATTGTTCAAAGACATGTTCATTAGTAACAAGACTTGAGATGTGAGCCTACAGTTTTCCATTCTGAATACTAGAATCCTCTCAAAACAACTAGAAAAATTACCATTGGCCCCAAGCAGTCGGGTCCAGAACAGCAGGATTGCAAAAACTGTTTTGCAAATGCTCACAACAGCAGCACATGGGAAAGGAGGAGGACAACCTGGAGCACCACCTACCAGTTCATGGCAATCACAGGGAGGAAGGCTGCGTGATAATGACAGGGTGCCGAGTGGGAAACCTGCATCAGTGAATGCACGTGTAGCCAGCACCGCAAATCCCCCTTTTGAGAAGGGGAGCTTCTTGAGCAGTGGGGGAACTGAGAGCCACTTTTTATCCTGCAATGCCAGTCAGTGACCACCAGAAGCCCCTTGATGGTGCTCTGGGAAACTGCAGGGCCACGGCCAGCAATGTTGGACGATGGGGAGGGGAAGAGGGAGGAGGGAATGTGGTGTCAGGTTCCAATTCAGGTTCTGGGGTAAATTTGTATGAGTCCCTAATCCCTAAACTCTCTCCCAGCCTTCACAAATCTCTGTTAATCAAAGCTGTGCACTGATTACTTTGAAGAGAGACTTTCCTGAGGAAACCTAGGAAAAAAGAAGACAGCGTGTGAATACAGAATAAGGAGGAAGTGAGGCGCAATGGACACCTTTCCAGGAAATTCTTTATCAAGATCTCCTGCCAGTCTCAGGCAAAAGTAGGTAATCAAAATTTCAAAATAATTAAAATTTTGAGTAAAGAAATCCATAAAATCCATTTAAGATGATCTAGTATGATATTTTACTTACCCACCCCACCCCAAGTTATATTTAAGGGCCCAGTGCAATAGTGTAATATTGTCCAGCAAATGTCCCTGTCAGGTGTCCCCAGACCCAGGGGCCAGTATTGACAGCTGTCTCTGTCTGTCTGCACACACACACACACACACACACACACACACACACACACACACATACACACACTCACACACACACTTTGGACAGATAGTGGTTAAGAATGGGCCTGAAATGAAATCTTGTATGCTTACAGTCCTAAAATGAATCTCTACTAAGAAAATAATAATGACCAATTCTGCTCTTGACAGGTTAAAATGAGGACAAAATGAATAACACACACTTTCTTGGTTGACTATCAGTATTCTTTTTAACAAGCGAGTTAGTCAAGATAATGCCTTTATTGTCAACCCATGGGTAGTATTTATTTCAGAAACAAATTGTATAAATAACATCTAGGTCAGCCAAGTTAAATGAATTGGGCAATAAAGGATTTGTTAAATACCTTTCTCTGCTGGGCACTGTACTAGGTGTTATTTTATTAAAGACTAATTGAGCATTTAGTTGACTGGGAAATAGCAATTGCTATAAAATGTGAGCTCTTTTGAATAACAGCTATCAGTTTAATAAGGGTTTACTCTGCAGATTTTATGGGCACAGAGGGAAAGGTTATTTTTTTTCAGCCTTGAGCTTTTAGGGTCCATGCACTTCCATTTGCAATGTTTTATCACAATTCCTTGGAAATTGATACTATCTTTCCCTATGGAGTAATAGAGCCTATGCTGATTATTAACCTGGAAGAAATAAAATGTTCTGAAAATACAACTCTTGGTTATTCCTGATCTTCCCAGGATGGAGTTAGATTAAGTAAGATCTGTCCTTTCAAACTAGCAGTAGGAAAGAAGTGAGTGTATTTATTAAGGTGGGTTTAGTGACTATTCAGCAAATGTTTGTGAAAAATAAAAATAAATAAAGGTAGTAGTTTATTTGTCTAGGAACTTTAGAAAATAATACAATTGCCAGGGAAAGAACAGGAAACAGCGAAAGGATTAATGTTAATGTTATTTTTTCTTTTAAAATGAGGAAAGAAGTGAAGAAAGACGTGAAAAATCAATTTCCTCATTGAAGTATGGACAAGCTGTGATTTGAGAAAAAAATAAAAGTTTCCCCAATCTCTAGCAAATAACCCCACCCAAACTTAGAGGTCAGCTCACCATTCTTTTTAGAAGTTGATCTTGGTTTTCCAATCAAAAACATTTATCTGGGTCTGAGCTTACTTCTCTCACACAGCCTTTGTTTCAGAATGCCTTGTATTAATATGACAGATGCACATCTAATCTCCCACCATCACTGGGACCTCCTACAATGCACCATAAGGCTTAATATGTTTAATTTCTTCACAGTGCTTTGAGAACAGCATGAACTGGAAGGAAGGAAGGAAGGAAGGAAGGAAGGAAGGAAGGAAGGAAGGAAGGAAGGAAGGAAGGAAGGAAGGAAGGAAGGAAGGAAGGAGTTTATAATGATTAAGTAAACCATTTCCTTGAAATCCAGAATACTATAAATTTCTGTATCTCTAAAAAGTTAGATTTCAAGGGGAAATTCTATTTCCCCCACCCCCATTTTATTTAAACACAGTGGTTTTGTTACAAGCATTCAATATTCCAACATCAATCCCACCACCACTCTCACCTTTTCCCCACCATTGTCCCTATTTTCCCAACCACCCCTCAAGCCTGCCCCTGTAGCAGGTCCACATATAATTTATTTTACATATTTTTATCAATAAATGTCTAATGGGATGACCAAAAAGTATTTCCATGGAAGAAAATTTGTGAAAATTGTCGTATCTCACCATGGGGATTTTAAATTCTTGTCTGGGCTCACTAAGTTATTGTGTTAATGTTTAAGTTAGTTGATATTGGTTGGCGTCACATTACATCCCGTCCAATCTGATGTGCTACTACTGGGATGTCAGTGGTGGAGAGTTTGAGATGTTGCAGCAGAAAATCCAGAATATTTAACTGAGCAATCCAGTCAGATATATGGCAGAGACACTGAGGTGTGGGAGTGGCTGCGGGGCCTTTGTTAGGGCTGGAGCTGGAAGGCCCTCCTCCAAGATTGCCCTGGAGGTCTCAGCCAGGAATGGGTGTCTGAGAAATTTTTGCAGCTAGTTTATCTCTTTTGGGATTTATTTATGAGTCTCTGAAACAAGGCCAGTAGATTAGCTTACATAGCCGTGGCAGTGGTGAGATGTGGGCCAGAAATTCTGTCTTTTTGGACTGAACATGGCACATTTTACTGATTGTCCTTTTTTTTTTTTCACTCATTCAAAAACATTTATTGTGTGCCTAAATACTCAATGCTAGAAATAGAACAATGAACAAGACATGGTCCGATGAGGCAAAGTGACTTGTTCACAGTCACAAAGCAAGTTAGCAGCTAACCTCTGCACTAAACCCCATATCAACAATGGTATAATCATTTCTGTATTTGTAAGAACACTAAGCATTTCATGAAGATTCTGTGCAAAAATTCTTTATACAAATGATGCAATAATATTCTGTAATATAGGGATAAATACTGACACATAAATATTTAGAGAGTATTAGAATCTATATGCTATTTCTTAATTAGAAAACAAAATGGTAATTCCTTGGAAGTGTTTTCCACTTTCTTGCTCATATCATGCATAAACTGTAACCAGCCAAATAATTAATTTTATCAATATTTCTGGTCATACAACTGTGACTCACTTTATCTCTTGAAATCTGGCTTCCACTCAACTGTTACAATATTTTAGTTATTTTCAATAAATGGCTTTTTAAAAAAAGAAAACTAGTTCTACTAGTAATCAGTCTACCTAATTTAATCATTCATACCTTCACCAACTTGATATGATATACAAATACTTAATAAAATTTTCTGCATATGAATTTTTAAAATAAAACATATATAACACATTATAAAATAAACAATTTCAAAATAAACAAGCACCTATTACAGAAGGGAGTTAGGAACCAGTTTCTGTTTTTCTGATATCTGAGCGGGTGACACATCTGGCAGTATACAGGGGCTACTCATAGCTGAGTTTGCTGGTGCCAAGGATTGAACTGGGGTTGGCCAAATACAACATGCACCTTTTTTTTCCTTTTTTATTTAATGTAGGACTACTGCTATTTATTCAACCATTGATTAAGCTGATTGAATTGGACGTGAACTCCACATTAATTTATTTTTAATTTTTTAAATTGAATATCCGTGAGAATATCCATTACAAAACTGTTCACAATTTTGGTTACAGTCATACAATGATCCAGCACCCATCCCTCCACCAGTGTGCAGTTCCCACCACCAATGTATCCTGTTTCCCTACCAACATCCCCGAACATCGCAACCCCCCATCCCCAGCCTCCCTCTATGGGAAGCACTTTCCTTCCTACTCTTTCTCTCCTTTTCCTTTTGTGCATTATGGTTTGCAGTAAAGTTGCTAAGAGTTCATGGTGTTTCTTCAGGGCATTCGGTATCATTATCAGAACGGTAAGGCTGGAGTGGTTTTTCAATTGAAAATTGGGGTGTGGATGTGACTTCGAGGCTTCCAGAAGTACAGGGAGATGGGGGGAGTGGGGAAGTAACCCATCCCAACTCCGGGAAAGCCAGAGATTTCAGTCACAAAACCCAAATACCCGAATTTTCAGCAGAATTATATCTTAGCGAGGTCCATCCTAAGACGGTGGAGTCAGAGCAGGGGTATGGTGGCGATTTTGGATTGTGGAAGCAAGTGGCTGCTGGGGAGTCTGCTTGGGTGTGCACCAGTCCAACCGCCCCCCCCTCCAATTTACCCCTGTCTCTTTAGTCATGCAAGGGTCCGAGATTAACTGTGGCTTTTGATCTCTTTCAAGATCTGATTGTCTTAAAAAAATCATTTTGCCTTTGGTTCATTTGATTCAGCACCCAAACAAGGTCACATACTGCATTTGGTTTTTGTATTATTTTTGTCTCTTCTAAACCATCTCTCTTTCTTTTATCTTTACTTTTGTTGATATGATGGATTATGTTGATTGATTTCCGAATGTTAAACCATTCTTGCATCCCCGGGATGAATCCCACTTGGTCATGGTGTATGATCTTTTTGATGAGTTGTTGGATCTTATTTGCTAATATTTTGTTGAGGATCTTCGCATTGGTGTTCATCAGGGATACTGGTCTATAATTTTCTTTTTTAGTGGTGTCTTTGCTTTTGGTATTAGGGAGATGTGTGCTTCATAGAAACTGTTTGGGAGAGTTCCTGTTTTTTCAATTTCCTGGAAAAGCTTGAGGAAAACAGGCAACAGGTCTTCTTTAAATGTTTTGAAGAATTTGCCAGTGAATCCATCTGGACCTGGGCTTTTGTTTTTGGGGAGATTTTTTATTATAGTTTCAATTTCCTTGATATTAATGGGTTTATTCAGGTATTCCAAGTCTTCTTGGTTCAGTCTTGGGAAATTGTAGGAATCAAGAAATTCATCCATTTCTTTTAGGTTCTCATGTTTCATGGCATACAGACTTTCGAAGTAGTCTCTGACAATCTTTTGAATTTCGTTGGTTTCTGTTGTGATGTCCCCCTTTTCATTCCTGATTTGGTTTATTAGGGTTCTCTCTCTCTCTCTCTCTCTCTCTCTCTCTCTCTCTCTCTCTCTCTCTCTTTGTGGTTTATCAATCTTGTTTATTCTCTCAAAGAACCAGCTCTTGGTTTCATTGACCTTTCGGATTGTTTTCTGGGTTTCCATGTCATTAACTTCTGCTCTAATTTTTATTCCATCTCTCTTTCTTTTTCCCTAAGCATCATTTCTTAGTGTTCTCTACCCCTAACCCAACCCCTAACACAGGCCATAGAAAATCTGCACATGAGCTGGAGCGATAGCACAGCAGATAGGGCATTTGCCTTGCATGCGGCCCACCCAAGTTCGAATCCCAGCATCCCATATGGTCCCCCGAGCACCTCCAGGAGTAATTCCTGAGTGCAGAGCCAGGAGTAACCCCTGTGCATTGCCAGGTGTGACCCAAAAAGGAAAAAAAAATCCACACATTCTGAATTTTCTGAATTTCACTGATTCATTCCTTTTTGTGTTGTTTAATTTGTTCTCCATTCCTAAAAATAGTCATTAGATCTAGAGGCTTGATAAGATTTTTAAAACTTCTTGGAAGAAAATTTTATTGGTGGTGCTGTTTACAAGACATCATAATATCTCCTTCTTTTTAGTGATGCTAACCTCCAATAGACTTCAGCTAGAGTGTATGCCTGATATGCACAAGACCCAGGTTCGATTACTGGCGTCACATGATCTCCAAAACACTTACAAGGAGTAGACTCTGCTCACCCTCAGTTATAGCCCTCACCCCCCAAAATTAACAGATTGTGATACCTATTATAATGTTCCCTTTAAACTTTAATGGTTTAAGCACCATTTGTATAGTATTTCATAATTAAATTGTAGTTAAACCATCTAATGTAGTTTTTAGCATTTTACTAAGGGATGACAGTCATTTTTTTTCATTCTGGCTCTCACGTTTTCTTGTACTTTTCAGACTTCTTGTGCTATTGTTTCTTTGAGCTCATTAAAATCATAGTGTCAATAAATCATTCTCTGAGCACAGGTTTGTTTGTTGATTAGTTTTCCATGTTATTGTTACTGTTTTTATTCATGGAGCTTGGTGGCTTCCATGCATCTTTTCCATTGTGCTTGCTCTGTTCCTGCTGTGCTGAGGGCAAATCTTTGTAGTCTCTGAGAAGTCTCTGAGGAATAGTTGGGTTTTGCTCTTTTCCTTCCCTGACTATCTTCACACAGTGACAGGGAAGCATAACTGTGAGCAGTGTGATATTTGATGACTAGAGTGGTTCCAAAAGGGCCCCTGAGGTGTCAGCCAAGATATTAATCATATCTGAAAGAGTGAGGGTGAGGCAAGTAGAAGTTCAGGAGATGTTAAGCTGGTCCATTGATCTCCTGTGTCTTCTTTTAGTAGTGATTTATCATTTTCTTTATATAAATAGTTTGCCTCTTTAGATAAACTGATTCCCCAAAACTTGAATTTTTTTGGAGGCACTATTGTGAATGGGATAGGATTTTTGTTTTTAATTTTTCTCTTCTATTACATTGTTTTCATAAAACAATGCCATGGATATCTTCTTGTTGATTTTGTAGCTTGTCACATTATTGTTCAAGTTTATTGCTTCTAGAAGGGTTCTTTTGGTTGTTCCTTTGGTGTTTTCTTTTTTCTGGTAGAGTCTTTAAGGTTTTCTGAGTATAACATAACATCATCTGCACATAGTGATTGTCTGACTTCTTTTCCAGTCTGGATGTCCTTACTATGTCTTTCTTGCCTGATTGCTATGGCAAGAACTTTTAATACTATATTAAGTAACAGTGGCAAGAGAAAGCAACCTTTTCTTATGCCTGATATTAAAGGGAAGGCTTTCAGTTTTTCACCATTGAATTATGTTAATTGTGAGTTCAAAGTAAACAACTTCAACTATACTGAGGAAAGCTCTTTCTAGCTCTATTTTGTTAATCGTTTTTACCAAGAATTGGTGTTGGATATTGTTAAATGCTTTCTATGCACCAATTTGAATGATCATGTACTTTTTATATTTTTTGCATTAATATGGTATATTAAACTGGTTGAGTTCTGTATGTAAAATTATCCTTGTACCCCTTGAATAAATACCTCTTTACCATGGTGTATTACCTTTTTCGTGTAATGTTATTTTTGGTTTGCTACTATTTTATTGAAAATATTTGCATCTATATTCATTAGGATGTCTACAGTTTTCCCTGTTTTGTGATGTCTCTATCAGCTTTTGGTAACGGGTAATGTTTTCTCATAGAAATTTTTTGGGAGGGTTCCTGTTTCTTAGACTTTCTGGAAAAGCTGAAAATAATTAAAAGCAGATTGTTAAAAATTTGGAAAAAATCACTAGTGAACCTATCTGAGCCTAGGTTTCTTGTTTTGTGGGAGATTTTTGGTTACTACTTCAATCTTACTTGAGAGTAATTGGTCTGTAAAGGTGATTTTGATATAGCCTTGGAAGAGTACAAGAGTCCAAAATGTGTCCATTTCTTCTAGGTTCTCTAATTTCATGTCACAGAATGAAACATGAATTGCTGACAATCCTTGATTTTCTGTGGTATCTGTTGTGATATTTCCCTTTGTTTATGGTTTTGTTTATTAGTCTTCTCTCTTTATTTTTCTCTTGAGTCTAGCTAGTTGTTTGTCAATCTTGTTTATTCTTTCAAAGAACCAGCTCTTATTTTCATTGATCTTCTGAATTGTTTCTTTAGCTTTCATTTCATTGATTTCTTCTCTAAGTTTTATTATTTCCTTCCTTCTGCTTGCTTTCAGTTCCCTTTGTTGTCTTTTTCTAACTGTGTAAGCCGTGCTGCAAAGTTATTTATTTGGGCCCTCTTTGATTCCTAGTGAATGCATGTGTTGCTATGAACTTCCTCCTTAAAACCACTTTTGCCATGTCCCATGTGTTCTAGTAACTCCTGTTTGGGTTTGTTTTGTTTTGTTTTTGTTCGTTTGTTTAGTTTTAATGTAGAAATATTCCACTGCTGATACAATTCTAGAATTAAAATTGATTAGTTAGCAAAGCTCCATCATTAAAATCAATAAGTATAAAAATCAATTATGTGAAAACAGGAGGTGTCGTGGCCCAGTGATGGGGAGACTTCAGGATCTATGATCTGGGCCAATGAGTGACAAGGCAGTGGCTGTGGGAGGTGAGAATGGCTACTGGGGCTTGTGGGAGGATGGGGGTGGGGAGAGGCTACCCACCCCAACTCTGAAAAAAAAATCAGAGATCTCAGCATGGTCCCTGGATATCTGAAGTTATTCATAAATTGGTCTCTCTGCAGAGGATATTCATGAAGCTGTGGAGTTGAGCCTCTGGTGTGACTGCACTGTGGGGTGTGGGTGCAGCTGTTGGAGCTTTGGCTGGGCGTGTATTCCGACCCCCCACCCCTCAACTGGAGAGGGTGCCCTAGAGGAACCCTCTGTAGGAACTGGTGATTCCCTCAATTTTAGCTACTTGGCTTGCATCTCTTGGGGGACTTAGAAATCGGTAGGTCAGGGCTGGGGTCCGCGTCAACATGGTGTGACTGTGAGAGGTGGGCCTGGCAACACGTTTTAATTTTATGTTGTTTTCAGGAATCTTTTGATTTCTTCTCCAATTTCTTCTTGACCCACTGGTTTTCAGTATTAAGTTGTTTAATTTCCAAATGTTTGAGGTATTTTTCTGTTTCTGATTTTGGTTAATAGTCATTTTCAAATCATTATGATCTAAGGATAATTTTTTTTGATAAATTGATATGATTTCCTTGATAAATTTCTTTTGATAAATTGATATGATTTCTGTCTTCTTGATCTTATGGAGCTATGTTTTGTGACTCAGAATGTGGTTTATTTTATCTTAGAGAGTGTCCTGTGTGCACTAGGGAAGAATGTGTTTTCCACTGTTGAGGTATGAAAGTCCCTATATTTATATATATATTATGTATATACATATATATGTATATATGTATGTTATGTATATATATATCTGTTAGGTCCATCTCTTCCATTTCTTCCTTCAATATTAGTCTTTTCTTATCAAATTTTTGCCCAGTTGGTCTCTCCAGTGGAGAGACTGTCACTGTCACTGTCACTGTCATCCCGTTGCTCATCCATTTGCTCGAGCAGGCACCAGTAAAGTCTCCATGGTGAGAGTTGTTGTTTCTGTTTTTTGGCATATCGAATATGCTACAGGTAGCTTACCAGGCTCTGCCGTGTGGGTGAGATACACTCTGTACTTGCTGGGCTCTCCAAAAGGGGCAAAGGAATCGAACCCAGGTCGGCTATGTGGAAGGCAAACGCCTTACCCGCTGTGCTATTGCTCCAGCCCAGTGAAGAGACTGCAGTGTGTTAAAATCTGCAACTACTCTTGTGTTGTTTTCAGTGTCTTCCTTCAGGTCTATTAGCAGTTGTTTTAAACATTTTGATGAATCATCATTAAATGCATAAATATTTAAGATTGTGAGTTTTTCAGGATGTGCATACCCCTTGCTCATTAGGAAATGACCATCCCAGTCTCCTATAGCCTTTTATAATTTTGAAGTCTATGCTATCTGATATAATAATTATAGCAAAGGACTAGAGATTTCCTCAAGGTACAGACTGAGTGAAACAGTACCTAGTGAGCCCAGCTTGCTGGACATTCCTCTCTTTCAATGCCAGTCTGGCTAGCTGTGGGAGTTGGGAGAGTCACGGGGCCAGAGTCAGAGGTCTCCTCACAGCTGGAAGAGTCACCTGGTGGGACCAATATATGATTCGTGAACTATGTGTATGTGGTAGCTATTAAAACAATAATGAAAAACTGAAATGGAACATGTATGGTCATCAAGGAGATCTCCCACAATAATATTTGGGGGCAGAGATTGATAAATTTATTAGGACACTTAAAGTTGCAGCTTTTTTCACATCATTAAAAAAAAGAAGTAAGTATACATTTTTGTTAAAAGTATATTTAAAGATGTTAAATGTATACATGAAGATGTTTAAAGTATATTTTAACATCTACAGGTAAGAGTTATCAAAAAGTCCTTCCTTCGCATGTGCTCAGAATTGATATTTTTAAATCTCATATGCTTTAACTACAGTATATAATTAAAAATTCTGGGGCCAGAGAGATGCAACAGCAGGTAAGTTGTTTGCCTTGCTTGAAACTGACCTGGGTTTGACCGGTATGGTCCCCAGTACCACTCTGAGTGCAGTCAAGAGTAAATCCTGAGCACTGCTTGGTGTGCCTCCCCTGTCACCCCAAAAACATTCTGATGATTCTGAATTGAACATCTATTTGCCTTATTTGCTTTAGCTCCAATCAGACTACATGCTTGAATAGTGTATCAAAATTATATTTATTTATAGCCTATTAGTCACACAAGCTCTTTCGAGACATTAAAAGAACATTTTTTTAATTGGGAAATAGAGTTAATGGTATAATTTTTAAAATGGTATAATTTTTGTCCTCTGTATAAACCTATAGCAGTGGGATATCCCAGGGTCTGGAAAGATAGTGTAATGGGTAAGGTGCTTCTCTTGCACACAACTAAACCCCCAATCTTATCTCTGACACCCTATATGGTCCCCAAGGTCCCTCCAGAGTGATCTCTTAGTAAAGATTCAGAACTAATCCCTGAAAAAATGCTGGATATAGTTCCCAAATCTAAATAATAATAATAATAGTAAATTTTTTAAAAACAAGAACAAAATAGAATTTTCCAAGGCCACTTTTAACAGCTGTATATAATCAAAATTCTGAATGCCCTAGTTTTAATAGCATAGACTAGATATTTTTATCTTACATAAAAACCTTTAGGGGAAAAGTACCACTATTTGAGACAGAAATCCTTGGGTTTTTGAATTAGTGATAGGCTAGGGTGGAAATAACTAAGGTCTATGAATTCACTATTGCATAACCTTAGAAACTGTTGAAATAAATAGTATCAAGTACATAGTAAAAAAGTACCAAGTAAAATGAAGTTATTAATTCAATCACCTCAGTAACCTCCGTTTTTCCTCTCCCAGATATAGAATGAAGAGTAGCTGTTTATTCATTTATATAACTATTGAGTGCCCACTATCAGCTAGACCAGTTCCATTGTTGGGGGAAAGATAACAGAAAAGCCAACATGACAAAAGAGTCTTTTCAAGGTAATGTTGTTTCTACATTATCTTGACTCTACTATTTACCTTGGGGTCACCTGAACCCCCAAACTAACTTTTTCCTGCTGACCTCAGCCCTGAGTCACCTTCTACTGATGTTTATAAATCATTTAATATCATGTCTATCTTTTTCTTCTTTCTTCTTTTATTATTCCAAAGATAATCTGAAATGTGTTTGTAATTTTTTTGAGAGATTTTGCTTGCTTAGCTGAACAATCCCTTCTTATGAGCTCATCCTTTATATCTAGTTCCATAGATTCACAGTCCTATAGCAATAATTGATCAAAAGAGAGTGACTATCGCTTAGCTCCTGACTTCCAAAAATTTGGAGCTGATACACAAAGACCATTGTTATTCTGTAGTGGGAAGTTTTAAACTAGGACTGGAGGAACCATAATTATTCTGAATTCGAATTGAACAGAGAAGTATAACACTTGTGGCCAAAGGGGGAATATATGAGCACTAACTAGAGGCATGCAAGACAAGAGACTATTTGTTTTTGTTTTTGTTTTTTAATTTTTTATTGAGTCACCATGTGGAAAGTTACAAAGTTTTCAGGTTTAAATCTCAGTTATACAATGCTCAAATATCCATCCCTTCACCAGTGCACATATTCCACCACCAAGAATCCCAGTATAGCTCCACCCCGGACCCCCACACCCCTAACCCCCCACGCCCCTAGCCCCCCCACCCTTAGCCCCGCCGCCTGTGTAACTAATAAATTTCACTTTACTTTCACTTTGATTGCATTCAATATTTCAACAAAACTCACTATTATTGTTTGGAGAGTCTCTCCCCTAAAGTCAGACCTGCTGAAAAGGAAGCATTAGATAATTTGTTTTCCATTGCTGAGGATGAAGAGGTATGAGGTCGAGTGACCACACTTAGCGGCCTCTCGGTTTTGGGTTTCTGTATTTTAGTATTTTAGTAACTAAGTTCAGAGAGATATCTGCCAGAAGTTGCATCGTTGCCAACTTGTACTTGTCAGTTACATTATATTCCACATATGAGTGCAATCTTTCTATGTCTGTCTTTTTCTTTCTGACTCATTTCACTCAACATGATACTTTCCATGTTGATCCATTTATATGCAAATTTCATGACTTCATGTTTTCTGACGGCTACATAGTATTCCATTGTGTAGATGTACCAGAGTTTCTTTAACCAGTCATCTGTTTTGGGGCACTCTGGTTTTTTCCAGATTGTGGCTATTGTAAACAGTGCTGCAATGAACATAGAAATACATATGCCATCTCTACTATACCGTTTTGCCTCTCTGGGATATATTCCCAGGAGTGGTATTGCTGGGTCAAATGGAAGCTCAATTTCTAATTTTTTGAGAATCGTCCATATTGTTTTCCAAAAGGGCTGAACCAGTCGGCATTCCCACCAGCAGTGAAGAAGAGTCCCTTTCGACAAGAGACTATTTGGCCTTGAGGGAACAAAGTTAACTGACAGACTGGCCAACTGATGCTGCTTTTGATCCTCAAGAGTCCTGGCTCTGTTTCCAGGCCCCAGGTTCGGTGATTATCATTTGATCTTTGCCTCCATTATTTGTTTGGCTTAAATTTGTTGAATCAGTTCCTTTTGCTCACACTGAAACATTCTCTGATATTATATTGTTCTGGCTAATGTTATTTTAACCAATTTCTACTATCTCCCAATGGTTACTCAATCTTAGAATTTAGGCTTAAATACAGATTTTTTTTAATTTTTTTTTTTATTTTTAAGGTAGCTCACAGAATTTGATTGCATTTAATATTCAAACACCAATCCTATCACCATTACACCTTCCCACCACCATATATGGGATGTTTCCATTCCAAGTCCCTGTCCCAACGCAAAACCGAAATAACATATTTGGTATTGTTTGTTATGGAAAACCGCTGAAAATGTTACAAAAAAGTATCCATAGAGAACAGAGTGTGAAGATTGTTCGATTTTGACAGGGGTCATTAAGACCTTCTATGAGATATCACTAACATGTTGCTAAAGGTTGAGACTTGTGCACTTTCGTATATATATCTGTAAATATATATGTATATATACATATAAAACACATATATTTATTTCTCTCCATGATTCGTTGCCTACAATTTGAACCCCATCACATGTGGTGTGGTACCTTTGGAGTATGGGTAGGGTGTGTCTTATGATGTGTTTTGCAGCTGCAAATGCAGCTGCACGGTCCAGGAGTAGGTTCACTCATGTGTGGGGCTTGGGCCAAACAAGTGGGGAGCAGCCTTGAGCATGGCAGCGGTGGGGTTCTGGAAGTTTTCGGCTGCCAGCAGGTGGGGGTGGGGGGTGGGGGGCCTGAGTTCCTTGGGACAGGGAGGGTTCTCACCTGCCCCCCCTCTGGGGCACCCCAAGTTAAACACAGAACTATCACTGTATCACTGTCACTGCAATCCCGTTGTTCATCAATTTGCTTGAGCAGGCACCAGTAACATCTCCATCGTGAGACTTGTTATTGTTTTTGGCATATCGAATACACCACGGGTAGCTTACCAGGCTCACCCGTGCGGGCGAGATACTCTTGTTAGCTTGCCGGGCTTTCCAAGAGGGATGAAGAAATCGAATCCAGGTTGGCCCCGTGCAAGGCACACGCCCTACCCACTGTGCTGTCATTTCAGCCAGATTGTCTGGAAACACAGAATTAAAGACAGAAAATAAATAAGTCTGCTATAGACAATCTATCTGGTGTCTGCAGAAAAAGAATTTGTTAAAGTTCCTCAGATGTTAAAGACCATGTGTTTGTATTCCACCTGTCCACCCTACCCCAAATTCATGTTTAAACCTTGATTTAACCCCAAGATTAACTTTCCTCACTGACTTTAGTCCTGAGTCATTCCCAAAAATTGAGTCTCACCTGTGAATGTTTAGCAACACTCTTCTAGAACTAAACAATGATGAGGCCACTAGGAAGGAGTCTCATGATGAAACTGATGGCCTTATAAGAAAAAGAACAAAGAGACTAGAATTAACCCCATCCTTATATGAGAGCTGGGGAGCAGCTGATGTCAGCAAACCAGGAGTAGGCCCCTCATCAAAAGCCTGACCAAACCGGCACCATACCCTTGGATTTTCAGTCTCTAGAACGATAAGAAATAAATGTGCATGTCCAAGTATCTCATTTATAGAAAAATATTAGAGCACCAAGCTAAGACATGAGATGTTGTGTTTATGTTCCTTTAGAGATTGCTCTGAGGCCCCTGAGCACTTCCAAGGAAGGGGGAGTTCATTCAGCAGCTATCATTGCATGAGATGCAGCCACCCACAGCACCCCCCCCACAAGCCCCCCACTCCAGAGAACACAGGACTAACCCGGGAGAGCCAGGAGGGAAACCAGACCAAGCTTTAAGCACAGACCTGTCACATCTGTTAGGTTTCGTTCTTCACCAGGGGCCGTGATTCTCTGGGAGAGACTCTAAATCCCTGTGATCCTCCCACTTTTCAACATTACAAATAGGAAGGCTCAAAATCAAATAATACTGCTTATTTCTCCGACTTAAAGTCAGTCATCTATAACTTTTCTGCCAGAAAACACTAACACAAAGCCTCTTTTTTTTTTTAACATTTTGGCTTTGGGGATCACACCCAGTGATGCTCAGGGGCTACTCCTAGCTCTGCACTCAAGAACTAATCCTGGCAGTGCTCGGGGAACCATATGAAATGTAACTTAAATTGAACCCAAGTCGGCAGCATGCAAGGCGAATGCCCTACCCACTGTACTAGCACTCTGCCTCTTCTAATTATTTTAAATGGACTATTTAGCATGAGGCAAGAGAGATAGTACAGCAGATAGGTACTTGCCTTGCATGTGGCCGACCCAGGTTCGATCTCTGGTATCCCAGATGGTATGAGCACTGGGTACCACCAGGGATCACTCAGAAGTCAGCCCTGAGTACAGCCAGGTGCAGCCCCAAATCAAAACAACAAAAAATCATAATAAGTAAATCAATGGAAACCTTAGCAATACACCTGAAGTCAAAATGCTTGTTCACATTCCTAACATGTAACTAAAAGACCTTTAAGTCACAATGTGTTCGTATTAGGATGGAAAATGCTTAAGATCTCACACCCCAGTCACTGAGCAATTGAATTTGCTAGGCGAGAGTGGTTTTGCATCAGCAGTGACTCGGCCTCTCAGAGCAGCAGGGCTGTGTTGACACTGGGTATGTTTTTCAAAACATCTACACAGGGAATCCTGGTGCTCTACCAATTATTTGGAACTTAAACTCAAGACTTAACCTTCACGTTGTTTTGATAAACATGGTGTACTGATGGAGAAAGGGGATGCGTCATATATAAACTTTTAAATTGTAAGCATCAGTTGAAGTGTGTTAAGAAATACGTTATGTTTTATGAAGCTTGGGTTATTGAAGCCGAGAGGATAGTGTCTACTAGGAGGTTGGTGATGAGGCCTATAAAGTCAACCTGGAGAAACGAACATACTATTAAATGAATGGACTTCCCATTCCAACCTTTACCTGGTATCTGAAGCATACCACCTAGGGCCTATAATAGAAAGAAGACAGAGGAAAGCAAGAAGAATATTAGTGGAAAAACAAGAGCAATAATCTCTGGTATCTGACTAGTGAGTTTCAATTTACAGAGCACTTCAGGCACATTTTCTCCAACCTGCCATAAAACTCCTGAGAGGGAGGAGAGATAATTTTTCTCATCTCCTCTATTTTATTGGAAGCCAAGACTCAGTCAGGCTAAGCTACCAGCCCAAAGTCATTCACCTGGCATCCAAGGCAAGAACTGAGTCCCCAGGCTCCTAACTTCAATGCTCAGATCACACTCCAGAGTCAGCAGGCATAAGAACCTTCCCTTCTCAGGCTGAAGCCCGATCAATCCAGTCCAGCTGAAGGGGCAGCTTCCTTCATCCCTAACTCTGAGGACTCTGTCTGTGCTCTGCTGACATGTTCTAAAGGGCTGGAGAGATAGAACAGCAGGTTAGGTAAGAAGTGAGCCCTGAGCCTTGCCAAGTGTGATCCAGTTCTCCCTGCCTACCCCACACCCCTTGCAAAAAGAGAAAAAAAGGTATCTGTTTGCCATAACTTTTCTGAAACAGCCAAGTTTCCTTCTAAGCCTACAGGCCTACATGAACCCACAATCATCCTTGGTCTTCCTTTCTATGACGCATCCTCCTGGAACCCACTGCAAAGGTCTGCCCCCTCCCCCACTACCCCTATCTCTCCCAAATATAGGTTAAGGAATCATTCATCTATGTTGCAACCACTTACTTTTTTTTTTGCTTTTTGGGTCACACCCAACGATACTCAGGAGTTACTCCTGGCTCTGCACTCAGGAATTACTCCTGGTGGTGCTCAGGGGACCATATGGGATGCTGGGAATCAAACCCGGGTCAACCTCATGCAAGGCAAACGCACTACCCACTCACTGTACTATCACTCCAGCCCTGAAACCACTTTAAAAGAAGAAAGAAAATGCATTAACTTGCCAATTTTACAAATTTGACCTTTCTCAGGTGATCCATATCTCCTGTTTACAGGACCATCTATTTACAATAAAAAATACCTGAAAAAACTCTGGTTTCTCTTCAGATCGTATAAATCTTTCGCCTTTTACTAAAAAAAAAAAAAAATACCTGAAAAGCTGATCACAACAACTACAGAGAAATGAAGAATTGCAAGAAAGAATACATTCACACATGCAATGGAGAGGTAAGCCATGACCATTCCACATTGGGGAATACCTTTAGAGGTTCTTTTACTTTAGCCCAGAGAATGACTTTTTCTTTTCTTTATTGAGCAGAATTTTCTATGGATATATTTTAGAATCTTGTTATATAAATTGATAAGATTACAGTTTTAGGGCAGCAAACGTTGACATGTTGACAAGTTTTGTTCCAGAGACAAAATTGGCTAACATTTTTAGAGCTCAAACATTCCTTAAAAAAAAATGTCCTATTTTCAAATGATGATTTAAGTATGCTTTACATGTTTGGTTTTCCTAATTAAATTATCAAAGGGAAACCAGAACTTCAAGATCACACACCACCTTGCTGTCATCTCGTGCTCCAATAAAGGATATGGCTTGTTGTCCCTGTGATTTCTGTCTCAGGGATCCTGGAACCCTTTTCTGAGGGATAGCAGGGTGTTCAGCCACTCACAATGAGCCCTCCTTAGATAATAAAGTGCATTAACTAACTTGGTGTTAATGAAGTGACTCAGGATAGAGGTCTGTAAAAAATTACAAAGACGAGAGCGCGGGAGGGGGTGATGATGATGTGTGTGTTGTGTTCTCTTGTTCGAGGGCTCTCGGGGCGGTTCTCTAGGGCGCGAGCCGCCCGAGTTCAGTGCTCTAGAGCCGCTGTGTATGGACCAAATCAGGATGGCTCCTCCTTGTGCTCTGCTTCTGTGCATGCCACTGTGCTCTCTTCTGTCTGTCTATCTCTGTCTCTGTCTCTGTAGTCTCTCCTCTGATCTCTTCCAACCTCTCTGTCTCTGCTTCTGTGTCTTCTCTCTTGCTTCTGTGTTACCTCTGCTTCTGTGTCTTGCCTCTGTGTCTTATTGCTGTGTCTTCTGTCTCTGTCCTGCTGCCTCTGTCTCTGTCCTGCTGCCTCTGTCTGTGTCCTGTTGCCTCTTTTTCTGCCTCTGCTGTCTCCTTGCTTCTGTGTCTCCCCCTACTTCTGTTACAGTCTTAGTTTATATAGCAATCACATAGGGCGGTAACAAAAGGGTAGGTTGAACATTAACAAGTCAACAAAGAAGGGTAAGAACTTTTCTTGAGGAGATCAACAAAATTCATCTAAGGCGTTTACTCCAGATTAATAGGAGATCTGCTCAAAAGTGGGGTCCATACAAGGGTGTGTCAGGGTGTGTCCCTTTCTTCCTCCCTCAACTAGTAATCCACTTAAATGGTTATAGTAAATTTACTTCTAATATTTCTAGCAATGTCATTCTGTATGAGCACAGTAAGAGATATATCAGACTTACATGAAATTTGCACATAAGTGGATCAACATGGAAAATATCATGTTAAGTGAAATGAGTCAGAAAGAGAGAGACAGACAAAGAAAGATTGCACTCATCTGTGGAATATAAAATAACAGAGTGGGAGACTAACACCCAAGAGTTGTAGAGATAAGGACCAGGAGGTCTGCCCCACAGCTTGGAAACTGACCTCACATGCTGGGGGGAAAGGCAGCTGAAATAGAGAAGGGAACACCAAGTAGAGGATGTTGGGAGGACCCATTCAGCTTGGAAGTTGTGAACTAAAAGTAGACTATAGACCGAACATGAAGACCACTCAATACCTCTATTGCAAACTACAACACCCAAAAGGAGTGAGAATAAAAGGGAATGCCCTGCCACAGAGACAGGATGGGATGGTGGGGGGTGGGGTGGGGGTGGCGAGAGGGATACTGGGATCATTGGTGGAGGTGAATGGGCACCAGTGGAGGGATGGGTAAACGATCACTGTATGAGTGAAATGCAAACACAAAAGTTCACAAGTTTGTAACTGCACATCACAGTGATTCTCTAATTTTAAAAAAATTTTTTTTAAAAAAAGCTATATCAGACTTAAAGTTTGGTTCTTCCTGAGGACACTCACTATATATTCCAGACCACAGTCCTCAGGCCAGGTTAGTCTTCCTAACCCCAGCAGGGTTCTAGTCTCATCATTACTTTTGGATCATGACAGCATTTGTCTATGACAATGTTCTCAACTTATAGTTGAGTATTGTGGTGCTTTGGCCTGGCCCATTTTGATGCCGGGGTAGCTCACAGCTTGCCCTGGGTCCATTCCGTCCCTCGTCGGGACCCTGCTTTTGGGGTGCTAGGAACTATGGACAACTGAGTTGAGAAAGCAGATGCCCAGGATTAAATATTATTGGAGTCAATCAGCTCCCAAGTTACAAATCATAATATTAGCTGTCTTCCTGTGTCCATACAGAAAGGATATTGCTTTAAGGTAAACTAAGTTCCCTGTGGCAAGGCTAAAAGGACAAACCCCATGTTATCCTACAGAGGTCCCTAAATAAACTGGGGCAAAGAGCAAGCAGAGCATGGGAACTTCCAGTCAGACCTTATGTTGACCTCTGTGAAGTGGAGAGAAGCTTATGGTTGGGTTATTTCTAATAGCTCTTGAACAAAGAGATTCAGAGAGCTTAGAGTTTGCAAAGACCTTGATGTGCTGAAAGAATTGTGCCCAGAGAGAGCACAGAAGCCCAGTGCCTTGTGTATCACATGCCCTGCGTGTCTCTCCACTTGACTGGTCCCTAACGTTGTTCTTTATAATAAGGAGATGAACATGGAGTCATTACCCTGGGTTATTTCAATTATTCTATAAAATTTTCAAATGTTGGGGGTCATGGAAATGCCCCCCAATTCGTAGACATTTAGGTAGAATAGAAGGTAATCTGGGCAACTGATGTGCAGAGTTAGGGGAGTGTTTGGGGGTTTTAAACCCTTAACAGGTGAGGTTTGCACTAACTCTTGATAGTGGCAAAATTCAGTTGAACTGTTGGACACTATTGAAGAACTGATGTGGAAACACCCTCCCCCGCCCCAGCACATACACACCTGATATTGAAAAAAAAAACACCAGGCTACTCCTCTATGTGACAGGAAAACAACATAATTAACCTTTCCTGAGTTCAACAAATATTCACAATGGAAAGCAAGCCTTTATAACCTGCTTCCCACCATTAGGAATCATCAGCAACTATAGATTGTCTTTAGAAAATGCACTCAATCGGGGCTATGAATGGTCAATTAATAGCTCTATCAAATCATAGAAATCAACAAGCACAAAGACCTTTTCTTGCCTCTGAAAATGCAACATAGACTGACCCAGGGCCTCTACGTGCAGCTGCAATCAGCTTAGTTCTAGTTGTCAGTCGCACTAGGTTCAGATGCTTTCCTTGAAGTCAAGGTAGAGTCTTGGTTCTAGCTTTGCTTACACACTCCCTGTTCTCAGTACAGACTCACCCCCAAAGCAGACAAGGCTTCTGAAATCTCTAATATTCCGGGCATTGCCTTGCCTAGCCAGGGAGGACAGATAGCTCTTAAGAGATACTAACAACTACAAGAAAGAATTTTCAGGCATGATGAAAAAGGAGAAGTATCTCATATCATCATATGAGACTTAAAATAAATCTTGTAGATATTTATCCTTCAGAAAAGATAAAATGAGGGGAGTAATTAGAATTTTAAATATTTGAAGGTCAACTAGGACTCGCATCTGTGTTGGATAATTAAAAGAAGCAGATATTTATTTAGCATCAGAATTAGCCAGAAATTCTGCCATATGTGTTAGAACTTATCACCCTCAATGGAAGTACAGTAGTACACTCTTAGCCCTGGGAGTTATATTCAAGATTCCCAGTGAAATCCTGAACCTTCAGATAGTACCAAGCCTTTTACATAATGTTTTTTATTATATGTATGTACTTTAAGTATCATAAGATTTTATCAATAACAATGATCATAATACAAAATAATTATGCACTGTATCACTGTCATCCCATTGCTAATCAATTTGCTCGAGCAAGCACCAGTAACAGCTCCATTGTGAGACTTGTTGTTACTGACTTTGGCATACCGAATATGCCATGGGGAGCTTGCCAGGCTCTGCCGTGTGGGCGGGATACTCTCGGTAGCTTGCCAGGCTCTCCGAGAGGGATGGAGGAATCAAACCTGGGTCGGCCTTGTGCAAGGCAAACGCCCTACCCACTGCACTATCACTCCAGTCAGGTCAGATAGTACTTATGTAAAATAGAAGGAAATTAGGAAAAAATCACTAAAAAATTCAACTAAATAAAATGAGTTTGGAAGTTAAGCATCCGGCTTGGGAAAAGTGACCTGAACACTGTAGGAGCTATTAAGACCTGAAAAAATGATGAGCACAAGCATTCTTATAATTAAGTACATTAAATGCCTTAATAAAACTCAATGTGAAACTGTGAAATAGCAATCAATGGAATGTGTTATAAAAAGCAGTGAGATAAGATGACCCATGTTTAGTTCTTCTAGAGAAAGTTATGTGGGGGAAAATAAAACTGTGGGGCCCAGACCATGCCTCCCTTCTTTGTTCTCTGCAGCAGACTTTTTTTTTTTCAGGTAATAATGTAGTTTGGAGCGATAGCACAGCAGGTAGGGCATTTGCCTTGCACACAGCTGACCCAGGCTCAATTCTTCCATCCCTCTCGGAGAGCCCAACAATTTGCCAAAAGTATCCCACCCACACGGCAGAGCTTGGCAAGCTACCTGAGGCGTATTCGATATGCCAAAACCAGTAACAACAAGTCTCACAATGGAGACACTACTGGTGCTCGCTCGAGCAAATCAATGAGCAACAGGATGACAGTGATACAGTGAATAAGGTAGGTTGTCCTGTCCTTGAACTTTTCCAGTGGGAGAAATGGGATACTGATACTCCTGACCGAACAAGAAGCTCCCTTTGCTACTTATCAATGTCTGAAATAAACTTGTAGGGGCATCTTTGGAGGAAGAAGAAAGAACCTAATCCAAAAGTAAAAAAATGAAAAACCATAGCAAGGTCACAGTTTTCACATGTTCAGATCTGCTTCCTTTGATGACAGTGACACCTCAGGAGATCAGAGGTGGGTTTACTAATGAGCCATGCCCTGGATGAATAAGCATTAGGACAGCCCTTTCTTGAGAGCAGTTACATGCCATGATAAAAATAGTACTGTCCCCCATCCCCACCTGCTACCACACTGCACACGGTCAATGTTCTTCCCTTGCTGCCTTTTATACCATCTAATCCTTAAAACTCTTACATAAAGTGGACTTGGCACCTTCTTGTAGTCATCTTCCAATTTGCAAAACCATCTTCCTCTATTCTCAATGCCCTTTCCTCTGTCACTTGTGTCCTTGAAGCAAGAACGAGAGAGAATCATTTAGTTCCAGCGCCCTCTGCTGGCTCTGTGGGTGAGCATGCCACCTCCAACGGGATGGGATCAGCAGTTACCAAACTTCTCACTACCAGCCGTTCTTTTGTTCCTTTACTAACCCCAACTACCTCACATTTCGAAACTTATCTAGCTGCATAAGTATGATCCCTAATATAATATACTCATCATTTTTTTCAGTCTGTAAGTCTTCTTCTTGTCTGTAAGTCTTTCTATAATGTTTCTTTTTTTTTTTTTTTTTAGCATATTGCAAGTAACTCCGGTTTCTATCTGTAAGTCCAGGTGCCTCAAGTTGGAACCACCAAGTTTAAAAAAACAGCCTTACTTCTGGAAAATTGTTACTATACTAATGAGCACTTCTGGATGCTTCTGGATGGTGCCCGAGTGTTTTCTGCCACTTGGATACATTTCTTCACATTATATTTTATGTTAACTGGCCATAGAGTGGCCTGAAATTTTAATCCATCAACAAGAATTGCAGGGCTATTATTATAAATTGCTGATATTTGAGGTATCTGCTTGGTGTTGGAAATGAACATGGATTGTGTCCGTTGAGATCCACATATCTGTAGGTGGGAGTGAGACACAACTTGGATTATCCTGCCTGTGGTTCTCAGTTGGCTTCCAGCTCAAGTGCTCTAATAGTTTCACTGAAACCTAGTCCCATGAATAAAACATAGATTCACAGGAGAGGAGAAGAAGGTGGAGAAACATTGCAAACACAGCCGACTGTGTGTGCCCAGGTGAGGTAAGGTTGGTGGCTATTGGGTAGGACCAGGAAGGAAGTTTGCAAATAGAACAGACTAGGAGTTCCCTGAAGGCTGAACTGGGTCTGGCTCATTGTTTTGCCCTAGTGCCTAACACAATGAACTGGAGTGATAGCACAGCAGGTAGGGCATTTGCCTTGCACGCAGCTGACCCGGGTTCAATTCTTCCATCCCTTTAGGAGAGCCCAGCAACTTACCAAGAGTATCCCACCTACACGGCAGAGCCTGGCAAGCTCCCCATGGCATATTCGATATGCCAAAAACAGTAACAAGTCTCACAATGGAGACTTTCCTTGAGCAAATTGATGAACAACAGGAGGACAGTGCTATAGTGCTACCTAACACAATGTATAAGCAATACTAGTCCCTCAACTACATGGTAATTTTGGTGGGTACTGTGTTCACCTCTTTCAGAAATACCACATGCAGTTTTATCCCTGCCATCAACAACCATGATTGCTTTGCTAGCCAGGGATAAGCTTGCTTAGTGGTAGAAATGAGCTTGCTGTTTGGTTGAACAGAAATAATTGAATGGCTGATAAAAGATTCATGTATTTCAGAATAATTTTCAGTGTTTGCTTTCTTTTTTCTTTTAAAGGAAAAATATAATGGTGCTGGGGCAAAAGCTCAAGTGGCAGAGCACAAGTTCAATGTGCAAAGCCCTAACTGGATTCTCAGCCGGACTCTCAAGCACCACCAAGTGTGGCCCATTGGTCCCTTAGCTCCAAACTGTGATATTTAGACCACCAAGGTGAGCATCACTGTACTGAGATTCCGGAGTGGCCCCGCACTCCTCCATGCTGGCATACCTGCATGTGACCCCTGTAACAAGATTAGAAGTGACTTTACTGAAATATGACATACAAATTACAAATGGAACAGAACACAAAGGAGGGAACGGATACAAAAGTGTAACAGCACTAGGTCATGTCAGTACCTCCAAAGGCCTAGTTCTGTCATTTATCTGACTTTATTGCCAGCACCATAGATTAGTTTCAGCTATTTTTGAAACATACATGTGGAAAAGCACACGGTTTATACATAGTCTTATATTTTGGTTTCTTGTGTTCATTTCATTTTTATGAAGGTGATTCATGCTGTTAATTGCAGTTTATTCATTCTCATTTCTGTATTTGACTTAGACATGTGCCACATTTTAAATATGGCACATTTAAAATATTTAAATATTTTAATTGAATCACCATAAGATATAGATGCAAAGTTGTTCATGATTGTCGGTCATACAATGTTCCATTACCCATCCCTTCACTAGTGCACGTTTTCCACCACCAATGGCTTCAGTTTCCCTCCTGCCATGAACCCGCAGCCTGCCTCTATGTATGCCATATTTCTCTGTATTTTAAGTAATATTGATTTACGACATTCAGGTTTTAATGGCTATATTAAGTCAACATTTGCATATATTACATTGTGTCCATCATCCAACGTCTAATTTCCATTCTTCACCATATATTGACCTCTTTTTTTGCCTGATTTTCCCACTTTCTACTTTCTTCTTCCCTTATGATAATCACTATTTTGGTCTTAAAGTCCTTAAAGAATTTTTTGTTTAATTTTATTTGTTCCATTTCTTATATACTATCTATGAATACAATCATAATATGTTTGTCTCTTTATATCTGACATTTTACTAAGCATAATACCCTCTGTGTTCATTTCATTCAAGGCAGGATTTTTGTCTTCTTTATAGGTGAGTAGTGTTCCATTTTGTGTATCTGTGTGTATATGTATGTATGTTTGTGTATGTATGTATGTGTGTGTATATATATATATAGATATTCTGCATATGTATATATACCACACTTTCTTTACTTTCTTATTCATTGATGGGCACTTAGGTTATTCCCATTTCTTTGTTTTAAATTTTACGTATATAGTTATATTAAGTCAATATTTTTATTGTTTAATTTTTTAATAAATCACCATGAGATATAGTTACAAAGCTTTTATGATTGAGTTTCAGTCATACAATGATTGAACACCCATCCCTCCACCAGTGTACTTTTTCCACCACTAATGTACCCAGTATCCCTCCTGCCAACCCCACCCCACCTCTGCGTCTATGGCAGGCACCTTCCTTCTTACTCTCACTCTACTTTTGTGTTTCCATCTCTTAACTGTCAGAAATCAGGCAATGAACATAAGAAATATCATTTCAAATCACTTTTTTGTAATATTTCATCATTTTATTGCTTTATCATTGGCTAACAATTCTATAGAATTTCAAATTATATCAAATTTCAAAATGTAAGAGACTCGCCACACTTTCTACCAAAGTTCCAGTGCCAATCCAGCACCCCCAAAAGATCCCTCTGCTTCTCCTCTTTTCTGCCTTTTCTGCTCTAATTATCACTATAGTTTTTATAGTTTTAACCAAATATGATTTTGATGGGTTTTTTGTTTTATTTTTAATACATAAGTGAACCCATCAGATCATTATCTTTCATTCCTTTGTCATTATTATCACCTAAAGTTCTATCCATTTTTCCCAAAAGATATTATTTTTCTTAATGGCAGAGAATTATTCCATTGAAACTGTAGCAAATTTTTTAAAAACTTATTGAATTACTGTGAGATAGACCCTTACAAACTGTTCATGATTGGATTTTAGTCATACAGTGTTCCAACACCCATCCCTCCACCAGTGCACATTTCCCAGCACCAGTGTCCCTAAAGCAGGCGCGCTCTCTCTCTCTCCCCCCCCTCTCCCCCCTGCCTCTCTCTCTCTCTCCCTCCCTCCCTCCCTTCCTCCCTGTTCCTCTCCCTCTCTTCCTTTCGGGCATTGTGGTTTGCAATACAGAAAATGTACCAATTTTTAATCTATTGTTTATAATGAGTTGTTTTTCTCTACTCATGTAAATTGGTGTCTGTAGGATAAGTGAGTGGTCACACAATATAAGATACTTTTATTTCATAAAGTGATTGTACTAATTTCATGTGTTTGGTTTTGTACAAAGCTATATGCTTTGTATGTTCTATATGTTCAGAGGGGATAAAGTATGGAAGTGGAGAAACTATTCCTAGGCTTACAGTCTAACACCTAAGAAGATTCACAGGAAAGAAGACTAAAATATCCTCCAATTACAGCCCCATCAGTTATCAGCTCATCACTCTAATGTTAGAAAACCTACAACCTAAGGACAAGAAATGATGGACAAATAATGTAAAAATCACAGTAAAAGAAGAAAAAGAAATAAAGCATAAAGCTAATGCTAAATCAAGCAATGTGACCTTCACAAATAGAGCAGAGTGTGCCCAGTATCCTGACTCCACTAGAGAAGATTAGAACCAGAATTCAGTAAGACATACTCTGTATATATACATTTTTATTTGGGAGGGACTGGTTTCTTGAGGGGTGTACCTGGGTCACAACCAGTGATGCTCAGGAGCTAATCCTGGTCTCTGTTCAAGGGTCACTCATGGGGCTGGAGTGATAGTACAGCGGATAGGGTGTTTGCCTTGCACGCAGCCAACCTGGGTTCGATTCCCAGCATCCCATATGGTTCCCTGAGCTCCGCCAGAGGTAATTCCTGAGTACAGAGCCAGGAGTCAGCCCTGACCATCACCGGGTGTGACCCAAAACGCAAAAACAAAAAAACAAAAAAAAAACAAATCAAGGGTCACTCATGGCAGTGCCTAGAAGAACATATGATTAGGGGATCAAACCAAGGATGACGACTTGCAAGGCATGTGCATCATCTCCTATATGATCTCACTGTATATAATCTCCTCTAGACATATGTATTTATCACAAACTATTTGAACTTATCTAGGTTTCATGAGTACTTAAAGTTATTAATCACAATCTATCCTCTTTACTAATTTTGGGGGATCTTCCACAGTTTGATATGCACAGGAAAAAAAGTGTTACTGAGCTTCTCCATGAGATTTCTGTAGAAAGTTTAGTTTGCACTTAAGTAAGCCAAAGTGAAAACACCAGATGCCATCGGGTGAAAGATCTAATTTTCCATTTAAATGTGTTTGTCCTTCTTTCAGCTGGATTCAGAGTTTTTCTCTGAAAGTCTCAGAATCCTCATTTGCAAGAGTGCCTCAGACTTAACCCACAATGTGAGCCTTGGTTATCCGAAGGCATAAATGACAAGAAGGGATGCAGTGTTCTCTTTACAAAAAGGATTAGATTGCTAATTACAAATCCCTATAAAATATTCGCATGTCATACTTGTCTCTTTGCAATTCACAAATGCATCCTTTACCGTCATCTCATACTACTCATAACAAGCAATACAAAAATAAATTATCTAGCATCTGCCTTTGGGGCAGGCTTGAGTGGTGGTGGTAAAATTCGAAATAATGGTGGTGGGAAGGTGTAATGGTGGTGGGATTGGTGTTGAAATATTGAATGTAAACAATTATTGTGAACAAACTTTATGAAAATAAACTTTTTAAATTTTAAAAATGAGTCCTATAGTAGATATGGTCTCCCATCATCTAAGCTCCTGACACTCTTCAGTGAGCCTGAGTGCTGACCCCTATGCATCTGCCTTTTCTCAAATGGCTCTGCAGCACCCATCTGTTTGCTCTGCAACAGATGTCCTCATAGAACAGACAGGGACTGCCTCTCCTCAGAGAGAGCAGCTGGTTTACACTTACATTCATTTCCTTGGGGTTGTTTTTTGTGAATTAAACTTGGCACAGCCCAGCCTGTTTGCTTTTGATCTAACACGATGGACAAGGAGTTCAGTTCGTTTGCTGTCTCTTCAGCAACCATGTCCAAGAGCATTATGCAGTAGGAGGTCTAAGAAAGCTGCCACTATCAGCAGCCAGCAGACACACTTGGAAATTAGCGAGCAATTTGTAAAAAGGCAAGAGTTCTTCCCCTCCGTGTTTTAATTTCCCTAGCCTGGAGAAGCCGACTGAGCCCCTACAAATAGGAGAAAACCAATCCAGACTAAGAATTCAGTAATAGCACCAAGGTACCCTAAAGATCTAGAAGCTTTTGATTTTCCTCTAGATAATATCCAAGTGTATAAAGAACTGGCATCACTAAAGAACTGTTCCAGATGATACGCAGGGAATTTGTTCTCATCCTAATAGGCACCATCTTATGTGCTACCTTATGCATAAATGGACATTTGTAGAATGCCTACTGCCCAACTTCCTGGAGACTAGTTGAGTTGTTCCTCAAATCAGGAAGTAATACAACTCTACGTAAACTCTAAGAAACTAGATATCGATCTCATTCAATCAAATTTGTATCACGGGCCGGCCCATGCTGTACTCTTTCTTTTTAAAAATTTTTTTCTAGTTTTCAGACCCTTAATCTAGTCAACTATTCCCACATTATGACATACATATATAAATACATGCACATATGTGTATGCACACACACACACACACACACACACACACACACACACTTTAACCCTATTCCTCTTGCTCTTTCAATTCTGGCTTGCTTACCTCAGAGAAACATGTTTCTTCTCTAAATTTTAGATCACCTCAATAAAAAAAAGGATGAAAAAATTCTTCTAAATTTCCAAGAAACTTTAGGTAAAAGAGAACTACACTAAAAAATTTTAGTGTCATCAAATTCTAGAATACTTAAAAGAACAAGGAAATCCTGTCAAAATTTTATCAAAAATAGTCTTTCATCCTTAAAATATCCAAAATACAAAAGTTTTTTTTTTTTTTTTTTTTTTTTTTTTGCTTTTTGGGTCACACCCAGCGATGCTCAGGGGTTACTCCTGGCTTTGCACTCAGGAACTACTCCGGGCGGTGCTTGGGGGACCATATGGGATGCCGGGGATCGAACCCCGGGTCGGCCGCGTGCAAGGCAAACGCCCTACCTGCTGTGCTATCGCTCCGGCCCCCAAAATACAAAAGTTTTTAAAATCTATTTTATCCTTTCTTTAGCTGAAGGACAAGTTCTTTCACGTTAACACTACTTTTTTTTTATAGCAAATGTATCCCATTTACAGTTGTAAGTGTATCCCATTGTCAATGTGCCATCAATTTATGAATTAAATGATGTTCAGTAAGGGGGCAAACAATTATACATCAAATAAATGTTTAGTTTCTAAACAATTTATAATAAATCAACTTTTGGAGTAAAATCAATGTAATTATAATCTGATTTTCTTTTCAGGGATCAACCTTTGACAGTTTGTTGCCAATTTTGATATTCATTATTAATTTAATTCACTCTGAGTATGGGCCTCAGTGCTAGGATAAATTTGCTCAGAATCCTGCTGGAAAATCATGCTCTATTATTTGTACTTCCCAGTCCTATGTGTTAATAATTATAATGTCTCATTCTGACCAAAATTGCACCTTGTAATAAAAAGGTTATGGGGGTCAATCCACTGGAAGAAGACTTGTTGAAACCCCCAAGTATCATAGTTTATCATCTTCTCCATGGTTATGTCTGCCTCTACTCCAGCAATTAATTTTAGGATGTGGCACAGTTTTGTTAAACTAATAAACATGCAGAATTTATTTACAAGTAAATAATTTAATCTGAGAGAACTGGAGGTTAGAAAAAGGAAAGAAAAGTTTCAAAGTTAATCACAAAATACTGTTTCTAGGAGAGGATAGTTACATGCTTGCCTTCCTGAAACTTGAACATTGGATTGAACTAGCTTTCTTATTGCTTTCCTCGATCCAATTTTGGACATGTCTTTTATTTAGGTTTCTCCAAAGTTTGAATGACTCTTGATTATCTGTGACTAAGTAGTGGTATATCCAAAATGTATATTCCAGACAGAATCCAAAAGTTCACAAGAACTGGATTTTTGGTATTTTGGGGGGGGGGTCACACCCAGAGATGCACAGGGAATCCTCTTGGCTTTGCACTCAGGAATTACTCCTGGCGGTGCTCAGGGAACCATTTGGATACTGGGAATCGAACCTGGGTCAGCCGCATAGAAAGCAAACGCCCTACATGCTGTACTATCACTCCAGCCTCCTGGGTTTGTTTTTTTTTTTATGTCTAGCTGAAACAACATAATGAACCAATTTTCTTCTTAACTTCTTCCTGTTCTTGACTCATCACTGATAAAGAGATGTAGGCTAAAAATGAGTAATATCTATCTCTTGACACTGTTTCAATAAATAAATATATGGTCATGGAACTGTAGTTGTCATGCTTTGACTACACTCAACCAGCAGAAAATAGTAAAGATTTCTCTGTTTCCCTTTCATTTCTCTGTTTCCCTTTCCTCACCATTCACCAATATCTCCACAGAGTCAAGTACTTAGTCAAACACCCTAAAGTGGTCTGATTCAAGGATTTACGTGTTTCACAACTCCCTGCTAAGTTAGGATTAAAGGTACCAAATAAATGCTATCCCACTTTGCTGCTAAGTTCAGAACCAACTGAAAGCTGAACATAAGAGTCAGAAGTAGACCATTTCCATCATCCTCCACCCCTCGAATGCTCTTGTATCTCTCTAAAGTCAACTCTATCTCCCAGCAAACATTATCCACAAGTTCTTTTCTCTGTCATCATATTTTAATCTCATTTTATGTAATAAACAATACAGCACATATTATTATAGGTCTGGCTTCAGTTACCTACTATATATGGTTTTGAAATCTATTCACACAATTGCCTGTGTCAATAATTGTTTGTTTGTTTGTTTGTTTTAAATCTGTGTAATACTCAACTATGAATGACTCAGCTCCTGGGAAATTTCAAATTGGCTTGAGTGGCAAGTACATTTTTATGACATGCCTTAAACTTTTCCAGGTTCGAGTCTCTCTGGGTCAGTACTGGGCCTTCAAGGAATAATCTACGAAAACAGCATATTGTTTGCAGGCAAATGGAAGAAACTAGAAGAAACTGGAAAGAAACTGGAAGAAACTGGAAAAAGAAACTGAAAAAAATGAAAAACACTGGAAAAATAAACTGCTTTTTCCCAAAGAAAATGGAAGGGTCTAAAGAAAATAAAGTGGAATAAATGCCAGCCTCCCGTGTCCAGTTTCTTCTCTCAAATCCATTGATCTGACAGGTGATACTCATTTCTACCCACTCACCATAAAAAAATAAGAAAAGAGAAAAAGAAGAGTTATTCCTTGAATCACACCGGAACCTTTGTAAAAAAATCAATTGCTCTATTATGTGTCAGTCTATTCTAAAATCTCTAGCTATTCTGATTTTTATCCATTTATATGTAGGTCAGTTCTTATACCCCACTGTCATTATTATATGAAGCTTTATAGAAAGCCTTAAAACTAGAGTAAGTCTTCTACCTTTTTTCAAAACTATTTTGTCTAGTCTAGGCCTTTGCATTATGATATGAATTTTGGATGGACTGTATCAATTTCTATAAAATTGGAATTACTTAGAAATATTAGATCAATTTTGAAAGATAAAATAGTGAATCTTCGATCTATAAACATAATATAGCTCACTATTTATATGACTTTTCCCCCTTTGCATTATTTTGCACTTTCATGCATGGCTCTTACACAAATTTTATTAAATTTATATTAATTTAATTTGCGTACACTTATTTTTCAATGCTATTATCAGTCATATTTTAAATTTTTGTTTTCCAATGGGTCATTTATGCCTATGGAGACTCTCTCTTTTGTTTTCTTTTTTTCTTTCTTATTTTCCTGTGAAATCTGACTAGAGGTTTGTCTAGCCATTGTTTTTCAAGGATTTATTGTATTAGTTTCCTACTGATGCTATAATAAATGAACAATCTCAGTAACTTAAAACATCATAAATGTATCACCTTGGTCAATCGCACTGTCCTAAGTGTAGTGACAGAGCTAATTCCTTTGGGAAGTTCTTGGGGAAACACCCATTTTCTTTCTTTTTTTTCAGTTTCTAGAGGTTATTTCCTTCTTGACCCTATTTAGAACTATGTGGTCCATGACCCATTCCTGCATCTTCCCGCTTTTTTGCTTCTATCACCACATCTCTCTATCTCTGATCAGCCTGTTCTCTCTAATAAGGATGCTCCTGATTACATTGGACTACCCAGATCATGTAGGGTAATCTTTCCAGCTCAAGATCCTTAAGTGGATCACAACAAAGTCTTTTTGTTACACATAATGTATTCAGAGGTCCCAGAGACCAAAAACAAGAACATCTTCAAGGTCCATTTCTCCAACTGCTTCAATCAGCTTTCTATATAATTATCTTTTTCTGTTGCTTATTCATTTCACATTTAATTGATTTCCAGTGTTATTTGTTATGTCTTTAGTTTTTCCTATTCTCCTGTTCTAATTTATTAAGGTACAAATTTATTAAGGTACAAATTTAGATTTGTTCAACAGGGGCCATACCCTGCAGTGTTAAGGGAGGGAAACTACTTCCGGCAATGACTCATCTGGTGGTGAAGTCCTGACAGTGCTCAGACCCAGTGGTACTTGGGAGCCATCAGGGAACACTGACAGGTACTCAGGCTCCACCCAAGATATTAGCAACCATGTAGTTCTAATCATATATCTTGGGGCCTGGGGCCAGAGTGATAGTACAGTGGATAGGATATTTGCCTTGCATGAGACATGAGACCCACGTGGGTTCAATCCGCAGCATAAAAAAAATTAAATAATTAAATTAAAAAAACTTGGAGTCTAACATAAACTAGACACATGCTTTACTACTTAAATAATATTCCTGGTTTTCATGTTTACATTTTTTAAAATTTTTTTATTAGTGAATCACCGAGAGGTACAGTAACAGACTTACAAACTTTCGTGCTTGCCTTTCAGTCATATAATAATTGAGTACTCATCCCTCCACCAATGCCCAATTTTCACCACCAATGGTGTTTACATTTTTTTAATTTGACTTGTTTCTTATTTTGTGTTAAAATAATTTCAACAATGCTTTAGATACATCTCAAAATATTCGACATGTGTTTTCAATCTCACCCACTTTAAAAACATTATTTTTGTGTGAATTTCTTTGGTCCAAGTTTTAACTTTTAAATGTTCTAATTTTTGAATTTCTAAACATATTTCTCTTGTTGGTTTCCAATAAATTTCATGTGTGTACTAACTTAATTTTTTGTATGAAACTTCTTTAATGATTCAGAATCTTGATGAATATTCTACATTAGAAAGAAACATATGTTCTACTGTTTTGAAAAGAATATGTGCTCTGCTGCTTTGGAATGACACATTCCATAAATATAAATTTGGTGGGTAATGTTGCTTAAGACTTCTATCTTAGGGACCAGAGAGATAGTACAGTGGATAGGGCATTTGTCTTGAATGAGACTGACCAAGGTTCGATCCCCGTCATTCTATATAGCCCTCCAAGTACCGCCAGGAGTTGATTCCTGAGCACAGAATCAGGAGTAATTCCTGAGCATCACCAGGTGTGAGCCAAAAAGCAAGCAAACAAAAAAAGACTTTTGTCTTAATTTTCTGTTACTTATTTACCAGTTGCAGGAAGAGGAACATTAAAATGTCCCATTATAATTGTAGACTGTTCCTCTTTTAAAATATTTATGTTTTTGCTTTAAGATTTTGAATCTGAAATAAGGGTCATAACCATTTAGTATAGTTATGTCCTCTTGGCAAATGGACCACTCTGTCATTATATATTGTCCCTCAATATCTCCGGTAATAGTCCTTGAGGAGTTTTCAAAATAGCATGAAAGAGGACCAGAAGCTGCATGACTGTTGTTCCCTGTCTAGTTATGCCTGGCATGTCGCTATAAATCCAGAACTATACATATAAATGATTTCTAGTTCATATGAAATACAGATTTCTTTGCTTTTAAAGTATTACACTGTAACAGTCAAGTTAACAACAGCAAAAATGTTTTATCCCCACATGCAAAAACTAACTTAGGAGAACATTCTCCTTTCCCTCTTATCAAAGTCTGGCCTCAACTTCTCTCTGTTTGCGGACGCCAAGGGCAGCTCTTTCCTGATTCTGAGGCTGGCACTTATTGAAGTTCTTGTACAAAAATAAAGCAGTCATTTGCCTGTGGATAAGGTCGCCGTTATCTGTGAGGGCAAAATCCTACTGGTCTATGCTTATGGAAAATCTAAGGACTTAAGACCAGAGAAATAGTACAAGGTTTACGGCACTTGCCTTGCGCAACCCCAGTTGGATCCCTGGTACTACTCATGGGTCCCTGATCCCGCACGAGTGCGCCCTAAGCACCACCAAGTGTAGCCTTCATTTTTTTATTTTATTTTATTTTATTTTATTTTTGCTTTTTGGGTCACACCGGGCAATGCAGAGGGGTTACTTCTCGCTCTTCACTCAGGAATCACCCCTGGCGGTGCTCAGAGGACCATATGGGATGCCGGGAATCGAACCCGGGTCAGTCGAGTGCAAGGCAAACGCCCTACCCACTATACTATTGCTCCAGCCCCCAGGTGTGGCCTTTAAACCAAAACTGAAAACAAATGAACAAAATCCTAAAGCTTAAAATTGCTAACCATACCCACCAGTCGATAGACAATACATAACTGTGCAGGCCAATCATGTGGTACAATAAGGCCTTATGAATCCCCAAGGGAAGAAAGTTTTGTGATCCATGCAAAGTCCATAAGCTCAGAGCCTCATCTTTGGAGGGACCCAAATCAGATTATCAGACTGTTACTATTTCAATGCTCATAATTGTGTTCCAATTATGGGGGGAGGGGAAGGTGTTATATATTTACCACATTCCTGTGCTAATGCTAATCATCATAACTGATCATAAGGAGCAGATTCTAATGTCTCTTTTGCCCACTATTAAGCACCATACAAGTCTCAGTATTTTTTTTCTTCCTCTACTGACTCCTCTGTAAATCCAGGCCCCTTAACCAGTTACCCTAAATTTTAATTCATCTTAATACTTTCATTTTCAACTTCAACCCTAGGCAAACCTAAGCCATAAACCGAACCCAAACCTTAACCCTAACAATAACACTTATACTTAACCTTATCCTAGCATAGGCTTAACCATATTAATAACCCCAAATTTAACATTCACTCTAATACTAACTCTGATTTTCAATTTCAACCAAAGCCAAACAACCCCACTTCTAACCTGAATCTTTACTCCAATGTTAACCCAAACTTTAACCTGAAACTACTAACATCTACCATAGCATACACTCAACCCTACCAATTTAACATTCACCCTAATATTGAATTTTATTTCCAACATTGCATAGTCAAACTCAAGCCCTAGCCCTGTCCTTAACCCTAACCCTTACCACAACCTTATCCTAAACCTAACCCTAAGAATGCCCTAGCCCTAACCCTAATATTAATTGTAACCCTTTCAATAGGCTTATTCCTACCAATTACCATAAATTTAACATGTCCCATAATAATAAAATTTATTTTCGACTTTTAGACTGAAAGTTGCGTATTCATATCCCAAACACAGTAACAGATATATACATACCTCTTGGAGAGTCCGGCAAGCTACTGAGAGTATCCCGCCTGCACGGGCAGAGCCTGGAAAGATACCCGTGGCATATTTGATATGCCAAAAACAGTAATGATAGGTCTCATTCCCCTGACCCTGAAAGAACCCCCCAATCATTGGGAAAGACGAGTAAGGAGAGACTGCTAAAATTTCAGGGCTGAGAGGAATAGAGACATTACTGGTGCCCGCTCAAGGAAATCGACGAACAACGGGATGACAGTAATACAATGGTACAGTGATTTTCAACTTTTACCAGAGCCAAACCTAAATTCTAATATTCATCCTAAGTATAACCCTAACCTAAGCCAAACCTAAATTCTAACCCTAACCCTAAGTATAACCCTAACCCAAATTCTAACCATTAACCTAGCATTAAACTAGACATAACCTTACAATTACCCTAAATTTAACATTTAATCTAATACCAAATTTCATTTTCAACATGATAATCATAACCCTAATACTAAATCTAATGCTATCATAGGCCTGATTCTACCAATTACCTTAAATATAATATTCACCCTAGTGCCAAGGCTGGCGCGATAGGTAAGGCACACCTTGCACACAGCTGACCCGGGTTCGATTCCTCCATCCCTCTCAGAGAGCCCAGCAAGCTACCGAGAGTATCTCGCCCGAATAGCAGAGCCTGGCAAGCTACCCATGGCGTATTCAATATGCCAAAAACAGTAACAATAAGTCTCACAATGGAGACGTTACTCGAGCAAATCAATGAGCAACAGGATGACAGTGATACAGTGATACAGTGATACCCTAGTGCTAATTTTCATTTTTTACTTCAACTTACAATGAAACTCAATTCTTAACTCTTACTTGAATCCTCATTTTATTCCAATTTGTTTGTGAGACGTTACTGGTGCCCGCTTGAGCAAATTGATGAACGGGAGGACAGTGATACAGTGATTCTAATTATAACTCTAACCCTAATACTTACCTTTGCCCAAGTATAGACCTAACCCTACTCATTATACTAAGTATAACATTCATCCTAATACTTTCATTTGAACATTGACTTACCCAAACCTAAATACTAATTCGACCCTGATCCCTAATCCAAACCCTAATTCTATAAATTTAACCCTAATAATAATAATCCTCACTCTTACATAGGTCTAAGCCTACAAATTTCCTTAAACTTAATATTGACTCTAGCATAATTTCATTTTCGTCTTAGACCATACCCAAACCTAAACCCTTACCCTAGCATAGGTAGCACACTACATTTACTAATTTAGCATTCACTCTGATACTCCATTTTAACTTCATCAGAGCCAACCTAAACCCTAACCCTAACCTGAACCATAACCATAAACTATAAACCTAAATCTAAAGCTTAATACTAATCCTTGCCTTCACATAGGTTTAATCCTACCCATTACTCCTAAATGTAATATTCACTCTAATACTCATTTTATTTTCAACTTTGACTATAATCAAACCGAAAATATAATCTGAACCCCAACTCTAACCATAATTATAACTCTATCACTAATACTAACCCTCAACCTGGTATAGACTTAACCCTTCCAATTAACATAAATTTAAAATTCATCCTTATACTAACTTTGATTTTCAACTTCAATCATAGTCAAACCTATACCATATTTCTATCCTAAACCCTAATCCTAACCATAAGTATAACCCTATACCATCAGTTACCTTAGAACAGGCCTAATTCTACCCATTACCTTCAACTTAATGTTTACCCTAATACTATCATTTTCAACTTCGACCATAGCCAAAGTAAACAGCAACACTAACCTGAACCCTAACCCCAAACCTAACCCTAATGATAATTTTAACCCTATATACTCCAACCTTTGTGCTTCAATAGGCCTAATCCTACCAAATTACCCTTACTTTAACCTTCACACTAACACTTTCATTTTCAACTTCAACCATAGGCAAACGTAAGCCCTAACCCTAACCTGAACCTTAGCCATTATACTAACAAAAACTATAATCTTAGCCATAACATAATATTAACCCTTACCTCATCTTAGGTTTGAGACCAAAAATAACCCAAATGGAACCCAATCAATTACCCTAATACTTAAGATGAATTTCCAGGTTTGACCATAGCCAAACCCAAATTATAAACCTAACCAGAACTCTATCAATAACCCTAATTGTAATTCTAATACTTACCCTAACCTCAATCTCCTGGAAAAGGCTGTGTTTTGAAAACTCAAATTAAATATAAATCTTAGGAGTCTGAGCTGACACCTAAGTCTGAGGCAAAGAGAATTACAAAGGTAAAATCCCATACTACAACCTGACTTGTCCACATTTCAACACTAACAAATTTTATACATGAATAAATTAGACACATATAAACTATCCTTTGTATACAAATACCAAATTACCCTAACTTTTAGTACTACTTTGTCTATATTGTATGGATGAGACTTAAACATGAATTTTTCATTGTTACACTCATCAAAAGATCTTACATTTTATATTCTTCTGAGTCACAATGGAAGATATTTACTCCTAATAAACTCAATGATCTCTCATAAGTGTGCAAGTCTCATTTAAAATGGAGTATTATTGCAAATATATAGGTGGATATACAAAATCCCTAAAATTTATTTATATGAAAATTTTCAGAATAAAACATCAAGGGAAAAAATAACTAGTGGCTTGAAAAACGCTGATCTCAGTGCTTTTGTTTTTTGCTGTGTAGAGCTTTTTTATTTGATGTTGTCCTATCTGGTTTCACTTTTGTTTATCTATCCACTGAAGATCTGTCCACAAAGACAACACTAAAGTCTAAGATTTGGGCACCTATATTTTCTTCTAAAAGCTTCTGCACAGTGGAAGAAAAAAATTATTGCTAAAAGTTAGTTTACTTAATAGTAAAAGTTAATTGAAAAATCATGCATTAACAAAGAGTAAGAATCCAAAATGAAGCTCAACAATAAAGAAAAACAAGCAGTCTGGTGAAAAAAAATGGCCAGAAGATCTGGAGAGACCGCTCGAGTCGCAGACCACATGCTTTACATGCAGTAGGCCTGGGTTTGATTCCCTGTCCTGCACGGTAACCTAAGTACAACCAGGAGTGACTCCTGAACAAAGTTAGAGGTAATCTCTGAGTTCTGCAGTGCATGACCATCCCCACCCTCACACACACACACACACACACGTGCACACACAAAAATAGGCAGATGATGTTGATGTGAATATACTTTTTCAAAGAGACGTAGATGATCAACAGGCACGTGATTAGCATGCCTGTTATTCAGCATCTCATTATTAAGAAATGCAAGTAAAGAAAATCCTATTCCTACAATTTTATCAATGAGAAAGAAAGGAAGAAAAAAAGAGAGAGAGAGAAAGAAAGAAAGAAAGAAAAGAAAGAAAGAAAGAAAGAAAGAAAGAAAAGAAAGAAAGAAAGAAAGAAAGAAAGAAAGAAAGAAGAAGAAAGAAAGAAAGAAAGAAAGAAAGAAAGAAAGAAAGAAAGAAAGAAAGAAAGAAAGAAAGAAAGAAAGAAAGAAAGAAAGAAGAAAGAAAGAAAGAAAGAAAGAAAGAAAGAAAGAAAGGAGAGAGAGAAAGAAAGAAAGAAAGAAAGAAGAAGAAAGAAAGAAAGAAAGAAAGAAAGAAAAGAAAGAAAGAAAGAAAGAAAGAAAGAAAGGAGAGAGAGAGAAAGAAAGAAAGAAAGAAAGAAAGAAAGAAAGAAAGAAAGAAAGAAAGAAAGAAAGAAAGAAAGAAAGAAAGAAAGAAAGAAAGAAAGAAAGAAAGAAAGAAGGAAGGAAGGAAGGAAGAAGGAAGGAAGGAAGGAAGGAAGGAAGGAAGGAAGGAAGGAAGGAAGGAAGGAAGAAAGAAAGGTTGGCAAGAACACAGTTAAAAGGGATCCCTGAACACTTCTTTGGAAAATTTAAATTGGGGGGCCGAAGTGTTAGTACAGCAGGTAAGGTTCTTGCCTTGCACACAGTTGATGCAGATTCAGTCCTCAGCACCCCACATGGTCTCCAGAGCCTGTCAGGAATAATCCCTGAGTGTAGAGCCCTGAACACAACCAGCTATTCCCCTCCCAAAAAAATAAAAGAAAATATAAATTAATACAGTCATTATGAAAAATAATTCAAACATTCCTAAAATAGGTAGAAGAGAAATACACATGATTTAACTATTCTACTGCTGGGTATTTATCTGAAGAATAGCACTAACTCAACAAGATAGATGCAGCCCCATGTTCACTGCAGCACCCATTATTCACAACAGTAAAAGTTGGCATTGTGTAAAATTGATAAAATACAAAACCCAACACTTCCTCAAGCTAGATTTTTTTGTTACAGTTTTCACATCTGTACAGGAGCTTTGTACCCACATACTAGAAATTTTAACACTTCTGTAACCTTAGTATCTAAACAATAATTTGAAAACCTAAAATATTTGATGCTGGGGTTGGAGAAATAGTACAGCAGTTGGGTGCTTGCCTTGCACACAGTCAACCTGGGTTCAATCCCTGGCAGCCATTATGGTTCCAGACAGCCATTATGTATGTCTTGTCAGATTTAAAATTTGACAAGACATACACTTCAGATAGAATTTCATTAATTTCAAAATGCCCAGGACATCAGGGAACTTTATGAGGAGAAAAATTGTCAGTGTCTTGATTATGGTGGCAGTTGTATCATTGCCTGACAAAACTAAAACCACTAAACTTAAAATGATGAATTTTGCTGTATGTAAAACATACCTCAGTAAAAATAAAAAGTAACTGCAAGGAATATAAAAAGAAAATTGAAAGCAAAAAATAGAAGATAATATGTCTAGTTTCGTGTATACTTATCATAATAATTAAAATTTTTTTAAATTTTTCTCAATCTTTAAACAGCTTTTGAGGTATAACTAACATATAATACATGTTTATATGGAACAAATTTTGACATATGTGTATACCAATGAAACCATTGTGACAGCTGGTTACTGAATATACCCACCTCTCCCATAAATTTTCTTATGCCCATTTACTGAATGTACCACCCTCCCATAAATTTTTTTATGCCCCTTATGCTCAACTAACTTCTAAGCAACCACAAACCTGCTTTCTAACACTACAGAGCGAGTTGCATTTTTCTAACGTTCATCTGAAGAAAATAATATAGTACATACTTTGGCAGGAATGGGGTAGACTAGCTTCCTTCCTTCAACATAGTTATTCTGAAATTCACTCATAGGGTTTTACATTTTTATACACATCTTTGCTCCTTAACATGTGGTGCAAGAACAGTAGCAAAAGTCACTTGGGAGTTTATGCAGGAAACTCTGGCCCCAACTCATACCTGAATCAGCATCTTAAACAATTCCAGGTGATTTATATGTAGGAAAATACTTGAGATGCACTGCTTTAAACCATAATCATGTATTTGAAGTGACTAAAAAATACTCCTTTCTCCCAGGTATCATGAAAGCTAATTAACTCTAAATAATAAGCCATATAGTCAAGAAGTCTTAACAGAGTTTTAGTCACCGAAACCAGTAGAGCAAATTAAGAGTGAACAGTAAACCTCAACCCTCAGGCAAATACCCATAACACAGAAGAAAACAAACAGTTCTGAGGGCTAAGCAAAGGGAAAATAAAAAGTCACTAAAGCGTACACTTACAAAATAAGACCTTGATAAACTTCATTCATAAAAAAAAATTTCAAATACTTTAACGTATGCAAATATTATCCAAAAATTGTTTTACAGTCAGTCGTTATTGAAAGACTTTAATTACCATGTTTTGCCACATGAAAAAACAGACGCTTCAGAATTTATTTCAATTAAATTTTAACAAGATTTTTCAGGCTGACTAACTGAAGATCATTGTGCACAGAATTTAATAGAACAAGGGGCCAACAATTTATACATACTAAAAATAAGCACACAAAATATCAACATAGCCACACCTTTTATGAATTCTAATAATTCAAGAAAACAGTGGCATGAGTGAACTAAACAGTCATCAAAACTTAACTATTGGGGTTTGGTTTTTGTAGAGGAGAGAAAATGATGAGAAAAACATAGTTTAAGTTATTTTCTTAAATTTTATAGTATAGAACAAACCAGTTCTAGGAGATGGTCCAGAAACAGAGCCAGTAGGGAAAAGAAGTCAACTGAAAAATACATATTTGCTGCTGAGAGAAGAAGAAATGACACAATAATTTAAAGTTTCAAAATTCATTCCCCACCTGCTACTTTCTCTACTGGCTACTCACTGTTGGGTATGTATGCATTCTATTTACAGACTCAAAAAAATCTTGTTGATTTTCTCTCATACATAAGACACAAGCTTTTCTGATTTCCACATGATGGACCTGGCTACAAAACAAAAAACACCAACACATTCATTTTCAGTGGTCATTTGAAATAGCAGCTCGTATATTAAGGCTACAAACTGGACATTGATGTCCCACTTATGTATAAATTGAACACTGAAGCCCCAACCTGAGTAAAAAATCTATTGTCATCTTAAAACTGGGAAGATAAGACTCTGTCATACCCCCACTTTCTAATCCTTACTTGTAAACATTTCCTTAGACATAACTTTTAGAGGAAGCACTAGTTCCTTATAATTTATACATCAAAGTTTTAAGGTCACGTTCTCTCACACTCCAAAGTAGCATTTGGGAAAGAGAAGACAGGAAAAAGTACAATGATATATTTGAACTAATCTTTTAAATTTACCATGTTTTCAGTGGGTAAGAAAATAGTAATTTTGTTGTGCCCAGTGGGCTATAAATCTTTTAACTTACAGTACGATGCCACACCTCAAACTCTGAAAATTTAGTACAGGAAAAAATATTTGTTTTCATTTCACCTGCTCCAAAACAGCCCAAAACAGGTGTCCCTGGCAATCAACTTTCTAAACAGCTGTAGGCTGCCTAAATATTCATCCATTCAAATTTCACTGGCTTCTGGCAGCAGTTTGTTTGGGGGCGGGGGTTGTTTGTTTTTTGGTTTGTTTGGTTTTTAGCCCTTATTCATTTTGCACACAGACAGAAAGGCACACAAGTGTAGCAAGAAGAAAACAAGAGGGTACAGGTATGAATGGTTTGCAGTAACAAGAGCTTTCTTAGGCAGGTATCCAGAAAACAGCCCAAACCCTAGCCATGAGAAGGCAGTTGGCACTCAGTGCAGCAAAGCCTTGCCCATTCTCAGGAATAGTTCTCGAGAAGCAAGGGGCTGTCTTGCCCAGGTCAAGTTCGAATCCTGTGAAAATAAGAGGCAGAGCCAATGCTTCAAGGAATAGAAAACTGGACTTAAGGAGATAGGAGGAGAAGGTTCTTGCAGAGCTACCTCTCTCTTCATGGAAGAGTGGGATTGACCCACTCTGATGTTGAGAGGACCAGGAGGTGAGTATGCAGCTTAACTCAGAGCAACTGCTGCATGAAGCTGCAAAGGGACAGCGATAAGGGTCAGGTGTGTTTGATGCATCTTGGTGCACACTACATCACTATTTTTTTTTTTATTTTTTACTAGTGAATCTCTGAGAGGTACAGTTACATACTTACAAATTTCATGTTTGCGTTTCAGTCATACAATGATGGAGTACCCATCCCTCCACCAGTGCCCATTCTCCACCACCAATGATCCCAGTATCCTTCCCACCACCCCCATCCCCTCCCCTCCACCCCACCCCTCCTCTGTGGCAGGGCATTCCCTTTTGCTCTCTCTCTCCTTTGGGGTGTTGTGGTTTGCAATGGAGGTATTGAGTGGCCGTCATGTTCGGTCTATAGTCTACTTTCGGCTCGCATCTCCCAACCCGAGCAGGTCCTCCCAACACCCTTTACTTTCTATCTGAGCTGCCTTTTCCCCCAGCATGTGAGGCCGGCTTCCACGCCATGGGGCAAACCTCCTGGTCCTTATCTCTACTATTCTTGGGTGTTAGTGTCCTATTCTGTTACTTTATATTCCACAGATGAGTGCAGTCTTTCTGTGTCTGTCCCTCTCTTTCTGACTCATTTCACTTCACATATTTTCCAACACCACATTACTTTAAAGTCTCTGCCTGAATTTTTTAAAACTCAGTAATTTCTTTTTTTTTTCTTTTTGGGTCACACCCAGCAATGCTCAAGGGTTACTCCTGGCTTTTGCACTCAGGAATTACTCCTGGCGGTGCTTGGGGGACTATATGGGATGCCGGGGATCGAACCCGGGTCGGCCGCTTGCAAGGCAAACGCCCTACCCGCTGTGCTATCACTTTGCCCCAAGTAATTTCTTTAATATTTTGGAAGAGCCTAAGGTTTAAGGGCAGTCTTTCCTGAAGATTTGATAAAACTCATCTTAAACTACTAATTAATATTAATAACTAATAACTAATAATAACTAGTCATTCTTAATAATCAATTAACAATGCATTAATTATTAATAACTGTCACTGTCATCCCATTGCTCATCAATTTGTTCGAGCGGGCACCAGTAACATCTCTCATTGAGAGACTTATTGTTACTGTTTTTGGCATATCCAATACACACGGGTAGCTTGCCAGGTTCTGCCAAGTGGACTCAATACTCTGGGTAGCTTGCCGGACTCTCCGAGAGGGGCAGAGGAATCAAACTCGGGTTGGCCACGTGAAAGGCCAACGCCCAACCTCTGTGCTATCTGTTTCAATTTCCTTGTTTATGACTGTCTGCGCAGACTTTATATTTCCTCGTCATTGAGTTTGGGAGTACCTGCTTTCTAGGAATTTAGGACATCATTTTCTTGTAGGTTCTCCAGCTTAATAGAGTAAGTTCATAGTAAGTTCTCATAGTGTCTTGGATTTCTGTGGGTTCTGTTGTCATTTCTCTTCCTTGTTTTCTGATCCAATTAATTCGAGAACTTTTTTTTTCCTGGTGAGTCTAGCTAATATCATCAGAGTCTATCTTTGTTTACTCTTTCTAAGAGAAAACTCCGGTTTCACTGATACTTTGTATTGCTTGCTTGGTTTCTGTATTGTTCATTTCTTTTTTTAATGTAATTTCATTTTTATAAAGTTTTTCACAATAATTTATTACATTTAATATTCTAACACTAATCCCACCACCGTTATACCTTCCCACCACCATATTTCAAATGTTTCCATCCCAACCCCCAAAGTCTGCCCTCGAAGAAGGACCTAAATAATTTATTTTGCATTGCTTGTTATAAATAATCCAAAAAAGTATCCTTAGAGGAAAACGTGTGAGGATTGTTGTATTTCACTGTGGAGTCATAAAGCCCTTATTTTGGTACATCAGTGGTGTAGAGTATGAGATGTCCAGGAATTCTAAAATTTTAAGTATGATGATATACCTGAGGTGAATCTAATTTATTTTTTTAACTGCATGGTGTCTTTGGGGTCTGGAGACATCTCTGCGGTGTGTTGCTCTTGTGTTGCTCTCTTCCAAAACATTTATTTCTGGATCATAGCTGTTAATGAGCTTGTATGGCACCAGAGGCAATTCATGGGCATGACTATCAGGCTACCAGAAGCAAAATCACCCATTCCCAGCTCCGTGCAAGATTTTGGTCACAAGTCTTGTATGCCTGAGTTTTTCAGCAGATTTATTCATGGAAGAGGCTCACCCAAGTCTGTGGTAGTTGGCTGTGAGCATGGTGGTGATTGAGTTCTGGAGGATTTTGGCTGCCCGGGATCTATTGGGGTGTGGGGGGGAACTCACCCACCCCTTTCCAATTGTCCAGGAATAGACAGCCTGCTCTGCCTGAAATTTAGTGACAGGCTCTGCCCAAATTCCTTTCTCCTTTCTTAGTTTTCATGGAAATGGAGGAGGAAGATCTGAACTTAATTACTAGTAAGGTTTTGTATTTAAAATGTTTTAAAAGAGCCAAGGAGATAACTCAAAGGGCTGTAGCACAAGTTTGGCAAGCAGAGGCCCTGAGCTGGACCCCTGGCACCATATTGTCCCCTGAGCACTTGTGGTCAGGAAGAGCACTGCATCACTGGGCCTGAGCATCGAACTGTCTGACCCATACAGAATATTACTGGGAATGGTCGCAGAGTTCCTTGAGCACTGCTTGGGTGGTTCCCCCAACAGAAAGGAGGAAAATAAAAACAACCTGCCCCATTCCAAAAGTAGACAATAGCAAACACACTAGAAAGAATATCCCTTGATCCTTGGCCTATAAGGACAATTCAAGCAAAATATTAGAACTATTGGTTAAATATTTCAGGTGTGATATTTTAAAGTTCTCTTCTTGCTTAGTTCTCCAAGATAATAAATAATCCTGTCAGGATACAGAAACTAGATCCATTAGCCATGATAGGAGAAACCCTGATATAATTCTTGACTAATTTCTACTAACCATTGCATATCATTAACAAAAGGGAAAATGTAGTTTCTTAAAAACTGAAACATGAAATATTCAAACTGAAGTCACATGAAAGGATTACTTTGCCAACACATTTTCTAATACACTACTTTTTATACTCTATAGCACTGTATTAAAGGTGTACACTTGAGACATCTTTCAATATATCATCAGAATACTTTTCCAGAAAAACTACTTGGGATTGTAACAAAAAAAAATGTGACAGTGTTCTGTAAGATTTAAAGACAAGTTTCTTTTATTAATTCCCTTTCCAAGTCTTTATTTTTATTTAAATGGCAGGATCCAATTCCTCTCTTGCTTTACATTGTTAAACAGAACAAAAGCTGGCTTCAGAAAGTTGCAAAATGAAACTGTTTCTAAAAATATTTTTCTTGTATTTGTGAATCCAGTAGTGAACATAGTCATGACTGCTCCTTATAAAAGCATCAATAATCAATTTTAGAACCTAGGAAATTAAAGATTCAAGTACAGAAGGAAAAGAGCTTTTGTTTTATTTCTTTTTTTTTTTTGGAGGGAGAGGATGGGGGACCCGGCAATGCTCAGTGCTTACTCCTGGCTCTACACTCAGGGGTCACTTGGGGAGGCAAAATTAGATGCCTGGATCAATCCCAGGTCAGGTACATGCAAGGCATGCCCTTACCTGCTGGTCTATCTCTCTGGTCCCATGAACATATTTTTTTATTCCTTTATTATGACAATTTAAAATTATTTTTATTTTAATCATTTTATTTTGCTTTGGAGTGACACCCAGCTGTGCTCAGGGATCATTCCTGGTGAGCTCAGAGGAGCATATGGTATGCTGGGATTAAACCCAGGTTGGTAGCATACAAGGCAAGTGCCTTTCCTGCTATACTATCTCTCAAGCTCCCTTAACCAGTATTTTTTTTTTAAGGAAACCATAATACTGAAGAAACTCAGTACCCAGCCTGGGTTCCAACCAAGCATCTCATATAGGTCCTCTCCGCGCAAGTGAGAGCACTGAGCACAGAGCAAGGAGTAAGCCCTGAGTACTGCCAGGTGTGCCCACCCCCAAATTTGTAGGGTTAGCCCTATGTAGAATAAGAGTCAGGATTACAGTGAGGCTTATAACTAGAGTTAGTGTCTAGGTTAGGGTTAGAGTTAGATTTCAGGTGTGGATGAGGATTTAGGTCAAGTTCAAAATGAAAGGTAGTATTAAGGTGTATGCTAATTTTATGGTAATTGTTCAGATTAGGCCTATGATGTGGTTTAGGATTAGTATTAGGGTTAGGGTTGTATTTAGTGTTAGGGTAAGCGTTATGGTTCAGTTTAGGGCAAGGTTCAGTTTTGGTTATGGTCCAAGTTGAAAATCTAAGTTAATATTAGGGTGAATGTAAAATTTAGGGTGAGGTTAGGCCTATAAAGGATTATGTTTAATATTAGGCCTGGGTTAGAATTAGGGTTATTCTTCAGCTTATGGTTAGGGCCTAGATTTGGCTATATTTGAAACTGACAATGAAAGTTGGTATTAGAGTTAATGTTCTATATAGGGTAGTTGGTAGGTATAGGCATTTGCTAGGGTAAGGGTTAGTTTCACTGTTTGGGTTACAGTGGAGTTAGGGTTAGGACAAGGTTCAGGTTAAAATTGTAGTTTGACTGTGATTGGCACTGAAAATGAAAGTTAATATTAAAGTGAATTTTCAATTTCATATTACCAATTGGCTGAGTTAGCCCTGTGCTAGGAGAAGCTTTACTATTAGGATTAGAGTTAAGATTCAGGTTAGAGTTTGGATTTAGTGTTAACTATGATTAAAACAAAAATAAAATTTAGTGTTAAGTGTGAATGTTAAATTTAAGTATTTAACATTCCCTAACTAATTATTTAACATGACCCCTAACCTGATAGGGTTAGGCCAACAGAGGGGTTAGGGTTAGTGTTACAGTTAAGATGTAATTAGGGCTATGGGGTACGTTTAGGGTTAGGGTTCAAGTGAGGGTTAGGATTTATTTTTATCTACAATTGAAATTGAAAATGAATGTTTAAATAAGCAGAGTCTGTTTGATGATACTCTAAGGGAAACTTTCATCTGGATTTTAGAAATAGCATGAGAAGAATGACTTGTGCTTAGAAGATTTTTAAATAATGGCCTTACATTGACAATCCTGGTGCCAATGGTTGCTTGATAGGGCTTCAAAAGTTGATGAAGGATAGAAATGTTTTGTTTTCCATTCAGCTGTCTTTTTACTTTCAATACTCAAGTGTAAGGAGTCATTCTGAGAGGATTTTAGGAATTCCTGCCAACTGTAATTATGACAGGATCTTAACTGGTTTCTTGAAGAAGATTCAAATCAAGCAATTGCTCTAGCAAATGGCCTGTCCTGAAATGCTCTATGGAAACAGAAGAGGCCAGCGTGCACCGTCCAAAGTGCAGGCAGGTCTATCCCTCTACTGTTGGAGCACAAACTTTGCTCCTCTGGCTTTGTCTCATAAAACAGTCCTCTCCGTGGCATTCCAGTGCCACCCCTCCCAGACCTCTCTGTGCTTCTATGTACATAGAGGTTTCCACTGTATGGCCTTTGAACTTGCCATTCTCTTTGTCTGGCATATTCTTGCCAGGATCTGTGCACAGATGCTTCTTCCCATCACCAACAGGTCACTCTTCAGGGTGACTCCACCCCACCCACAGTCATTCTAAAGAACTTACCAGGGGGGCCGCAGTGATAGTACAGCAGGTAAGGCACTTGCCTTGCATGGGACTGATCCTGATTCAATCCCCAGCATTTCATATGGTTTCCTGAGCACCACCAGGAATAATCCCTGAGTGCAGAGCCATGAGTTAGCTCCGAGCATTGCTGAGTATTACCCCAAAACCAAAAACAGCAACAATAACTTACCTGGGTCTTCTTCCTATATCTGAATTTCATTTTTTCATGGGAATGGTTGCCATTATTATATTTATGCATTATTTCTCTCTATTTTTCTCTCTCTCCCCTCTCTCTCTCTCTCTTTCTCTCTCTCTCTCTCTCTCTCTCTCTCTCTCTCTCTCTCTCTCTCTCTCTCTCTCTCTCTCTCTCTCTCTCTCTCTCTCTCTCTCTCTCTCCCCACTCTCACTAAAGTGTGACCTCAGTGAAAGTCCCTTGTTCACAGGTCTTTATTCATCTAGAGCACCTGCTATTCTCCTGGCTCATAGTAGACAGTCAAGAAGCATCTGTGGGGGTCAGCTGTACCCCTAATTCAGAAGCAAGAATATCATCCCATTTCCCTGTAGCCCTCCAAGAGTGATTCTGTGCATGGACCATCTGTTCCCTAGTGAAGGGGAAAGCACTTGTGTTCACGGCCAAAAGAGTAACAGGATCTGCCTGATAAAGTAGCATCCGTCAGGTACTAGCTGGATTTCAAGACAGTGAAAATAGCCACAGAGCTTTTGTCACATTAGGTAGCACCACCATTTCCCAATGCATTTCTCAGTGCTGACCCATTTTTACAACTGTGGCAGATTCTATCATTTTTCACAGCCTGTAAGCTGTTCTGGTTTGCAGGAGTTGAAGAGGTTGAAGAGTGGTTCTGGGGAAGTTGGACGATACCTCTGACACAATACCAAGGGGGTAGGCCTAGGTTCTTCACATGACAATATGGGAGATTTTATCAAGATGAACACCCATCACCACGTGTATGGGCTTTTTTTTTTAAATAAAGTTGGCACCCCTAACCCCCCTACCAAGGTTTAACTCTTATCTAACTTTCCACCAACTGTGGCACTTCCTATTACAGGGCCAACAAGAATTTTCTGGGTTTTGCAGGAATAGATTTGACAACAGTCCAGTGCAGGCATCCCATATTTTATGTCTAAGGAACATTTTCAAAGATTTTCCAATAAAATGGATTTATCTTTCCTTTAAAAACATTCTCTGTGGGCAGAGTTGGTGGCTATTTTTAAGTTTGGAATTTGGCCATATGGAATAAAATATTTGCAATGTTTATGGCTATTTTGTCCCTAATGAAGACAAAGTTGAGAAAAATCTGAAAGAAAATACACCGCCACTGGCTCCCATTCAAAAGCATATTCTCCCTCAGCACTTCTATGACATTGTGTGAGGTGAAGGAGCCCCGGAGTTTAAATTTCATTTGCATGTTATCCCACTGTGATAGGAAATTATTTCTCCTTGGCCAACTCTTATCATGCAGATCACTCTAACATCAGATAACAGCTGCTTATTTTGATTGATCGGTTCTCCTTCTAAAAAAAATCACTTATGTAGCTTCTCAGTGAAAATAAAGCTCAAAAAGAAATTACAACACTTCTTGGTTTCTGAGGTTGTTTTAACAAGAAACTAGGTGGAAACAACGCCAACAAAAGGTGAGACAATTGTGAAATAAGTCAGAGGAAGAAAGACAAACATTGATGGATTTCACTCAGGAGGTAGATAAAGGAATAAAATAGATGAATGAACAACAACAACAACAAAGCCAACCCATTCAGTCTCAAAGGACAAAGCAGTGGTTTCCAGAAGGGAAGTGGGGAGCCAGTGTGGACATCAGCTGTATGGGTACGAGCAGAATCTAGACTTCTGCCAGCAAGCTCAAATAGTCTTTGCAGATGTTGAACTATAAGCTATGCATCTGAAATCCGTTATGAACCAATGTTACTTCATCTTAAAATACACACACACACACACACACACACACACACACAAGATAGAAACAAATGTCTTTAAAATCCTGAGGAAATCTGTTAACTCTATCGAATAGCCAAGTGATATTCAATAGATTCAAATGCAATAAAAGTCCAGCATCCTCCAAATGCCAGGTTATTCCAGGGACTACAGGGGATAGAGTATGAACAGAGTTTGAATTTTATACTCAAGTTTCCCCAAAGCAAAAGTCGGCCCCTCTTCCTGTCAACAAGAGGATCATTTAATATGTCCTTTCTATGCTGCGGCCAAGCTCATGGGATATTTAAAAGGATGAGAGAAGAAGACGTTTTGAAAAGTCCAGGCCCAAGGCTGGAGCGATAGCACAGTGGATAGGGTGTTTGCCTTGCACGCGGCTGACCCGGGTTCGATTCCCAGCATCCCATATGGTCCCCTGAGCACCACCAGGAGTAATTCCTGAGTGCAGAGCCAGGAGTAACCCCTGTGCATTGCCAGGTGTGACCCAAAAAGAAAAAAAAAAGGGAAGAAAAGTCCAGGCCTTCTCGGAGTCAGGATGGGAGACTCCCATCCCCCAGCCCCACCTCTCTGCATTTCTGGAAGCCTGGCAGCCTCACCTACATCCCACTGCAGCTGCCTTGTAAGCTTGTCTACTGACCCTGTTCCAGAGATTAATAATGAAATCTCGAGAGATCAACTAGCCGCAAAAATTTCTCAGATACCTGGTCCCAGCTGAGGCCTCTGGGGAGACTTTAAGAGGAGGTCTGACTGAGTTCCCACCCTACCAAGGCCCCTGCAGCCATACTCAGACCCCTGCAGCCATGGCCATGCCTCCAGCTGACAACCCAGTTAAATTTTCTGGGTTTTCTGGAGCCACATCTCCAAACCCTATAACACTAATATCCTAGCAGGAGCACACAGATTGCATGGGAATGTAATATAGAAGTCAACTAATCTAAACTAATAAGCTAGCAACAACAGCTTAATAAACCCTCAAAGACTTAATGTCCCCAGAGTGAGATACAATTTTCACAAATTTTCTTTCACCAAAGTTTTTTTTTTAATCATTCCATTAGCCATTTAGTAGTAATAAGCACTATCACTGTCACCCCGTTGCTCATCGATTTGTTCTAGCAGGTACCAGTAATGTCTCTCATTGAGAGACTTATTGTTACTGTTTTGGGCATATCCAATATGCACAGGTAGCTTGCCAGGCTCTGCCGTGCGGGCTCTATACTCTCAGTAGCTTGCCAGGCTCTCCGAGAGGGGCAGAGGAATCGAACATGGGTCAGCCGCATGAAAGGCAAAAGCCCAACCGCTGTGCTATTGCTCCAGCCCAGTAATAAGCAATAGAAAGTAAATTGTGGTGGGCCTGATAGGGGGGCAAGCTTGAGGGGTGATTGGGAAAAAGGAGACAATGATGGGGGGAAGGTGAAAGTATAGTGGAACTGGTGTTGGAATATTGAATTCCAACCTGTAACAAGTGCATCATGAACAATTTTGTAAAACATGGTGAAGGGAAAAAGAGAAGTAGAGGTTTAACATGAGGGAAATGCCATGTGTGTTCTAGGTTTCAGGGCCAGGCATAGTGAACTGAATCCCTGCTCAACACTTACTAACTTTGTGCTGTTGGGCACAATTTTTGTTTTTATTGAATCACTGTGAGATGCAGTTACAAAGCATTCATGTCTGAGTTTCAGTCATACAATGATCAAATACCCATCCCTCCACCAGTTGCACATTCTCCACCACCAACATCTCCAGTATTACCATCCCCCTTTCCAGTCCTCCCCCTGCCTCTATGGCAGACAATTTCCCCCATATCTCTCCGTACTTTAGGGCATTACAGTTTGAAATATAGATAGTGAGAGGCTATCACATTTGGTCCTTTATCTACTTTCAGCACACATCTCCCATCCTGACAGATTCCTCCAACCATCATTGACTTAGTGATCCCTTCTCTATTCCAGTTGCCTTCTCCCCCCAGCCATGAGACAGGCTTCCAACTATGGATCAATATTCCTGGCCCTGTGTCTACTGTCACTGGGCATCAGTCTCATATTATGTTAGTTTATATTCCACTAATGAGTGGGCACGATTTTTAACCTCCCTGTTTTTGTGTGTTCACCTGCCAAATGATGAATTGTTCTCTCAAGACTATCATGACAATTGCACAGCTCAGATAAAGACCCTGGAACTGTGTGTTTCCACAGTAAGACAGAGCAGCTGCAGGCTCTGGGCCTGTTTTCTGCTGTTCAGCCCCAGACCAGCTGAAAGGAGACACACACACACACACACACACACACACACACACACACACACACACACATACACACACACACACACACACACACACACACACACACACACACACCTTTCAGCGGTCCCTGACTTTATCTGGCTGGAAGGTGACCTTGGAGGATTTGCACTAAGACAATCTGTTGAGGCCTTTTCCGGCTCTTGATTCTTCAGCAAGGAATGATTCAGGGCGCTGGGGTTGAAACCCAAGCTGAGCAGAGGCCGGAGAAGGCGGGTGAGAGGAGGGTGAGGGAAGAAAATCCGGGATAATGTGTTTAATTTGATCCCTTCCCTGGAGTCATTAAAATGCATCCTCCCCTGGACTCTAAAATTCTTGAGCTGAAATAATCAGTCCAACAGGCTTTTTGCCGAAGATAAAGGAGGCACAGCTCCCGTCTCAGGCCTGTTGAAACACTGCCCTCTTGTGTTGCAGGTGGGGAGCAGCCTCTTTGAAAGACAGCTCTTCTGACCCCGCTTGGAACCTGATCGAGTTCAAAACTACAAATAGGAGCCAGGCCCCAAATGTCGGGGGGTTGGAGTGGGGGGTGCCAAAAGTCCAATTCGTTATTCACTTAATAGTGAAAAATAAATGTCAGTCACTCCTTTTCTTTTTTCCTTTTCTTTTATTTCTAAATCTTTCTTTTTATTGAATCACCGTGAGATACAAAGCTTTCATGATTGGGTTTCAGTCATACCATGATCGATCCAACACCCATCCCTCCACCAGTGTACATTCCCCACCACCAATATCCCCAGTATCCCTCCTGCCCCGTCCCCCCTACACCACACCCCCTGCCTCTATGGCAGGCACTTTCTTTGTTACTCTCTCTACTTTGGGGAATTATGGGTTCTAATATAGATCCATATATATTGATCCAGAGGCCATCACGTTTGGTCCTTAGTCACTCATTTTCAATAGGTCCCCAACTGCATTTTGAAGGATTCATTCGTCCTTACTACATCCTTCTCACCAAGAAAAAGATCAAAACCATAAACATTAGCACTATTTTATCTATGTTACCTAAACTATGACTATAAAATAGATGAATAAATACATTTAAAAAATAAAGTTTAAAAGTAAAAAAGAGCAGAACAAACTCAGACAGAAATTCCCTATTTCCTGATCCTGACGACTGTTCCTTCCTCTCATTTATTTCCTTTTTTTTCCTCTTTCCTCTCATTTATTTCTACCTTTCATTTGCTGAGGGGTTGTTGAGAGAGCAGAACTAGAAAATTTTCATCAGGGAAGCAAATAAAAATATTTTTAAGGTGCCTCGGAACAATACAGCCCTGTTGCAAACACTTAGCAGCAGTGGTTACAATTAGTCATTAATTAGTCATTAATATCTCCTTTTCTGTGTCTCAGTGTGCTAAATTCTGCGGCATCTGGAAAGAGAGAGGTCCCACTCTCATGAAAATGACTTCTTTAAATTCTGGCACACACTGTTTGTGGTTTTATTCACATTGGAGGGCAAAAACAGAGTAATGCTCTCAATGCTCAGGGTCCTGGGGAGTGGAATCCCAAAGCAAAGGGACGCAGAATGGTTCAAGATGAACTAGGAAATATTAGTTCCAATTTTCCCAAACATCAGAACCTGAAAAACCTGAATTCCCACAGCTTGGTGTCTGGGTGCCTTAGAGGACTTTTCTCAAATATTATCCATGAGCAATAATCCTCCTTTAAATTCCAGGACTTATTCTATATTTTCAGCTGAAGGGAAAGGCTAGTCTTTGGGGAGGTAGAATATGGAGCTATGTCTGTTGTGTTAGGCTTTCCATGCTCTGGTTAAAAGTCTCATCCTTTGACTTATAGAATTAGTCTTAAGTATCTGTTAAAATACCAAGTTCCTGGACACATTGCCTTGTTTATTAGAGATAACCATTATAAGCACTCACTTTGAGATTGATTTGTTAGAAATCCTTCCTAATTTGAGGGCCAAAGCAAGGGAAGCTGAAAATGAGTGTCTTTTAAGACCCTTCTACCGCTTTTATAAATAATGAGTGCTCATTGTAGAAACCATGAATAATAGAGAGCCCTCTAAGGGAAAAAAATGATTTCCAACATGAAATCACTAATCTTAGTATGTGATTCTTCCTTCCTGCTCTATAATTATAGATCATACATCAGGTAAGGTGCTTGCTTTACTTACAGCTGACCCTCAGATGCAGTCCTCAGAGCCCTACCTGGAGTAATTCCTGTGTGCAGAACAGGAGTAAGGTCTGAAAACAGCCAAGTGTGGACAAAAACCATTTGAAAAAAAAGGACTACCTCCATCCTCTCCGTGTAAATATTCAAAGCCCTCCCCCAAATACCTGAAGATTGATGAGGATTTTTTATTTTATTTTTATTTTTATTTTTTTATTTTTTTTTAATTTATTTATTTTTAATTAGAGAATCACCGTGAGGGTACAGTTACAGATTTATACACTTTTGTGCTTATACTTCCCTCATACAAAGTTTGGGAACCCATCCCTTCACCAGTGCCCATTCTCCACCACCCGTAAACCCAGTGTCCCTGCCACCCTCCCCAATCCCATCTCCCCCCCACCCCACCCTGCCACTGTGGCAAGGCATTCCCTTCTGTTTTCTCTCTCTAATTAGCTGTTGTGGTTTGCAATAAAGGTGTTGAGTGGCCGCTGTGCTCAGTCTCTAGCCCTCATTCAGCCCGCAACTCCCTTCCCCCACATGGCCTTCGACTACAATGTAGTTGGTGATCGCTTCTCTGAGCTGACCTTTCCCCGGAACGTGAGGCCAGCCTCGAAGCCATGGAGTCAACCTCCTGGTACTTATTTCTACAGTTCTTGGGTGTTAGTCTCCCACTCTGTTATTCTATATACCATAGATGAGTGCAATCTTTCTATGTCTGTCTCTCTCTTTCTGACTCATTTCACTCAGCATGAAACTTTTCATGCCCATCCACTTGACTACAAAATTCTTGACCTCCTTTTTTCTAACAGCTGCATAGTATTCCATTGTATAGATGTACCAAAGTTTCCTCAACCAGTCATCCGTTCTGGGGCATTCGGGTTTTTTCCAGATTCTGGCTATTGTAAACAGTGCTGCGATGAACATACATGTGCAGATGTTGTTTCGATTGTACTTTTTTGCCTCTCTGGGATATATTCCCAGCAGTGGTATTGCTGGGTCAAATGGGAATTCAATATCTAATTTTTTGAGAGTCGTCCAAATTGTTTTCCAGAAGGGCTGAACCAGTCGGCATTCCCACCAGCAGTGAAGAAGGGTCCCTTTCTTCCCACATCCGATGAGGATTTTTTAAATTTATTTTTTAATTAGTAAGTCACAATGAGGGTACAGTTACAGATTCACACATTTTTGTTCTTGTTATTCCCTCATGCAAGGTTTCCCATTCCTCCACCAGTGTCCATTCTCCACCACCAATAAACCCAGTATCCCTCCCACCCCCCCAATCCCATCCCCCCACCCCACCCCGCCTCTGTGGCGGGGCATTCCAATTTGATTTTTTTTTCCACAGTCACTTCTAATCCCAGATTCTACCAGATTGATGAGGATTTTTTTTCCCTCATCATGTCCATGTCCATGGACCAGGTCTGCCCCTCTTCCAGTGCATATGTCCATGTATGCTAGATGGAACATTTCTGCCTAGAACAAGCTGAAGACTGGGGAGAAGGACACATTGCAGTGAGTAACTATCACGGGACAGAAAGACCTTTTTCATGCCCCCTTTGCTAGAGAACTTCCACCAAACCTTCATTTTCCCCATTGCCCTCTCCTCTCTCTCTCTCTCTCTTGCTCTGGACTTGACTCAGAGCACATGAGCCACTTCCTGTCTTGCCCAGTCTCCTGACAACTAGCTTACCATCCCACCTTCCCAACTCATTAAAGGACACACTTCTAATATTTTCTAAAGCAAGAATAGTTCCCACCTTGGAGTAATGTTACTGTCAGTATTTAAAATATTGAAATGTATGTCCCTAGTACATTTGGAATGCTTTGGATATTGCACAGTTTTGTATTCTTTCAGAAACAAATGCTAGAGTAAGCATTTTACTGTGTCAATAAAAATTTATACATAACTTAATACTTCATGATTGAATTAAAGTTTTGGGTTTTTGTTGTTGTTGTTTTTATTTGGGTTACACCCAGCGATGCACAGGGGTTCCTCCTGGCTCATGCACTCAGGATTTACTCCTGGCGGTGCTCGAGGGACCATATGGGAGGTGGGGAATCGAACCTAGGTCCGCCGCATTCAAGGCAAACGCCCTACCCACTATGCTATTGCTCCAGCCCCAAATGAAAGCATTCTTGAGGAGACCATCAGTCAGAGACATGAAGAACTTGAAAGGCAACAAGCCTCAATAGGCTAAGGATGACAGGGTTAGAATATTATACAGTTTACTGTAGACTCAGCTTCGTTAAGGAGTAGGTAATATTACCCTCACTGTAGTTTTTCTGGCACACTGGAAAGATAGAATGTTACTAGGTAATAATGAAACTACATAATGTAGGGCCATAAATAATTGTGTGGGTGAAGCAAGAGATGGGTATAAAACTGCAGGCCAAATTGTATATTGGGTAAGGCACTTGCCTTGCATGTAGTTGACCTGAGTTTGGTCCCAGGCACCACATATGGACCCCTGAATACTGTCAGAACTGATCCCTGAGCAGAATCTAAGTGATTCTTGAACACAGACAGGCAGACCAAATACAAGGGAGGAAAGGAGGAAGGGAAGGAGGCAGGGAGGGAGGGAGAGAGGGAGGGAGGGAGGGAAGGGGAGAGAGGAAGGAAAGGGGAGGGAGGGATGTAGGGAGGGAGGGAGCGAGGGAGATTGGTTTTTTTTGTACCTATCATTATCTTGCTAATGTACCACATAGTAAAAACAGTTGAAAATAAACACAATTAAGATAAAATTCTTGAAAAGGTGATACTTAGCCCAGCAGTTTTATAGATTCTGGGAATGAAAAACTTCGCATTAGTCAGATCCCTCCTGAATTTATGTATTTAGATAATTGTACCTAGAGGAGCTCTTCACTCAACCCTTTAGGAAAATAGCAAAGGGATTGGATAGAAATAGCTGGGCTCTTGCAAGAAATTAGACCCAAACAAAATTCACTGCATAAACCACTCATTACAGTGTGTTTTGATAATTTGTTCCTCTTCTTTTATTAAGGCTTTATGGGAACCCCACCCAGCAGGTTTAAGCTTTGGAACGATTGACCTGACTTTGTTATTTCTCCTACTGTTCCTGCGGCTCCCCACCCCCATTGCGGGGACCAGGAACATACATTTGCTTCAAGGCCCTGTTAAATTCACAGACAGTTCAGAAATGTTTGCTTTTGAACTTGCTTTAAACAATTTCAAACAATTTCTCTGAAAAGGTGAAAAGAAATCCATTAAAATTCCTTTTAACATAACACTTTTAAAAATCCACTTGCTTCTTTTACCACTGATTTCTGTATCCTCTATTCAGTTCTACCCCAATGTTTCTTCCACTTCATCTAATCTCTTATGTGAATTTTTTTATTTGCTTTTTGCTCTTTTGGGTCACACCCAGCATTGCAAAGGGGTCACTCCTGGCTCATGCACTCAGGGGTCATTCCTGGCAATGCTCAGGGGACCATTTGGGATGCTGGGAATAGAACCCGGATCAGCCGCATGCAAGGTAAACGCCCTACCTGCTGTGCTATTGCTCCAACCCCTTAAGCTCTTATGTGAATTTCCCATTTGAGCTCTGTTTTCTATCTCTGGCCCACCTTTCTGAACCAAGTGTTCTGGCCTGTCCCTGAATTGAGGGGGAGGGGCAGCAGATAGTGCTCAGGAGGTACTCATGGCATTGTGCTTAGGGGTTGTTCCAAATGTAGTGCCAGAGACTGAACCCGGAGCTCCTTTATGCAAAGCATCTTTTCCAGTCTTTTGAATTATTTCCTCAGCCCTTTCCCTAGATTCTTAAGCTTTTCCCCTGAAACTTGTTTTTAGGACCCCACTGTTCCAAGGCCTTGAATCACAGGCCAGCTCCTACACCTTTGCCCAATGGTTTAGTTATTTATTTCTACATAACAAACCACCACAAGCCATTATGCCCTACAAAAATAATAACATGCGCAAGTCTCAAGGGCACAGTTTACCTCTACTCCTAGGGTTGTCAACTAGGGTGACTTCACAAAATGGAGGGTCCAATTTCAAGCTGGCTTCACTCTCATAGTGGGTAAGTTCATAATGGCTGGCAGGTGAGATTCAGCTGGAACTGTCAGACAGGAATTTGTATTGGCTTCTCTGTCCAGCAAGGCTGAGCTTCTCGTGGCCTGCCCAACTAAGATAGCAGGATTCCTTTCATATAAGCTGGCATCATTCAGAAAGCAAAGTTGGGAACTGCCAAGCCTTCTTACTGCCTGGGTTTAGAAGATCCAAAAATCTCTTGCAAAAAAAAAAAAGTTAAAGGAATCACAAGGTTACCCTAGCTTCAAAAGTATAGGAAATATATTCTGCATTTTGATGAAAGGCCAAGACATGGTAGGGGAGTTATTGCTGTAGCTCTCTTTAGAAATACAGTGGACCCTATATAACCATGCTCTTGCCTTTCCCAGCCCTAAGTTGCATTGAACCACAGCACAAAAATGAGAGTAGTCTATATTTCTATACCAGAAGGTATTTGGGGCAGAAAAATTGTTCCAGTAGCCTTCATACAACATACTGCCTGATTAATTCATGACTGTGAGGTAATGCCTTTCTTTCTCCTTCTAAACTGAATACACTAGGTCTGTGGTCATCTATACTTTCTCTCTCACAATCATCTTTTTTTCCTTTACAATGGGGCTATGAGAAGGGTTACTTAAATCTCCCCTTATGATTAGAATCAATTGCTATTTGCACTCTGAATTGAAAATGGCTTTTCCATTGAGTTTTGCCATGACGCATAATATAACACCATTCAATATCCACCTGCAAACAGAAGCTCACTGGCCTGGTAGGGACTGACTCATACCCACAAGACCTCCAGAGTCCAAGTTGTTCAAATTTGGGAATACGGTTTTACATAAATAATGGAGAAGCTGGTGTTCTACTTACTGCTGCTGTGTAACTTCCCCAAACCATAGTGGTCTCAAACCACAATGTTTTTACAATATCTTCAAATTATGTAGATCATGAATTAGGTGTCTGACCATGAGTTTGGTCAGACTTGACAACTCTCCATTCCTGCATATTTAGTCCTATGATTTTGCTCTTCTTTCTTTCCCCCTCCTTTTATCCTCCAACCTGACTTATCCCTGATTCTACTTTGCTCTCTTCATATCTCTTTGTGATTTCTCCCTGACAGAATTTACCATTTTATATCCCATTTCCTTATGACCCCATTAAATGGCTGGAGACAGCACTTTGTAGTGAAAAGAGCGTGAAACTGAGAAGTCACATCCCAATGCTTCCACTAATGAGCTGGCTGAACCTAGGCAACTCATAACTATTGCAGCTGTCTTATTTGCACAATACTGGGAAGTGGGTTTAGAAGATAAATTGGTCTTCAGGATTTATTTTAATCATTCCTCAGTCAAACCTGAATTAAGGAGTAAAAAGTTACAGTGAAAGATCACTATTGAGCCCCACTCAAAGTATGGAACTCAACACCCGTCTTAAGCAATTCTGGGTCACTGCAGAAAAGAGAAGTTTGAATAATGTTTAGCGTCATTGGACTCTGGAGGTCTTGTGGTTATGAGTCAGTCCCTACCAGGCCAGTGAGCTTCTGTTTGCAGGTGGATATTGAATGGTGTTATATTATGCGTCATGGCAAAACTCAATGGAAAAGCCATTTTCAATTCAAAGTGCAAATAGCAATTGATTCTAATCATAAGGAGAGATTTAAGTAACCCTATCTTTCAATGATCAAAAGAATGATGCCAGCAGGCACAAATAGGTAAGATGTGAGCTAAAACTATGGATATGCCATTGGATGGCTGATATGGTACGTTGCAAATAAGTAACCTAGGAAATATATTCTTAGTTCCACCAGTAATGTGATAGTTCACTGAATGTGATCATTTAGATGATTTTGGTGGTGAGATTCATTTTAACTTATTTACATATCTCCAGCACAGAAAGCAATTATATAAGGATTGGTGATTCTCTGTGAGGGCTTCATGAGACATAGAAGGCTTGTGGAGAGTATAAGCTCACATGAAAAAATAACACACTTTTTACTTGCAGTGATGCAGCTTGAGAAAAGCCACATTTTATGTGGATGCCAGAGAAAGAATTCCCAGAGCTGGAGTGATAATACAGTGGATAGGGCTTTTGCCTTGCATGTAGTTGACCTGGGTTCGATCCCCAGCATCCCATATGGTCCTCCAAGCAATGCCAGGAGTAATTCCTGAGTGCAGAGCCAGGAGTAACCCCTGAGCACCTCCGGGTATGATCCAAAAAGCCAAAAAAAAAAAAAGATACTCTTTTCTTCTTCCCCTTCCCTCCTGAAGCAACAGAAAAATAAAGTTGTATTTTGAGGATAGTATAGGGAGATCTGCCTCTTTCCCATGCCTAAATCACAAAGAATGTTTTCTAAGCAAGGCAGTGGAAGCTTGGCTATGGATGCTCACCAGCACCTCTTTGGCTCTTTTCTGATCAGTTCAACGATATCAGAAAGGGGAAAGAGTCTTAATCTCTAATGGCTGATCTACCAATGGAATGATGGAACTATCCTTTCCCTTCTGACTGACTTCACTCAGCATAATATCCTTTAATTTTGTCCTCTAGTTTTGTCCATGTTACTGAGAATGGCATGATTTTGTTCTTCCTTAGAGCCACATAGTATTCCATTATGCCTATATACATCTTCATGATCCAGTCATCCATAGTTTGGCTCTTGGGCTGTTTTTCCATGTCTAGAATATTGTACTATGTGCAGTGATGAACATATGGGTATATCATTTCACATTAATGCTTTTGTGTTTGGCTATAGATGTCAAGAATTAGTATCACTGTGTCTATGGTACTTCTACTCCTGTTTTTGGATAGATCTCCTATTGCTTTCATCAGAGGCTAAACCAGACAACAATCCAACTAAGAGTGGATAAAAGGTTCCTTTCTCACCACAACCCCATATACTGAGTTGATTCTAAGAAAGAATAGCCTGAAAGCATACTTAGTACTAATTTTTTTATTGTAAGAGATACAGGATGCTGTTACAAAGATGACAGGAGAAAGGACAGGGGTGGAGTTGTCAACAGGCCTCACTAGATGTCTGGAATTTGGTAACTACTCTGTGGCTGATCAGCTGAACAATGAAACTGCTGAAACATATTCGTGGGGCTGTGTGGAAATCAAGATTCAGTTGGATGAAAACTGGAGGAGAGGCCAGAGCTAAGCCACATCTGGAAAGGCAAGGTGGTAAAGAGAAGGAACTAGTGCCCTAGAGTCAGTCCCACCTGGAGGAAAACCCATATTTTCAGGACCACTTCACCATCCCTGCCACTTTTTGTGCATTCTTTAGGTTCTCACAGCACTAGCACCTGGCTGGACAGCAAGGGACCTCTGTAGGTTGGGGCACAAAGTCAGCCCACAGAAATCTTGGTTCTCCAACCCAAATAGTACATGGGAGAAAACACATCAGCTCCAAGGAGCAAAGAACCTAGAGCTGAAGGCAGTCATCTGTGAGGCTGATGGAGCAGAGGGCACATTCAATTTTCTCCCTCCATCTTGGGTGAGACTAAGAAAAGGAGGTGAGAGTCAACCAGAGACTCCCCAAGACCCCTTTAATTTCCCTCATTCACGTGTTCTCCAGGTTTTCAAACTTTTCTATTCAAATTCTGGTGAATAGAAATCACATTTCTCTGTTTGAAACCAAGGACTTGTAAGTTTTCTTTCTTTAGGACAGGAAACTGATGAAGAAATTTGCTCCTATCAGTTTCTTTTTCAAAGGAATATTCGATACCTTGAAATCTACAAAGTGGTGACTGAGTCACTGAAAAAAAAAACAGAGAGAGAACCTAGATCTTCTGAGGACAGTTAGAGGCCAATAGTCTCTCTAAATATGTGTCTGTGATTTATCATTGATCTAGAAATTTAGACTCATGAAGTCTGTTTCAGAAAAAGAAAAGTGCTGAGAAATGTTCAGGAAGACTCTCATCTCTGAATTCCCATCTCTGACCTCCCATCTTCGTTTCACTTCAGCCCAGGGAGGAATGCTCGCCTGGCTGTTCCATCAGAACCATAACAGGGGTTGTTCGAGCCCCAGCTTCGCTAGAGGAGGTTTGAGAGGAGACCCTTCTAAAAACTTAGCCCCCTAGAAGGTTCTTAAAGAATGGGTTCAGAAGTGTCTTTCCTAAGCTTTTCTTCATGGGTTCAGATTCAGTACCAGGAGTATTTGAGGTCAGGCTCTGGTGTAGGTGCTTCCTCCAGAAAAATCACCTGAACACGACACCTCAGCACCTCAGCACCTCTTGGATACTTCCTCCTCCAAAGCCCACTTGAACTTTTGTGTTCAGATCTCTGCATTTCCAGATTTTCACTATCAAAATTTATTTTCACAAATAACTTTTTTGTTATTGTTTTCTGTTTTTCTTTTTTAGTCATTTTGGGATTAATGGTCTTTGAAAGGATAGCATCGGAGGGATGATCAAGGGGATGATGATTGATGATGATGATGGTGGTGATGATGATGATGATGAAAAGATAGCACTGTAGCACTTTCATCCCATTGTTCATCAATTTGCTCAAGCAGGCACCAGTAATGTCTCCATTGTGAGACTTGTTATTGTTTTTGGCATATTGAATATACCACCGGTAGCTTGCCAGGTTCTGCCATGTGGGCAGGATATTCTCGGTAGTTTGCCAGCCTCTCCAAAAGGGACAGAGGAACCAAACTCGAGTCGGGCCCGTGCAAGGCAAACACCCTACCTGCTGTGCTATTGCTCCAGTCCTTGAAAGGATCAAGGTATGAAAATGTTCATTTTATTCTGAGGACATAGTTCTGTGACAGAACACATGTTTGTATGTAAGAAACCCTAGACTTAATACCCAGCATACACACACACACACACACACACACACACACACACACACACACACCCCAAAATTAAATCAGTTTTAAGGAATATTTTGCAATGGCTTTTTGTGATCTTTTTTGTTTATAAGTAATGCATGCTTTTTGTAGATTTAGAAAATACAATTAAGCATTTAGAAAAAATTACTTAATTTCCACAACCCACCACAATGAGATACATCATTTTGACATTGTAATTTTTTCTGTGGAATAAGTTTGTGACCTTTGGAGACTTTTTTTTTTCACTCAGCAGAATATTATGAGGAATGTTTTCTGGAGACAATGAAACACAAGGCTCTGCTCTCAACCCCGAGTCAGAATGAGGCCTTCTGGGGCATTACATTTTTAAGAAGTACTTTTTGGGTGGCAGTAAATTCAAAAGGAAGCAGTATAGCAGCATAACTTTTTATTAAGTAAAAATGGATTTTTTATTCATAAAACTGTTACTGATACTCTTTGAAGTTGAGTAGTTGTAAATAATAGTATTTGCAAGTAATAATCCCCAAATGTCAGCGGTTGGACGGAATAAAGATTTATTTCTTGCTGTGTAGTGTTTGTGAGGCTCAGGCAACTTTCTTCCCTGGTTGTAGTATAAGTAGTGAATTATGGATGTGTGTTCTTTCCATCTAGAATGTGTAGCCATATAAAGTCACGTCATTTAGAATGTGCAACCAGAGGCCAGAGAGATAGCACAGCAGGGCAAGTGCTTACCTTGCATGCGGCTGACATGGGTTCTATCCTCAGCACCACATCTGGTCCTCTGAGCCCTGCCTCAGGAGTGATTCCTGAGCACAGAGCCAGGAGTTGGCCTTAACTACCACCAGGTGGGGTCCAAAACCAAATAAATAAATATAGAAAACGCAACCATGGGAGGAGAAGGAAGAGTGGAGACCATGGGAGTCATCCATGTCAACCTAGAAGAGGGGTGAACAGCACTTCTTGCTCAAATATTTTTGGCCAGAATGCTATTTTGTGATCTGAGCCTAATTGTGTGGGAGTTTAGGAAACACTGTCTTCTTTTGTGCTGAGGGAAAAGAATACCTAACAACTGACATGGTCACTTATAAATGAGCTGTTCCTTATGTTTCCACCTTAACACCATTTATTATTTTCAGCCACTTTAAAGAGCTCTTCATTGCAAAACCAACTGGATTCCATAATCCAGATGTGCCCTCGATGGTTAAAATAACCAGAACACACCAGTCTATTAGTGTCTCTCACCCTACTCCTCTCTCTCTTTCTCTCTCTCTCCCATCTCCATCTTTCTCATTGCTAGCAGCAACTATTCTAACTGCATAGGTGATTTGGGAGCATTAATAATAGATTCTCATTAGAGCATAGCTCTATGTCAGACAGTCAGACACTGCCATGGCTTTACTTATATGCATTTTCTCAATTGATCTTCATAAAATTTGTGAGTAGTCATTAATTATTCTTACTTTACAGATGATGAAATAAAACTTGAGTGAAATGATTTGTTCAAAATTATTCAGCAGCAACAACAACAAAAAAAGAAAAAGCAGCAGGGCTGGGACTACGAATGGGGTCCATCTGGCCCTCAACCTGAGCTCTTACTGCTGTACTGACCCACCTGGAGTCCGGAAAGACACTGCCACAGTGAGGAGGAAGAAAACCTCCTGTGGAGGATCACCAGGCTTTTCTGATCTTACTGTCACAGTGGTCCCCTATTCTCGGATCCTCTTGCCCCTGCTCATTTTGCCACACATGAGCTAGATTATTGTAACCTGGATTTCCACAAAACTGTAATTTATGCTCACTACTCTGCTTCACCTCAGTCTCAACCTATCAGGAACCCTGTGCAACATGGAATCTAAAAGGCAGTCTGGAGCCTTAATCGGGGGCTCCCTCGCTCACAGTTTCTATAAGCCAGCTTCGTCATCCCAACTCCTGAGTCAGTTTGAGAAAGCTAGCGCCTCCCCCAGCACCTAGCACAGTACCAGGCACAGCAAAAGCATTTGAGAAATTTGTGCTGATTCAGGAAGCATAATCCTGATCCTGATGTCACCTCTCTGCTTTGATTTCCTCCTCAATGACATCTGGGATTGGTACAGGGAATAAAAACAAGGGCCTACCCAGCTAGATATTTCTACAGATGGGCGAGGGAACATTGCTTTGCCAGAACCTTTCTATGTTTTTCCTGCAAAGTCAAAGTCACTGCATGGTCATTGGGTGAATAGAATCATGTATTTACCTCGCTAGTCTTCTCAGACACATATGATCCTAAGTTTCCATTAAGAAAATTGCATTGTAAAGTGACAAAAAAAAACCATTATTATGAAATGACAAATAATACAGCAAAGAGCTGTAAAGTGATTCTTGCTCAAGTCATTAATCAACTGATACACTCTAAGGAGAAACTTCCTTATGCATGTTGCTAGTCATTTATTCAAATCAAGTCAATATTGTCTACAGTGTCCACTGAGAAAGCACTGGGTAATTTATGAGGGAATTGGAGAAAGTTCACCTGAAGGATTCTTTCTGCTAGTGAGAACTCTGCTCAGCAGCTCTGGCTTCACTGCTCAGAGGGCCTCACCAGGCTGAGTCAAAGATTCCAGGCCACCTCCACCTGTCCTGAGGTTCAACTGCTTTCTAACAGGAGAACAATAATCTGGCGACAAAGCCCCTTACATCCATTGTACTTCCTTTGCAGTAAGACTTGCCTGGCTTTCTGGCTTACCATATAGTAACCTTACACAGTAAGGTTCCAAATTAGCTGGAAGTTTGCTTTGGAGAGGATGGTCCCTAACAGCAGGATGGCCTGGTTCAGTGTTGGGGGGCTGTGATTTCTGATACAAGAAGAAGAAGGAAAGAGGAAGGATAGCACTGTAAGGGCCTGAGAGGTGGCAAATGATCTTCCAAAATGATTTAAAGATCATTTGCCTCCTAGAAGGAAATGCTCAAAACAACCTCAAATGTGAGGCTACTGGAAAATTACAAGTAATCATCTAATTTATCATTAGCCTGCAATACCAAAGCTATAGGCCAGAGTGAAATATGGTGCTAAATTCGGGCATCATTTAGACCAAGCTGGATCTGCCCAATAGCAAAAAAGCTAATAAATTCAGGCAATTTTTTTAAAGCACACATGGTTTGAGTTCAAGCATACTGCATGTCCCCCTTTTATATAGGCTGATGTAACAGCCTAGAAATATTGCCTTGGACTCAGGAAATTTTGCTCTGAATTTGCAAAAAAGCTTCAAACACACACACACATACACTTTCTTCCTTTTTTTTCTGAGTTCTCCAAACACCTACAGAATCCCCTGCTTCCTAAGAGGGGCTATATTTATGACCCCCTATAAACATGAAATAATTTTTTTCTTTCCTTTTGAAGAACTTATAGCCCTCTACAAGAGGAGCACTATTTTCCCCCCTTCCACTTTTATTCTTGTCATCTAATATCACTATTTTCCAATGAAAAATACATTTCTTCCAGAAAGGATTTATTGGGGAAGGAACACTTTATATAAGTGCTTTATTACAATCCATCCTTCTTGCTGGCATCCATTGAAACTTCTTGAGTTTGTGTCAGTCATGACAAAATGTTCATTAGTGAATCTAGGTTGTTTGGGGTTTTTGTTTGTTTGTTTGTTTGTTTGTTTGCTTTTTGGGTCACACCCAGTGATGCTTAGGGGTTAATCCTTGCTCTGCACTCAGGAATTACTCCTAGTGGTGCTTGGGGGGCCATATGGGATGCCGGGGATCGAACCCGGGTTGGGCGCGTGCAAGGCAAATGCCCTCCCCATTATACTATCACTCCAGCCCCATGAATCTAGGTTTTATAGTTGATCACCCCAAAAAAAATTACCTGCATATTTCCTTTGTCTGATCTCACATGTGGAAGCAGGGCCATGGAAGAGTCAATACTGGGACTTGGTTGTCCTAAATCCTCCTGCCCTCTTTACCCAGCTTTCTGTCCGAGTCGCAAAACAGGATCCCACACTTCCAATGCACTGAGAGAGCAACAAATCCACTGCAGTCTTTTCTCAGCTTTGTGTGTGTGTGTGTGTGTGTGTGTGTGTGTGTGTGTGAAAGAGAAGGGTGAGGGGCAGACAGAGAGAGAGAGAGAGAGAGAGAGAGAGAGATCAGAAAAGTGTCTGCTACAGAGGCAGGGGGAGGATGGAAGAGAAGTGAGGGGTGGTGGGAGGGAAATTGGGGACATTGATTGTGGGGACATTGGTGGGAAGGGAAGGATGTTGGAACATTGTATGACTGAAACCGAACAGTGAACAACTTTTGTAACTGTGTATCTCATGGTGATAAAAAAAAAGTTGGAGTTACCGAGAGAGAGAGAGAGAGAGAGAGAGAGAGAGAGAGAGAGAGAGAGAGAGAGAGAGAGAGAGAGAGAGAGAGAGAGAAGACCTGTAGCAAGAGATTGTGCTTCTCTCATTTGTGGAGTATAAAATAACATAACATGAGGGTGACACCCAAGGAAAGTAAATACAAGGGCCAGAAAGACTGCTTCATAGCTGTAAGCCTGCCTCATGAGTGGAGGGGAGAAGACAGCTGGAATAGAAAAGGGATCACTAAGAAAATGATGGCTGGACCGTCAGAAAACATGAAGTCATGAAATTTGCATATAAATGGATCAACATGGAAAGTATCACGTTGAGTGAAATGAGTCAGAAAGAAAGAGACAGACATAGAAAGATTGCACTCATATGTGGAATATAATGTAACTGAGAAGTACAAGTTGGCAACGATGCAACTTCTGGCAGATATCTCTCTGGACTTAGTTACTAAAAAACTAAAACACAGAAACCCAAAACCGAGAGGCCGCTAAGTGTGGTCACTCGACCTCATACCTCTTCATCCTCAGCAATGGAAAACAAATTATCTAATGCTTCCTTTTCAGCAGGTCTGACTTTAGGGGAGAGACTCTCCAAACAATAATAGTGAGTTTTGTTGAAATATTGTATGCAATCAAAGTGAAAGTAAAGTGAAATTTATTAGTTACACAGGCGGGGGGGGGGCTAAGGATGGGGGGGCTAGGGGCGTGGGGGGTTAGGGGTGTGGGGGTGCGGGGTGGAGCTATACTGGGATTCTTGGTGGTGGAATATGTGCACTGGTGAAGGGATGGGTATTCGAGCATTGTATAACTGAGATTTAAACCTGAAAACTTTGTAACTTTCCACATGGTGACTCAATAAAAAATTTTAAAAAAAAAAGAAAATGATGGCTGGAGGAATCGGTCAGGATGGGAGATGTGTGCTGAAAGTAGATAATGGACCAAACATGATAACCTCTCAGTATCTGCATTGCAAACCATAATGCTCAAAAGTAGAGAGAGAGTATGGGGAATATTGTCTGCCATTGAGGCAGGGGGAGAGTGGGAAAGAGGGGGTATGCCAGGGATGTTGGTGGTGGGGAATGTGCACTGGTGGAGGGATGGGTGTTTGATCATTGTGTGATTGTAACCCAAACATGAAAGCTTGTAACTATCTCATGGTGATTCAGTAAAATTGAAAGAGAGAGAGAGAGAGAGAGAGAGAGAGAGAGAGAGAATGTGCTTCCCTGAAGTAGAGACATAAGTCTAGCAGAGCCAAGACACCACACACCTCAGCTAGGTCTAACCAGAAGGGAAACCCTGAAGTATGAGCCAGAATTGTGCTCATACATCGCCCTTTGTAGCTGGTGTTTATAGGCCCACATCCCCCACTTCCTTCCTTCCCCAGGAGAATTCTAACCACTCTTTACTCTGCCCTTGGCGCCCACTAGGCCTCTCCAGAGCAATTGTCGAGACCCTTTGTAAGTCTAATTAATTCCCACTGCACTTACAGCCTAACTGAATTCTTAATGTGGACCATGAAGTCCTGCCTATGCTTATCTCTTAAACCTCATCCCCTTGTGCTCCCCCAGGAGCCTTACTCAGCAAAGAAAGTAAGTAGTTTAAATTCTTCCAAGGCCAGTGTCCTGCTTTGCCTGGACCTTTACCTGTGCTGTCTTTCCCTCCAACCTGTTCTCCCACCCTCAACCCAGCCCCCGACTTGTATCTCTGCCTCCACACAAGTGTTACATCCTTGAGAAGCTTTCCTCACTCTCCCAAGTTAAGAGTCCAATTCTACTTTCCCAGTACACATTGTTCATTTCCTTCGTAGCCCTTTTCAGCTTGGTTTGGTCATCAGTACAGCAGCCCAGCCCGGGGCCTGGCTCTGGGCTCTGTCGATGTAGCTCAGACCTTCACTCTGCTGTCCACTCATGACCTGGTAAAATCAATCTCTGTGCTTCCATCCATTCATCTGCCAAGTAGGGTTAATGATAGCATCTCTTGCACCCAGACATTTCATACTGAGACTGAATGAGGTAGAGTAAGAACAATATATATTAGCAGGACCTTAGCAAGCAGTAAGAACTTGGTTGCTAAAAAATACGTTTTTCATCTTAAATAGGGAGTATTTTTACTTTTTTGGGTACCAAACACTCAAGATGTGTTTGAAATCTGATGAATTACTGGGTATGAAAGATTTTTTCACTGGTGTTGACTCTACCAATGTGGAGTCTTGATATTTCTGTTTATTCTTTATAGTCTTTTTTTTTTTTGGTTTTTGGGTCACACCCGGCGATGCACAGGGGTTACTCCTGGCTCTTCACTCAGGAATTGCCCCTGGCGGTGCTCAGGGGACTATATGGGATGCTGGGAATCGTACCCGGGTCGGCCGCGTGCAAGGCAAATGCCCTACCCGCTGTGCTATCGCTCCAGCCCCCTATTCTTTATAGTCTTAAGCTTATCTTGCTTGTAAAAAAAAATCAGCATCCAGCAGTATTCAGGGGGGCACCAAGGTCATCCCCAGATGGGGTGAGAGGCCACGTAGTTCTAGGGACCAAAGCCAGGGCCTTGTATATGCTTGATGTGTTACTGGTACCCGCTCGAGCAAATCGATGAATGAGACAGCAGTGCTACAGTGCTACAGTGTGCTTTATAACTTTAGCTATCTCCCTGATCCCCTGAATATTTTATTTAAACAAGGGTAAGGTTGAAGTAGAACTGGTCATGCCGCTGTCTTCTGTGGAGGCACATCTCCTCATCCCTCCCAGGATAGAGAGCACAGGAGCACAAGATCCGTACCCACGAGGATGCCAGGAGTATGGACAACAAAACGTCCCTAGGTTGTCCTTGTCCTGTGTTCACCACACAGTCTCCCTGGCCCCAGGGGCTCACAATCTAATACTTGATCAGGGGGAAAATATTAGTCTTTAGCAAATGAATAGACCTTGAAGTTTTCCTTCAGGGGAACAGGTACTATTTAAAGCTCTGTACCAGCTGAATGCTAATGTACTGCAACAGCAGGAACAATGAGAGTATGCTGCAGTGCTTGAGCTAGGCCCCTAATTAATCAATCTCTCCCTGCTCTGTATGCAGCCAATGCACCTTCTATAATTTAGTTCAGTACTACAGGAAAGCATATACTCATGCTACAAATAGCGATCTAGAGGGGTGGACCCAAAAAAGCATGTTCCATGTACATTTATGATTCTCTCCTCTATATGGGGCCAAACACAGATCTCAGCCTTGCTAGAACAGGCCCCTCAGCCTAAGGATGGGAAGGCAAAGCTGGTGTTTACTTGGAGGCAGCTCCTGGCTGATTTTCCAGGTGGGAAACTGAGTCAAAGAAAACAAGCCCAATGCACAGGGATAATACAACCCAAGTTCATTGGTTTTTGTTTATTTTTTTGGGGGGGTCACACCCGGCGATGCTCAGGGGTTACTCCTGACTCTGCACTCAGGAGTTACTCTTGGTGGTGTTTGGGGGACCATGTGGGATGCTGGGAATTGAACCCAGGTCGGCTGCATGCAAAGCAAATGCCCTACCCGCTGTACTATCACTCCAGCACCCAAGTTCATTGTTAGAATCAATAAAGAACCCTAGAGACAACAGGGGGCTGGGTAGTGATAAACACAAAGAAATCAGAATGAAGCAAGGGATGAAGATGAGATGAAATTGTCACACCAGGTCCTCCTACCACACCAGCAGAAACCTTTTCAATGCTCGCAGATCCTGGGGTAAAAATCAAAAGCAGGATGAATTTTTCAGGAATCCAAGATATTGCAAACATGAGAACTGAAAGGGAAATGCAATTCAACCAAAGATATGGAATGATTAGGATCTGTAGTGTTGGCTTCTAGTTATGACCCTGCCCAATAATCATTTGGGTGAAGGACTCAGAATGGAGTTTTTTCCTAATCCTCAAAGCACTCTCAATGTCATAAGCAGTCAGGAGTCTCAGTGTACAGTGATTTATTATTAACGTTTTTCTAGCTAGAACTCTCCATCTTGATCAAAAAAGTTTATATACCACTTCCCCCTTCTCCACTTCGGCCTTCAAAGTTCTTGTTTGAATATTTGCTACTACGACCAAGATCTGCACCTGCAGCAATAACACAGCAGGTAGGGCGTTTGCCTTGCACGTGGCCAACCCGAGTTCAATACTTCTGTCCTCTCGGAGAGCCTGGCAAGTTACAGAGAGTATCCCACCCACACGGCAGAGCCTGGCAAGCTACCTGTGTCGTAGTTGATCTTCCAAAAACAGTAACAAAAATCTCACAATGGAGACATTACTGGTGCCTGCTGGAGCAAATCGATGAACAACGGGATGACAGTGCTATAGTGCTACCACTGCCCCAGAACCCAAGAATTTTAGAAGGTGAGGAATTACAATTATAATGAGTAGGTACCTTAGAGTGTAAACATCCTGGAGACCCGTCAGAATGGGACTCTAGCCGGAAATAGCAAAGACTCTCTGAAATGTCACCACACGTATATACACTTGACCACTTCAACAAAATTATGCTTCTACAAGTCCAACTTCAGCCCCAGCTGCTGCTCTGAAACCCATTAGTGCTTGAGCTGAGGCAACACCTCTGCCAGTATGGTCCAAGCCAAAGACAACAGGGAAACTGAGACCGGTCTGTTCCCAGATGTGGGACTGCTCTGATGGGTAATTGTGATTTGAGGACCCTAACAGATTCCTTCGATTCCATAGTCTGCACTGAAATCCAAGTACCACCCCACCCTTTTCTTCCCCACCCACTCTTTCTCTGGAGGATATAATCCTACATCTCAGACTGAGGCTCTTCCATGTTTCAGGGCTCCCCATCACCTTCCTTGTTGTTGTTCTGTATCACCATCCCAAGATGACCGGGGATCCCCTGGTGTGTTTGGCCAATCACCATCCCCCTGTCCAGTCAATGGATGAAAGAATGGAAACCACCAGCTGGTTGATATCAGTGGCCATTTATTCCAACCTCTCATAGTTAATTACAGAGAAATCATGAAGGTGGGGGATTAGGAATTACACATAGATGTGGCTTAACAGTAGTATAAATGATGAGCAGATGTAAAGCCCTTTCTTCGGGGGAAGTTCTTGGATATTCACCCAAGGACAGGATAGCATTTAGGGGCTCCATCACTCTGGATTCCTACCATGAGATCTGCCCAAGGCTGGAACCCCATCTAAGGTCATATGTTTTCTCCTTCACCTTGCTAGTAATCCATATTAAACTTACTTCTTAATAATATCTCTAGTCATTTTTGTCTGAACACAGTAAGATATATAGGCTTTTATCAATATTAGGTTAAGCCTAAAGGGTAGTTTTTCCTGGGGACATCTTGCTATACTTTCCTCAGGCCAGGCTAGCTTTTTCTCAACCCAACAGGGTCCTAATTAAGTTACTTCTTTTTGGGTCATGACAGTTTGTTCCATGACAGTGCTCTTACTCCTGGCTTTGCACTCAGGAATTACTCCTGGAAGTGCTCAAGACACCATATAAGATACCAGGAATTGAACGCATGTCACCCTACCTCCTGTACTATCGTTCTAGCTTCCCATGACTGTGCTCTTGATTTATCACACTTTTTATGGCACTTAGGCTGTCCCTTTCTCGAAACCAGGATAGACTATGACTTCCCCTAGGTCCATCCAAGTCCCTCAGTGTGACCCACCTTTTGGGGTACTAGGAGCTAAGGGCAACTGCAGCTTAGGTCAAGTAAATGTGATGGATGCCCAGGAGTAAATATTGTTCAGAATCAATCAACTCCCATGTTATGAAAGCATAGTATTTACTGTCTTCCTCTGTCTATACAAAATGGACATTGCTCTAAGCTATGCAAAGGACATAAAGGAAAAAGAAAAGTAATATGTCACTTACATATATAAAATCCAGAGCTCTCAGAAGATTTGACTTTATAGGTTACAGTGTCTGATTTAAAGATATTTGTAATTAAAGGGAATACCCTGCCACAGTGGCAGGGTGGGGTGGGGGGAGATGGGACTGGGGAGGTGGGAGGGATGCTGGGTTTACTGGTGGTGGAGAATGGGCACTGGTGAAGGGATGGGTTCTCGAACTTTGTATGAGGGAAACATGAGCACAAAAATGTATAAATCTGTAACTGTACCCTCACGGTGATTCACTAATTAAAAATAAATAAATTTAAAAAAATAAAGATATTTGTAATTAACAGATAGAGGAAGAACACAAAGGCGAGGTTAAAGATGAACATAGGATTGAGAGTGTCCCAGTGGAACTGGGAGTGCCTCAGGAACACTGTGGTGGGTGTAACTCAATAAACTTAAGCTCCCTCCTGTAAGAGTCAAAAACAAACTAGTGTTAAAACTAAAATGCTTAGAACTATAGTCCAACATTTCCTGAACTACTCTCCTAATAACTAGATCCACTGGGAGACCTCTTCTTAGAGTGCATGCACTTTTAAGGATTTCATAAACAATTACTTAATGTATATATTTCTCATGGAATTGTTCATTTAAAGACAGCAGGTCAGTGCCTGTGGAATTCTATTTTTGTTGTCTTTGTTGTTGTTAAAGCAAGATAGTTTTTACTGAAACTTATTTAGAAAGATGTGAAGGGAGAGAAAGGAAGAAGTGTGTTCAAGTAAGAACACAGAGTAGAAAAAGGCAAGCAAAGAAACATTGAGACAAAACAAGCAAGGTACATGATCAGGGGAGAACATGGGCTTGATGATCAAATAAGTTTGATTGCATTTTTTAGGTGGTGTGGGCTGGAGCAATAGCACAGCAGATAGGGCGTTTGCCTTGCACGTGGCCGACCCGGGTTTGATTCCTCCATCACTCTCGGAGAGCCCGGCAAGCTACCGAGAGTATCCTGTCCACACAGCAGAGCCTTGCAAGCTCCCTGTGGCATATTTTATATGCCAAAACAGTAACAACAAGTCTCACAATGGAGACATTACTGGTGCCCGCTTGAGCAACTCGATGAACAAGGGGATGACAGTGCTACAGTGCTTCCATCTAAAACCATGTATGCATGTGTGTATAAAATCAATAATGAACATCCTTTTCTAGTCTATGTTTATCAACTAATTTGTCATTCAGGCAGATTGAATACCAGCCCAACCAAGGCTCAGCCACCAACAACCATTCCCACTACTATAGGCAGGCTGGAGGGGCCAGGGAAGAGCCGTAGGGAAACTGGGAACGTTGGTGGTCGGAAATGTACACTAGTGAAGGGAAGGGTGTTGGAACATCTTAGGACCAAAATCCAATCATGAACAACATTGTAACTATCTCACAGTGATTCAATTTTTTTTAAAAAAATCTAAAAAATGTTTATGTTTAGAAAAAAGCAGTTTTAGAGAAAGATGATGATACATTGTAAATGTAACAAATGCTACTGAAGTTCACAATTCACAATTGTGAAATAAAATTTTGTCATGCATTTTATTAGTTGAAAGTTAGTAGCATACAACAAATTGAATTCTAAACTTTAAGTGTTTAATTGCATAGTATGTGAATTGCATTTCAATAAAGCTTTATATATTTTTTAATGCAAGTCATGTATTTACAACACTGTGGGTGTTTCAGGAGTACAGCTTTAGACCACCACAAATTTATATACCACATCCAACCCCAAAAATTCAGTTATCATCTACCACCTCCTTTGCCCTGCCTCTCAGTCCACAGCCCCTCTCACTTTGATAGCCACTATTTTGTTGTCAGAGTCTAAGGTTTTTTGTTTTGTCTTTTTATTTGCTGTTTTTTAAAAATAATTTTTTTTCTTTTTTTTTTGGGGGGGTCACACCCGGCAATGCACAGGGGTCACTCCTGGCTCATGCACTCAGGAATCACCCCTGGCGGTGCTCAGGGGACCATATGGGATGCTGGCATTCGAACCCGGGTCGGCCACGTGCAAGGCAAACGCCCTACCCTCTGTGCTATTGCTCCAGCCCTAAAAATAATTTTTACTGAATTTTTTATATTTATTTTTTATTGAGGTTCTGTTTCTTACAAAAATGAAAATATTTTATAATTTTTATATTATAGATGGTATAATGGAGAGGTATAATGTTACCAAACCATCCCTACCACAGAAGTAGCGAGATCACAGGACCTTCCGCATCCTTTCAGCTAACTTCCCCACCACATGGTGACCTCTTCCACTCTCAGAGTCCCAGAGTATGCTTTCACTGAACAGCATCTCTTCTCTTGTTTTGTTTCTTTAAATCCTGAGTATGGTAGTTTGGCATTTTTTGTTCGCCTTCTGACTTATTTCCTTAGTATGAACCCCTCTAGTTCAATCTATGTTGTTGCAAAAGCAAGATTTCATCCTTTTTTATTTATTTATTTATTTATTTATTTATTTATGGGTCACACCCGGTGATGCTCAGGGGTTACTCCTTGCTCTGCACTCAGGAATTACTTCTGGCGGTGCTCTGGGGACCATATAGGATGCTGGGAATCAAACCTGGGATGGCCGTGTGCAAGGCAAATGCCCTACCCGCTGTGCTATTGCTCTAGCCCCTCATCTTTTAGTGTAGCTAAATCTTCCACTGTAGGTGCATGGTATTTTATATTATTTCATTTTGTATATATGTGACATCTCTTTCATCCACCCACCTGCTTTTCAGAACAGACATATATTTGTAAACACACGTACGCTCATAGATTAATCAAAAATATTCAACAGCTTAGAAGAAAAATAGCAACAGTTTTATTCATGTTTACAAATAGAAAACATTGTTAAAGATTTTGAAGTTCAGAACACTAGCAAGTTATGAATAAATATGAATGATAAAAGCTGTATGCCTGGGGCTGGAGCGATAGCACAGCGGGTAGGGCATTTGCCTTGCATGCGGCCAACCCGGTTAGATTCCCAGCATCCCATATGGTCCCTCAAGCACTGCCAGGGGTAGTTCCTGAGTGCATGAGCCAGGAATAACCCCTGTGCATAGCCGGGTGTGACCCAAAAGCAAAAAAAAAAAAGAGCTGTATGCCTGTGTCTTTTATTAAGTGAACTTCTCTTATGGAAATAAGTGTGCCTCTATAGTGACTTGGACCTACAATTTGTTTGTGTGTGTGTGTGTGTGTGTGTGTGTATAAATATCTATACAAAACAGCTATACCTTTTAAACAATTTTTCTCCTGGACCACTACTCCACAGGGATAATTTGAGTAGGCATTTATGATGATAAACAACACAGTTTAGAAGATGTTAAACCAAGCTTATCAGAGCTCACATAGAGAAACAAATTAGGCAAACTGAAGTAATTTGAGCTAATGAGGTTTGATTCCAAACATCCAGATCAATTAAGTTCAAGTACTTGCTGTGGTTTCTGCTCTGTAAGACAGCAAGTGGCTGCTGCCTGGAAGATGGGGCCGAAGAGCTGACTAAGAAGGTCTGGAAATGTGAAGGACAGGACCGCTTCTGGAAATAGTACAGAAAAGAACAGACTGAGAAACCTGGACAAAATTATCAGAAGACCGCTCTCCTCTGGGACTAGTTTAAAAAGGTGTTTTATGAAAATACCATGATGTCAAATACAAAGGAGTGTACAGGAAAGAAAAAAGGCACAGAACTAGTACTGACTTTAGCAAAACAAAAAACTCTGATAACCTTGACAAAAGTGATCTCGGTGCATTGGTGGGAAAAAAGAAATTGATAATATTTGGAAGATATATGAAGTGAGAATCTGAAGGCAAAAATCATAGGTTATAATTTCTATAAAGGGAAACAAACAGGAAGAAGTCATCGGGGGAGATGAAAGGTTTGGGAAATTATTATTTTTTATTTTGTTTTCTAAGATAAGAGGTGTCACAGGATGTTTAAATATTAATGGAAGGAATGCAGTGGAAGGCTATAATTTCAAATTGATCTGGAAAACTAATTGAAATGAGTGGTGCTTATTACTATACATTATAGTGGGGTGCTCTGTTGATAGAGTTTGAGAGAGTTTGATCACCAAGAAGCAAAGAAAAACACTAAAATATTGTTACACCAATTGTTCTCCACCTGCCCTTAATCTCTTAGCACCCTAAGTGAGCAACAGATAGGAACAATAGGAAAGGACTAAATTGCCACTCCACTAATGACCATTCAAGAGCCCCGCACAGTACTTCAACATTCTAATGATGGGTTAATCCTACATCATTATTTAGGCTTCTCCTCCAAGTCCTAGATGCAATTCTTGGACTCTTACTTTCCCTAGGAAACTGCAGGAAGTAAATTAATTAAAGAAAATAGTCATGTCTAAGTTTCACTCCCACAACCCCCTGGAGTAGAATCACTGTATCACTGTGATCCCGTTGTTCATCGATTTGCTCGAGCGGGCACCAGTAACATCTCCACTGTGAGACTAGAGAGCATTATATGGAGATTCGCTGATACTTCTTTTTTTTAAGTTTTTTTTATTTTTAATTAGTGAATCACCGTGAGGGTACAGTTACAGATTTATACATTTTTGTGCTCATGTTTCCCCCATACAAAGTTCGAGAACCTTTCCCTTCACCAGTGCCCATTCTCCACCACCAGTAAACCCAGCATCCCTCCCACCCTCCCCAGTCCCGTCTCCCCCCACCCCAAACTGCCACTATGGCAGGGTATTCCCTTTCGTTCTCTCTCTCTGATTAGGTGTTGTGGTTTGCAATAAAGGTATTGAGCGGCCATTGTGTTTAGTCTCTAGTCTACATTCGGCACGCGTCACCCCTCCCCCTGCATGACCTCCGACCACATTTTACTTGGTGTTTCCTTCTCTGAGTTGCCCAGAATGAGAGACCTCGCTGATACTTCTTGTGTCATAATGCCTTAACCCATTGCCATTTAAAGTCCAGTCAATGTCTTGTGTTCAAATATCATAATTCCTAAGAGATATTTTTCCTCCTTTGAAATAACAGTTAGCAAAGTTGTAGTCAAAGTTGGTCAAGGAATACCTGTTTCTCACTAGATACTGGAGGATTATTATCCTATTCTCTAAGGGTAGCTCATTCAAATTTGCTTGAACCTCTGAAGAAAATGTCCTAATCAAACAATAGTTCCTTCATTGTGGAAATTTCACACATAAAGGCACAAGTCTGGGATAAATATTTGAGTTGATGTTCCAAAGCCTTCCATTTTCCTCATGGGAAGTTGGTCCATGCTAAGTTCAGTTTCCTTTGCAACCACTGTATATGCATAGTGTGTGATTACTTCACTAGAAAGTTCCTTTATGATATTTGCTCTTTTACTCTCTCAATTTTCAAAAGAATATTCTCTTTTCAAACTCCCCATAATGATCAAATCACTTGATTTTCATTGCAAAGAAAAAATAATTGCTGCAGAATCAAGTGATCATGCTTTTTGTGTAAGTCAAAAGGAATTTCATAATTCAGAATTAATTAGGCATTGAGAGAGAACAGGAGGCATATTTTAGTGTATTAATTCATGCCAAGTTCAAACTCATTCCATCTCTTTTGCCCAGTTTGAATAATTATGCCATTAATCCAAACAGGAGGAGAGAGATTGTGACTTCAACACATTTCTAAGCAAAGAAGAATTTCACTTCTCCCTTTCCAATAATGCTCTGAATAAAATTATATCATCATAATAATTATATTATTATTGATAGGCCATAAATTATCTAAAGTTAATAAACTTTATGATATGCAAAAATGCTAGTTAAAGAAGAAAAATATTTTCTGCTAATTTTTTTAACTGAATCACTTTGAGATAGAGTTACAAAGCTTTCATGTTTGAGTTTCAGTCATACAATGATCGAGCACCCATTCCCCCCCACCGGTGCACATTCTCCACCACCAATGTCCCCTGTATACTCTCCCCTTTCCACCCTTCTTCCACGGCAATTTTCCCATACTCTCTCTCTACTTTGGGGCATTATGGTTTGCAATATAGATACTGAGAGCTATCACATTTGGTCCTTTATCTACTTTCAGCACACATCTCCCACCCCAAACAATCCCTCCAACCATCATTGTCTTAGCGATCCCTTCTCTATTCCAGCTGCCATGAGGCTGGCCTCCAACTATGGTTCAATATTCCTGGACCTTGTGTCTACTGTCCTTGGGTGTCAGTGTCATATTATGTTACTTTATATTCCACAAGTGAGTGCAGTCATTCTATGTTTGTCTCTCTCTTTCTGACTTATTTCAGTTAGCATGATACTCTCCATGACCATCGACTTATAAGCAAATTACATGACTTCATCTCTCCTAACAGTTGCAGAGTATTCCATTGTGTAGACGTACCAAAGTTTCTTTAACCAGTCATCTGTTCTTGGGTACTCAGGTTATTTCCAGATTCCTGCTATTGTGAACAGTGCTGCAATGAACATTCAGGTGCAGATGTCATTTCTACTGTGCTTTTTTGCAGCCTCGGGTTATATTCCCAGAAGTGGTATTGCGGGGTCATATGGAAGCTCAATTTCTAGTTTTTTTAAGGAATGCCCATATTGTTATCCAAAAAGGCTGGACCAGTCAGTATACCAACCAACAGTGAAAAAGAGTCCTTTTTCCCCACATCCACACAAGCACTAGTTGCTTTTGTTCTTCTGAGTGTGTGCCAGTCTCTGTGGTGTGAGATGACATCTCATTGTTGTTTTGATTAGCATCTCCCTGATGATTAGCGATGTGGAGCATTTTTTCATGTGCCTTTTGGCTGTTTATATTTCTTTTTTGAGGAAGCTTTTGTTCATTTCTCCTCCCCATTTTTGGATGGAGATGGAGGATTTTTTCTTGTACAATGCAAAGAAATAATTTTATTTTAAAATAAAAATATTACCAAGTTCAAGAGGCATGTACCTGGGGTCCGAGTGATGGTACAAAGGGTAGGGCACTCTCCTTGCACACAGCCAACCCGGGTTCCATCCCAGGCATCCCATATTGTCCACAGAGGTGGGGGGGGCAAGAAACACGTTCATAAAATATGTAAAGTATCCACTTACTGACTAGAAGATTCGAACATGGGGAGACAGTTTTAGTGACTGAAATATTAATGTGCACAGAAACCAAACTGGAAGGACATCTGGAAGTGGGGAAAGAACTCTGAGATCAGGCCCATGAAAGGTGGGTGCAAGTTTTCTCCCTCAAATAGCTTCCCCTCTAGGTCACCCCCAAAAGGAGTTGACATAGAGGAGAAAAGGAAACAAAACAGACTGTAACGATCTTGTCCCTTTAGTTCTTTTACAAACTCTCTTTAATTTCCAACTTCTCTCCATATTCATTTTCCCTATGTTTTCTGAAAGTAAATAAAGTGTGCTGAAAGTATATAAAGAACCAAATGTGATAGCTCTCAGTATCTATATTGCAACCATAATGCCCAAAATTAGAGAGAGAGTATGGGAAAAATTGTCTACCACTGAAGCATGGGGAGGGGTAGAAAGAGAGAGTATACAGGGGACATTGGTGGTGGAGAATGTGCAATGGTGGAGGGATGGGTGTTCGATCATTGTATGACTGAAACTCAAACATAAAAGCTTGATAACTCTATCTCATGGCGATTCAATTAAAAAAAATGATTTCTCTGCTTAGGAGCTCGAGTTTCGCTGAATTGATTTCAAGAAGTAATTTTTTCCCTCTGGGCTCTGACAAAACAGTGAAAGAACTCAACATAGACACAAGAGGGCGCTAAGCAATCAGCCACTGCCTGTAGCATCCACAGAGGCAGAGGCAGAGACAGAGCCCGCATCCCAGGCCTCCCCTCCCTCGCCTCAGGATAAATCAGGGCTCTTGCCTCAATTGTAGGAGGACAAGAGATGGTTTTCCGGGAAGGAATCCCTAGCAGGTCTGATGCAATTCAGTGTTTTTAAAGAGGAAACAAAGGAGAGTTGAAAAAAGAGAGGGAAGAAAAAAGGAAAAATAAAGGATGCTGAGAGGTGCTTAGCAGGGAGTGGAAGAGGGTCCGAGGTCTAAGGGAAGACTTTATTGTTTCCCTGAGCGGGGAGTTCTGAGTCCTTCCCAGGATGCTTATGTTTCTGCCAGTTTTCTTCATGTCCTCATTCTACCCGAATAAATTATCTCCATAAATCATTTAATTTCAGGTATATAAATGTCAGCTAGAGACCTGCTAAATTTTATTTTATCCTCAGCAAAATAGGTGTGTGTGGGAGGGTGGGGAGGGCTGGAGCTATAGTCCAGGGGGTAAGGCATTAGCCTTGCACCCAGCCAACCCAGGTTCGATTCCCGGAATCCCAGACAGTCCCCCAAGCTCTGTCTGGAGTGATTCCTGAGTGCAGAGCCATGAGTAACCCTTAACTATCACTATCATTGTCACTGTCATCCCATTGCTCATCGATTTGTTCGAGCGAGCACCAGTAACGTCTTCTCATTGAGAGACTTATTGTTACTGTTTTTTGCATATCCAATACACACGGGTAGCTTGCAAGGTTCTGCCGTGCTGGCTCGATACTTTCCGGTAGCTTGCCGGGCTCTCCGAAAGGGGCGGAGAAATCGAACTCGGGTCCGCCACGTGAAAGGCGAACGCCCAACCGCTGTGCTATTGCTCCAACCCCTAACTATCAACAGGTGTGATCCAAAAACAAAAAAAAAAAAAATCAAACATCAACAACAAAATAAAACAGGTGCGGTCACATAACATTTACTTTCATATTAATTTGCATATTACCACAATCTGTTTAAGTGTTGAGTGCAGTTGTACCTAAATGTGCTGATCCACCTCCAGCTAATGTAATTATTATAAATCTAAATTTAATGTGTAAGTATGATAACTGAAAGAGGAGGATTATAGGGGGAGGGTTGTGGGAGATTAAAGGGGTAGGTTTGTGGGGGAAGGTTATGAGGGAAGGTTTAGGGGGAAGGTTATAGGGGAGGGTTATGGGGGAAGTAAAGGGGAGGGGTATGTGGGAAGGGGTGGAGCAATAGCAAAGCGGGTAGGGCATTTGCCTTGCACGTGGCCAACCTGGGTTTGATTCCTCCATCACTCTCGGAGAGCCCGGCAAGCTACCGAGAGTATCCTGCCCACACAGCAGAGCCTGGCAAGCTCTCTGTGGTATATTCAATATGCCAAAACAGTAACAAGTCTCACAATGGAGATGTTACTGGTGCCCGCTTGAGCATATCGATGAACAACGGAACGACAATGATAGAGTGCTTATTATTTTTCATAGTTTAGAAAATTTTTTCCTGCACAGCAGAGCATGGCAAGCTACCCGTGACGTATTTGATATGCCAAAAACAGTAACAACAATGTGCTCTTAGTGTTCCTGGAGTGAGCAGATGCCATTGGGCTATACTAGCACGGGACAGGGACAAATGAAGATGTTACTGGTGCCCGCTTGAGCAAATCAGTGAACAACGGGATGACAGTGACAGTGACAGTGACAATTATGACAACTAATCTTATGACTTAAACTTTAGAGGGACTTGGGCATTAGGTTGGATCTTTCTAGGATTTTTTTTAGAAATAAAATACTTTATTAGAACACCCTGGTTTACAAAGTTGTTCATAATACAGTTGTTTATGGACTTTTAATGATCCAACACCAATCCCACCACCTTCCCTCCACCTTTGTCTCTATTTTCCCAACCAAGTCCCCAAACCTATACCCTTAGCAGTCATACAATAATTTATGTTTCTTGTTATAATAAATGGCTGGAGCGATAGCACAGCGGTAGGGAATTAGCCTTTCACGCGGCCGACCAGAGTTTGATTCCTCCGCCCCTCTCAGACAGCCCGGCAAGCTACTGAGAGTATCGTGCCCGCACAGCAGAGCCTGGCAAGCTACCCGTGGCGTATTCAATATGCCAAAAACAGCAACAAATAAGTCTCACAATCAAGAGATGTTACTGGTGCCCACTCAAACCATCCCGATGAGCAACGGGATGACAGTGACAGTTACAATAAATGGCTGATGAAATTATAAAAAATACCTTAGTAAAAGAAAATCTGTAAAAACTGTTATGTCTCATCAGCGGGTTAAGTTCTTGTCTAAAGATTTACTAAGCTATTGCTAGGTGAGCCTTCTGTGCTGTTATTTTGTTTTTTGAGTTTAGTTGGCTTCCATGTTACTTCCCATTTAATTTGATGGACTGCTGGAATTTCAGTATTGTGGAATTTGGTGCATGGCCACAAGGTCCAAAAGCTTTAGAACCTGTAGAACTGGACCGATGCATTGACCAGGTGAAGGCTCTAGGAGGTGGAAGTGGCTGCCGGATCTTCTTGAAGGTCCCCCTTCACTCCCAGAAGACCCCAGAGCTCTCAGCCTGGACACGGGAGTACCTAGAATTTTCAGCAAACTTTGGTGTCTCTGCAGAGATTATTAGTGAAGCCATGGAGCTGAGCCACTGGTGTGACGGCAGCAGTGGCATGTGGGTGCTGCCGCCAGGGCTCCAACAGGGCATTCCGGAACTCAGCCAGCCCTTCCTGAGAGCACTGAGAGTTTTCAGCCAGAAGATGAATTTTAGCTACTTGGCTTGCATCTCTTTTAGAATCAGAAGAGCAGGGCGGGTGGTTGAGCCCAAAAGGGCAGCGATTGTGGGAGGTGGGTGTGGCTGCTAGGGGTGGAGGGAGCGCTGCTCTGGGGTGGGGGAGGGAGGTCGCTGTGGGGAGGTGCCCACCTCCACTCTGAGAAAACCCAAAGTTCTCAGCCTGGACACAGGAGTACCTGGAATTTTTGAAGTTTGGTATCTCTGTGGAGATAATGGGATTTCTTAGGATTCTTAAGAAATTCAGAAATTCTCCCAGTATGCATAATATTCAATGAAAAAAAAGTAAGCCATTACTAACACATAAATTTGGAAACGGAATCCTGACTTTCCTTGACTGGGGGGCTATGAGGTTCAGAATTTTCTTGCCTTCTCAGCTATGAAATGAAAATAATAATAATATGAAAATAAAATAATAATACTTTGTAGGAAAAACACTGGGCGATGAAGAAATTATTGCTAAAGATTCTAATTTAGGGGACGGGTGGGGCATACATTCAAGCAGGGCTCCATCCCTGGTGTCCCATATGGTCCCCAAGCACCGCCAGGAGTAACTCCTGAGTGCATAGCCATGAGTAAACCCCTGAGCATCACCGGGTGTGACCCAAAAAAAGAGAAAAAAAATCTAATTTATTGTATCATTTCAATAAACAACTTGATTGAAGGAGAGTTAATGTCCTTAGCCAATAAGGGATTCTTATTTTTTTTTAAATAATCTAAACAGATAACGTTTTTGACAATTCACAAAACAGAAAAATATTTTCAAATAACATGAAACTAATAAGTTAGCCAAACTCTTAAAGTAAAATTATAATGGAAAATATTTTCCTCCTCCTATTTTAATTGAATCTAACTTTCCCCATCACTTAAGCCAAACCTCTAGACAGTAAAAATTGATCCTTTTCCAAATATGGGGCAATCTTTGATATGACAAATGACCTGAAGGACTATAACCCATTGAATCAAGTATTTATAATTAAATGAATATATCAGTAAGGTTTCTTTCTTATAGGAGAAAGTCAGGTAAGAAATGTAGAAGGATAGAATTAGAAAAATCACCATTTTATTGTCCTCTTAATAGTAAGTTTATTAGAAAATAATCATAATTCTTTTGAAAATAATTATCACAAGTATAGGCAAAGATTTAATGAATAACAGTTTCAAACTATTGCCCTACTCAAGATCCTGATTAATTATAAAGCTAAAATAGTAACTTCACTCTTTCCTTGGAAAAATGTGTCAAGTATAACCATAACCAAATAAACACACATAGCATGGCCAATAATGCTGCTATGATAGCAGCCCCTTCTGAAGCGTTGACTAAAACCACTTGGTCATGCTGTATAATTTTTTGATATATTGTTGTATTGGGTTCACTAAGATTTAGTAGAGACTACTTTCATCAGGGAGAAATAAAATGCATGCTCATAGGTTACAGAGCAAGGCTTGTGGAATAAACTATCTGGTACCAAGAAAATAATAAAATAAAATAAAGGCAATTTTATTAGTAATAAGGTTATAGTTATTTATTAGTAATAAGGTTATAGTTAATATAATAAGGTTATAGGGGTCTTAGGAACAAATCCAATAAAGATATGTAAAACATAACTATATTAAAGTAATAAAGGTCTATGAAGAACACAAAAAGGACTAAAAGAAGATATACAATGTTAATGGATGGCATAACATATCTATAAGTGACTTACAGGGATTCTGTTCACCTCCCTGTATTTTGCTAACTAAAGCCAACATTTGAGGAGAGAGTGATAAAAATGTATATGCTAAATCTTCTTGCAGGTAGGCATGAATTTTATAAATTCTTAGTCACTGAGAAGTAAACAGATGTCTGGGATAGTTACATTGTTTCTTGTTCTTGTTTCCTATGATAGGTCTTAGTCTTCTCTCTTCTCTCCTTTTCCTGATAGAAATATGATACCTGGAGTGGCTGCAGCCATCTTGCAACAAGGAAGCTTTAACTGTAAGAATGAAGAGTCAACATGAGCAGAGAGAGGAAGCCAAATACATTTGTGAGAAATATTGTGAAGCCATTGCAGCAACTTTAGGTGATGCACCTCTAGACTGCTTCTTACTCATAAAATAGAAACTCTCCTGTCTGCACAGCTATATATCAAAGGTCCTTTTTTTTTGAAACCCAAATATTGCTAAATGTTTGTCTTGGAAGATACAATGTTGTAAAAATGTTGATCCTCAAATTAAGTCGTACATTCAGGCAGTTTGGTGGTTTTAATCTGACTCATAGACTTACTGTCCAAGTAGATGTGTGAAATGTCAAACAGGAAGCTATCACTTCCGGCTCTGTAGTGTGTTTACGAGTGTGTATGTGAGAGAGAGAGAGAGAGAGAGAGAACCAGACACCCACAGCTGTTAATTTACCTACCACCTTCTTCATTTCCATCTACCTCGTTCAAACCTAGTCACTCCAAAAGTTCCTATAGCAATTACTGCCTCAACAATAGTCTGGACCCCAAGTTCGCTCCCCTCCACATTCACAGTCTGATTTCTCTTGAGGAGAATGTTGATGGACTTCATGAGGTCTAAGTCAAAACCAGGGCCAAGAATCCACTCTCAGTGTCTTAGGATGAATAGCAGGGTTGGGAGTGGAGGGGGAATAAAAAAAAATAAACACTCATTCACTTCAAAATCAGAAAGCAGGTGGTTTTCTTTGAAATAATTTCCAAAGTCTGGTCGGGGATGGGGGCTTCTGATAAGCAAGTCAGGGGTGCCCTCTCTCCCGCCCACTCCTGTGATCACACTCACCACAACTGAGGTGAGTCATCCTTTCTAAGTAGCCTCCCTCCCCTCCCCCACCTGGTAGCCGTTTGCTTGCCTCTGGCCCATGAGTTCCCTGTGTCTTCATTCCTAACACAAAACTCTGCAGTTCTAGATACCTCACTCATCCTATCCACCTTTCTTCCTGCTACATCATGCCCCAGAAGTTGCCAAGAGGAAGAGTCTCCCCAGTACTCATAAACAGCCCTTTACCAAGTCACGGAGCTCCAATTGTTCGCAGAGTTACTAACAGAATTCAGTAATAAGACCAACTATTTACCAGGAGTGAAAAAGGAAGGGAAGTATCACATAAGAGGAGTCGATGGAGAGTAACAGAATTAGACATTTGGAGGTGCAGTTACTGTACTATTTACAGATGTTGATGTTTAATGACGTACACTGAAACTCATGATATTTTATATCTTCTTTTATCTTAAAAAGTTGTTCACAATAATTTATTGCATTTTATATTTCAACACCAACACCTCCACCATTACACCTACCACCATACTTCAAATGTTTTCACCCCAATCCCTAACCCTGCTCTCAGAGGTGAGAATATGGGTTCTCACAAGCTGTCTCTCCTCACCTCATCCCTGCAGCCCCCAAGAAGGCTGCTGCTTCCCTGGCTTGGAAGGGGAAGAGTAAGGGGAGAAGGTTAGATGTCTGTTTTCAGCCCAGGCTGTGTCTGCTTGGGGTGCAGACCCTGGGGGGGTACCTTCCTCTCTGTCAGACAACTGGGGAGAGGCTCCCCTGAGACCCAAGCTGGGGTCCATCCTTCTCCTCGGGGGTCAGTCTGTCCCTGGAAGATGGACAGAGGAAACAAGGGGGATGGGCAGGAGCTGGGGGACCATTCTGCAGAGCTGGGGGTTGTGGAGGGGAAGAGGGGAACACGGCTGGACTGTCCCGGCGCCCTGAGCACAGAGCTGTGCTTGTGCCTCAGTGAGGCTCACACATGAGTCCCAGTTCATGCTGCTGAAGATTTTATTGAGTCGAGGGCCGCTGCACAGGTGGTGCAGGGTCTTCTCAGAGGAGGCCTCAGGTTCTCTGATTACATCTTTTCCAGGGTGCTATTTATCCAAAACCAGAAGCTAGAGATTTTTGTGTAGACAGAGGGCGGAAATCCACTATTACTTCCATAGAACACAAGTCCATGGGCCATATTGTTGCACACGAGTGGACCTCCGGAGTTTCCCTGTGGACATGAGGGAAGGACTGGACACTTCTACTGCTGCCCTCTGGCCCCCTCAGAGGAGGCAATCCTTTGAGCCTCATGTGGTTAGCAGTTAAGCAGGCTGGGGCCGAGCTGCCAGGGGCTGACTCTGAACCCTCTCGGGGTCCCTTACAGCAGGGACTCTCTGTCCCTCATTTGGGGACTCTGTCAACATGGTGACATGACCCATGTGGGAGACTGGGACACCCCATGTGCTGCTCTGGGAGGCTGGGAGAACTTTGCTTTGCAAGTCCCCCCCCCTTTTTCTCCTAGAGGGAAACACCCCAGACTGGAGGGTGAGGGGGGTCCTCACAGCCTGCTGACAGGACTTTTGCTCCTTCCCATTTTGCCTGCCCTCATGGTCACCTGACCAGTGACTCAGACTCACCTCAAATGTACCTCTTGCTATAGGAACATTATCAAAAGACAGCTGAGAGAGAGGTCGAAATCTTGGAAACTGAGAAACGCACACCTGAGGACTCTGCACGGTCAGATATATCTCCTGCGGTGTGTGTGTGTGCGAGCGAAGGTATTGTTCTCTAGGCTCAGCCTGCCCCAGCCGACCAGAGAGCACAAATCTCCTGCCTTCGCCATGTTTCCCAAACTTGCCAGGGGAAGGAGTCCTACTTCTTTATTCAGTGTTGGTGGTTTACTCATGGCGGTCTCTCCATGAGCCACCATGATGCCCAGGTGCTGGATGGAAGGAGGGGTGCAGGTGTCAGTGAGTGGGAAACAGGCAGACCCAGGACAGCCCAGCCTTAGGGTTTCCTTACCTTCAGCAACACGATGTCCTTGCAGTGGAGTTTACAGTTATTGTTTTGGTGAATGAAGACCTTGCTTACAGGGATCACTTGCCAGCTGCTCTCCTCTAGGGCAGTGTGGGCGCCCAGAATCACATCGATATTTCTGTTCAGAGAAGTCAAGTGTAGGTGACAACAGGAGGCAGAGCCAGCTAAGCTGGAAGGCAGGGGATGGAGGTACACTGAGGGCTGCTCAGTGGCTCTGAGAGGTGGATGTGATCTGGGGTGTCAGCTGCTCACAGTTGAGGGAATTCTCTGCAGTGAATGGTTTTGTGGTCGCCAAGGGTGAGTGGGCCCAGGAAAGAGGTGAAATGGCATTGTTTACCACTAGGTTATAATACACATACAGACAGGGGAAGACTCCTACAGCCTCTGCTACAACCTGTCCCTGTCCCCAGGAACTCGCCCATCTCCCAGACTCGAAGACTCTCTAGGCTCACTGGAGGGTCTGGGCAATGCATGGCTCGCAGCCATGGCCCCTAGGGGAGTGTGGCTGTGTCTCTCCTCACAGGCCATGACAGGATGGAGACATCCTGTCCCATCAGGAACCTACCACATGGGCGGTAACATTGAGGAGTCTCATATGTCTTCATGATGAGAAGGGTCTGGAGTGGGGCTTAGCCTTGTGCCCCCCGACAATCTGACCTGGGGAATGTCAGCTGTGAGCGTGCACCCCCTCAAGTGCCCCTGCTGACTTCCCCGAAGACTCAGGGCTGCTGTGTGACCTGCTGTTGGTAGGCTTAGGGGGATTCATGTTCCTGACCCCAAAGGGAAGAGCAGCAGCTCAGCCAGTGAGTCCATGTCCACAGGGAGTGGGAGGACACACAAGTCTCTGATGGACAACTGGGACTAGAGGCTCGTGATAGTACTCTCCTGACTGGATTCTGAGAGCCCCATTCTGTGATGTCCAGCAGGAATCTCTGAATAGAGGGCACTGAGGTCATGGGTCAAGTGTGGTCCAGCCTGTTCCTGAGGTGACCTCTATGGGTGCTCTGTTAGTCAGGGTATCTGAGGGAATTGTGGGAATGACCCCAGTGGCCCAGTGAGGAGGGTTGCTGATGCCAATGCAGTTAGAATTCAGCAAACAGAGCAGCTTGGAGCTGTCAGACAGTGGCTCGTCCTTCACAAGGATCATGGTTTTGTGCCTGGAAGGAGAGCAGAATTGGGAAAGGGACTGAGGGGCCTTGGGAGAGAGCAGCTGGAGAGACCTTTGGGGACAGCAATGGCAACCACTCAGGGTCTGCTCAGTCTCAAGCCCCACTGCTCAGTCCCGCTCCTTCTCCCAACATTAAACAGGAGACCCTCCAGTCTCCCCCATCCCCCAGGCACCCTCAGGTCTGTTCTAGCGGCAGAGGTGGTGCCAGCAGGCTAGTGCCCACTGACTCTTTTCAGATCTGTCTCTCATGTTTCTGTGGTTCTTATCCCATGTCAGGCTCAGGAAGCTAAAGTTGGCTGGGATGTGGGTTCAGAATGTTCCAGGGGACAGTGGGAAGGAGGGTACAGAGGAGCAGATGCACCCTCGGTGAGTGGGGTCAGGCTCAGGTGGGAGGGTCACTCACCTGCATCGAACCTGGGTCGGCCACGTGCGAGGCAAATGCCCTATCTGCTGTGCTATCGCTTCAGCCCTGTGAGGGCAGGTTCTTAAGCTGAGTGAGTGAGCATGAAGAAGTGGCCCTGTGGAGGGTCAGTGTCAGGAGTGAGGTAGAAAGAGGCCATATAAGGGGAGAGGATGGTGCTGGGACTTGGTGTTTTTGTTTATTTGTTTTGGGGCCACACCCCGTGAACCTCGGGGGTTACTCCTGGCTCTGCATTCAGGAATTACTCCTGGCAGGGCTCAGGTTATCAGTGGTCAGACTCCCTGCACCTTACATCTCGAGTTCCTAAGACTGTTCCCATGAGTATGAAAAAGGTTGAGTGATTGATTTGATTTCAGCCCGGGCTGTGTCTTCTTGGGTTGCAGCAACATGGGGTGAGCTTCCTCCACAGCAGTGGGGCTGAAGAGGTTCCTCTGAGTCCAGGCCAGAGTCCATGCTACCTGCAGGGGTGAGTCTGTCCCAGGCCGAAGATCAAGGAGAGAGATGGAATGACAGTGGCTAGGGACCACTATAGCCTTCTGAGCACAGAGCTGTTCCTGAGAATGAGGGTCACACATGAGCCCAGTTGATGTTACTAAAGACATTTATTGAGTGGAGGTCCCACTCTAGATGGTGTTATGAGAACGATGTCATCAGCGAAGCGAAGGTGGTGTAATTGCCAACTGTCTATCTTCACTCCTATTCCTTCCCATTCCAGTCATCGCATGATGTTCTTGAAGGTGGCACTGAAGAGTTCCAGTGAAATGGTATCACCCTGCCGCTCCCCTCTCTTTACATCAGTGATCACTTCCTTGTAGAATGGTGAGATCCTGGTGGTGAATCCACAATACAGCTCACGGAGGATTTTGATATACTGAGTTTGAATGCCCTGTTTGGCCAGGGCTTCGATGACCACTTCAGTCTCAACAGAATCAAAGGCCTTCTTTAAGTCGATGAACATTAGACAGATCGGCATCTTGAACTCTCGAGAAACTTCAATGAGTTTGGTCACTATGTGGATATGGTCTATCGTGCTGAATCCCCTTCGGAACCCGGCTTGCTCACATGGTTGTCCTCCGTCTAGTGTTCTGCCTATTCTATTCAGGATGACATGAGTGAACAACTTGTAGACGACAGACAGCAGGAAGATTGGGCGATAGCTGCCGATGTCGTGGATGTCTCACTTCTTGTACAACAGAACGGTCCTACTGGTTTTCCACTGAGAAGAAACCTTGCATTCAGACAGGTAGCGTGTGAAGAGTCGAGCCAGTTTATTGATGAGTACTGGCGGCAGATTCTTCAGGTGTTCGGGTCTGATCTTGTCCAGACGAGGTGCTGAACATGTCTGTACCAAAGAAATGGTGTGTAGGATTTCAGAAGGGAGGACGTTGGGAAGGACATATCCATCCTGCGAAATTTGGTATGTGGGCAGGTGGACATGGCTGTCAAAGAGATCCGAGAAGAAATCATGAATAATCCTCTCCATTGCCTTTCTGGAAGATGTGATAGATCCATCGGGACGTCGGAGGGCAGTCATCTTGATCTTGTAGTTGGCGAAGGATAGGCGAGCGTTGCGAGTACTTTTCCCTGATTCTGCTGCACTGGCCAACACTACTGCTCTTCTCTCTTTGAGGTCTTCCTTTATCGCATCTCTGCACAGCTTTGTGAGCTCGGACATTAGCTTGTGGTTGCCTGAGGCTCATGCCAAGCCACGTTGACGAATGAGCTCGAGAGTTTCCGAAGACAGGCATCTGTTTGTGGCTTTCTCACTCTTAGCATTCTTCGCACGTCCACTACCCAGCCACACCCATGCTCCAGGCCGCATTCTGTAAGACACTTAATACCCATTATTCCCGCACCATATTTGCTAGAGTTCAAATTTGGTGTGAACCATGGTAACATCTCTAAGGGCGATTGGAGGCTGCCCTAAAAACCTCTGTCCCTCTTGGAGAGCCCAGCAAGCTACCGAGAGTATCCCGCCCGCACAGCAGAGCCTAGCAAGCTACCCATGGTGTATTCAATATGCCAACAACAGTAACAACAATTGGCCTCATTCACCTGACACTGAAAGAGCCCCCAATACGGCAGCGTTAAGAAAGATCAGCAAGGAGAGGCTGAAAAAATCTTGGCGACGAACTAGACTGCCAAAACGAAGAAAGACTAAAATGATTGTCTGTACTTTCAATGCACGTACGCTGGCATCAGAAGCATCCATCGAGGACCTGATGGTGCAAGCACAGAAGACCAAGTATGACATCATTGGTCTGACTGAAATGAGAAGACATCAATCACATCACGCCTTTTTTCGAGTCCTGAGTAAAACCATAAAAGTGGTTTTGTTTTTACAGAATGATATAGGACTAAGTAAATAGTTTTTTAATTTTGTATTTTCAAAAGCAAATTTGGGGAAGCTTGCAAATTTATGTGCCAAGTAACAAAATATTTAAATGAACAGTTATAAAGAAAGGGAAAATAAATCTAATATAAAATAAAGCCATATTAAGGTTTAAACTTAATCTTCAGTTTAAAACTTTAGTTTTTCAAGTAAGTTAGAAATTTTATTTTTTCAGACGTCACATGATAACTTAGTAGACAGAGATAATTAGGAAGTGTCAAGATTACTGCACATTTTAATTTTTGGTTTTTGGGACACACCCAGCAAGGATCATTCCTGATAGTGCTCAGGAACCATATAGGGTGTCAGGGATTGAAGCAGGTCAGCCGAATGCAAGGCAAGCACCCTACCCACTGTAATATCTCTCCAGTCCCGGATTTCTGTACATTTTAATTTGGGAAAATAATATGGATCATAGCTCCATCAACCAAAACAAAATATTAGAGCTTTGATTAATTTCTTTATAAGGCCCTACTCAAAGATTACAAGAGAAATTTCCCTCAGAAGCAACTGGTTAGCACTAGCTATATGATTTTTCCCCACACCAGTTTATAGCATGAGATTCAAATTAGGTCTGAAAAAAAATCTCAGAAAATTACATTAAAATCAGTAAAGGACTGGGGCTGTAGCGATAGCACAGCGGGTAGGAAGTTTGTCTTGCACGAGGCCGACCCGGGTTGATTCCCAGCATCCCATATGGTCCCCTGAGCACCACCAGGAATAGTTCCTGAGTGCATGAGCCAGGAGTGACCCCTGTGCATCGCCGGGTGTGACCCAAAAAGCAAAAAAAAAAAAAATCAGTAAAGGACTTGTATAAACATTTCCCCCCAAAAAAGATATGCAAATAGCAAATAAGCGCTAGAAAAGACGTCCAGTATCATTGTCATTAGGAAAATGTTAATCAAAACCACAATGAGATACTACTTCACACCCACTAGGATGATTTTCCTTTTAAGGAAAGTAAGTGTTGGCAACGGTGTGGAGAAATAAGAACCTTTATTCATGGCTATGGGAGTGGAAAATGCATAAAGTCAGTGGAAAGTGTATAATTTAAAATGGTGCTACAATGAGGTGTGGCAGTTGCTTAAATTATTAAACATGGAATTACTATATAAACCTTGTCATTCTATTCCTAGATGACACCAAATCTTGAAAGTTGGCAGAAGAACAAATAATTGTACATGTGTATTTATAACAACACCAGAGTCAAAAGGTATAAACAAGGAAAATGTTCATCAACCAATGAATGAATAAACAAAATGTGGTGTATCCATACAATGAAACATTCTCAGTAATAAAAATTAAAGTACTGGGGCTGGAGTCATAGCACAGCTATGGGTAGGGCATTTGCCTTACATGCAGCCGACCTGGGTTTGATTCCCCGCATCCCTTATGGTTCTCTGAGCACCACCAGGAGTAATTCCTGAGTGCAGAGCTAGGAGTAACCTTTGTGCATTGCCAGGTGTGACCCAAAAGGCAAAACAAAAAAAATTAAAGTATTGATATTATAGCATTTGATGACCTAGAAAACATTATGCAGAGTTAAAGAAGCCAGACACAAAATGTCACAGATTGCTTGATCCATTTATATTACAATTCAAATTGTAATTATAGGCAACTTTGTAGAAGTAGGAAGTTAACTACTGTTTCCCTGAAGCTAAGAGGAGGGGGAATTGCAAGTGATTCCTTAAGGGGTTTGAGGTTTTCTTCCTTATGAGGTGATGAAAATGCCTTGGAACTAGAGAGAAGTGGCAGTTGCATAAGTGTGAATGTACTAAATACCATTGACTGTACAATTTCAAATGGATCATGCTTAATTTTATCTTTTATGACAGTATTTCAATAATAAGTTATGGGCTTTCGGGTCATTTAGGATTTGTCTGTGAAAGTTAATTTACACACTGGGTTTTCAGAAGACTGAAAAAGAAGAGGAACAATCAGTTCAGGTTTGGGGCTATTTTGTATGTTTTGGAGTCACACATGGCAGTGTTCAGGGGTTACTCCTGGCTCTGCACTCAGGAATTACTCCTGGTGATGCTTGGGTGACCATAGGCTATGCTGGGGATCAAACCAAGGTCAGATGTGTGCAAGGCAAATGCCCTACCTGCTGTACTATTGCTTCCACCAGTTTTGGACCTTTGATTTTTATGTGCTCCTGGGACATCCAGGAGGTAGTAGAAATCAATTTGGGCTACTAGCCTAGGATAGAAAGAAGTCTGGAAAGGGGAGGCAGCCTAGTTTTAAGAACCAGCAAAGTGAAAATAGAAGTTTAGCCATTAAGTGGGTCCTCTTAGAGCACCAAACTCAAACGCAGTAGAAAATAGGCTACAGTTGAAGAAATCCCGTAATTCACCCTGGATTTCTCTTTATTGAGAAGTTTCTCACGTGCATGGGCTTTATGTTTATTTACTGATTTAATAAAGGTGGATTTAGGTAGTTAAATGAGTAACATTGCAGATAAATCTTTCCTCTGATGATCTATTGGGTTTCTTTGGCAGTCCAGAATAATAAATTTGCACATTACGAGAACCAGCATCCATAGCCACATCCTTTGCAGTTTTCATGGCTTCATGCCACTGAGGGCATGGGAAGTGCCTCTCTTTCCTGGCATTTGACCCCAGGTGTTTGTGTTGGGCTGACTTGAAAACCCACTTATGTGTCATAAGAAAAACTGTGATGTATGACTGACAAAGAACCTTCTGCAGATCTCTGACACTTTAATTACAACAAATTTCAGGGCACATATAATATTTATTTAGAGTTGCATAGTTTTTTTTCTTTTGGGTCACACCTGGCGATGAACAGGGGTTACTCCTAACTCTGCACTCAGGAATGACTACTGGCGGTGCTCAGGGGACCATATGGGATGCTGGGAATCGAACCCGGATTAGCTACGTGCAAGGCAAACGCCCTACCCTCTGTGTTATCACTCCAGCCCCTAGAGTTGCATGTTTTTTTTTAATTCTTTTACTAATTCACCATGTGGAAAGTTACAAAGCGTTCAGGCTAAAGTCTCAGTTATACAATGCTCAAACACCCATCCCTTCACCAGTGCACATATTCCACCACCAAGAATCACGATATACCTCCCCCTTCCCCCCACCTCCCCAGAGTTGCATGTTTTAAAGTAAAGGTGGTGACCCTTGATATCTGTTTAATCTGGATATTGTTCAAAACTATACTTCCAAATTTATATGGTTTTCCAAACTAATAGCTTTTTTTTAATCACTCCTAGAAACTCTACTCAGCAATGTGTATTTTTAGTATTATGTTACATGCAAAGAAACCACACTCCCTCCCTAAATAACTGGAATGCTAATTTTCAGAGGATTGATACGAGTGGCTAAGTATCTTGCCTGTCTGAGAAAAATTAGGCTCTTCAGCACATAACAGCACATATATAGTAGGCAGGTATATTAAAATATGAATAAGCAACTAGCTAAACCAGCCATAATAATTCTAACTTTAAAATTTTTAACATAGGCGTTCTGGTGAGCAACGCGGCCCGGACAATGCTCCAGACCCGAATTGGGGCCAGCAACACTGGGGATCCAGACGGAGGAGGTACAGCCAGCACACCTTCTCCAGATGGAGCCCCGGCAACACTGAGCAGCAACTAACACGGCTCCTGGATGAGGGACTGGGACACATCTGAACTGCGCGGCCGCTAAAGCGGCCGCGTGACCTTTTCTAAAAACTGAAAACATACAATCTTTTAATGGAAAACTAATTATCAAATGCTTCCTTAGTAGGGCTGTCTTTCTTGGGGGGAAACTCCAACAATAGTGAGTTTTGTGTTGAAATATGGAACGTAATCAAGGTAAAGAGAAAATGAAGTGAAATTCATCAGTTATACAGTTGGGGGTGGGGGGCGTGGGCGGAGGGTATACTGGGGATTTTGGTGGTGGAATATGGGCACTGGTGAAGGGATGGTGTTTGAATATTGTATAACTGAGACATAAACCTGAGAACTTTGTAACTTTCCACATGGTGATAAAATAAAAATATTTTTTAAATTATAACATAAATATGACCTAGGAAGAAAATCTATGGAGTTGTTGGAGGGAGTCTTAATAAAATGCACCTCCTAAGGCATATAGCATGGTCTCAGTTCTGACACTGTGCAACTCAGAGTTTCTGCTCTCTATAATGGGACACTAGAAGAACTCTAAGCTTGAAGATACATTTTGATGTGGTTGCTTTTAACCAGAGAAGACTTGTTAAACTAGGCTTGAGGTTGTGCACAGGAAGAAATCTGTCCAACTCACCTCTCCAGGTCCTTGGATGATGGCAACTGAAAAATTGGTAAGCACAGCCACAAACCTGTGTATTGCTTCTCCACAAGAGTGTCCAACATATCTTTTGTCTCATGTTGTCACTTTAGTATAGATAGGGAACCTGCTCTCCGAGCTCAGTGGGTTATTTTTATTCGGTTGTTAAAAGCCTGAAGCGATAGGACATCGGGTAGGGTGTTTGCCTTGCACTCAGCTGACCCAGGTTCGACTCCTCCTCCCCTCTCAGAGAGTCTAGCAAGCTACCAAGAGTATCCCGCCCACACGGGCCTGGCAAGCTACCTGTGGCGTATTCAATATGCCAAAAACAGTAACAAGTCTCACAGTGGACACATTACTGGTGCCCACTGGAGCAAATCAATGAACAACGGGACAACAGTGCCACAGTGCAGTGCAGTGAAAAGGACACAGATCTCTTTGAATGACTTTCTAGTTCTGGCTCTCCTCACTTGGACTGGAGCAGGGACCTTCTCCCTCAAAATCTTGGGGAGTAGGTCTAATCTGTAGCAAGTTTCTTTGATCCTCAGACCTAAGTGCTTTCTCTTTGTTCTGTGACCTGTTTCCTTTCCTTTCTGGACTGATCTGTACTGGCCACTCAGTGGGATGCAGATGAGCCTTTCTGAGATTCCATATCCCAATTTGACTAGGAAAACTTTTCAGGGATATGCCAGGTGCAAAAAAAATTACTGAGGAGGTTTCCCCTCATCATTACTCCTGAGAGGAGCAGGAGAGTCCATCTTTCCTGGACATCAGGGCATCCCCAATGAACAGAGAAAGTTGTCATGGGATGTTGCAGAGATGGTTAAGGCAAGAGACTTTAGAATTTACAAATACATAAGCAATATATTATGTTTATATATTATATTATATTATATTATATTATATTATATTATATTATATTACCTGAAAGGAGCTCTTGCAAACTTTTACTTGTAGTGGTTATTGTGCGCACTCTGCACACAGACTGTTGAGCTGTGAATCTCTACTGTTCTCTACTTAGAAATTGTCAACGCTACCACCTCACAGATTATAAGATTAAATGATTCATAGAAGGCATTTAAAGTAGAACCTGGTATAAATCAGTGCTTGAGGACCGAAGTAAAGTGCAGTGGGCAGGGCAATTTAATTGCACTTTGCCAATCAGGGTTCAATCCCTAGAACCATATATGGTCTCCTGAGCCCTGTATAACTGAACTCTGAGCACAGCACCAGGAGTAAACCCTGAGCACTACTGGGTGTGGTTCATAGCACCTCCCCCCCAAAAAAAAACAGTACTTGATTGGTTGCTGATCCAATGAAAGAAAGTTCTCAACTTCTAAAAACTTTCTTCATTCCTATGACCTGTCTCCTTCAATTTTCACAGCAGCAAGTCAAACAAATCCTCTCATACTTAGGATTTTTACCACATTGTCGTCTTTTACCGGTTGAAGGAAATTCTGCTTTAAGAGTCACCTATGTACATATCCCTTGATTAGTAAAATAGAAATCACACTCATTAAACGTGTATGCACCTAATGAGGGACCAGCTAAATACTTAAAACAACTGCTAACAGATTTTGACAAGGACATTGGTAGCAACACAATAGTAGCTGGAGACTTCAACACTGCTAGACAGATCAACAAGATTAAAACTCAGCAAGGAAATACTGGCTTTGAAGGAAGAGATAGAAGAGAGAGGGCTAACAGATGTATACAGGGCTTTGCATCCCAAAAAGAAAGAATACACATTTTTTTCCAGTGCACATGGAACATTATCCAAAAATGACATCTGCACTTGTATGTTCATTGCAGAACTGTTTATAATAGCCAGAATCTGGAAAAACCAGAATACCCAAGAACAGACGACTGGTTAAAGAAACTTTGGTACATCTACACAATGGAATACTATGCAGCTGTTAGAAAAGATGAAGTCATGAAATTTGCATATAAGTGGATTAACATGGAGACTATCACATTAAGTGAAATGAGTCAGAAAAAGAAGGACAGACATAGAAAGATTGCACTCATTTGTGGAATATAAAGTAACAGAATGGGAGACTAACAACCAAGAACAGTAGAGATTAGTACCAAGAGGATTACTCCACAGCTTAGAAGCCAGCCTCACATGCTGTGGGGGAAAGGCAGCTCAGATAAAGAAGGGACCACCAAGTAAAGGCTGCTAGGAGGGCCCCCTCGGGATGGGAGATGTGGACTGAAAGTAGACTATAGACCAAACATGATGGTCACTTAATACCTCTACTGCAAACCATAACACCCAAAAGGAGAGAGAACAAACGGGAATGCCCTGCCACAGAGGCGGGGTGGAGTGGAGAGGATGGGATAAGGGTGATGGGAGGGATGCTGGAACCATTGGTGGTGGAAAATGGGCACTGGTGGAGGGATGGGTACTCAACCATTGTGTGACTGAGACGCAAGCACAAAAGTTTGTAAGTCTGTAACAGTACCCCCATGGTGATTCACTAATAATTTTTTTTAAAAGAGTCGCTTATGTGATTAGATTATGCACTCAGGTCATGTTTCTTTTGTCATACAAAGAAATTTGATCATAGAAATGGTGTTTCAACAAATGCACAGACATCGACTATATTCAACAGAAAGGGCATTTATTATTATAAGGGTGAGGTCACTACTGGGTTGTTTTAGGTGTCTGTCCCGCACAAGCACCTAGAGCAATAACTACAAGGATTTTATATGGAATGTGGTTTCAGGGATCCATATGAGTGTAGAGCACTTAACTCACAACTTTAAGTCTCTGGATTTGGTCTCCATCACCGAAAAAGGATGAAGACAGAGAATGGAGAAAAGGGAGGAAGGTGGAGCAGCAAGAAAAGGGGGGAAAGAAACAGATAAAAATGAATCATAAAAGTCACGGATATTTCAGGCTTTCCTAAAGAGTTGAATTTGTTATCTCTCTCTCTCTCTCTCTCTCTCTCTCTGGACATTAGGCCTTCTTTATATCAGGTTCAAGATCACCTCAAGAGCTCAGTTACTCAGGAGATATGAGCACCAACCCATTAAGTAACCTCAGTAAAAGCAAGAATGGGAAGAACTGAAAATAAAACAAGGGGTACGTCAGGCAACACTCACATGGTTCAGACCCAGGAGATCATGATAGGGTGATCCTAGGCCTTAAGGATCACAAGATATCAGCAAAAGGGTAGGATACTCTAGAGACATACCATGGATTTTAAAAGGAACCATTTCCTTGTCTAGAGACTAAGAAATTTGAAGACCTGTTTAGACTCCAATGGAAAGCAAAAATCTAGACTAGTGATGGGCAGAGAAGAGGAACTTTACAATGAAAGAAGTGACAGGATTAAGTGATGTGAGATCCTGCCAACTTAGTACTAAAGACATATCAGCTCCTCTGGTTGGAGGCCAAAGGTAAGGTCAGTTCTTCCTCTCAAGAGATCAGATACAGCAGGACTTGGACATCTGAGCCAGTCACATAATGGGCACTAGCTAATTATGCATTGATTACATCTAGGTATACAAGACATTTGTGGAAAGTGCTTGTTCTAACTCAGTCCACACATCGCGATGATTTTCTGGCAGAAGAAAGTAAATAATCTTGAGTAAATTAGAACAGCTAGTAAGATCAGTCATAGGAGTCAAGTTCTCTGGGATGATTGCCTAGGTATTTGGTCTCAGATGTAGAAGAAGAAAAAGAGCTTGGTCTCAACCTCTTGCTGCTTGTTGGTTCTGACATCTCACTGGTTCTTTCTGTATTTTTCTTCCCCTATTATCATTACTGTCAGAAGCGAATACTGGGGGAAAGCTTAAGAACTTTGGTTTCCAAACAGTGGAGGTGCTGAGGTTTAAAAATCAGTGTTTTGGCTTGGAAGCTGGCCTCACATGCTGGGGGACAAGGCAGCTCAGATAGAGAATGGGCCACCAAGTAAAGAATGCTTGGAGGGCCCTCTCAGGATAGGAGATGCGAGCTGAAAGTAGACTGTAGACCGAACATGATGGCCACTCATTACATATAATGCAAACCACAACACCGAAAAGGAGAGAGAGCGAAAAAGGGAATGCCCTGCCACAGAGGTGAGATGAAGTGTGGGGGGTGGGGTGGTGGTGGTGGGAGGGATAATGGGATTATTGGTGGTGGAGAATGGGCACTGGTGGAGGGATGGGTACTCAATCATTGTATGACTGAAATGTAAGCAGGAAACTTTGTAAGTCTATAACTGTACCTCAAGGTGATTCATTTAAAAATTTTTTTTAAATTTAATGTAAATGAACAAATAAATAAATAAATAAATAAAACTTTAAAACTTTCCTCTCTCAAAAAAAATAATCAGTGTTTGAAGTCTCAGTTTTGACTTTATGTGTTCAAGTAGTGAGGGTTGTTGAAACAATGAAGGATCCAGAAGAGAACTGGGTGTCTTCCTTTTCCTTTTGTCTGTTTAAAAACTTTTTTTAAAAGGTGATCTTTTACAGGCCTTTTGCAAGCTTTGCCTCTGACTCTAAGACAGCTTGTTTCTTTACTTGAAATAAATAAGTCAGTGACATATTTTTGTGACTTATCCAAATGGTTAGGTAAATTAAATAGAGTTCATCCATTTTAATGGTTGTCTAATAGTACAATGTATTCAAATAGCCATTATTTATCCAGTCTTAGGAACCTTCTGTTGTTTCCAAGTTTTACCAGTGAAAAAGGCTGTATGCCCTGAGCATTCGTTTGCATATTTCCATGTTTGCATGTGTAAGAATACCTCTGGGATATATGCTAGTTTGGAGTGGTTACTCTGTAGAATACAGTAAGTCCTTACTTAGAGTTACTGGGTTCTCAGAAACTGTGACTAGGCTGAATAACAAAAAACAAAATCAACTTAACTGCAGGCTACTTAATACAAAGCAGAGTTAAATTTTTCCAGCATATTTCTCATCATAAATATATATCCAAACTTTTGAATCAAAACCAAAACACATTCAGTATTACAGAGTAATTATATTTATTCATTCATTCATTCATTTATCAACAAACTTACTTCTATTTAGGATTCTGGGTACTTGGAATCAATTCCTGAGCTCAGAGCGCTAGGTGTGAACTATGTTTGGACAGGATGCCCTTCCCTCACAGGGCAGACTCGTGTTCACTCCCTCTCACTCAGACTGGAGCAATTTAGACAGCCAATGAAACTGAAGCGCACATCTCTGGGTTGTTGTTGGGAGAAAAGCCCCTTTTGGTCTGCACTGAAGTGCCACACTGATCCCTGGGCTGGGACCCAGGCAGATGTTTCCAGATCACTCAGGAAGCCTGTTTGCAAGCCTGCTTATCTAGGGTCAATGAAACTGTGGGACAGGGTGTTTCTGGCAGATGTGCGGTGACAGTTTAACCATTGTAATCACACAGGGAAGGTGTGACCCTGCCTATAGAAAAACATATGGTTGTTCTAAGCACCTTGAGTACGTGACCGACTGCACATCTTCCTCGTTTTCTCAAACCTATATAAAGCTTTGTTATTTGTGGTCCCTCAGCACAGCCAGAAGCAACTCCTGAGTGCAGAGCCAGGACTAACCCCCGAGCTGGGTGTGACCCAAAAAGTAAAATTAAAATAAAATAAAAACTGGGACCAGAGCAATAGTACAGTGGGCAGGGCGTTTGCCTTGCATGCAGCCGACCCAGGTTAGATTCCCCAGCATCCCATATGGTCCCCCAGCACCACTAGGAGTAACTCCTGAACATCGCTGGGTATGATCCAAAAAAGTAAAAATAAAATAAAATAAAATAAAGCTTTGTTATTTGCTTAATAAATTGGGACTGCTTTACAGGACTTCCGCCGTGCTCGTGTGCTTCTTTTATGGTGGAGGCGGCAGCATAGGTTTGCTCCTTCCCTTGGACCACTTTCTTTGAAGGAAGGGAAGATTGGCCCTGTCCTCAGGACTCTGAGCGGTGGCCCCTTGCTGGGGGAGGGAGCACACTGATCAGAGGCCAGGAGAAGACCCCATCAGGATATGAGAGGAAACTGGAGTGTATAAGACAGTGGAAGTCCCAGCAGATTCCCTTACCGACAGGGGCCCCTGCTAGAAATGAATATTTTCTTCCTTGCTAGCTTGTAGTAATGTATTGCTGTATCACTGTATCATTATCATGCCGTTGCTCATTGATTTGCTCGAGCAATAATGTCTCCATTGTGAGACTTGTTGTTACCGTTTTTGGCATATCGAATATGCCACAAGTAGCTTGCCAGGCTCTGCTGTGCGGGCGGGATACTCTCGGTAGCTTGCTGGACTCTGAGAGCGAGAGAGGAATCGAACCCGAGTCAGTCATGTGCAAGGCAAACGCCCTACCCACTGTGCTATCACTCTGATCCCAGTTTTTATTTTATTTTATTTTATTTTTACTTTTTGGGTTTTTTATAGTAATGTATAATCACTGTCATCCCATTGCTCATCGATTTGTTCGAGCAGGCACCAGTAACGTCTCTCATTGAGAGACTTATTGTTACTGTTTTTGGCAGTAAGGTATAATAGTAAATGAAATTACCTTATTTGAATACTTTCACTTCTCTTTGATATTGCTCAGTTGCCCTGGAAAGTTATTGATCTAATTAATGTTCTCCCAAATTCAGTGTTGTGAAACTTAATATTTGACAGTTTATAGGCTGTGAAATGTTAAATCATAATGGGTTTATTATCTCTTCCTTGACTGCTTATAAGGTTCATTATCTTTTCAAATGTTTCTTAGACATTTGAATTTGCTCTTCTGTGAATTATCAATGTTTTGCACATTCACATTTGAGTTGTTTTTTTAATGATTTTAGGGTTATTAAATATTCTAGATACCATTTCCATAGATAATTATAAATATAATTTCCTAATATAAATTAATCTTTGTAATATTATGATTCCTTTTGTTAAAGATCTTATTTAGATTTTTAAAAGTTCTGACTTATGCCAATAGTCTTTGACTTCCACATATTTTCTGGAAACCAAGAAATTATTTTTGTGAAAAGTTCCTTATTATTCTCATAATTATGAGGCACCCCAGAACCTCTAGGTTAGTGGTGGCCTCAAGATAACTACTGAGGGGTCAGAGAGACAGTACAGGGGTTAAGGTATACATCCCTTGCAGGAAATTGACCCTGGTTTGAGCTTCATTACCACATGATTCTCTAAGCATCGCTGCTTACAAGCCCTGGAGGTCCCTAAGCCCCACCAGATGTGGTCCTGTTGGTTTTCAAGCAGCACCTTGATGAGGCAGAAAATCCCCAGCACAGATCTGACAATGAAATACCTGGCCACAAATCACCAGGACGGCTTCAGAGCCCCCAGAGCATGGCTTGAGACTTCCTACCCTTCCCCTCAAAATTAGTTTAACATAATGAATTTATTTCATCTGCAAGTGTGTGCTTGCTTGAATACACAAAATACTTTGGGGAAAGTCTTTCTCACTCCCTAGAAAAGATCAGGTTAACCTGTCATATTATTTTATAATATTTTCCTTCCAACTATCTGCCACCATTAGTAATCATATACAAGTGTGTATTTGGTTTTCTTTTTTTTTATTTTATTGAATCACGGTGAGATAGTTGCAGGCTTTCATGTTTGGGTTACAATCACACAATGATCAAACACCCATCCCTCCACCAGTGCACATTCCCCACCACCAATACCACGGGTATAACCCTCCCACCCACCTTCCTCCTGTCCCCATGGCAGACAATATTCCCCATACTCTCTCTCTACTTTTGGGCATTATGGCTTGCAGCACAGACACTGAGAGGTCATCATGTTTGGTCCATTATCTACTTTCGGCATGCATCTCCCATCCCGACTGATTCCTCCAGCCATCATTTTCTTAGTGATCCCTTCTCTATTCCATCTGCCTTCTCCCCTCTCCTCATGAAGCAGGCTTCCAGCTGTGAGGCAATCCTCCTGGCTCTTGTATCTACTGTCCTTGGGTGTCAGCCCTATGTGATGTTATTCTATACTCCACAAATAAGTGCAGTCCTTCTATGTCTGTCCCTCTCTTTCTGACTCATTTCACTTAGCATGATACTCTTCATGTCTATTCATTTATAAGCAAATTTCATGACTTCATCTCTCCTTACAGCTGCATAGTATTCAATTGTGTAGATGTACCAAAGTTTCTTTAACCAGTCATCTGTTCTAGGGCACTTGGGTTGTTTCCAGATTTTGACTATTGTGAACAGTGCTGCAATAAATAAATAGGTACAGATGTCACTTCTACTGTGCTTTTTTGCATCCTCAGGATATATTCCCAGAAGTGGTATTGCAGGGTCATATGGAAGCTCAATTTCTTGGTTTTCTTTTTTTAACATTAGCATTTATTTGGCTAATGTATGAGTCACTCCTTAAGATTAGAAACTAAATAAGTTTTATTGCTCACCAATTGATTCCAAGTCCTTTGGAGAGTGCAGCTCATAGAGAAAGTAATTAAAATATCTTATTGAATGAAAGAGATGCCTAGGGCAGGCATTCCGTCTCCATTTCTATGATTTAATAACAATTTCCTTAGGAAATGTTTCTCCAGTGTTTCTACAATTTCCCTTCCTCATAACAGTTCAGCAACAGGAAGACTACAAATTGACAGGAAATATCATCTCTGTCTTTGATCTAATACCCACAATTTTTTTCTTCTTTTGAGGTTCTCACTGTGGCTACATTAACTGTAAAGAGTCAACGGTTCTTTCAACACACTAAATTCAATAAGGGTAGTTTGTGGTTACAGCTGTTACTTGTAAGTTGGTGACTAGTGATTAATCAAAATGAATTTTCAGCCTTTACTCGGACCCTGAGCATCTTATTGCTTTACATTTACTAAACTTAGAACATATGACCAATTAGGCCACATTAGAATGTTTACTTTCCATCTGGATGCTAGGCCACAGGGTCATCACACAGAGATTTTTCCATAATGCTCTGACTTTGGCAGGTTTCCTTAAATATATCATGTATACCTACTAGACTTAGTCTAAATGGAGTGGGGTTGGAAGCAAGATGCCAGATGATGACATTGATGTGAACCATTACATATGAGATATAGTCCATTTTTATGATAAACTGAAAATGAAGATGTAAATCACACAGGAAAGGTTGATGACTATACTCAGGACCCAAATTTATTCTTCATATAAAAGAACAGAACTGAGGATACACCATTGGTCTGCACTGTTGGAACACAATGTTCCTAGCAAGAAAAATTAATGGTAAAAGATAGTAATATGCAGGAAGTGGGGGAGGCTGTCTATCACATCACTTAAAAGTTATTCCCCCAAAAGGCAAAGGAGATGAGATCAAGTGCTATAAATAAAACAATGTGTAGACCGAAAGTAAGAAGTGAGATTTTTTTCATGGACTGAGAAAAATGCAAAAATAATAATAATAATAACTTGGAGAAGTAAATCAATTTTATAAGGTTCCTCCAAGTCAAATTCCTTGCAAATCTCAAATAGTTCTTTAAAAATAATTTCTCTTTTGTCACTGATTTTTTTCAACAGTGTTCTGAGAATCTACTAAGTAATTTATAAACCACCCATCAGTTTATTTCCATATTAGTCCTAAAACTAAAAACCTGTATCTTTTCTATTTTACTTCATGTTTTACTGCCTACATCACTTCATTAAGTAAAGCTCTGGACCTACATTGTCCTCAAGGCTGTCACTGATACAGTACCATAGTTCATGTCCCATTACAGTTTGAGTTTTTGTCACTGTCTGGATGAATAATCACACAACTATGTAATAGGAAAAATAAATTATGGAGAAATGAAGAAAAACACAAGCTATTGAGGACAGACTTATTGTTGTTGTTGGGCCATACCCAGTGGTGCTCAGAGCTTACTTCTAGCTATGTACTTAAGGATCACACCTCATGAGGCTCAGAGGAACATATGAGGTGCCGGGGTGAGAGCAGACTTTTTTCCAGTGACTTCCTACAGCCTCAGTTCTTCCATCACTGTAATCCCTTTGTCTGTAGATTTACTTGAGTGGGCACCAGTAACATCTCCATTCCTCCCAGCCCTGAGATTTTAGCATCCCCTGCTTACTCATCTTTCCCAATGATTGGAGACTCTTTCAGGGTCAAGAAATGGGACCTATTGTTACTGATTTTGGCATATCGAATATGCCACGGGTAGCTTGCCAGGCTCTGCCTGTCCAGGTGGGATATTCTTGGTAGCTTGCCAGGCTCTCTGAGAGGTATGTCTGAACTCCATCAAATATGGTGTGGTAATTATGGAAAATGGGTAGGAAGTGTCTTATAATGTATCTCGCAACCTCGAAGCAGAAGCAAGGTCCAGAAAGCGGCCTGGAGCATGGTGGCAGTAGTGGAGGTTGGCTGCCTGGGCTGGGTCCCTTGGGGCAGGGGGGGGTTCTCACCCATCCCCCTCTGGGGCACCCTGAGTGAAAACAGAGTGAAAACTGGCACAGAGTCTCAGTTCTTCCACCATCACTAAAATATTGCTTATGAGCCAGAATGGTAGCATGGCAAGTAGGATGCTTAACTCATACACAACCAACCCAGGTTCAACCCCTGGCACCATGTATCATCCTCAGAGCCCCATAAAGGGTGATTACTGAGTGAAGACCTATGAGTAAGTGGTCCCTGAGTACCCCAGGATGTGGCAAAAAAAAACCCAAAATAAAATAAAATATTCCCTGTATGTTCCCCACACACTTTCCTTCTCTCCTCTCCAGAGGAAAAGAAAATAATACTTACCCCCATTAAGGCTGATCTCAGGATTCTCATTGTAATGCTGAAAGTATAGCTTTACTCTACCAGTAGAAATTATTTAAGGGAAAGATTTTTCTCTCACAAACTTTGACTAAGTAGATAAGTATGCACAGACTGCCCAACAAGAATACCAGGAGGAGAAAAAATAATAAGGAGAGCATATTCAGGAGAGATTATCTTCTATTTTTTGTAATTTATCAGAACACTTTCTGAGAGTTAAATTCCAGCCTGAGTTGCAAGTAATAAACACCAAAAGTTGTGCTTTCTTGCTCTGTCCTAACCTGACTTCTGTGGAAAGCAGAGCTGAAAGCAAGGTTTATGAGGACAACAATTTATTTGGGAAATAGACTCTCAGAGCAATGGCAGTGAGGAAAGATTACAGTGAGGAAAGCTACCATGCAACATGCTATCTTAAAACACAGTTGTTTGCTACTTCACAGGAAGTTAGTGAGAAAAAGCAAGGTGTCAACCAGCTTACTCAATACATAGAAATAGCTCTCCAGAGTAATGTTAAGGACTGACAGAGGAGCTAATAGCGTTCAACATCAAAAACAAAAATATGGTTGTATTACTAAGCACGGGAAAGATAGAAAGGACAGTATGTGGAACAGAGAGATAGTTCGAAGGGTCACTGTGCAAGCTTTGCACTCAGAACACCCAGTGTTTGTCTCCAGCACCACATGATCTCTGAGCATATCCAAGAGTAACCCCTAAGCCACCCATGTATGTCCCCTCTGTAGCACTGTAGCACTGTCATCCCATCCCATGGTTCATCAATTTGCTTGAGCAGGCACCAATAACATCTCCATTGTGAGACTTATTGTTACTGTTTTTGGCATATTGAAGACACCACGGATAGCTTGCCAGGCTCTGCCGTGTGGGCAGGATACTCTTGGTAGCTTGCCAGGCTCTCCAAGAAGAACGGAGGAATCAAACCCCAATTGGCTGCGTGCAAGGCTAATGCCCTACCCACTATCCTATCGCTCCAGTCCATATGCCCCCTCCAAAAACAAAGAAGGATAATACTTCTGAGTCACATAGAAAAATCTTATTCTATACAGGATATAGGAAATGGAAATTCAGAAATCAAAAGTGGGATGTTTGATGATTGACTGGCTTTCAGTGCTGAGAGCTTGGGCATTGAGTAAAGACATGGACGATATTGTCTCATGTCAACTAGCCCCTTAATTTTTTTTAGGAGACCATCTTCCAGGGCAAAAAATAGTACAGAATTTTGGTTCTTGGAATTATATAAAGGTCCCCAAACTCCTAAGCAAAATGTCCTGAGCACACCTGGTGTGGACCCATGGAAGGAAGGAAGGAAGGAAGGAAGGAAGGAAGGAAGGAAGGAAGGAAGGAAGGAAGGAAGGAAGGAAGGAAGGAAGGAAGGAAGGAAGGAAGGAAGGAAGGAAGGAAGGAAGGAAGGAAGGAAGGGAGGAAGGGAGGGAGGGAGGGAGGGAGGGAGGGAGGGAGGGAGGGAGGGAGGGAGGGAGGGAGGGAGGGAGGGAGGGATTTTCCATACATCATACTATGCTATATCATTCAAGTCCAAAAATGGAAAGGCAACTAGCATTAATGGGGTGTCAACTGAGCAAGGTGAAAAATAGAAGAGAAAAAGCACAAGATCTCAACTTGTTCAGATACAGAAAGGGACTTTGTAAATAAGGAAAATGCTCCCTAAGAACCTTACTCTTAACAGTAAGAAAACAGGCATAATTTTTTTCCTGTGGAAAGGACCAAGAGATTATCCCCAAAACACTGACCCAAACTATACACACACTGATCTATTATATATACACTGCACTGAATATGAAAGTTCATTGCATTATTTACATTAGTCAAAATATGAAATCGGTACAAATGCCAAATAACATAGAATGAATAAAGAATATCTGGGATATACACACAATGGAATACTCCACTGCCATGAGAAAAGACAAAATCTTGCCTTTTACTACAACAAAAATGTCATGATAAAGTTGTCATGATAATGAAATAGTTTGGAAAGAAAAAGACAAATACAAAATGAATGAACTCATTCATAGACGGTATACAATGAAAGGGGGAAGCTAGGGAAAAGATGGTCAACGGAAAACAAGTTAAAACATAAATATTTATGTGATCGCAACCCATTTTAGTCAGTTCAAAAGAAGAGGATCTCCATGAGAAATAATATCACAGAATAATTGGGCGTATCAGTTCTTCTGTCTCAGGTTATCTTCAAAATTCAACTGCTGTCTTGAGCTGCTGTTCTCACGCTGCTCCCACATACATCTCACCCTGATGGCCAGATTAAAGAGAAGCAGCCACAGCTCTCTCCAGCTCCAGCTCAGTGAAAGACCGTCATGCATCTTCTCTCGCTGAGAACTACTGCACCTGAAGCCATCACCTAACAGAAATTTGTGCATGGCCCTCTTAGGATAGGAGTTGATCCTGCATGATATTGGCCCCTACATGAGAGGACCTCAAGATTCTTGCCCAAACCAGAACATCTAGCAAAGCAGCAGGTCTCGCAGCGAGGACTAAAGCAGAAATAGGGTTGCAAGCTCTCCCCTATCTCAGTTCAGCCCTTTTTATTTTTTTTCATGCCTCAGACTGACGTACTGCATTCTTCACTTTTCATTTCCATCAACTTCTCTAAAAGGATCCTACTCTGAGATTCTTTCCACACATAGCCCTGCCCTTGGAGAAGAGCTGGAGGAAAATACCAGTATAGACCAGGATTGCATACTTCGTATATGAAGCAGCCTAAAGAGAAGCACTTTTTGCATTCTTGGGGGAATGATGAAAACCTCAGTTTTGTTATTTGATGAGTGGCTGATAAAGTGGTTTCTATAGTAGTCAGATATTGTTTATGAAGTTAGGAAAACTTTTGATGGGCCAAATGGTTACCATGATATCATGAGTGCATGCTGAGTTTTACCAAAAGGTGTTACTGAGAAAATGATAGGCTCTTTCTCTGAGGTTCATTCCTGTGGCAATTTTCTAAGGTTAAACAGATCTGTGTTCCTAGAGTAAACCTAACTTGCTCATGATGCATTAAGTGTATTCTATAAAGTGTTGTAGTAAAATGGAGAGTTGATACTTTGCATAAAGTTGTTGTGTCTGAAGATAATCATAAATTTTGTGTCTGAAGATAGTCACAAGTTTCCTTTCTTATTACTTTTCTAGTAAGAACATTAGGTTAGGACATCCTTTTTTTATCCTTTTTTTTTTTTTTTTTTGCTTTTTAGGTCACACTCAGGAATTACCCCTGGCGGTGCTCAGGGGACCATATGGGATGCTGGGAATCAAACCTGGGTCAGCCGCGTGCAAGGCAAATGCCCTATCCGCTGTGCTATCACTCCAGCCCCAGGTTAGGACATCCTTAAGAAATTAGAAAGATAGTGTTTCTTCTTTTTTCTCTTTTTCTGGGAAGTTTGTAAGTTAAAAGTTTTTCTTCCTTGAATTTCAGTAGACATTGCCAATAAAGCCATAAGTTCAGTTCTCTATGTGAAAATTTTCAACTACTGATTTCTTTCATAGTTCTACTATTACCTCAATATGTGATTTCTTCTTGAGTAAATAAGCAGTGAAATTTTCATTTTGTCTGAAGTTCCCAATTAACTACTACAAAATTTTGATCATAATTTTGACTAATTTTTTAATAGTCTATAATATTTATAAAATATTAAGTATTTGTGTCTTTTCTTCATCAGTTTCCAAAGTTTTGTATAGGCCTTTCAGATAATTAATCTTGCCTTCATTAAGCCTCTCTATTATATATCTCCAGTTATTTTGTTAACTTTCGCTCCCTCTTATCTCTTCTGATTTTACACTATTTAAAAAAATTTTTAAGTCACACCTGGTGATGCTCAAGGGCTACTCTTTGCTCTTCACTCAAGAGTTACTCCTTGGGGGCTGGAGCAATAGCACAGCAGGTAGGGCGTTTGCCTTGCACACGGCTGACTCGGGTTCAATTCCCAGCAACCCATATGGTCCCCCAAGCATCGCCAGAAGTAATTTCTGAGTGCATGAGCCAGGAGTAACCCCTGTGCAATGCTGGGTGTGATCCAAAAAACAAAAACAAAAATAAAAAAATTAAAAATAAAAAAAGAGTTACTCCTTGAAGTGCTCTGGGGACCATATGGGATGCCAGGGATCAAACCCTGTTGGCCACATGCAAGGTAAATACCCCGCCTGCTGTACTATCTCTCCAGTCCTCTTCCTATTTTACTGAATCTACTGGCTTACTATCTTTTTAATATGTACCCAATTTAAATTTATTTATTTTAAATTAAGACACCATGATTTACAAAGTTATTCATAACAGAGTTGTTCCAGGCATACAGTGCTGCAACACCAGTCCCATCACTAGTGTCCCCAGGGGCCCTGCCAATTGCTCCGTCTGCCCCCTTGGCAGGCATATAACAAATTTCTTTTCTTTGCTTGCTCCAACAAAATTTAAGGAAATGGCAAATGGAATTATCCAAAGATAAATCAACAAAAGTTAATTTGGAATGATTAATTGCTATATTATTTTAGCCTATGTAAATAAGGAAATTTAAATCACTTGATACATTATAGTATAGTGCCTATTCTTATTTACATGACTAAATTTTCAACTCTGGCATCTAAAACATAGTGCATTAAATTTTATTTTGCACTTGAACCTTATGTTTTCATTGCAGTAATCATCATATTTTCCCTGTCATAAATGAGGCTTCTTCCCCCACCCCCACATTGGCAGGCATATAACAAACTTATTTCATATCACTTGGCCCCAAAGAAGTGATATGCTGTCATTGTCACTGTCACTGTGACTGTCATCCTGTTGCTCATCAATTTGCTCGAGCGGGCATCAATAACATCTTCATTGTGAAACTTGTTGTTACTGTTTTTGGCATAACGTATATGCCACGGTAGCTTGCCAGGCTCTCTGAGGGGGCAGAGGAGTTGAACCCAAGTCGGCTGCATGTAAGGCAAACACCCTACCCGCTGTGCTATCGCTCCAGCCCCATTATGTTTAATTTATATGCTTTTATTATATTATTTATATAATATTTATAAATATATTTATGTTATATTCTTTTGCTCAAAAAATAGCAAATATAATTATTAAAAATAAATCATTAGAAATCTATTTTTTTATTTTTATTAGTGAATCACCAGGGGGTACAGTTAGAAACTTATGAACTTTCATGTTTGTATTTAGTTTACATCCCCCCACCAGTGCCCATTCTTCTCCACCAATGATCCCAGTATCCCTCCCACCACCCCTATCCCAACCCCCACCACCCCATCTGCGGCAGGGCATTCCCTTTTGTTCTCTTCTCTGTTGGATGTTGTAGTTTGCAATAGAGGTATTGAGTGGCCATTATGTCCAGTCTATAGTCTACTTTTGGTACGCAGCTTTCAACCCGAGTGGGTCCTCCCAACATTCTCTACTAACATTCTCTACTTCTCTGTCTCTGCTGCCTTTTCCCCCAGCATGTGAGGCCAGTTTCCAAGCTGTGGGGCAGACCTCCTGGTTCTTATCTCTACTACTCTTGGGTGTTAGTGTCCCATTCTGCTACTTTACAATCCACATATGAGTGTGATCTTTCTATGTCTGTCTCTCTCTTCCTGACTCATTTCACTCAACATGATACTTTCCATGTTGATCCACTTATAGGCAAATTTCATGACTTCATCTTTAGAAATCTATTTGTGATGACTAATAGCTATATGTTTTTAACCCTTCTTAATAGAGTAGAGACAACCATATACAACATTAGTGAGTACTATATTCAATACCACATGATGGGAAGTTTCTCCTGTCCTGTAAAGGAGTTCTTGAAAAACTGGTTTCAAGGCTATGAATTCCCTGAGCCGTTGTCTCTCCATGAAACTCTGCACAGTTCCTTCAAATACGCATGATGACCTTGCTGAACAGGTGAGGTGTTGAGTTCACTGAGTTTTTGTACTATATTCTTCCATATTCTTCTGACTTATAGAGTCTCATTTGCTAGATCTTCTGCACATCATATAGGCTCTTCTTTTGTGTGAGCTTCTTTTTTGATCTTGCTGCTTTCAATATCCTATCTATATTTTGTTATTTTGAATGTAATGTGTCTTGGAGTTTTCCTAACTGGGTCTATTTTCAGACCTTTCAGGTTTCTTGCATCTTGTTGCCTGTACTCCTCAACTCTGGGAATCCTGGGAAGTTCTTTCTTATCTTAGGTGGGCCCACACCACCGCTCCTTCTACTTGCTGTGCCACCAATGGGCAAGGCTCCCTTCTGGCTGGTGTCACTAGGCCTATTCTGAAAGCGAGGCAGAGCAACACCTGAAAGAAGAGAACCCCCTCCCCCAGGAGGGTCCTAGCAGCCTCCACACCAGGCATGAGTCGTATTTACAGTCCACAGAGCTCCTTTCTGACCTGCTTGCTGCCCCACCATCCCAGGCAGAGAAGACAGAGAGACACCTCGACCTAATCCCTCACCTCACCTCTTCCGGGATGGTTAACTACAAAAACTCAACCCCGGTACAACAAGAACACATGGAAACCGGTGGGGAAAACACGTAGAAACCCACCAAGTTCAATGAGTAAAAGCCATCACCAGAGGTATGAACAATACCCATACATCGTCAGACAATGTCTTTAAATGACACTATGATAAGGGTGTTTCATGAGTGCAAAGAAACAATAACACAGGTAATTAGCAAAGCACACGAAAGTGTAAGAGTCAAAAAGAAAAAGCTATTATAATCAGAAATGACAAATGAAGAACATGGTAGGTGATATAAAAAAGTGAATAGGGCTTCTGAACAGCAGAATAACAGATTCATTTTGTGTTTGTGTAAGTAAATGTTTGTGTTTATTTACTTATCTGTGTTTATATATACATACACATATACATATATATTCTGCACTGGATAGGTTCATTGTTCAAGATACATCTATTAAGTATAGTTTATTTTTTGTTTTAATCATCTATGTGACTACTAAATTTTGACCTATTTCAAGTATTTATGCTCCATAATTTTGTCTGGTGTTACTATACCTATAAAAGTTTTCTTTTGTTTACCAAAAATATAATATATCTGTCTCACTCTCTTACTTTCAACTTTCTAAAACTGTATTACAGAGTACATGTTGTTTTTAATAGCTGATTTGACTTTTAACTGGAACACACAGTATGTTTATATGTTTATATAATATATTTAATATTATTTTTGATGACTTATCCATTCTGACATTATGCTTTTCCCAAATATTCTATTTTCCCCTTTATTGCCTTTTTGAGATTTCTTTCTACCTTTCCATTTATCCCATATATATAGATAGACATAATGCATTTTCGTGTTCTATTAGTAATTACATAAATATAGCCTATGTCTTTAACTTATAGAAGTTTATAAATTTGTCAACATAATAAACCAACTTTTATTTAAATTTATCTGGTAAACTAAATTTAATCAACATCAACTCAATAAATTCAGTAAACTCAAAATTTCTATCAATGCACGAATGTGTGAAATAGTAGATAAAAACCATGAAATATTTACCCATTAAAAAGTATGAGCCTGACACACACTACAACTTGGTTAAACCTCAAATGTTATTATGTTAAGTGGGAAAAAGCCACAATATATCACATATGACACAGTTCCTTTATTTATGAAATATATGGAAAATGTCCACCCACAGGATACAGAAAGATTACGGGTAGCCCAGGGGTAGGGAGTGGAGGAACAGATAATGGCAAATTTCTCTTAAAGCATTCTATTCTTTTGGATACTATTATAAACGTCAGTGTTTGATTTTTCTTTGGAATTTATACACCATTGTTCAGGGGATATTCCTGCAAGGTAAGTATCTTATCTCCCATAGAAACAAACAATACTATTAATGGTAAGGTTCCATGCATATAATGCCCCAATCCCCAGCCACCACCAGAGAAACCACTTCCCTCCACTACTGTCTTCAGATGCTTCCCTGAAACCCACATATCAACCCTATCTTCCCATCTCACTGCCCTGGTAAGACATTCTCAGATTCTCTTGCTTTTAGCCATTTGTTATTCACTTACTTTGCTTCTTTATATCCCGCAACATAAGCAACCATTCTGCATGTGTTCCTCTTCTTCTGGTTGACTTTGTTTAGTATGATACCTCTAGTTCCACCCATGTAGATGCAAATTACTACTGAACTTTTCTTATAACTGAATAGTATTTCATTGTGTACATATATCATAGTTTCTTTATCCACTCATCTGTTCTTAGATACTTGGTTTTTTTCCGGATTTGGGCTATTGTGAATAGTGCTGTTATGAACATAGGAATGCAGATATCTTCTGAATAGTGTTTAGATCCTTAGGAATTGATAGCATTGATGTATCATATGAAAGCTCAGTTCTGCCCAGAGGAAGCACTCCTTAACTCTGAAAGCCTTCAGTACTCCCTTCTGCTAACTTGAATGTCCCTGAGGCAATAAATGACTTCCTCAGTGAATTTTCTTAGCAAACCTCCACATGCTATGCAATGCTCTGCTAGGTTTTATGTATACTTTTTGTTCATACCACAGGAGCGCTCACAGAAGTCGTCCTTTTCAGTCATCTTGCCCTAGCCTTCCATGACTTTCACTGCCTTGACTTTTAGTGTGAAACAATCTCAAACTGACAAAAGTGAAGAAAGTACATTACATAAAACTTTGGTATGTAAAGCTGCTGAAGTGATTAGAGTTCTATCACCTCCCATATGTTTTAGTGTGTGATTCGTACCTATAAGTACATGCTCCTCCATAAAACCAACTACAACCAGCAGTCTCAGACAATTCTCACAGATTCCAACACTTCCATGGCTGTCAAACACTTACACAGCAGGAATTCTGGTTCTTAGCCTTAGTTCCTATCAGACTACCCTGACACAGTGCACCCAGCTTCCCACTCTGTGGGCTCTCAATTCCCCAGCTGAACACTGACACCATCTACCTGAACAGACCACTACGGGTACATCCTCCTCATCCAAAAAGGGCATCTATTCCCTGTGTTGGGCTTCCCCTATTTCATCCAGAAGATAAACAAGGAACTTGGAGAACTCAATAAACCCAAAATTTCTACCAACACATGAATGGGTAAAGTGTGACAGATACAGACCATGGAATATTAGGGTGAACTTACAATATATCTCAACTTGGATAGACTACAGCATTATTATGTTGAGTGAACAAACCCATTCACAATAGCTCACATATGAAATGACTTTTTTATATCCAAAAGGACAATATAAACAGGAATATTTGGGGTACTGCAGGGACTGGAAGGGAATGGAGTAACAGAATGTAAAGTTCAATTTCTCCTGGGTGTGTTATTCTTTTGGGTGCTGTCATAGATGGAATTGTTTCCTTCAGCTAGTTCAGTGCTAATGTATAAAAACCAAAGCAAACCCATACCCTCCAATGTGTTTGAATTCATTTCTTATCTCCAGTGATTTGGGTTGTTTTTTTTTATCTAGGTAACATTGATTTACGTCATAGGTCATGCTTCAGGAGCCCTTTCAAGTGCTCTTCAAACACAAGCTGTCACACCACCCCACCACCAAGGCTGCAGGTTTTTCCACCACCAGCTCGATTCCCTTCACCGTTTTTTGCCCCCAGCCCCTTCCCTGTGGCAATCTCTGTTCTAAGACGTAAATCCAAGGACTGGTTTAGTCTAAAATTTGTGTTTTTACCTTAGGGCACTTTATCTCCCATATAGGTGCAAGATATCCAAGTGTTTTTGTTTCTTTTTCAGGCTTACTTCACTTGGCATTGAATCCTATCTGGTTCCATCCACTTTGTCCCGAAGGATGCAAAGTTATCTTTTTAATGAGATAGTATCATTCCATTGAGCATATATATTGGTTTCTTAATATAACAATGCCTTACTTTTAAGTGTAGCCTATGCTTTTCTAGTTTCCATGTGCTTCTGTGAATAAGAAGAGAATAACTTTATGAATTAGTTTGCATTTGCTCATATTCATGGCCTTTGTGTAGTATTGTTGCATCAGATAGTATTTTCTTTTTATTATTAGATGTACTGTTTACATCCTAAACAACTGTGTACCAGAGTTTCTTTTTGAGAACATGTTGAAATTCCTAAGTTTCAGGCTAAGTCAAGAAAAAAAATTTTTTGAAAAAAATAGAAGCACACATATTTAAAACTCACTATGCTAAATGTCTGGTAGCAGGGACAATGAACTGACATTTTTACTTTGTGATAATAAAAAATGTTCTTTTATTTATTTTAAATGCCTACTACTCAGTAAGTTCAAAAAGATAAAGATTTGAAAAATATGCTTTGTCTGATAAGGATATTGGTACTAAAGTTATTTATATTGAAACATGGTATTTCTCATAGAAATAAAGTGAATGTAAAGAGGGCAATATTAATCACCATAATTAACCAGTTTTCAAGTATATTAAGTTGTTCTTAGACCAATACTGGGCTTGAACTGTTTAGAGACAATGTATCTCCATATCCATTATCAACATGATGGATATGAACCTACTCAGTGCCAGGACTGCTGAATAAGAAATGTGGGAAAGCAATACCCATCTGATAAAGGATTGATATCAAGGGTATACAAAGCACTAGTTGAACTCTACAAGAAGAAAACATCCAACCCCATCAGAAAATGGGCCGAAGAAATGAATAGAAAGTTTTCCAGGAAAGAGATACGAATGGCTAAACGGTACATGAAAAAATGCTCTGCACCACTAATCATCAGGGAGATGCAGATCAAAACAACCATGAGATACCACCTCACACCACAGAGAATGGCACACATCCAAAGGAACAAAAGCAACTGCTGTTGGAGAGGATGTGGAGAGAAAGAGACCCTTCTACACTGCTGGTGGGAATGCCGACTGGTCCAGCCCCTTTGGAAAACAATATGGACGATTCTCAAAAAATTAGAAATTGAGCTTCCATTTGATCCAGCAATACCACTTCTGGGAATATATTCTGGAGAAAAAAAAAGTATAGTCGAAATGACATCTGCACTTATATGTTCGTCACGACACTGTTTACAATAGCCAGAAACTGGAAAAAAACCAAGTGCCTGAGAACAGATGACTGGTTAAAGAAACTTTGGTACATCTATACAATGGAATACTATGCAACTGTTAGAAAAGATGAAGTCATGCATCTGCATTTGTATGTTCATTGCAGCACTGTTTACAATAGCCAAAATCTAGGGAAAAACAGAGTGCCCCAAAACAGATGACTGGTTAAAGAAACTTTGGTACATCTACACAATGGAATACTATGCAGCTGTTAGAAAAGATGAAGTCATGAAATTTGTATATAAGTGGATCTACATGGAAAGTATCATGTTAAGTGAAATGAGTCAGAAAGAGAGGGACAGACATAGAAATATTGCATTCATCTGTGGAATATAAAATAACATAGTGGGAGACTAACACTAGTTGTAGAGTTGTAGGGTTGTAGAGATAAGGATTGGGAGGTCTGCCCCACAGCTTGGAAACTGGCCTCACATGCTGGGGGAAAAGGCAGCTCAGATAGAGAAGGGAACACCAAGTAGAGTATGTCAGGAGAACCCATTCAGGTTGGAAGATGCGAGCTGAAAGTAGACTATAGACTGAACATGATGGCCACTCAATACCTCTATTGCAAACTACAACACCCAAAAGGAGAGAGAACAAAGGGGAGTGCCCTGCCACAGAGGCAGGGTAGGGTGGTGGGGGATGGGGTAGGGGTGGTGAGAGGAGTACTTCGATCATTGGTGGAGGTGAATGGGCACTGGTGGAGGGATGGGTAAACGTTCACTCTGAGTAAAATGCAAACACAAAGTTCATAAGTTTGTAACTGTATCTCACAGTGATTCTCCAATAAAAAATTTAAAAAAAAGAAAAGATGAAGTCATGAACTTTGTATATAAGTGGATCAACATGGAAAGTATCATGCTAAGTGAAATGAGCCAGAAAGAGAGGGACAGACATAGAAAGATTGCACTCATCTGTGGAATATAAAATGGCAGAGTAGGAGACTAATACCCAAGAATAGTAGTATATAATACCAGGAGGTTGGCTCCATGGCTTGGAAGCTAGCCTCACACGCTGGGGGAAAGTCATCCCAGATAGAGAAGGGAACACCAAGTTAAATGTGATTGGAAATCCCGAGCGGGGAGGGAGATGCATGCTAAAAGTAGACTAGAGACTGAACATGATGGCCACCCAATACCCCTGTTGCAAACCACAAGACCCAGAAGGAGAGAGAGAACAAATTGGAATGCTCTGCCACAGAGGGGGAGCAGGGAGGGGGGGATGGGATAGGGGGGTGGGAGGGATACTGGGTTCATAAGTGGTGGAGAATGGACACTTGTGGAGGGATGGGCTCTCGAACATTGCATGAGGGAAAAACAAGCACAAAAATGTGTGAACCTCTAACTGTACCCTCACTGTGACTCACCAATTAAAAAATAAATAAATTATTTAAAAAAAGAAATGTGGGAAAGGATAAACAAGTTCTGGATATTTGGTGGCCCAGCATACTTCTACATTATACATATATCAGACGTTTAAGGATCAGAACTTTTCTTGGAATCAAACTCTGCAACACAGCAGAGGCCTGGCTTAAATTCTCGATGAAACATTAGGATCACATGTTTCCAAAATGACGAAAACATTGATCTGACAGGTGATTTTCTGTCACACTCGGCATTTATAAATTAATAAAGCTGATAAAATTTCAAAAAAAGGAAGCCATGATGGTGGATGGGTTGCTTTCTGGGTCCATGTCTGCTCCATCTGTCACTAGGGTCCTTCCATTCTAGACATGAGCTGGGTTAAGCTCATGTCCGCTGTCTCTCACCTTGGTTCATTCTTTCTACACCTAGTCACTGAGGTTTCTTCTTCGTTCCCCACAACATAAGGGAAGGAGGCATCTTCAGTGTGATGCGTCAGTCATACCAGACAAGAACGTAGGCACACAGCTCTCAAAAACTTTAGTTGGATGAACTTGGCAATATGATAATGAAGAAGTGTGAACACATGTTTCTGGGATCCAATAATTCTGGGATGAATACCTCCTGTTGCACTGTCCCACTTATTCACTAGGATTCCTTTCTGGGCTGGAACAAGAACTCTGAGGCTCTACTACGAATACTACTATGGTGTGCCTTGCACTCTCCCACAGCTATCTAGGAAATGTCGTCACCAGTGAGGTGGGGAGAATGTATAAAACTAGAAAGGGACCCAGGTAACTGACCAAAGCCACACAACCTTTCTCTTCTAGGTTAGAAAAGAGACTATAGAGGAAGCACAGTGCTGCCAACTGAACACCTTCCTGGGAAGATGCTCCTGCTCCTTCTGTTGATCTTTGCACTGTCCCCGAGAGCAGAGACAGGTAAGTGACCCTCCCACGCTCAAAGCCTGACCTGCTCCTACTTCTTCTGAATCTGACTATCCATTGTCTACTGGAACATTCTGAATCCACATCCGGGGACACATGAGTCCCTGAAGGATTATGTTGGATTCTTCATGAGCGGAGGGGAGGAGGCAGATGGAATAGAGAAGGGACCACTAAGAAAATGATGGCTAGAGGAACCAGCTGGGATGGGAGATGCGAGCCGAAAGTAGATAATGGAACAAACATGTTGACCTCTCAGTGTTTGTGTTGCAAGACATAATGCCCAAAATTAGAGAAAGAGTATTAGGAATTTTGTCTGCCACGGAGGCAGAGGGAAGGTGGGAAAGAGGGGGAGGTATACCCGGGATATCGGTAGTGGGGAATGTGCACTGAAGGAGGGGTGAGTGTTTGATCATTGTGAGATTGTAACCCAAACATGGAAGCTTGTAACTATCTCACGGTGATTCAATAAAATAAAATTTAAAAGAAAAAGAATTATGTTGGATTAAAAAAAAGAAAGAAACAGAAATGGTGGGAAACTCAACTGAAGAAGAGTTGGTGGGCACTACACTCTTGGTACCTGAAGAGAGACAGGGCTGTTCAGGGATGCCTCTAGAACAGATACCGGGATGCGTGGGAGATGGGGGTACAGGACGAGCTGGAATATAACAGACCCTCTAGTGGGTGGCATTGCTGTCCCCAAAGTTCTGTTTCTGCCTGGCTCTGTCCCAAGACCCCTCAATGCCGCTCACTAACTCTGTTCTCCTTCCATTCACTGAGCAGTGCCCCCTGGTCAAAGATGTACAAGTTCAATAGATCCAATCCTTCTGCTTCCTGAATCCAACCCACAGATACCTCCAAACTTCCTGAAGGCCCTCCTCAATGACCTCCAACCTAAAGGTCATTCCTACAGGCACCTGAAATAACAGAGCATCCACTGTGCTCACCTCAGGAATAAGCTGAAACGCACTCAGCTCCTGACCTCATTCTCCCACTAAAAGATGTTCCTGCTGAACATCACAAAATCAGAGATCTCAGAACCCAGCCAGGAGAGTAATGTGAGAGCCCCCAGACTCTGCGGTCCCTAAGACAGACATCTCCCTCTTCTTTTTGAATGAACTCTCTGGCTGAGCTGCTGCTTATCCCCTTGTTGTGTGTTTGGGGCCTGGGACGGAATGGGATGTGAAGCTCGCGCTGCCAAAAAAAACTCTGAACCCCAGACCACCCGCTGCCATGAGCCTACAGTGAAAGTAGCAGGGCCATGGAGGGGGTGCATACACACACACATACACACACACACCTGACATCTCCTCAGGGGATATCATTGGGGGACATGAAGCCAAACCGCACTCCCGACCCTACATGGCATACCTGAAGATCCACGATCAGAAGTCTGAAATATTCCGATGTGGTGGGTTCCTGATCCAAGAGGACGTAGTGATGACGGCCGCTCACTGTAATGGCAGGTGAGGAGACACACAGCTACAGTCCCCAGGGGACCCTGGGTGGGGAGCCCTGCTTCTGCCCAGACACTCCCCAGCTCCAGGGACAGTGAGCCAGGAGAGTCTTCATGGGAGGGATGGGCAGGTTCCTGAGGACAGGACCACTCTCGTGCAGAGGCTGCAGGGATTCTGCCCTGCCTACGAATTAGCACCCAGAGGCAAACAATGCCATTTCACGTTTTGCTGGTTCCACTCACCCCTGGGAAAAACAAGTACAGGGACCATAAATTCCAACAAACCCTCAGCTGCTGAGAATCAGAGCTCCCAATGTAGTGCCCTGTCCCTCAGGTCCTTAAACTGGTCCTCTGCTGCAAACCCACATGCTGTGCTCTGTCTGGGACCATGCATCCTGTGTGCTCTTTGTGCAGAAAAATCGAGGTGCTCCTGGGTACCAACAACATTGGCAAAATAAGGAACTGTCTCAGGAAGAAGATCTCTGTGATAGAAGCCTTCCCTCATGAGGGCTATAATATATATACTAACGCCAATGATATCATGCTGCTGAAGGTAAGAAAGTGCTGAAACTGACTTGAAGTGGATCCCTGTTTCCCTCCCACTGACATCTGTGTCCCTCCTCTTATCCAATGTCTGTCATTTTTGGTGGCTGACAAAGACTAAGACAAGCATCCCATTCGGGGGTTGAGTCCAGGAGCTGTATAGTGAGCTAGACACTCTCTCTCTCTCTCTCTCTCTCTCTCTCTCTCTCTCTCTCTCTCTCTCTCTCCCTCTCTCCTCACAGCTGGAAAAAAAGGTTAGGTTGACCAACAAAATCAATCTCCTGAGCCTGCCAGATCCACAAACCCGCCTGGGGCCAGGACAGTGGTGCAGTGTGGCTGGCTGGGGACAAACCACCTCCAAGGGAAAGGCTTCTAAAAAACTGATGGAGGTGGAGCTGAAAGTACAAAATGAAGAGAGGTGCAAAAGAATCTACAAAAATTACAACCCGACCACTCAGCTGTGTGCAGGAGATGAGAACGAAAAAGATGCCATGAAGGTGAGATCAGTGACTACAAACTTGACTAAGGAGACAGGGCAGATTGGGGAGCAGTGGAGGCCTAGTCACTGGACAGTGAGGACTCCTTATCCTTGGGGAGATTCCCTCTAGCAGGAAAAGAAGGCCACCTGGTGAGGAAGAACCAGACCTCTGTCAGCCTTCAAGGGCCTTTGGGGATGGCACACGGGGTCTCCCAGAGACAATCCCAGTATCTGAGCACAAGCAGGTGGGGTGTCCCTCATCATTTGGTAACTCTGACAAGTGGATGTCAGAGTTAGTCCCACCAGATTATTGTCTGAGGCCCCCACACTGAGTTAAACCAACTGGTTGTTCCAGACCCAACAGGAAATGGCCTTGGTTCTGGGAGGGGGCAAAGGAAGCAGGCCTCTGGGGTGAGGTACCCTGACAATGTCCAGGGTCAGCCCCTGACAGCTGGGCCCTGGCCTGCCAGCTTTGGCCTGGGGCAGGAGGAGACAGACCAATCCTTCCCTCACCTCCACAGGGAGACTCCGGAGGTCCTCTCGTGTGTGACAATGTAGCTCAGGGCATCGTGTCCTATGGAGACAAAAACGGAAATCCTCCAGGCATCTACACCAGAATCTCCTTTTTCCTGCCCTGGATAAAGAAAACGCTGAGAAGAATGTAACGTCAGCTTCCCATGCCTCCTCTGAAAAGGTCCAGCGCCTCCTGGGGAGGGGCCCACAGCTCAGTAAAATCTTTACTAGCATCAACCTCTTGTTCATGTGTGAGCCTCACTCATAGGGCAGCTCTGTGCTCAGGAGTTCAGGGATGCAGTTCGACTGTTTACTTCTTTCTCCACTCCCCAACCCCCAGCCCTGAAGAACTGTCCTAGTCATGAAGCCCACCCACATCATCCCCTCTGTCCCCTTGCCAGAGTTAGACTGACCACCGAGGAGGAGGAAGCACAGGCTGGACTGAGGCTCAGGGGACTCCCCTGTTGTGTGTATCATCACCCCCACACCCACTCTCACCCCTGAGAGCTGAGTCCCAGGCCCTTCCCCACCCCTCAAGCTCAGGCTCAGCTCAGCCTCCAGTCTCCCAGACACTTCCTCATCCTGCTCCCATGGAGCTCTCAGTCCCCCTGTTCCATCCAGGACACACTGCCCTAAGCTGCCTCTTCTCTGTGCCACCCACAGAGACCCCCCAGACTCCCTCTGGCACTAGCAGGGTTTCCTACTGAGGATGGGCCCCAGGGGGACTCATAAGGACTCTCTATGATGGCCCAGCAGGGGGGTCCATAACCCTCAGGCACTCACAGGACAGACCAGCTCAGCCTCACCTCCATCCCTGTCCCAGAGTTCTTCAGAGGACTTGGGGTCTGTCCCTCTGATCACCACTGGCCCGTGCTGGCCCCTCAGTCACTGAGGTGGAAGGTCCTTCTCTGCAGTGGGACAGGACTCAGGATTGTCCATCCAGCAGCAGCACAGACACTCTGTGGCCCTAGCAGTGCTGGAGAGACACAGGAGCCCAGCAAGTCCCAGATGAAAACTGCCCAGTCCTCGGACTCCTGCTCCCTCCTGCACAGAGTCCTAGTGGGACATGCCCGTGATCCGATCTGTGTCTCTGTTTGATGCTGGGATTATCCGTGTGTGTGATCACAGGGACCTAGATCAGTGGCACAGGAGGAAAGTGGGGCCCTATAAAGAGTACTGCAGGAGAGGTCAATAGTTGGAACGAACCACAAGTTTGTGGAAGGTTTGAGGTAGGTAAGAGAAGAGGCCGCTATGACAATAAGAGCTGGGCATCATCACGATGGACAAGATCTGAGGCTTAAAAGTAGGTAAAGGATATTCTTCAAAACCTTTCAGTGTCAATATTGAAAACCACAATGCCCCAAATTGGAGAGAGACTGGGGAGTGACAGAAAGAGTGAGTGAGTCAGTGAGAGAGAGAGAGAGAGAAAGAGAGAGAGAGAGAGAGAGAGAGAGAGAGAGAGAGAGAGAGAGAGAGAAGAAAAGTGCCTGCCATGAGGGAGGCAGATAGTGGGGGATGGGGTGTGATGGGACAGAACCTGGGGACACTGGTACTGGGAAGTGTACACTGGTGGATGGATGGGTATTGGAATGCGGTATTACTGAAATCCAATCTGAAAGGCTTTGGAATGCTCTAAAATAAATAAATAAATAAATAAATATCCTGAGGGGGGGAAAAAAGGTGGAGTGGCCTGAAGGCAATCTGCCCCCTCAGAGGAGAGCGAGGCAGGGGACAGTTTCCCTTCTGCCCTGGAGGCAACAGCAGGAATGTGCTGCCACAGATCTGAGGGACAGGAAACCCGCCCTCTGTCTGAAGACGGGATCAGAGTCTGACTCTCACGGCCACCACTGGCAGAGACAGGATCCCCCTTCCTGCTAGCTCGGCCTGAGCACTGTCAGACTCAGGGTGCTGCCCCAGAAGTGCAGGAATGACTCCTTAGACACACATTTGTGCTACATTCAGGGCTCCAAACAGAAGACTCGAGGGAAAGGACGCTCGAGGCCAGATTTGGGCCCTAGGAATGCCCCTGATATCCTTCTTCTGTTCATTTCTTCTCCCCATTTTTTGATGGAGTTGAACTTTTTTTTTCTTGTACAATTCTACTAGTGTCTTGTATATCCTGGATGTGAATCCCTTAACAGATGGGTATTGGGTAAATATTCTTTCCCAGTCTGTGGGCTCTTTCTGTATTTTGGTCACTGTTCCTTTTGAAGTGCTGGTGGAGGGGTGGGTGTTTGATCATTGTATGATTGTAACCCAAATAGGAAATCTTGTAATTATCTCACGGTGATTCAATAAAATTTTTTAAAAATATATATTTCTAGAATGAAAAACTGGTTTTCCCTTTATTCTTTGTACATTAGCTACTGTGTCTCAGCTGAGAGCCAAATCCACCTCTGTTCTATTCTGCTCATATTTCTTCACACGAGGTTTTCTCCTTCCTCCTCTTTGCCACCTTCCACTACCTCCTCCAAAGTCCTCATTATTCATGCTATGGCTGAGATTGTCCCGTTTCTGTATCTCTTCTGTCAGTTATGACCTCACATGCAGCTTCATGTACCCTACGGGCAAAATCTACCCCCTAAGCTAAGCAGACAGAACCCCTTTCAGCTTGTCTATTGCTTGTCATGCTAAAAAAGCTTCCAGTTATAGAAGATCATTGATGCCCATCCAAGTAATAGCTGCCTGTTGAGTAAAGGAGGGAATCTCAGCTGCTTCATCAGACAACACTGTCTTTGCTACTAATTAGTGAACAGCAAACATATAACAACCAACCAGGGTCAAGTGCAGGAGATTTAGAAGTAAACAGGGCAGTCACTGTCCATGCCGTCTTAATGCTGACAGCCTTCATAACTTCTATCACAATGGCCTGAAATCCCTTTTCCTCCCAGGTTGGTCAGATCAGACTGAATCAGTGTGGTAAATGCATGCAAATGAAAAGCATCCTCTTCAGGAATAATGAGGATTATGAGTCTGGCATTGTCCAATTTTTATGTGCATTGTCATGTCTGACCCAAAGCAGCAGTGTGAGGAGCTGGAGATGAAGTTTCCCTTCCTGTAGAAGGCAGCATCCATTCCAGGGTGAAGGAGCTTTACAGGGAGGGAAGATAGCAAGGCAGCTATTTCATCGGACCTGTGGGTTGAAAGTTCAGTGTAATTCTGACCAGGGACTACCAAAAGTACCACAGCTAGTTATCTTTCCTGAGGTCTATCCAGTCAGGAGGCTCACACGGTGTCATAAAGGTCGAATAAAGGCCCCTTGGTGGTTCTTGCCACAGCCTTGCTCTCCAAAGTCACAGTGGCCTCAGAGTCACCCCAGCACTTTGCTTGGAGGCCAAGCCTGAATATCAGATTCTTTGTGGATATGGTTCAGACTAATCAGACCTGCCAGCCCTCTTTAAACACCAATCACGGGTGCTTTGACAGTTTAGTCCCCAACCAAAAGACACAGACACTTAACTCCTTTCCCACAAGGACAGTATCTCTCCCTGGTTTCCTGACCTTCAGGGACATGACTTTTCACATCTTTTTGTCCACAATGACAGACTGCTACAAGCAGATCTTGACTATGTGCATAACAAGAGAGGACAGTTGACTTTATATACTGTTTGAAACAGAGATACCAAAATCATGCTCAAGAAGTTAAAATAGGGACTAAAATTATATTATAGTACTGTAGCACTGTCCTGCCATTGTTCAGCAATTTGCTTGAGTGAGCACCAGTAACGTCTCCATTGTAAAACTTGTTGTTACTGGTTTTGGCATATTGAATATGCCACAGGGAGATTGCCAGGCTCTGCCATGTGAGTGGGATACCTCGGTAGATTGCCAGGCTCTCCAAGAGGGATGAAGGAATTGAACCCAGGACGGCCACAACAAGGCTAATGCCCTACCACTGTGCTATCGCTCCAGCCCAACACAAGGTGAATGTAAAGCTGGCAATTTTAATCACCATAATTTACCAGTTTTCAACTATATTCAGTTATTCTTAGACAAATACTGGGCTTAAACTACTTAGAGACAATGTACATCCATGGACTGGAGCAATAGCACAGCGGGTAGGGCATTTGCCTAGCATGCAGATGACCTGGGTTTGATTCCCCTGTCCCTCTTGGAGAGCCCAGAAAGCTACCGAGAGTATCCCGCCCACACGGCAGAGGCTGGCAAGCTATCCATGGTGTATTTGACATACCAAAAACAGTAACTAGTAGTCTCACAATGGAGTCATTACTGGTGCCCTCTGGAGGAAACCGATGAAGAACAGGATGACTATGCTACAGTGGTACAGTATATCCATATCCATTATCAACATGATGGATATGAACCTACTAGGTGCCAGTACTACTGAATAAGATATGTGGAAAAAGATAGACCAGTCCTGGGTATTTGATGGCCTAGCATGTGTCTATACCTCACATACATCAGACATTTAAGAATCAGAACTTTTCTTGGAATCAAACTCTACATCACAAGAGAGGCCTGGCTTAAGTTCTCTGGATGAAACATTAAGATCACATGTTTCCCAAATTGACGACAGGTGAACTGACAGGTGATTTTCTGTCACTCGCGGAAATTATATATTAATGAAACTGTTAAAATGCCCAAGAAACGAAACCATGATGATGGATGAGTTTCTTTCTGGGTCCATGTCTGCTTCATCTTTCACCAGGGCCCTTCCATTCTAGACATGAGCTGGGTTAAGCTCATGTCAGCTAACTCTAACCGTGGTTTTTTTCTTTCTACACCTAGTCACTGAGGTTTCTTCTTCGTTCCCCGCAACATTAGGTTTCAAAGGGAGGATGCATCTCCAGTGCACTGCATCAGTCATAGCACAGACAAGAACACAGACACACAGCTCTCAAAGACTTTAGTTGGATGAACTTAGCAATATGATGATAAAGAAGTGTGAACACATGATTCTAGGATCCAATAATTCTAGGAAAGATACCTCTTGTTGCACTCCCAACTTATTTATTAGGATTCCTTTCTGGAAGGAAACAAGTGCTCTGAAGCTCTACTTTGACAGCTAGTATGGTATGCGTTGCACTCTCCCACAGCTACCTAGGAAATGTCACCATTGAGGTGAGAAGAATGTAGAAAACTATAAAAGGACTCAGGTAACTAGCAAAGCCACAGAACTTTTCTCTCCTAGGTTAGAAAAGAGACTATAGAGGAAGCACAGTGCTGCCAACTGAACACCTTCCTGGGAAGATGCTCCCGCTCCTTCTGCTGAGCCTTGCTCTGTCCCCCAGGGCAGAGACAGGTGAGTGACCCTCCCACGCTCAAAGCCTGACCTGCTCACTAGGGATGCTCCTGCTTCTTCTGAATCTAACTATCTATTGTCTACTGGAACATTTTGAACCCACATCCAAGGACACATGAGTCCCTCAAGGATTATGTTTGATTAAAAAAAGAAAGAAAAAGAATGGTGGGAGGCTCAACTGAAGAAGAGTTGGTGGGCACTACTTTCCTGGTACCTAAAGATAGACAGGGCTGTTCAGGGATGCCTCTGCAACAGATACCGGGGTGCATGGGAGGTGGAGGTGCAGGAAGAAATGGGACATAATGGACTCCATAGTCAGTGGCACTGAGGTCCCTAAAGGTCAGTTATTGCCTGGCTCTGTCCCAAGGTCCCTCAATGCCTCTCACTAACTCTGCTCTCCTTCTAGGCACTGAGAAGTGCCCCGTTATCAAAGATGTACAAGTTTAACAGATCCAATCCTTCTGCTTTCCAAATCCCACCCCACAGATACCTCCAAACATCCTCAAGGCCCATTGAGGTCATTCCTACAGGAACCCCAAATAACAGAGCACCCACTGTGGTCACCTCAGGATTAAGCTGAAACACACTCAGCCCATGACCTCATTCTCCCTCTAGAAAGATGGACATCACAAAAATCAGAGATCTCAGAATCTAGCCAAGATAGTAATGTCAGGAGCCCCCAGACACTGTGGTCCCTAAGACAAATATCCCCTGCCATTCTTTGTAAATGAATTCATTGGGTCAGCAGCTGCTCATCCCCTTGGTGTGTGTTCAGGGACTGGGATGGAATGCGATGTGAAGCTCACCCTGCAAAGAGAAACTCTGAACCCCAGACCGCCCCGATGCTCTGAGCATTCAGTAGCAGGGCCATTGAGGGGATGCGCACACACACACAGACACACACATAACTGACATTTCCTCAGGGGATATTATTGGGGGACATGAGGCCCAACCGCACTCCCGGCCCTACATGGCATACCTGAAGATCTATGAGCAGAAGTCTAAAACATTCCAATGTGGTGGGTTCCTGATCCAAGAGGACGTGGTGATGACGGCCGCTCACTGTAATGGCAGGTGAGGAGACACACAGCTACACTCCCCAGGGGGTCCTGAGTGGGGCGCCCTGCCTCTGCCCAGACACTCCCCAGCTCCAGGGACAGTGAGCCAGGAGAGTCTTCATGGGAGGGCTGGGCAGGTTCCTGGGGACAGGGCCACTCTCGTGCAGAGGCTTTCAGGGATTCTGCCCTGCCTACACATTAGCACCCAGAGGCAAACAATGCCATTTCAGGGTTTTGCTGGTTCCACCCACCCCTGGGAACCACCAGTACAGGGACCATTATTTCCATAAAATCCCTCAGCTGCTGAGAATCAGAGCTCCCAGCGTAGTCCCCTGTCTCTTGGGGTCCTTAAACTGGCCCTCTGCTGCAAACCCACCTGTTGAGCTCTGTCTGGGACCATGCATCCTGTGTGCTCTTTGTGCAGAAAAATCGAGGTGCTCCTGGGTACCAACAACATTGGCAATATAAAGAACTGTCTCAGGAAGATCTCTGTGAAAGAAACCTTCCCTCATGAGGGCTATAATAAAGATACTCACTCCAATGATATCATGTTGCTGAAGGTAAGAAAGTGCTGAAACTGACTTGCTCTGAACCCCTATATTCCTCCCACTGACATCTATGCCGCTCCTGCTACCCAGCACCCCTCATTTCCGGTGACTGACAAGACTAAGACATGCACCCCATGTGGGAGTTGAGGGCTAGGAGCTGTACACTGAACTGAAACGCCACCTCTCTCTCTCTCTCTCTCTCTCTCTCTCTCTCTCTCTCTCTCTCTCTCTCTCTCTCTCTCTCTCTCTCTCTCTCTCTCTCCTCGCAGCTGGATAAAAAGGTCAGGTTGACCAACAAAATAAATCTCCTGAAACTGCCAGATCCACAAACCCGCCTGGAGCCAGGACAGTGGTGCAGTGTGGCTGGCTGGGGACGAACCACCCACAGGGAAAAGTTTTCTAACAAACTGATGGAGGTGGAGCTGAGAGTGCAAAAGGAAGAGAGGTGCAAGAGATTCTACGAAAATTACAACCCTACCATTCAGCTGTGTGCAGGAGACAAGAAAGGAATGAATTCCATGAAGGTGAGATCAGTGACTGCCAAACTTGAGTCAGGAGAAAGGGCAGATTGGGAAGCAGTGGAGGCCTAGTCACTGGACAGTGGGGACCCCGCATCCTCTGGGGTGATTCTCTCTAGCAGGAAAAGAGGGACACCTGGTGAGGAAGAGCCAGACCTCTGTCAGCCTTCAAGGGCCTTTGGGGATGGCACATGAGGTCTCCCAGAGAGAATCCCAGTATCTGAACACAAGAATGTGGAGTGTCCCTCATCATTTGGTTATTCTGACAAGTGGATGTCAGAGTTACTCCACCAGATTATTGTCTGAGGCCCCCACACTGAGTGAAACCGACTGGTTGTTCCAGATCCAACTGGAAATGGCCTTGGTTCTGGGAGGGGGCAAAGAAAGCAGGCCTCTGGGTTGAGGTACCCTGACAATGTCCAGGGTCAGCCCCTGACAGCTGGGCCCTGGCCTGCCTGCTTTGGCCTGGGGCAGGAGGAGACAGACCAATCCTTCCCTCACCTCCACAGGGAGACTCCGGAGGTCCTCTCGTGTGTGACAACGTAGCTCAGGGCATCGTGTCCTTTGGAGACAAAAAAGGAAATCCTCCAAGTTTCTACACCAGAATCTCCTTTTTTCTGCCCTGGATAAACGAAACGCTGAGAAGAATGTAACATCAGCTTCTCATGCCTCCTCTGAGAAGGTCCAGCGCCTCCTGGGGAGGGGCCCACAACTCAGTAAAATCATTAGTACCATCAACCTCTGGTTCATGTGTGACCCTCATTCCTAGGGCAATTATGTGCTCAGGAGTTCAATGATGCAATTCAACTGTTTACTTTTTTCCCCTCCGCAAACCCCCAGCAGAGCAGCCCCCAGTCATGTTGCCCACCCATATCTGTCTCCTCTGTCCCCGTGTAAGGGTTAGACTTACCTCTGAGGAGGAGGAAGCACAGGCTGTCCTGAGGCTTAGGGGAATTCCCCTGTTGTGTGTATCACCATACTCAAGACCCCCATTCTGAGAGCTGAGTCCCAGGCCCTTCCCCACCCCTCAGAGCTCAGGCCCAGCTCAGCCTCCAGTCTCCCGGACACTTCCTCATCCTGCTCCCATGGAGCTCTCAGTCCCCCACCCCCACCCAGGACACACTGCCTTAAGCTGCCTCTTCTCTGTGCCACCCACAGAGACCCTCAGAACTCCCTGTGGCACTAGCAGGGTTTCCTACTGAGGATGGGCCCCAGGGGGCTCATATGGACCCTCTATGATGGCCCAGCAGGGGAGTCCATAACCCTCAGGCACTCACAGGACAGACCAGCTCAGCCTCACCTCCATCCCTGTCCCAGAGTTCTTCAGAGGACTTGGGGTCTGTCCCTCTGATCACCACTGGCCCGTGCTGGCCCCTCAGTCACTGAGGTGGAAGGTCCCTCTCTGCAGTGGGGCAGTACTCAGGATTGTCCATCCAGCAGCAGCACAGACACTCTGTGGCCCCAGCAGTGTGGGAGGGACACAGGAGTCCAGGAAGTCCCAGAGTGGAAACTGCCCAGTCCTCGGACTCCTGCTCCCTCCTGCACAGAATCCTAGTGGGACACATCCGGGATCCGATCTGTGTCTCTGATGCTGTGACAGTCCGTGTGTGTGATCACAGGTATCTGGAGCCGTGGTGCAGCAGGAAAGTAGGGGCTTAAAATGGGTCCTGCAGGATAGGTCAATAGTTGACAAGTGTGTGGGTGGCAGGAGGTAGGTAAGATAGAGAAGAGGCCGCTATGACAATAAGAGCTGGGAATGATCATGCTGGACAAGATCTGAGGCTTAAAACGAGGTTAGGTATATTCTTGATCACCTTTCAGTATCAATATTACAAACCACAATGCCCAAAAGGAGAGAGACCAGAGGGGCGGGTGGAGGGGGACAGAAAGAGAGAGTGAGTGAGGGAGAGAGAGTGTGTGTTAGAGAGAGACAAAGAGTGAGGTAGAAAAAAAGTGCCTGCTATTGGGGAGGCAGATGGGGTGGGGGGAAGGATGGGGCGGAACCTGGGGACACTGGTGCTGGGAAATGTACACTGGTGGAGGGATGGGTGTTGGAATGCTGTATTACTGAAATCCAATCATGAATGGCTTTGGAATGCTCTAAAAAAATTTGAATGTCATTAGGATGAAAGAAGGGAGCCTGCAGGCAGTCTCTCAGTTCAGAGGAGAGCAGAGAGGCAGGGGGCAGTTTCCCTTCTGCCCTGGAAGCAACAGCAGGAATGTGCTGCCACAGATCTGAGGGGCAGGAAACCCGCCCTCTGTCTGTAGACGGGATCAGAGTCTGACTCTAACGGCCACCACTGGCAGAGACAGGATCCCACTTAGCTCGGCCTGAGCACTGTCAGACTCAGGGTGCTGCCCCAGAAGTGCAGGAATGACTCCTTAGACACACATTTGTGCTACATTCAGGGCTCCAAACAGAAGACTCGAGGGAAAGGACACTCAAGGCCAGATTTGGGCCCCAGGAATGTCCCTGATTTCCTCCTAACCAACAACCTACCCAGGGGGTGGGAAAAACAAGACCATAGGGGTGGCCACTCATTCCTTCCCTCCTGCATCCCGGGATGCTCCAGGGACCCTCGTGTGGACAATACAATCCAAGACATTTTCTCCATTGAAAAAAATAACAGAAGACATCCAGGTCTCACCTTGGTCCTAAACTCTTTGGAGCAAGAGAACCAGAAAGGATCACGAGCCAGTTCAGCCCCTCTGGACTGGTCATTTTTTGTCAATGAAGACTCCAGATAAGCCTGCCATGAAGGCTGCTGTGAGCTCACTGTCACTGTACTGTCATCCCGTTGATCATCGATTTGCTGGAGCGAGCACCAGTAACGTCTCCATTGTGAGACTTGTTGTTACTGTTTTTGGCATATCAAATATGCCACGGGCAGCTTGCCAGGCTCTGCAATGCGGGTGATATACTCTCCGTAGCTTGCCGGGTTGTCCGAGAGGGGTGGAGGAATCGAACCCAGGTCGGCCATGTGCAATGCAAATGCCCTACCCGCTGCACTATTGCTCCAGCCCATTTTACATATATTTTATAATATATGTGGATAGAGATCGAGATATATAAACTGCTTTTAAACCAGGTTAGAAGGGGGCCGGAGCGATTGCACAGTGTGTAGGGCATTTGCCTTGCACACGGCCGAACCGGGTTCGATCCCCGGCATCCCATATGATCCTCCAAGCACTGCCAGGAGTAATTCCTGAGTGCAAAGCCAGGAGTAACCCCTGAGCATCGCTGGGTGTGACCCAAAAAGCAAAAAAACAAACAAACAAACAAATAAAACATGTTAGAGGGATAGGATGCAGTTCCATGGCAGATAGTTTGTCTTGCAGGGTGAGACTGGATTTGATCCTTGGCATCCTATTTTTCCACTTCCCACCCACCAAATATTACAGAAACAGGTTACATAATGCCTTCTGTACAGATGTTTTAAGGCAAGTTGGATCATGAGTAAAATAGCTGCAAAACATTTTTAATTCCACTGCTTACTAAGTCATCGATTTAACAAAGTAAGACCCTCCATGAAGCAGATTTCCCATTTCAACACTGAATGCCATGGCCTGCTTCCTACCTCTCTTGTTTTTCTAACACTTGTCACACTAGAGCGGAAAGCAGGAAAGCAGCTCATGTAATAGGCCCATTTCCAGGCTGAGAGCAAATGTGACGATAAATTAAACTGTAGAGAAAGCTGGCAAAATAAACTACTTATGTTTACTTCTTTCATGAAGCTTTTCTCATATAAAATTTATCTGAAAATATCTTTAAATCTTCTAAAGCTAACTATTCTCTCCTTGCCATTAAAAAAAAAGTCCTTCTAATTTCAGAAACTAAGTAAGATGTACAATGTCAAGTGAGAGTATTCACTCATCCAATTTTAGTTTGCAGTGAGCTCAGAAAATATTTATTTCTCAAATGAGAAACTGGTTTTCCTTAATTCTTTGAACTATACCTCTTTCTGGGTGCCTGACCTTCAGGGACATGACTTCTCACATCTTATTGTCCAAAATGACAGACCTCTTCTGCCCCACGGCTTGGAAACTGGCCTTACCTGCTGGGGAAAAAGGCAGCTCAGATAGAGAAGGGAACACCAAGTAGAGGATGTTGGGAGGACCCACTCAGGTTGGAAGATGCAAACTGAAAGTAGACTATAGATCGAACATGAAGGCCACTCAACACCTCTATTGCAAACTACAACACCCAAAAGGAGAGAGAACAAAAGGGAATTCCCTGCCCCAGAGGCAGGGTGGGGTGGTTGTGGATGGGGTAAGGGTGGTGAGAGGGATACTGTGATCATTGGTGGAGGTGAATGGGCACTGGTGGAGGGATGGGTAAACAATCACTGTATGAGTGAAATGCAAACACAAAAGTTCATAAGTTTGTAACTGTACATCACAGTGATTCTCTAATAAAAAATTATTAAAGACTGACAGACCTCTGCAAGCACAATATCTTTTTTTTTTCAATTCAAATGTTTTATTTTTTTTTTTATGCCTTCATACAAGTAAATATCCTTACAAAATAAGTGTTATTTGGTCATGTGATTTTGTTTTTTTTTATTTTTTTTAAATTTTTTATTGTGGAAAGTTACAAAGTTACAAAGTTTTCAGGTTTAAATCTCAGTTATACAATGCTCGAATACCCATCCCTTCACCAGTGCTCATATTCCACCACCAAGAATCCCAGTATAGCTCCACCCCGCCCCCTCACATCCCAAACCCCCCCACGCCCCTAGCCCCCCCCACCCTAAGCCCCCCCCCCCGCCTGTGTAACTAATAAATCTCTATGCCACGAAACAAGAGAATCTAGAAGAAATGGATAAATTCCTCGACTCCTATAATCTCCCAAGGCTGAACCAAGAAGACCTGGAGTACCTGAATAGTCCAATTAACATCAAGGAAATTGAAATGGTAATCAAAAGTCTCCCCAAAAACAAAAGCCCAGGTCCAGACGGATTCACTAGTGAGTTCTTCCAAACATTTAAAGAGGACCTTTTGCCAGTCCTTCTCAAGCTCTTCCAGGAAATTGAAGAAACAGAAACCCTCCTTAACAGTTTCTATGAGGCTCATATCTCTCTAATACCAAAAGCAAACAAAGACACCACAAAAAAAGAAAACTACAGGCCAATATCCCTGATGAACACAGATGCAAAAATTCTCAACAAAATATTAGCAAATAGAATTCAACAACTCATCAAAAAGATCATACACCACGACCAAGTGGGATTCATCCCGGGGATGCAAGGATGGTTTAACAATATCTTAAAGATCTTGACTATGTGCATAACAGAGACTATTGATTTCATATATTGTTTGAAACAGAGATAACAAAATCATGATCAAGAAGTGAAAATTGGGACTAAAAGTATATTAATGCACTGTAGCACTGTATTCCCATCATTCATCAATTTGCTCCAGTGGGCACCAGTAACATCTTCATTGTGAGACTTGTTTTTACTGTTTTTGGCATATCGAATATGCCACAAGGAGCTTGCCAGGCTCTGCAGTGCAGGCAGGATACTCTCGGTAGCTTGTTGGACTCTCCAAAAGGAATGTAGGAATCGAATCCCAGTCAGCCACATGCAAGGCAAATGCCCTACCCGCTGTGCTATCACTCCAGCCCAAAGTGAATGTAAAGATGGCCATTTTTATCACCATATATAACCAGTTTATATTAAGTTATTCTTAGACAAACACTGGGCTTGAACTATTTAGAGACAATATACATCCATATCCATTATCAACATGATGGATATGAACCTACTCAGTGCCAGGATGACAGGACGGCTGAATAAGAAATGTGGGAAAAGGATGGACAGTTCTGGGTATTTGGTGGCTTCGCATACGTCTATACTCCACATATATCAGAAGTTAGGGGCTGGAGCAATAGCACAGCAGGTAGGGTATTTGCCTTGCATGCAGCTGACCCGGATTAGATTCCCAGTATCCCATATGGTCCCCTGAGCACCACGAGGAGTGGTTCCTGAGTTCAGAGCCAGGAGTAACCCCTGTGCATCATCAAGTATGATCCCCTCCCCAAAAAAGCACATATATCAGAAGTTGTTTTAGAATCAATCTCTGCATCATGGGGGAGGCCTGGCTTAAGTTCTCTGGATGAAATATTAGGATCACATGTTTCCAGAATTGACAAAAACTTTGATCTGACAGGTTATTTTCTGTCACTCTCGGCATCTGTATATTAATAAAGTTGTTAAAATTCCCAAGAAAGGAAGCTATGATGGTGGATGAGTTTTTTTTCTGGGTCCATGTCTGCTCCATCTGTCACCAGGACCCTTCGATTATTAACATGAGCTGAGTTGAGTTCATGTTGGCTGCCTGTCATCGTGGTTCATTCTTTCTACATCTGGTCACTGAGGTTTCTTCTTCGTTCCCACAACACTAGCTTTCAAAAGGAGGATGCATCTTCTGTGCATTGCATCAATCATAGCAGACAAGAACATAGACACACAGCTCTCAAAGACTTTAGTTGGATGGACTTGGCAACATGATGACAAAGAAGTGGGAACACATGTTTCTGGGATCCAATAATTCTGGGATGAATACCTCTTGTTGCACTTCCCCACTTATTCATTAGGATTCATTTCTGGGCTGGAACAAGTGCTCTGAGACTCTACTTGACTATACTATGGTCTGCATTACACTCTCCGACAGCTACCTCGGAAATGTCGTCACCAATGAGGTGGGGAGAATGTATAAAACTATAAAAGGACTCAGGTAACCAAGAAAAGCCACAGAACTTTTCTCTCCTAGGTCTAAAAAGAGACCATAGAGGAAGCACAGTGCTGCCAACTGAACACCTTCCTGGGAAGATGCTCCTGCTCCTTCTGCTGATCTTTGCATTGTCCCCATGGGCAGAGACAGGTGAGTGACCCTCCCATGCTCAAAGCCTGACCTGCTCACTAGGGATGCTCCTACTTCTTCTGAATCTTACTATCCATTGTCTACTGGAACATTCTGAACCCACATCCCAGGACACATGAATCCCTCAAGGATCATGTTGGATTAAAAAAATGAAAGAAAAAGAAATGTTGGGAGGCTCAATTGAAGAAAAGCTGGTGGGCACTTCTCTCCTGGTACCTGAAGAGAGACAGGGCTGTTCAGCGATGCCACTGCAACAGATACCGGGGTATGTGGGAGGTGGGGGTACAGGAGGAGCTGGAACATAACAGACCCCTTAATGGGTGGCACTGCTGTCCCCAAAGGTCTGTTTCTGCCTGGCTCTGACCCTAGGCCCCTCAATGCCTCTCACTAACTGTTCTCCTTCCAGGCACTGAGCAGTGCCCCCTTTTCAAAGCTGTACAAGTTTAACAGATCCAATCCTTCTGCTTCCCAAATCCCACAAACGGATACCTCCAAACTTCCTCAAGGCCTTCCTCAATGGCCTCCGACCTTCAGGTCACTCTTACGGGAACCCCCAGAACAGATCACCTACTTGACCACCTCAGGATTAAGCTGAACCAGTCAGCCCCTGATCTTATTCTCCCTCTAGAAAGATGTTCCTGCTGAAAATCAGAGATCTCAGAATCTAGCCAGGACAGAAATGTCAGGAGCCCCCAGACTCTGTGATCCCTAAAACAGACATCGCCCTCCCACTCTTTGTGAATGAACTCACTAGCTGAGCTGCTGCTTATCCCCTTGGTGTGTGTTTGGGGCCTGGGATGGAATGAAATGTGAAGCTCGCTCTCCCAAGAAAAAGTCTGAAGCCCAGACCACCACTCTGCCCTGAGCCTCTGAGCCTACAGTGAAGACGGCAGGGCCACGGAGGTGGTGCGCGCGCTCACTCACACACACACACACACACACACACACACACACACCCCTCTCACATTTTCAGGTGATATCATTGGGGGACATGAGGCCAAACCGCACTCCCGGCCCTACATGGCATACCTGAAGATCCAGCCTCCACCATTCCGATGTGGTGGGTTCCTGATCCAAGAGGACGTAGTGATGACGGCCGCTCACTGTAATGGCGGGTGAGGAGACACAGAGCTACACTCCCCAGGGGGCCCTGGGTGGGGAGCCCTGCTTCTGCCCAGACACTCCCCAGCACCAGGGACAGTGAGCCAAGAGAGTCTTCATGGGAGGGATGGGGAGTTCCTGGGGAAAGGGCCAGTCTGGTGTTTAGGCTGCAAGGATTCTGCCCTGCCTACACATTAGCACCCAGAGATAAACAATGCCATTTCACGTTTTGCTGGTTCCACTCACCCCTGGGAACATTATGGAGTTCAGGGACCATTAGTTCCACCGAACCCCTAGCTGCTGAGAATCAGAGCTCCTAAGGTAGCCCCCTGTCCCTGAGGTCCTTAAACCGGCCCTCTGCTATAAACCCACCTGCTGAACTCTGTCTTTGGGACCATGCATCCTGTGTGCTCTTTGTGCAGAAAAATCAAGGTGCTCCTGGGTACCAACAACATTGGCAATATAAAGAACGACCTCAGGAAGATCTCTGTGAAAGAAGTCTTCCCTCATGAGGACTATAATAAATGTACCCAGGCCAATGATATCATGTTGCTGAAGGTAAGAAAGTGCTGAAACTGACTTGCTGTGAATCCCTGTTTCCCTCCCTCTGATATCTCCTCTCTCTCTCTCTCCCCACAGCTGGAAAAAAAGGTCAAGTTGACAAACAAAATAAATCTCCTGAGCCTGCCAGATCCACAAACCCACCTGGGGCCAGGAAAGTGGTGCAGTGTGGCTGGCTGGGGAAAAACCTCAACCCAGGGAAAGTTACCAAACAAATTGATGGAGGTGGAGCTGAAAATACAAAAGGAAGAGAGGTGCAAAAGAATCTACGAAAGTTACAACTCTACCACTCAACTGTGTGCAGGAGACGAGAACGAAAAGGATGCCATGGATGTGAGATTGATTACTGCATAACTTGACTCAGGAGACAGGGCAGATTGGGGAGCAGTGGAGGCCTAGTCACTGGACAGTGGGGACCCCTCATCCTCTGGGGTGATTCTCTCTAGCAGGAAAAGAGGGACACCTGGTGAGGAAGAGCCAGACCTCTGTCAGCCTTCAAGGCCTTTGGGGATGGCACACGGGAATCCCAGAATCTGAGTACAGGCTGGGTGGGGTGTCCCTCATCATTTGGTTATTCTGACAAGTGGATGTCAGAGTTACTCCACCAGATTATTGTCTGAGGCCCCCACACTGAGTGAAACCGACTGGTTGTTCCAGACCCAACAGGAAATGGCCTTGGTCCTGGGGAGGGGTAAAGGAAGCAGGCCTCTGGGGTGAGGAACCCTGACAATGTGCAGGGTCAGTCCCTGACAGCTGGGCCCTGGCCTGCCACTTTGGCCTGGGGCAGGAGGAGACAGACCAATCCTTCCCTCACCTCCACAGGGAGACTCCGGAGGTCCTCTTGTGTGTGACAACGTAGCTCAGGGCATCGTGTGTCATGGAAAGGAAGAAGGAATTCCTCCAGGGGTCTACAACAGAATCTCTTTTTTCCTGCCCTGGATAAAGAAAACGCTGAGAAGAATGTAACGTCAGCTTCCAGTGCCTCCTCTGAGAAGGTCCAGCACCTCCTGGGGAGGGGCCCACAGCTCAGTAAAATCTTTACTACCATCAACCTCTTGTTCATATGTGAGCCTCATTAATAGGGCAGCTGTGCTCAGGAGGTCATAGATGTAAGTCAGCTGTTTACTTCTTTCTCCTTTCAGCAAACCCCCTGCAGAGCGGTCCCCAGTCACGGTGCCCACCCACATCTGTCTCCTCCGCCCCTCTGTGAGGGTTAGACTGACCACCGAGAGGAAGAAGCACAGGCTGGCCTGAGGCTCAGGGGGGGATTTCCCCTGTTGTGTGCATCATCACCCCCACCACCCCAATTCTCACCCCTGAGAGCTGAGTCCCAGGCCCTTCCCACCCCTCAGAGCTCAGGCCCAGCTCAGCCTCCAGTCTCCTGGACGCTTCCTCATCCTGCTCCCATGGAAGGCTCAGTCCCCCTCCCCCACCTGGGACACACTACCTAAAGCTGCCTCTTCTCTGTGCCACCCACAGAGACCCTCCAGACTCCCTGTGGCACTAGCAGGGTTTCCTACTGAGGATGGGCCCCAGGGGGACACATAAGGACCCTCTATAATGGCCCAGCAGGGGAATCCATAACCCTCAGGCACTCACAGGACAGACCAGCTCAGCCTCACCTCCATCCCTGTCCCAGAGTTCTTCAGAGGCCTTGGGGTCTGTCCCTCTGGTCACCACTGGCCTCTGCTGGCCCCTCAGTCACTGAGGTGGAAGGTCCCTCTCTGCAGTGGGGCAGGACTCAGGATTGTCCATCCAGCAGCAGCGCAGACACTCTGTGGCCCCAGCAGTGCGGGAGGGACACAGGAGCCCAGCAAGTCCCAAAGTGGAAACTGCCCAGTCCTCGGACCCCTGCTCCCTCCTGCACAGAGTCCTAGTGGGACGCGCCTGGGATCCGATCTGTGTCTCTGTTTGATGCTGGGACAGTCCGTGTGTGTGATCACAGGGATTGGAGCAGTGGTGCAGCAGGAAAGTGGGGCCTTAAAATGAGTCCTGCAGGACAGGTCAATTGTTGGAACGAACCACAAGTGTTTGGGGCTGAGGGTAGGTAAGATAGAGAAGAGACCGCTATGACAATAAAAGCTGGGAATGATCACACTGGACAAGATCTGAGGCTTAAAAGTAGGTAAGGGATATTTTTGATAACCTTTCAGTATCAATATTGCATACCACAATGTCCAAAAGGAGAGAGAGAGTGGGGGTGGGGGGAGAGAAAGAGTGAGAGAGAGTGTGTGTGTGAGAGACAGAGAGAGAGACAGAGACAGACAGAGAGAGAGAGAGAGAGAAGAAAAGAACCTGCAATGAGGGAGGCAGATAGGGGGGAATGGGAGGATGCTGGGACGGAACCTGAGGACACTGGTGCTGGGAAATGTACACCGGTGGAGGGATGGGTGTTGGAATGTTGTATTACTGAGTTCCAATCATGAATGGCTTTGGAATGTTCTAAAATAAATAAATACATACATACCTTGAGAAAATTAAAAGGGTGGAGTGGCCTGCAGGCAGTCTCCCACCTTAGAGAAGAGTGAGGGAGGAGGCAGTTTCCCTCCTGCCATGAACGAAGCAGCAGGAATGTGCTGCCACAGATCTGAGGGACAGGAAATCCGCCCTCTGTCTGAAGACGGGATCAGAGTCTGACTCTGATGGCCACCACTGGCAGAGACAGGATCCCCCTTCCTGCTAGCTCGGCCTGAGCACTGTCAGACTCAGGGTGCTGCCCCAGAACTGCAGGACTGACTCCTTAGACACACATTTGTGCTACATTCAGGGCTCCAAACAGAAGACTCGAGGGAAAGGACGCTCGAGGCCAGATTTGGGCCCCAGGAATGCCCCTGATTTCCTCCTAACCAACAACCTACCCAGGGGGTGGGGAAAACAAGACCATAGGAATGGCCACTCATTCCTTCCCTCCTCCATCCCGGGATGCTCCAGGGACCCTCTTGTGGACAATACAGTCCAAGACATTATCTCCTTTAAAAAAAAAATAGCAGAAGACATCCAGGTCTCACCTTGGTCCTAAACTCTTTGGAGCAAGAGAACCAGAAAGGAGCACAAGCCAGCTCAGCCCTTCTGCACTAGTCATTTTTTCTCAGTGAAGATTCCAGACAAGGCTGCCGTGAAGGCTGCCATGAGCTCAAAATCATTTATTTCTCTAATGAGAAACTGGTTTTCCCTTTATTCTTTGCACATTAACTATTGTGTCTCTGCTGAGAGCCAAAGTCCACCTCTGTTCTACTCTGCTCATAGTTCTGCACACGGGGTTTCCTGCTTCCTCCTCTTTGCCACAATCCACTACCTCCTCTGAAGCCCTCATTCATCATGCTATAGCTGAGATTGTCCCGTTTCCATATCTCTTCCATCAGTTATAACCTCACAAGCAGATTCATGTACCCTACGAGCAAAAACTACACCCTAAGCTAAGCAGAAAAAAATCCCTTTACAGTTTGTCTATTGCTTGTCATGCTAACCAAGCTTCCAGTTTTAGAAGATCCTTGATGCTCACCCAAGTAATAGATACCTGTTGAGTAAGGAGAGAATCTCAGCTGCTTCATCAGACCACACTGTCTTTGCTAGCAATCGGTGAACAGCAATCACATAACAATCAACCAGGGCCAAGTGCAGGAGGTTTAGAAGTAAACAGGACAGTCACTGTCCATGCCTTCTTTTTTTTTTTTACTCTCATGAATTTGGGTTTTTTTTTAATTTTTATTTGTAAATCACCGTGAGGTACAGTTACAAACTTATGAACTTTCATGTTTGCATTTCGTTTACCTCCTTCACCAGTGCCCATTCTCCTCTACCAATGTTCCCAGTATTCCTCCCACCACCGCACCCCAACCCCCACCACCGCACCCTGCCTCTGTGGCAGGGCATTCCCTTTTGTTCTCTCTCCTGTTGGATGTTGTAGTTTGCAATAGAGGTATTGAGTGGCCGAACATGTCCATACCTTCTAAATACTGACAGCTTAGAGGACTTTCATCACAATGACCTGAAGTCCCTTTCCCTCCCAGGTTGGTCAGATTAGCCTGAATCGGTGTGGTAAATGCACGCAAATGAAAAGCATCCTCTTCAGGAATAATGAGGGTTATGATTCTGGCACTGTCCAATTTTTTTTTATTAGTTTATTTTTAATTAGAGAGTCATCGTGAGGGTACAGTTACAGATCCATACATCTTTGTGCTCATGCTTCCCCCATACAAAGTTCAATAACCCATCCCTTCACCAGTGCCCATTCTCCACCACCCGTAAACCCAACATCCCTCCCCCCCTCCCCAGTCCCGTCTCCCCCCACCCCACCCTGACACTATGGCAGGGAATTCCCTTTTGTTCTCTCTATCTGATTAGGTGTTGTGGTTTGCAATAAAGGTGTTGAGTGGCCATTGTGTTCAGTCTCTAGTCTGTATTCTGCCCGCCTCACCCTTCCCCCACATGACCTCCAACCACATTTCATTTGGTGTTCCCTTCTCTGAGTTACCCAGAATGAGAGACCAGCCTCCAAGCCATGGAAACTATCTCCTGGTACTTATTTCTACTATTCTTGGGCGTTAGTCTTGGCACTGTCCAATTTTTATGTGCATTGTCATGTCTGACCCAAAGCAGCAGTGTGTGGGGCTGAAGATGATGTTTCCCTTCCTGTAGAAGGCAGCATCCCACTTGGGATAAAGAAAATTTGCAGGGAGGAAAAACACAGAAAGGCAGTCATTTTGTCAGTTTGCTTGAGGGGACCTGTGGGTTGAAAGTTCAGTCTAATTCTGACCAGGGATTACCAGAAATACCACAGCTCCTTATCTTCCCTGAGATCTACCCAGTCAGAAGGCTCACACTGTGTCAGAAAGGTGGAAAAAAAGGCTTCTAGCCCAAGACCTTGGTTTTTCTTGCCACAGCCTGGCTTTCCAAAGTCACAGTGGCCTCAGAGTCACCCCAGCACTTTGCTTGGAGGCCAAGCCTGAGTATCAGATTCTTTGTGGATATCAGTGAGACTAATCAGACCTGCCAGCCCTGTTGAGATACCGATCACTGGTGCTTTGACACTTAAGTTTAACCAGAGCTGAATAGTCCCTCCCCAAAACACACAGACACCAAAACTAAACTCTATTCCCAGAAGGACAGTGTCTCTCCCTGGGTTGCTGACCTTCAGGGATATGACTTCTCACATGTTTTTGTCCACAACGACAGACCTCTGAAAGCAGAATATCTTAAAGATCTTGACTATGTGCATAACAAGAGAGGACAGTTGACTTCATATGTAGTTTGAGACAGAGATACCAAAATCATGCTCAAGAAGTGAAAATAGGGATTAAAAGTATATTATAGCACTGTAGCACTGTCCTCCCGTTGTTCATTAATTTCCTTAAGTGAGCACCAGTAACATCTCCATTGTAAGACTTATTCTTACTGTTTTTAGCATATCAAATATGCCACAGGGAGCTTGCCAGGCTCTACCATGCAAGCGGAATACCTCTGTAGCTTGCCGCACTCTCCGAGAAGGATGAAGGAATTGAACCCAGGACGGCCACAACAAGGCAAATGCCCTACCACTGTGCTATCGCTCCAGCCCAATGTGAATGTAAAGCTGGCAATTTTAATCACCATAATTAACCAAATTTCAACTATATTCAGTTATTCTTAGACCTATACTAGGCTTGAACTATTTAGAGACAATGTACATTTATGGACTGGAGCGATAGCACAATGGATAGGGCGTTTGCCTTGCACATGACCAATCCAGGTTCAAGTCCCCCGTCCCTCTTGGAGAGACCAGCAAGCTACCGAGAGTATCCCGCCCACACAGCAGAGGCTGGCAAGCTCCCCGTGGTGCATTTGACATACCAAAAACAGTAACAAGAAGTCTCACAATGGAGACGTTACTGGATCCCACTCGAGGAAATCGATGAACCACGGGATGACAGTGCTACAGTGCTACAGTACATCCATATCCATTATCAACATGATGGATATGAACCTACTAGGTGCCAGTACTACTGAATAAGAAATGGGGAAAAAGGACAGACCAGTTCTTGGTATTTAGTGGCCTAGGATATGTCTATACTTTACATATATCAGATGTTTAAGAATCAGAACTTTTCTTGGAATCAAACTCTGCATCACAGGAGAGGCCTGGCTAAAGTTTTCTGGATAAAACATTAGGAACACGTGTTTCCCAAATTGACGACAGGTGATCTGACAGCTGATTTTTTGGCTCAGCATTTATATATTAATGAAGCTGTTAAAACTCCCAAGAAAGGAAGCCATGATGGTGAATGAGTTTCTTTCTGGGTCCACGTCTGCTCCATCTGTTACGAGAGTCCTTCCATTCTAGACATGATGGGGTTGAGCTCATGTTGCTGCCTGTCATCATGGTTCTTTCTTTCTACATCTGGTCACTGAGGTTTCTTCTTCGTTCCCCACAACATCAGCTTTCAAAGGGAAGGATGCATCTTCAGTGCATTGCCTCAGTCATAGCACAGACAAGGACATAGACACCAGCTCTCAAAGACTTTAGTTGGATGGACTTGGCAATATAATGATAAAGAAGTGCAAACACATGTTTCTGGGATCCAATAATTCTGGGATGAATACCTCTTGTTGCACTTCCCCACCTATTCTTTAGGATTCCATTCTAGGCTGGGACAAGTGCTCTGAGGCTCTACTTTGACTACTACTGTGGTATGCCTTGCACTCTCCCGAAGCTACCTAGGAAATGTCGTCACCATTGAGGAGGGGAGAATATATAAAACTATAAAAGGACTCAGGTATCTGAGCAAAGCCACAGACCTTTTCTCTCCTAGGTCTAAAAAGAGACCATAGAGGAAGCACAGTGCTGCCAACGAACACCTTCCTGGGAAGATGCTCCTGCACCTTCTGCTGATCTTTGCTCTGTCCCCCAGGGCAGAGACAGGTGAGTGACCCTACCATGCTCAAAGCCTGACCTGCTCACTAGGGATGCTCCTGCTTCTTCTGAATCTGACTATCTATTGTCTACTGGAACATCCTGAACCCACATCACAGGGCTCATGAGTCCCAAAGATTATGTTGGATTAAAAAATGAAAGAAATAGAAATGATGGGAAGCTCAACTGAAGAAGAGTTGGTTGGCACTACTCTCCTGGTACCTGAAGAGAGACAGAGCTGTTCAGGGATGCTTTTGAACAGATACCGGGGTGTGTGGGAGGAGTGACTACAGGAGGAGCTGGGACATAATGGACTCCACAGTGGGTGGCATTGCTGTCTTCAAAGGTCTGTTTCTGCCTGGCTCTGTCCCAAGGTCCCTCAATGCCTCTCACTAACTCTGCTCTCCTTCCAGGCACTGAGCAGTGCCCCCTTGTCAAAGATGTACAAGCTTAACAGATCCAATCATTCTGCTTCCAGAATCCCACTCACAGATACCTTCAGCCTTCCTCAAGGCCAATTGAGGTCATTGCTATGGAAATCCCAACTAACAGAGCACCCACTGTGGTCACCTCAGGAATAAGCTGAAACACACTCAGCCCTTGACCTCATTCTCCCTCTAGAAAGATGTTCCAGCTGAACATCACAAAATCAGAGATCTCAGAATCTAACCAGGAGAATAATGTCAGGAGCCCCCAGACTCTGTGGTCCCTCAGACAGATATCCCCCGCCATTCTTTGTGAATGAACTCAGTTGCTCATATGCTGCTCATCCCCTTGGTGTGTGTTCAGGGACTGGGATGGATGGGATGTGAAGCTCGCCCTGCCAAGAGAAATTCTGAACCCCACACCTCCCCGCTGCTCTGAGCTTTCAGTGGTGGGGCTACTGACAGGGTGCGCGAGCGTGTGTGTGTGTGTGTGCACACACACAGAAACACACACACACAGAGGCACGCACTGCACGTACACCCCTAATTTTTCCTCAGGTGATATCATTGGGGGACATGAGGCCAAACCACACTCCCGGCCCTACATGGCATACCTGAATATATATAGGCAGAAGTCTAAAAAATTCGAATGTGGTGGGTTCCTGATCCAAGAGGACGTGGTGATGACGGCCGCTCACTGTAATGGCAGGTGAGAAGACACACAGCTACACTCCCCAGGGCGCCCTGGGTGGGGAGCCCTGCTTCTGCCTAGACACTCCCCAGCTCCAGGGACAGTGAGCCAGGAGAGTCTTCATGGGAGGGCTGGGCAGGTTCCTGGGGACAGGGCCACTCTCGTCCACAGGCTTTCAGGGATTCTGCCCTGCCTACACATTAGCACCCAGAGGCAAACAATGCCATTTCAGGGTTTTGCTGGTTCCACTCACCCCTGAGAACCACCAGTATAGGGACCATTAGTTCCACAACCCCCTCAGCTGCTGAGAATCAGAGCTCCCAGTGTAGTCCCCTGTCCCTGTGGTCCTTAAACTGGCCCTCTGCTATAAACCCACCTGCTGAACTCTGTCTTTGGGACCATGCATCCTGTGTGCTCTTTGTGCAGAAAAATCGAGGTGCTCCTGGGTACCAACGACGTTGGCATAATACGGAAAGATCGAGGGAAGAAGATCTCTGTGAGAGAAGCCTTCCCTCATGAGGGCTATAATAAAGATACTCTCTCCAATGATATCATGTTGCTGAAGGTAAGAAAGTGCTGAAACTGACTTGCTCTGAATCCTTATATCCCCCCCCCCCGACACACACACACTGACATCTGTGCCCCTCCTACTACCCAGCACCCGTCATTTCTAGTGACTGACAAACACTAAGACATACACCCAAGTGGGTTGAGGGCAAGGAGTTGTAAACTGAGCTGAACCCCCCCCCCTCTCTTCATAGCTAGAAAAAAAGGTCAGGTTGAACAACAAAATAAATCTCCTGAAACTGCCAGACCCACAAACCCGCCTGGAGCCAGGACAGTGGTGCAGTGTGGCTGGCTGGGGACAAACTACCCTCGGGGAAAAGTTTTCTAACAAACTGATGGAGGTGGAGCTGAGAGTGCAAAAGGAAGAGAGGTGCAAGAGATACGACAAGACTTACAACTCTACCACTCAGCTGTGTGCAGGAGACAAGAAAGGAATGAATTCCGTGAAGGTGAGATCAGTGACTGCCAAACTTGAATCAGGAGACAGGGCAGATTGGGGAGCAGTGGAGGCCTAGTCACTGGACAGTGGGCACCCCTTATCCCCTGGGGTGATTCTCTCTAGAAGGAAAAGAAGGCCACCTGGTGAGGAAGAACCAGACCTCTGTCAGCCTTCAAGGGCCTTTGGGGATGGCACATGAGGTCTCCCAGAGACAATCCCACAATCTGAATACAGGCTGGGTGGGGTGTCCCTCATCATTTGGTAACTCTGACAAGTGGATGTCAGAGTTAGTCCCACCAGGTGATTATGCCCCCACACTGAGTGAAACCGACTGGTTGTTCCCAGACCCAACAGGAAATGGCCTTGGTCCTGCGGAGGGGTAAAGAAAGCAGGCCTCTAGGGTGAGGTACCCTGACAATGTGCAGGGTCAGCCCGTGACAGCTGGGCCCTGGCCTGCCTGCTTTGGCCTGGGGCAGGAGGAGACAGAGGAATCCTTCCCTCACCTCCACAGGGAGACTCCGGAGGTCCTCTCGTGTGTGACAACGTAGCTCAAGGCATCGTGTCCTTTGGAGACGAAGAAGGAAATCCTCCAAGCTTCTACACCAGAATCTCCTTTTTCCTGCCCTGGATAAAGGAAACGCTGAGAAGAATGTAACTTCAGCTTCCAGTGTCTCCTCTGAGAAGGTCCAGCACCTCCTGGGGAGGGGCCCACAGCTCAGTAAAATCATTAGTAGCATCAACCTCTGGTTCATGTGTGAGCCTCATTCTTAGGGCAGCTCTGTGCTCAGGAGTTCAGGGATGCAGTTCAGCTGTTTACTTCTTTCTCCACTCCCCAACCCCCAGCAGAGCGGTCCCCAGTAATGTTACCCACCCATATCTGTCTCCTCTGTCCCCGTGCAACGGTTAGACTGACCACTGAGAGGAAGAAGCTCAGGTTGGCCTGAGGCTCAGGGGACTTCCCCTGTTGTATTTATCATCACCCCCAACACCCCACTCTCACCCCTGAGAGCTGAGTCCCAGGCCCTTCCCACCCCTCAGAGCTCAGGCCCAGCTCAGCCTCCAGTCTCCCGGATGCTACCTCATCCTGCTCCCGTGAAGTTCTCAGTCTCCCCTCCCCCACCTGGGACACACTGCCCTAAGCTGCCTCTTCTCTGTGCCACCCACAGAGACCATCCAGAATTCCCTTTAGCACTAGCAGGGTTTCCTACTGAGGATGGGTCCCAGGGAGGCTCATAAGGGCCCTCTATGATGGCCCAGCAGGAGAGTCCATAACCCTTAGGCACTCACAGGACAGACCAGCTCAGCCTCACCTCCATCCCTGTCCCAGAGTTCTTCAAAGGCCTTGGGGTATGTCCCTTTGGTCACCACTGACCTCTGCTGGCCCCTCAGTCACTGAGGTGAAAGGTCCCTCTCTGCAGTGGGGCAGGACTCAGGATTGTCCACCCAGCAGCAGTGCAGACACTCTGTGGCCCCAGCAGTGCGGGAGGGACACAGGAGCCCAGCAAGTCCCAGAGTGGAAACCCGCCCAGTCCTCGAACACCTGCCCCCTCCTGCACAGAGTCCTAGTGGGGGCGTCTCTGATATGTCTCTGTGTCTCTGATGCTGGGACAGTCCATATATGTGATCACAGGGATCTAGAGCAGTGGTGCAGCAGGAAGCGGCACCTTAAAAAGGGTCCTGCAGGACAGGTTTATAGTTGGAACTAACCACAAGTGTGTGGGTGTCGGGAGGTAGGTAAGATAGAGAAGAGGCCGCTATGACAATAAGAGCTGGGAATCATCACGCTGGACCGATCTGAGGCTTAAAACTAGGTTCGGTATATTCTTGATAACCTTTCAGTATCAATATTACAAACCAAAATGCCCAAAAGGAGAGAGACCAGAGGGGTGGGGGAGGGGACAGAAAGAGCAAGTGAGTGAGAGAGAGAGAGAGAGAGAGAGAGAGAGTGTTTGTGAGAGAGACAAAGAGTGAGCTAGAAAAAAAGCGCCTGCTACTGGGGAGGCAGATATCGAGGGTGGTGGGTTGGCCCGGAATCTGGGGACACTGGTGCTGGGAAATGTACACTTGTGCAGGGATGGGTGTTGGAATGCTGTATTACTGAAATCCAATCATGAATGGCTTTGGAATGCTCTAAAATTTTGAATGTCATTAGGATGAAAGAAGGGAGCCTGCAGGCAGTCTCTCAGTTCAGAGGAGAACAAGGCAGGGGGAGTTTCCCTCCTGCCCTGGAAGCAGCAGCCGGAATGTGCTGCCACAGATCTGAGGGACAGGAAACCCGCCCTCTGTCTGTAGAAGGGATCAGAGTCTGACTCTCACAGCCACCACTGGCAGAGACAGGATCCCCCTTCCTGCTACCTTGGCCTGAGCACTGTTATAATCAGGGGGCTGCCCCAGAAGTGCAGGAATGACTCCTTAGACACGCATTTGTGCTACATTCAGAACTCCAAACAGAAGACTCAAGGGAAAGGATACTCAGGCCAGGGGATGGGAAAAAACAAGACCATAGGGATGGCTGCTCATTCCTTCCCTCCTCCACCCATGGGATGCTCCAGGCACCCTCATGTGGACAATACAGTCTAAGATATTATCTCCATTGAAAAAAATAACAGAAGACATCCAGGTCTCACCTTGGTCCTAAACTCTTTGGAGAAGAGAACCAGAAAGGAGCACGAGCCAGTTCAGCCCCTCTGGACTGGTCAATTTTTGTCAGTGAAGACTCTATACAAGCCTGCCATGAAGGCTGCTGTCAGCTTACTGTCACTGTACTGTCATCCCATTGATCATTGATTTGTTCGAGCGGGCACCAGTGACATTTCCATTGTGAGACTTGTTGTTACTGTTTTTGGCATATCAAATATGCCACGGGCAGCTTGCCAGGCTCTGCCGTGCGGGTGATATACTCTCGGTAGCTTGCCAGGTTGTCTGAGAAGGGTGGAGGAATCGAACCTGGGTTAGCCATGTGCAAGGCAAATGCCCTACCCGCTGTGCTATTGCTCCAGAACATTTTACATATATTTTATAATATATATGGATAGAAACCGAGATATATAAACTGCTTTTAAAACAGGTTAGAGGGAAAGGACAGTTTGTATTGTCCACACGATACATGGCAGTTCCATGGCAGATAGTTTGCCTTGCAGTGTGAGACTGAATTTGATCCTTGGCATCCTATTTTTCCACTTCCCACCCACCAAATATTACAGAAACAGGTTACATAATGCCTTCTGTACAGATGTTTTAAGGCAAGTTGGATCATGAGTAAAATAGCTGCAAAACATTTTTAATTCCACTGCTTACTAAGTCATCGATTTAACAAAGTAAGACCCTCCATGAAGCAGATTTCCCATTTCAACACTGAATGCCATGGCCTGCTTCCTACCTCTCTTGTTTTTCCAACACTTGTCACACTAGAGCGAAAAGCAGGAAAGCAGCTCATGTAATTGGTCCATTTCCAGGCTGAGAGCAAATGTGATAAATTAAAGTGTAGAGAAACCTGGCAAAATAAATTACTTATGTTCACTTTTCTCATGAAGCTTTTCTCATATAAAATTTATCTGAAAATATCTTTAAATCTTCTAAAGCTAACTATTCTCTCCTTGCCATTAAAAAAAAAGTCTTTCCTTCTAATTTCAGAAACTAAGATGTACAATGTCAAGTGAGAGTATTCACACATCCAATTTTAGTTTGCTGTGAGCTAAAAAAATATTTATTTCTCAAATGAGAAAATGGTTTTCCTTAATTCTTTGAACTATAGCTACTGTGTCTCAGCTGAGAGCCAAATCCACCTCTGTTCTACTCTGCTCATAGTTCTGCACACGGGGTTTCCTGCTTCCTCCTCTTTGCCACAATCCACTGCCTCCTCCAAAGCCCTCATTCATCATGCTATGACTGAGATTGTCCCATTTCCATATCTCCTCTGTCAGTTATAACCTCACATGCAGCTTCATGCACCCTACAGGCAAAATCTACTCCCTAAGCTAAGCAGAGAAAACCCTTTTCAGTTTGTCTATTGCTTGCTATACTAACCAGGCTTCCAGTTAAAGAAAATCCTTGATGCCCACCCAAGTAATAGCTGCCTGTTGAGTAAGGGATGGAATCTCAGCTGCTTTATCAGACAACATCGTCTTTGCTAGCAATCAGTGAACAACAAACACATAACAATCAACCAGGGCCAAGTGCAGGAGGTTTAGAAGTAAACAGGACAGTCACTGTACATGCCTTCTTTTTTTCTTTTTTTTTTTAAGTAAACATATTTTATTTAGAGGGTATTTTGAGGGAAGGAGGAAGGGATAAGTGGGAGAGTAACACACTCAAGAGAGAACGCGGGCTTCTCCAAGGGTTGAGAGAGCTCCTACACATATCCAAGCTTTAGACTTAATAATTTCATACAAAAGTATGAAAGTACACATCTCAAGAGGGGAGATGCGGGCGACACATGTGCTCGGGCACCACAAGTGCTCAGCCATGTGGGCGCAAGCAGTACATGGGCTCAGGCAGCATATGCGCCTGTCCATGCCTTATTAATGCTGACACTTTCATTGCAATGTTCTGAAGTCCCTTTCCCTCCCAGGTTGGTCAGATCAGCCCTGAATCAGTGTGGTAAACGCATGCCAATGAAAATCATCCTCTTCAGGAATAATGAGGGCTATGAGTCTGGCACTATCCAATATTTATGTGTGTTGTCATGTCTGCCCCAAGGCAGCAGTTTGTGGGGCTGAAGATGAAGTTTCCCTTCGTGTAGAGGCAGCATCCCACTCAGGATAAAGGGGATTTGCAGGGAGGGAAAATGCAGCAAGGCCGCCATTACAGCAGTTTGCTTGTGGGGACCTGTGTATGGGTTGAAAGTTCAGTATAATTCTGACCAGGAATTACCAGAAATACCATAGCTCCTTATCTTCCTTTATGTCTACCCAGTCAGGAGGCTCACACGGTGTCAGAAAGGTTGAAAACAGGTTACTAACCCAAGGCCTTGGTGGTTCTTGCCACAGGCTTGCTTTCCAAAGTCACAGTGGCCTCAGAGTCACCCTAGCACTTTGCTTGGAGATGAAGCCTGAGTATCAGATTCTTTGTGGATATCACTGTAACTGTGACTGCCATCCTGTTGCTCATAGATTTGCTCGAGCAGGCACCAGTAACATCTCCATTGTAAGACTCGCAGTTACTGTTTTTGGCATATCAAATACACCACAGGTAGCTTGCCAGTCTCTGCCATGATGGCCAGATACTCTTGGTAGCTTGCCAGGCTCTCTGAGAGGGGCGGAGGAATTGAACCTGGTTCACCACATGCAAGGCAAATGCTCTAGCCGCTGTGCTATAGCTCCAGCCTAATCAGACCTGCCAGCCCTCTTTAAATAAAAAATCACAGTTGCTTTGACAGTCAAATTTAGACACAGCTGAATAGTCCCCAACCAAAAACACACAGACACCAAAACTAAACTCATTTCCCACAAGGACTATACCTCTTTCTGGTTGCCTGACCTTCAGGGACATGATTTCTCACATCTTATTGTCCAAAATGACAGACCTCTTCTGCCTCACAGCTTGGAAACTGGCCTTACCTGCTGGGGGAAAAGGCAGCTCAGACAGAGAAGGGAACACCAAGTAGAGGATGTTGGGAGGACCCATTCAGGCTGTTAAGATGCAAACTGAAAGTAGACTATAGATCGAACATGAAGGCCACTCAATACCTCTATTGCAAACTAGAACCCCCAAAAGGAGAGAGAACAAAAGGGAATGCCCTGCCCCAGAGGCAGGCTGGGTGGTGGGGGGTGGGTTGAGGGTGGTGAGATGGATACTGGGATCATTGGTGGAGGTGAATGGGCACTGGTGGAGGGATGGGGAAAACATCACCGTATGAGTGAAATGCAAACACAAAAGTTCTTAAGTTTGTAACTGTACATCACAGTGATTCTGTAATAAATTTTTTTTAAAAAAAATGACAGTCCTCTGCAAGCAGAAAATCTTGAAGATCTTGACTATGTGCATAACAAAGAGAAAACTGTTGGCTTCATATATTGTTTGAAACAGAGATACCAAAATCATGCTCAAGAAGTGAAAATTGGAAATAAAGTATATAAATGCACTGTAGCACTGTACTCCCATTGTTCATCAATTTGCTCCAGTGAGCACCAGTAACATCTCCATTGTGAGACTTGTTGTTACTGTTTTTGGCATATCAAATATGCCACGAGTATCTTGCCAGGCTCTTCAGTGCAGGCAGGATACTCTCGGTAGCTTGCCGGGCACTCCAAGAGGAATGTAGGAATTGAATCCGGGTCAGCCGTGTGCAAGGCAAATGCCCTACCTGCTGTGCTATTGCTCGAGCCCAAAGCGAATGCAAAAATGGCCATTTTAATCACCATATATAACCAGTTTTTAGTAAGTTATTCTTAGACCAATACTGGGCTTGAACTACTTAGAGACAATGTATCTCCATATCCACTATCAACATGATGGATATGAACCTACTCAGGGCCAGGATGCCAGGATTGCTGAATAAGAGATGTGGGAAAAGAATAGACCAGTTCTGGGTATTTGGTGACCTAGCATAGGTCTACACTCCACATATATCAGAAGTTAGGGGCTGGAGCAATAGCACAGTGGGTAGGGCATTTGATTTGCATGAGGCTGACCCGAGTTCTATTTCCAGCATCCCATATGGTGTCCTGAGCACCACCAGAAGTGTTTCATGAGTGAGGAGCCAGGAGTAACCCTTGTACATCGCCATTTGTGACCTCTGGAAAAAAAAAACACATGTATCAGAACTTGTTTTAGAATCAATCTCTGCATCACGGGAGAGGCCTGACTTAAGTTCTCTGGATGAAACATTAGGAACACGTGCTTCCAACATTGATGAAAACATTGATCTGACATGTGATTTTCTGTCACTCTCGGCATCTGTATATTAATAAAGTTGTTAAAATTCCCAAGAAAGGAATCCATGATGGTAGATGAGTTTCTTTCTGTGTCCATGTCTGCTCCATCTGTCACCAGGTCCCTTCCATTATTAACATAGGCTGGGTTGAGTTCATGTTAACTGCCTGTCATCGTGGTTCATTCTTTCTACATCTGGTCACTGAGGTTTCTTCTTTGTTCCCCACAACATCAGCTTTCAAAGGGAGGATGCATCGTCAGTGCATTGCATCAGTCATAGCCCAGACAAGACCATAGACACACAGCTCTCAAAGACTTCAGTTGGATGGACTTGGCAGCATGATGATAAAGAATTGCGAACACATGTTTCTGGGATCCAATAATTCTGGGATGAATACCTCTTGTTGCACTTCCCCACCTATTCTTTAGGATTCATTTCTGGGCTGGAACAAGTGCTCTGAGACTCTACTATGACAGCTACTATGGTCTGCGTTGCACTCTCCCACAGCTACCTAGGAAATGTCGTCACCATTGAGGAGGGGAGAATATATAAAACTATAAAAGGACTCAGGTATCTGAGCAAAGCCACAGACCTTTTCTCTCCTAGGTCTAAAAAGAGACCATAGAGGAAGCACAGTGCTGCCAACTGAACACCTTCCTGGGAAGATGCTCCTGCACCTTCTGCTGATCTTTGCTCTGTCCCCCAGGGCAGAGACAGGTGAGTGACCCTACCATGCTCAAAGCCTGACCTGCTCACTAGGGATGCTCCTGCTTCTTCTGAATCTGACTATCTATTGTCTACTGGAACATCCTGAACCCACATCACAGGGCTCATGAGTCCCAAAGATTATGTTGGATTAAAAAATGAAAGAAATAGAAATGATGGGAAGCTCAACTGAAGAAGAGTTGGTTGGCACTACTCTCCTGGTACCTGAAGAGAGACAGAGCTGTTCAGGGATGCTTTTGAACAGATACCGGGGTGTGTGGGAGGAGTGACTACAGGAGGAGCTGGGACATAATGGACTCCACAGTGGGTGGCATTGCTGTCTTCAAAGGTCTGTTTCTGCCTGGCTCTGTCCCAAGGTCCCTCAATGCCTCTCACTAACTCTGCTCTCCTTCCAGGCACTGAGCAGTGCCCCCTTGTCAAAGATGTACAAGCTTAACAGATCCAATCATTCTGCTTCCAGAATCCCACTCACAGATACCTTCAGCCTTCCTCAAGGCCAATTGAGGTCATTGCTATGGAAATCCCAACTAACAGAGCACCCACTGTGGTCACCTCAGGAATAAGCTGAAACACACTCAGCCCTTGACCTCATTCTCCCTCTAGAAAGATGTTCCAGCTGAACATCACAAAATCAGAGATCTCAGGATCCAGTCAGGAGATTTATGTCAGGAGCCCCCAGACTCCTTAGTCCCTAAGACAGACATTGCCCTCCCATTTTTTGTGAACGAACTCACTGGCTGAGCTAATGCTCATCCCCATGGTGTGTGTTTGGAGCCTGGGATGGAATGGGATGTGAAGCTAGCGTGGCCAAGAAAAAACTCTGAACCCCAGATCACCCCTCTGCCCTGAGCCTTCAGTGAAGGCAGCTGGGCCACTGAGAGGGTGCACAAACACAAACACACACACACACAACTGACATTTCCTCAGGTGATATCATTGGGGGACACGAGGTGAAGCCACACTCCCGACCCTACATGGCATATCTGAAGATCTATGAGCAGAAATCTGATATATTCCAATGTGGTGGGTTCCTGATTCGAAACAACGTGGTGCTGACGGCCGCTCACTGTAATGGCAGGTGAGGAGAGACACAGCCACAGCAGAGGTCCCAAATGGGCCCTGGTTGGAGAGCCCTGACACTCCACAGCTCCAGGGACAGTGAGCCAGGAGAGTCCTCACTGGGAAAGATGGGCAGTTCCTGGGGACAGGACCAGTCCCGTGTTTAGGCTGCAGGGATTCTGACCTGCTTACACATTAGCACCCAGAGGCAAAAAATGCCATTTCATGTTTTGCTGGTTCCACTCACCCCTGGGAACCACCAGTACAGGGACCGTTAGTTCCACCAAAGCCATCAGCTGCTGAGAATCAGAGCTCTCAACGTAGTCCCCTGTTCCTTGAGGTCCTTTAACTGGCCCTCTGCTGTATACCCACTTGCTAAAATCTGTTTCTGGGATCATGCATCCTGTGTGCTCTTTATGCAGAAAAATCGAGGTGATCCTGGGTACCAACAACATTGGCAAAAAAAGGCATTGGTTCAGGGAGAAGTTCTCTGTGCGTGCAACCTTCCCTCATCAGGACTATAATGAAGAGACTCTCTCTAATGATATCATGTTGCTGAAGGTAAGAAAGTACTGAAACTGACTTCATCTGAATCCCTGTCCCCCCACCGACCCAGTGACATCTATGCCCCTCCTACTATCCAGTGTTTGTCATTTCTGGTCACTGATGAAGACTAAGATTATGCACCCCATGTGGGGGTTGAGGGCCAAGACCTGTAGAGAGAGCTGGACCTTCTCTCTCTCTCTCTCTCTCTCTCTCTCTCTCTCTCTCTCTCTCTCTCTCTCTCTCTCCCTCTCTCTCTCTCTCTCTCTCTCTCTCTCTCTCTCTCTCTCTCTCTCTCTCTCTCTCTCTCTCTCTCTCTCTCTCTCCTCACAGCTGGAAAAAAAGGTGAAGTTGACGAAAAAAATTAATCTCCTGAGCCTGCCAGATCCACAAACCCACCTGGAGCCAGGACACTGGTGCAGTGTGGCTGGTTGGGGACGAACCACCCACAGGGAAAAGTTTTCTAACAAACTGATGGAGGTGGATCTGAGAGTTCAAAAGGAAGAGAGGTGCAAAAGTATCTACAACATTTACAACTCTACCACTCAACTCTGTGCAGGAGAGAAGTACGGAAAGGATTCCATGAAGGTGAGATCAGTGACTGCCAAACTTGAGTCAGGAGACAGGGCAGATTGGGGAGCATTGGAAAACTAGTTACTGGACAGTGGGGACCCCTTATCCTCTGGAGTGATTCTCTCTAGAAGGAAAAGAGAGCACCTGGTGAGGAAGAGCCAGACTTCTGTCAGCCTTCAAGGGCCTTTGGGGGTGGCACACGGAGTCTCCCAGAGACAATCCCAGTATCTGATCATAAGCAGGATGGGGTGTCCAACATCATTTGGTAACTCTGACAAGTGGATGTCAGAGTTAGTCCACCAGGTGATTTTCTGATGCCCCCACACTGAGTGAAACCCACAGATTGTTCCCAGACCCAATAGGAAATGGCCTCAGTCCTGGCGAGGGGCAAAGGAAGCAGGCCTCTGGAGTGAAGTACCCTGACAATATCCAAAGTCAGCTTCTGACAGCTGGGCCCTGGCCTGCCTGCTTTGGCCTGGGGCAGGAGGAGACAGAGCAATCCTTCCCTCACCTCCACAGGGAGACTCCGGAGGTCCTCTCGTGTGTGACAACGTAGCTCAGGGCATCGTGTCCTATGGAAATGAAAACGGAAATCCTCCAGGCGTCTACACCAGAATCTCTTTTTTCCTGCCCTGGATAAGGAAAACGCTGAGAAGAATGTAACTTCAGCTTCCAGTGCCTCCTCTGAGAAGGTCCAGCGCCTCCTGGGGAGGGGCCCACAACTCAGTAAAATCTTTACTAGCATCAACCTCTTGTTCATGTGTGAGCCTCACTCATAGGGCAGCTGTGCTCAGGAGTTCAGGGATGCAGTTCGACTGTTTACTTCTTTCTCCACTCCCCAACCCCCAGCCCTGAAGAACTGTCCTACTCATGAAGCCCACCCACATCGTCCCCTCTGTCCCCTGCCAGAGTTAGACTGACCACTGAGGAGGAGGAAGCACAGGCTGGCCTGAGGCTCAGGGGACTCCCCTGTTGTGTGTATCATCACCCCCACACCCACTCTCACCCCTGAGAGCTGAGTCCCAGGCCCTTCCCCACCCCTCAAGCTCAGGCCCAGCTCAGCCTCCAGTCTCCCAGACACTTCCCCATCCTGCTCCCATGGAGCTCTCAGTCCCCCTGTCCCATCCGGGACACACTGCCCTAAGCTGCCTCTTCTCTGTGCCACCCACAGAGACCCTTAGAACTCCCTGTGGCACTAGCAGGGTTTCCTACTGAGGATGGGCCCCAGGGGGACTCATAAGGACCCTCTATGATGGCCCAGCAGGGGAGTCCATAACCCTCAGGCACTCACAGGACAGACCAGCTCAGCCTCACCTCCATCCCTGTCCCAGAGTTCTTCAGAGGACTTGGGGTCTGTCCCTCTGATCACCACTGGCCCGTGCTGGCCCCTCAGTCACTGAGGTGGAAGGTCCCTCTCTGCAGTGGGGCAGGACTCAGGATTGTCCATCCAGCAGCAGCACAGACACTCTGTGGCCCTAGCAGTGCTGGAGAAACACAGGAGCCCAGCAAGTCCCAGATGAAAACTGCCCAGTCCTCGGACTCCTGCTCCCTCCTGCACAGAGTTCTAGTGGGACATGCCCGTGATCCGATCTGTGTCTCTGTTTGATGCTGGGATTATCCATGTGTGTGATCACAGGGACCTAGATCAGTGGCACAGGAGGAAAGTGGGGCCCTATAAAGAGTACTGAGGAGAGGTCAATAGTTGGAACGAACCACAAGTTTGTGGAAGGTTGAGGTAGGTAAGAGAAGAGGCCGCTATGACAATAAGAGCTGGGCATCATCACGATGGACAAGATCTGAGGCTTAAAAGTAGGTAAAGGATATTCTTCATAACCTTTCAGTGTCAATATTGAAAACCACAATGCCCCAAATTGGAGAGAGACTGGGGAGTGACAGAAAGAGAGTCAGTGAGAGAGAGAGAGAGAGAGAGAGAGAGAGAGAGAGAGAGAGGAAAAGTGCCTGCCATGAGGGAGGCGGATAGTGGGGGATGGGGTGTGATGGGACAGAACCTGGGGACACTGGTACTGGGAAGTGTACACTGGTGGATGGATGGGTATTGGAATGCGGTATTACTGAAATCCAATCTGAAGGGCTTTGGAATGCTCTAAAATAAATAAATAAATAAATATCCTGAGGGGGGAGAAAAGGTGGAGTGGCCTGGAGGCAATCTGCCCCCTCAGAGGAGAGCAAGGCAGGAGCAGTTTCCCTTCTGCCCTGGAGGCAACAGCAGGAATGTGCTGCCACAGATCTGAGGGACAGGAAACCCGCCCTCTGTCTGTAGACGGGATCAGAGTCTGACTCTCAAGGCCACCACTGGCAGAGACAGGATCCCCCTTCCTGCTAGCTCGGCCTGAGCACTGTCAGACTCAGGGTGCTGCCCCAGAAGTGCAGGAATGACGCCTTAGACACACATCTGTGCTACATTCAGGGCTCCAAACAGAAGACTTGAGGGAAAGGACGCTCGAGGCCAGATTTGGGCCCTAGGAATGCCCCTGATTTCCTCCTTCTGTTCATTTCTTCTCCCCATTTTTTGATGGAGTTGAACTTTTTTTTTCTTGTACAATTCTACTAGTGTCTTGTATATCCTGGATGTGAATCCCTTAACAGATGGGTATTGGGTAAATATTCTTTCCCAGTCTGTGGGCTCTTTCTGTATTTTGGTCACTGTTTCTTTTGAAGTGCTGGTGGAGGGGTGGGTGTTTGATCATTGTATGATTGTAACCCAAATAGGAAATCTTGTAATTATCTCACGGTGATTCAATAAAATTTTTTAAAAATATATATTTCTAGAGCCCTAGTCGGGCCCGTGCTCGGCTCCGGCCGGCCGGGTTTTCGGCCCGGGCACCCATGCCCCTGCAGAGCCGGTGGATGTGGAACAAGCGGGAACCAGAGACAGCTTTAGGAATTGGGGTTCCAGCAAGTGCCTGCACCCATGTATGGAGACTGTGAATTAAGCCTTTGCCCCACGCCGGCTAACGGAGGAAATATGTAATTTCTGGCAGAATTTTCCCAGGACTTTATACAGAAATCCAAAACCGCGCGGACGCATTCGCGTCCGCGCGACTTAACATTTATAATTGTCATCAATGTGAAAGGGTTCCATTTGAACAGGTCAGACTTGGGGGGGAAACTCCAAATAATAACAGTAAGTTTTTGTTGAAATATTGACGGTTCTTAATATAACAGCCACCTCTGGACTATGAGCTAAGCAAAAGCCCCACGCTGGCCAACGTGGTGTGGAGTACACCATACTATGAGGCGCAGGAAGGGGGATGAGGGGGAAAAATTAAAAAAAAAAAATGGAAAAGGAAAAAGAGAAAAAAAAAGAGAGAGAGTTATGTCAACTATAGTGAGTTTTGTGTTGAATTATGGAATGTAATCAAGGTAAAGAAAAAATGAAGTGAAATTCATTAGTTATACAGTAGGGGGTAGGGGGTGGGGGCGGGGGGTAAACTGGGGTTTCTGGTGGTGGAATTTGGGCACTGGTGAAGGGATGGGTGTTTGAATATTGTATAACTGACATATAAACCTGAGAACTTTGTAACTTTCCACATGGTGATTTAATAAAAATTTAAAAATATATATATATATATATATTTCTAGAATGAGAAACTGGTTTTCCCTTTATTCTTTGTACATTAGCTACTGTGTCTCAGCTGAGAGCCAAATCCACCTCTGTTCTATTCTGCTCATATTTCTTCACACGAGGTTTTCTCCTTCCTCCTCTTTGCCACCTTCCACTACCTCCTCCAAAGTCCTCATTATTCATGCTATGGCTGAGATTGTCCCGTTTCTGTATCTCTTCTGTCAGTTATGACCTCACATGCAGCTTCATGTACCCTACGGGCAAAATCTACCCCCTAAGCTAAGCAGACAGAACCCCTTTCAGCTTGTCTATTGCTTGTCATGCTAAAAAAGCTTCCAGTTATAGAAGATCATTGATGCCCATTCAAGTAATAGCTGCCTGTTGAGTAAAGGAGGGAATCTCAGCTGCTTCATCAGACAACACTGTCTTTGCTACTAATTAGTGAACAGCAAACATATAACAACCAACCAGGGTCAAGTGCAGGAGATTTAGAAGTAAACAGGGCAGTCACTGTCCATGCCGCCTTAATGCTGACAGCCTTCATAACTTCTATCACAATGGCCTGAAATCCCTTTTCCTCCCAGGTTGGTCAGATCAGACTGAATCAGTGTGGTAAATGCATGCAAATGAAAAGCATCCTCTTCAGGAATAATGAGGGTTATGAGTCTGGCATTGTCCAATTTTTATGTGCATTGTCATGTCTGACCCAAAGCAGCAGTGTGAGGAGCTGGAGATGAGGTTTCCCTTCCTGTAGAAGGCAGCATCCATTCCAGGGTGAAGGAGCTTTATAGGGAGGGAAGGTAGCAAGGCAGCTATTTCATCGGTTTGCTCTTTCGGACCTGTGGGTTGAAAGTTCAGTGTAATTCTGACCAGGGACTACCAAAAGTACCACAGCTAGTTATCTTTCCTGAGGTCCATCCAGTCAGGAGGCTCACACGGTGTCATAAAGGTCGAATAAAGGCCCCTTGGTGGTTCTTGCCACAGCCTTGCTCTCCAAAGTCACAGTGGCCTCAGAGTCACCCCAGCACTTTGCTTGGAGGCCAAGCCTGAATATCAGATTCTTTGTGGATATGGTTCAGACTAATCAGACCTGCCAGCCCTCTTTAAACACCAATCACGGGTGCTTTGACAGTTTAGTCCCCAACCAAAAGACACAGACACTTAACTCCTTTCCCACAAAGACAGTATCTCTCCCTGGTTTCCTGACCTTCAGGGACATGACTTTTCACATCTTTTTGTCCACAATGACAGACTGCTACAAGCAGATCTTGACTATGTGCATAACAAGAGAGGACAGTTGACTTTATATACTGTTTGAAACAGAGATACCAAAATCATGCTCAAGAAGTGAAAATAGGGACTAAAATTATATTATAGTACTGTAGCACTGTCCTGCCATTGTTCAGCAATTTGCTTGAGTGAGCACCAGTAACGTCTCCATTGTAAAACTTGTTGTTACTGGTTTTGGCATATTGAATATGCCACAGGGAGATTGCCAGGCTCTGCCATGTGAGTGGGATACCTCGGTAGATTGCCAGGCTCTCCAAGAGGGATGAAGGAATTGAACCCAGGACGGCCACAACAAGGCTAATGCCCTACCACTGTGCTATTGCTCCAGCCCAACACAAGGTGAATGTAAAGCTGGCAATTTTAATCACCATAATTTACCAGTTTTCAACTATATTCAGTTATTCTTAGACAAATACTGGGCTTAAACTACTTAGAGACAATGTACATCCATGGACTGGAGCAATAGCACAGCGGGTAGGGCATTTGCCTAGCATGCAGATGACCTGGGTTTGATTCCCCTGTCCCTCTTGGAGAGCCCAGAAAGCTACCGAGAGTATCCCGCCCACACGGCAGAGGCTGGCAAGCTACCCATGGTGTATTTGACATACCAAAAACAGTAACTAGTAGTCTCACAATGGAGTCATTACTGGTGCCCTCTTGAGGAAACCGATGAAGAACAGGATGACTATGCTACAGTGGTACAGTATATCCATATCCATTATCAACATGATGGATATGAACCTACTAGGTGCCAGTACTACTGAATAAGATATGTGGAAAAAGATAGACCAGTCCTGGGTATTTGATGGCCTAGCATGTGTCTATACCTCACATACATCAGACATTTAAGAATCAGAACTTTTCTTGGAATCAAACTCTACATCACAAGAGAGGCCTGGCTTAAGTTCTCTGGATGAAACATTAAGATCACATGTTTCCCAAATTGACGACAGGTGAACTGACAGGTGATTTTCTGTCACTCGCGGAAATTATATATTAATGAAACTGTTAAAATGCCCAAGAAACGAAGCCATGATGATGGATGAGTTTCTTTCTGGGTCCATGTCTGCTTCATCTTTCACCAGGGCCCTTCCATTCTAGACATGAGCTGGGTTAAGCTCATGTCAGCTAACTCTAACCGTGGTTTTTTTCTTTCTACACCTAGTCACTGAGGTTTCTTCTTCGTTCCCCGCAACATTAGGTTTCAAAGGGAGGATGCATCTCCAGTGCACTGCATCAGTCATAGCACAGACAAGAACACAGACACACAGCTCTCAAAGACTTTAGTTGGATGAACTTAGCAATATGATGATAAAGAAGTGTGAACACATGATTCTAGGATCCAATAATTCTAGGAAAGATACCTCTTGTTGCACTCCCAACTTATTTATTAGGATTCCTTTCTGGAAGGAAACAAGTGCTCTGAAGCTCTACTTTGACAGCTAGTATGGTATGCGTTGCACTCTCCCACAGCTACCTAGGAAATGTCACCATTGAGGTGAGAAGAATGTAGAAAACTATAAAAGGACTCAGGTAACTAGCAAAGCCACAGAACTTTTCTCTCCTAGGTTAGAAAAGAGACTATAGAGGAAGCACAGTGCTGCCAACTGAACACCTTCCTGGGAAGATGCTCCCGCTCCTTCTGCTGAGCCTTGCTCTGTCCCCCAGGGCAGAGACAGGTGAGTGACCCTCCCACGCTCAAAGCCTGACCTGCTCACTAGGGACGCTCCTGCTTCTTCTGAATCTAACTATCTATTGTCTACTGGAACATTCTGAATCCACATCTAGGGACGCATGAGTCCCTCGTGGATTATGTTGGATTAAAAAAAGAAAGAAAAAGAATGGTGGGAGGCTCAACTGAAGAAGAGCTGGTGGGCACTACTTTCCTGGTACCTAAAGATAAACAGGGCTGTTCAGGGATGCCTCTGTAACAGATACCGGGGTGCATGGGAGGTGGAGGTGCAGGAAGAAATGGGACATAATGGACTCCATAGTCAGTGGCACTGAGGTCCCTAAAGGTCAGTTATTGCCTGGCTCTGTCCCAAGGTCCCTCAATGCCTCTCACTAACTCTGCTCTCCTTCTAGGCACTGAGAAGTGCCCCGTTATCAAAGATGTACAAGTTTAACAGATCCAATCCTTCTGCTTTCCAAATCCCACCCCACAGATACCTCCAAACATCCTCAAGGACCATTGAGGTCATTCCTACAGGAACCCCAAATAACAGAGCACCCACTGTGGTCACCTCAGGATTAAGCTGAAACACACTCAACCCATGACCTCATTCTCCCTCTAGAAAGATGGACATCACAAAAATCAGAGATCTCAGAATCTAGCCAAGATAGTAATGTCAGGAGCCCCCAGACACTGTGGTCCCTAAGACAAATATCCCCTGCCATTCTTTGTAAATGAATTCATTGGGTCAGCAGCTGCTCATCCCCTTGGTGTGTGTTCAGGGACTGGGATGGAATGCGATGTGAAGCTCACCCTGCAAAGAGAAACTCTGAACCCCAGACCGCCCCGATGCCCTGAGCATTTAGTAGCAGGGCCATTGAGGGGATGCGCACACACACACAGACACACACATAACTGACATTTCCTCAGGGGATATTATTGGGGGACATGAGGCCCAACCGCACTCCCGGCCCTACATGGCATACCTGAAGATCTATGAGCAGAAGTCTAAAACATTCCAATGTGGTGGGTTCCTGATCCAAGAGGACGTGGTGATGACGGCCGCTCACTGTAATGGCAGGTGAGGAGACACACAGCTACACTCCCCAGAGGGCCCTGGGTAGGGAGCCCTGCCTCTGCCCAGACACTCCCCAGCTCCAGGGACAGTGAGCCAGGAGAGTCTTCATGGGAGGGATGGGCAGGTTCCTGGGGACAGGGCCACTCTCGTGCAGAGGCTTGCAGGGATTCTGCCCTGCCTACACATTAGCACCCAGAGGCAAACAATGCCATTTCAGGGTTTTGCTGGTTCCACTCACCCCTGGGAACCACCAGTACAGGGACCATTAGTTCCATAAAATCCCTCAGCTGCTGAGAATCAGAGCTCCCAGCATAGTCCCCTGTCCCTTGGGGTCCTTAAACTGGTCCTCTGCTGCAAACCCACCTGTTGAGCTCTGTCTGGGACCATGCATCCTGTGTGCTCTTTGTGCAGAAAAATCGAGGTGCTCCTGGGTACCAACAACATTGGCAATATAAAGAACTGTCTCAGGAAGATCTCTGTGAAAGAAACCTTCCCTCATGAGGGCTATAATAAAGATACTCACTCCAATGATATCATGTTGCTGAAGGTAAGAAAGTGCTGAAACTGACTTGCTCTGAACCCCTATATTCCTCCCACTGACATCTATGCCGCTCCTGCTACCCAGCACCCCTCATTTCCGGTGACTGACAAGACTAAGACATGCACCCCATGTGGGAGTTGAGGGCTAGGAGCTGTACACTGAACTGAACCGCCACCCTCTCTCTCTCTCTCTCTCTCTCTCTCTCTCTCTCTCTCTCTCTCTCTCTCTCTCTCTCTCTCTCTCTCTCTCTCTCTCTCTCTCTCTCTCTCTCTCCTCGCAGCTGGATAAAAAGGTCAGGTTGACCAACAAAATAAATCTCCTGAAACTGCCAGATCCACAAACCCGCCTGGAGCCAGGACAGTGGTGCAGTGTGGCTGGTTGGGGACGAACCACCCACAGGGAAAAGTTTTCTAACAAACTGATGGAGGTGGAGCTGAGAGTGCAAAAGGAAGAGAGGTGCAAGAGATTCTACGAAAATTACAATCCTACCACTCAGCTGTGTGCAGGAGACAAGAAAGGAAAGAATTCCATGAAGGTGAGATCAGTGACTGCCAAACTTGAGTCAGGAGAAAGGGCAGATTGGGAAGCAGTGGAGGCCTAGTCACTGGACAGTGGGGACCCCGCATCCTCTGGGGTGATTCTCTCTAGCAGGAAAAGAGGGACACCTGGTGAGAAAGAGCCAGACCTCTGTCAGCCTTCAAGGGCCTTTGGGGATGGCACATGAGGTCTCCCAGAGAGAATCCCAGTATCTGAACACAAGAAGGTGGAGTGTCCCTCATCATTTGGTTATTCTGACAAGTGGATGTCAGAGTTACTCCACCAGATTATTGTCTGAGGCCCCCACACTGAGTGAAACTGACTGGTTGTTCCAGACCCAACAGGAAATGGCCTTGGTCCTGGGGAGGGGCAAAGGAAGCAGGCCTCTGGGGTGAGGTACCCTGACAATGTCCAGGGTCAGCCCCTGACAGCTGGGCCCTGGCCTGCCAGCTTTGGCCTGGGGCAGGAGGAGATAGACCAATCCTTCCCTCACCTCCACAGGGAGACTCCGGAGGTCCTCTCGTGTGTGACAACGTAGCTCAGGGCATCGTGTCCTTTGGAGACAAAAAAGGAAATCCTCCAAGTTTCTACACCAGAATCTCCTTTTTCCTGCCCTGGATAAAGGAAAAGCTGAGAAGAATGTAACTTCAGCTTCCAGTGTCTCCTCTGAGAAGGTCCAGCACCTCCTGGGGAAGGGCCCACAACTCAGTAAAATCATTAGTACCATCAACCTCTGGTTCATGTGTGACCTTCATTCTTAGGGCAATTATGTTCTCAGGAGTTCAATGATGCAATTCAACTGTTTACTTTTTTCCCCTCGGCAAACCCCCAGCAGAGCAGTCCCCAGTCATGTTGCCCACCCATATCTGTCTCCTCTGTCCCCGTGTAAGGGTTAGACTTACCTCTGAGGAGGAGGAAGCACAGGCTGTCCTGAGGCTCAGGGGAATTCCCCTGTTGTGTGTATCACCATCCTCAAGACCCCCATTCTGAGAGCTGAGTCCCAGGCCCTTCCCCACCCCTCAAGCTCAGGCCCAGCTCAGCCTCCAGTCTCCCGGACACTTCCCCATCCTGCTCCCATGGAGCTCTCAGTCCCCCACCCCCACCCAGGACACACTGCCCTAAGCTGTCTCTTCTCTGTGCCACCCACAGAGACCCTCAGAACTCCCTGTGGCACTAGCAGGGTTTCCTACTGAGGATGGGCCCCAGGGGTCTCATATGGACCCTCTATGATGGCCCAGCAGGGGAGTCCATAACCCTCAGGCACTCACAGGGTAGACCAGCTCAGCCTCACCTCCATCCCTGTCCCAGAGTTCTTCAGAGGACTTGGGGTCTGTCTCTCTGATCACCACTGGCCCGTGCTGGCCCCTCGGTCACTGAGGTGGAAGGTCCCTCTCTGCAGTGGGGCAGGACTCAGGATTGTCCATCCAGCAGCAGCTCAGACACTCTGTGGCCCCAGCAGTGCGGGAGGGACACAGGAGTCCAGGAAGTCCCAGAGTGGAAACTGCCCAGTCCTCGGACTCCTGCTCCCTCCTGCACAGAGTCCTAGTGGGACACATCCGGGCCGATCTGTCTCTGTTTGATGCTGGGACAGTCCATGTGTGTGATCACAGGGATCTGGAGCAGTGGTGCAGCAGGAAAGTGGGGCCTTAAAAAGGGTCCTGCAGGACAGGTCAATGGTTGGAACGAACCACAAGTGTGTGGGTGGCGGGAGGTAGGTAAGATAAAGAAGAGGCCGCTATGACAATAAGAGCTGGGAATGATCATGCTGGACAAGATCTGAGGCTTAAAACTAGGTTAGGGATATTCTTGATCACCTTTCAGTATCAATATTACAAACCACAATGCCCAAATGGAGAGAGACCAGAGGGGTTGGGGAAAGGGGACAGAAAGAGAGAATGAGTGAGAGAGAGAGAGTGTGAGAGTGTGTGTGAGAGAGAGAGAGAGAGAGAGAGAGACAAAAAGTGAGCTAGAAAAAAAGCGCTTGCTATTGGGGAGAGGCAGATAGCGGGGGTTGGGGGGAAGGATGGGTCGGAACCTGGGGACACTGGTGCTGGGAAATGTACACTGGTGGAGGGATGGGTGTTGGAATGCTGTATTTCTGAGTTCCAATCATGAATGGCTTTGGAATGCTCTAAAAAAATTTGAATGTCATTAGGATTAAAGAAGGGAGCCTGCAGGCAGTCTCTCAGTTCAGAGGAGAGCAGAGAGGCAGGGGGCAGTTTCCCTTCTGCCCTGGAAGCAACAGCAGGAATGTGCTGCCACAGATCTGAGGGACAGGAAACCCACCCTCTGTCTGAAGACGGGATCAGAGTCTGACTCTCAAGGCCACCACTGGCAGAGACAGGATCCCCCTTCCTGCTAGCTCGGCCTGAGCACTGTCAGACTCAGGGTGCTGCCCCAGAAGTGCAGGAATGACTCCTTAGACACACATCTGTGCTACATTCAGGGCTCCAAACAGAAGACTTGAGGGAAAGGACACTCAAGGCCAGATTTGGGCCCCAGGAATGCCCCTGATTTCCTCCTAACCAACAACCTACCCAGGGGGTGGGAAAAACAAGACCATAGGGGTGGCCACTCATTCCTTCCCTCCTGCATCCCGGGATGCTCCAGGGACCCTCGTGTGGACAATACAATCCAAGACATTTTCTCCATTGAAAAAAATAACAGAAGACATCCAGGTCTCACCTTGGTCCTAAACTCTTTGGAGCAAGAGAACCAGAAAGGAGCACGAGCCAGTTCAGCCCCTCTGGACTGGTCAATTTTTGTCAATGAAGACTCCAGATAAGCCTGCCATGAAGGCTGCTGTGAGCTCACTGTCACTGTCACTGTCATCCCGTTGATCATCGATTTGCCGGAGCGAGCACCAGTAACATCTCCATTGTGAGACTTGTTGTTACTGTTTTTGGCATATCAAATATGCCATGGGCAGCTTGCCAGGCTCTGCAATGCGGGTGACATACTCTCCGTAGCTTGCCGGGTTGTCCGAGAGGGGTGGAGGAATCGAACCCAGGTCGACCATGTGCAATGCAAATGCCCTACCCGCTGCACTATTGCTCCAGCCCATTTTACATATATTTTATAATATATGTGGATAGAGATCGAGATATATAAACTGCTTTTAAACCAGGTTAGAAGGGGGCCGGAGGGATTGCACAGTGTGTAGGGCATTTGCCTTGCACACGGCCGAACCGGGTTCGATCCCCGGCATCCCATATCATCCTCCAAGCACTGCCAGGAGTAATTCCTGAGTGCAAAGCCAGGAGTAACCCCTGAGCATCGCTGGGTGTGACCCAAAAAGCAAAAAAACAAACAAATAAAACATGTTAGAGGGATAGGATGCAGTTCCATGGCAGATAGTTTGTCTTGCAGGGTGAGACTGGATTTGATCCTTGGCATCCTATTTTTCCACTTCCCACCCACCAAATATTACAGAAACAGGTTACATAATGCCTTCTGTACAGATGTTTTAAGGCAAGTTGGATCATGAGTAAAATAGCTGCAAAACATTTTTAATTCCACTGCTTACTAAGTCATCGATTTAACAAAGTAAGACCCTCCATGAAGCAGATTTCCCATTTCAACACTGAATGCCATGGCCTGCTTCCTACCTCTCTTGTTTTTCTAACACTTGTCACACTAGAGCAGAAAGCAGAAAAGCAGCTCATGTAATTGGTCCATTTCCAGGCTGAGAGCAAATGTGACGATAAATTAAACTGTAGAGAAAGCTGGCAAAATAAACTACTTATGTTTACTTCTTTCATGAAGCTTTTCTCATATAAAATTTATCTGAAAATATCTTTAAATCTTCTAAAGCTAACTATTCTCTCCTTGCCATTAAAAAAAAAAGTCCTTCCGATTCTCAAAAAATTAGATATTGAATTCCCATTTGACCCAGCAATACCACTGCTGGGAATATATCCCAGAGAGGCAAAAAAGTACAATCGAAACAACATCTGCACATGTATGTTTATCGCAGCACTGTTTACAATAGCCAGAATCTGGAAAAAACCCGAATGCCCCAGAACGGATGACTGGTTGAGGAAACTTTGGTACATCTATACAATGGAATACTATGCAGCTGTTAGAAAAAAGGAGGTCAAGAATTTTGTAGTCAAGTGGATGGGCATGAAAAGTTTCATGCTGAGTGAAATGAGTCAGGAAGAGAGAGACAGACATAGAAAGATTGCACTCATCTATGGTATATAGAATAACAGAGTGGGAGACTATCACCCAAGAACTGTAGAAATAAGTACCAGGAGGTTGACTCCATGGCTTCGAGGCTGGCCTCACGTTCCGGGGAAAGGTCAACTCAGAGAAGCGATCACCAACTACATTGTAGTCGAAGGCCATGTGGGGGAAGGGAGTTGCGGGCTGAATGAGGGCTAGAGACTGAGCACAGCGGCCACTGAACACCTTTATTGCAAACCACAACAGCTAATTCGAGAGAGAGAACAGAAGGGAATGCCTTGCCACAGTGGCAGGGTGGGGTGGGGGGGAGATGGGATTGGGGAGGGTGGGAGGGACGCTGGGTTTACGGGTGGTGGAGAATGGGCACTGGTGAAGGGATGGGTTCCCGAACTTTGTATGAGGGAAGTATAAGCACAAAAGTGTATAAATCTGTAACTGTACCCTCACGGTGATTCTCTAATTAAAAATAAATAAAATTAAAAAAAAAAAAAAAGATTATCAAACCAGAAAAAAAAAAAAATCCTTCTAATTTCAGAAACTAAGTAAGATGTACAATGTCAAGTGAGAGTATTCACTCATCCAATTTTAGTTTGCAGTGAGCTCAAAAAATATTTATTTCTCAAATGAGAAACTGGTTTTTCTTAATTCTTTGAACTATACCTCTTTCTGGGTGCCTGACCTTCAGGGACATGACTTCTCACATCTTATTGTCCAAAATGACAGACCTCTTCTGCCCCACGGCTTGGAAACTGGCCTTACCTGCTGGGGGAAAAGGCAGCTCAGATAGAGAAGGGAACACCAAGTAGAGGATGTTGGGAGAACCCACTCAGGTTGGAAGATGCAAACTGAAAGTAGACTATAGACCGAACATGAAGGCCACTCAATACCTCTATTGCAAACTACAGCACCCAAAAGGAGAGAGAACAAAAGGGAATTCCCTGCCCCAGAGGCAGGGTGGGGTGGTTGTGGATGGGGTGAGGGTGGTGAGAGGGATACTGTGATCATTGGTGGAGGAGAATGGGCACTGGTGGAGGGATGGGTAAACAATCACTGTATGAGTGAAATGCAAACACAAAAGTTCATAAGTTTGTAACTGTACATCACAGTGATTCTCTAATAAAAAATTATTAAAGACTGACAGACCTCTGCAAGCACAATATCTTAAAGATCTTGACTATGTGCATAACAGAGACTATTGATTTCATATATTGTTTGAAACAGAGATAACAAAATCATGATCAAGAAGTGAAAATTGGGACTAAAAGTATATTAATGCACTGTAGCACTGTATTCCCATCACTCATCAATTTGCTCCAGTGGGCACCAGTAACATCTTCATTGTGAGACTTGTTTTTACTGTTTTTGGCATATCGAATATGCCACAAGGAGCTTGCCAGGCTCTGCAGTGCAGGCAGGATACTCTCGGTAGCTTGTTGGACTCTCCAAAAGGAATGTAGGAATCGAATCCCAGTCAGCCACATGCAAGGCAAATGCCCTACCCGCTGTGCTATCACTCCAGCCCAAAGTGAATGTAAAGATGGCCATTTTTATCACCATATATAACCAGTTTATATTAAGTTATTCTTAGACCAACACTGGGCTTGAACTATTTAGAGACAATATACATCCATATCCATTATCAACATGATGGATATGAACCTACTCAGTGCCAGGATGCCAGGACGGCTGAATAAGAAATGTGGGAAAAGGATGGACAGTTCTGGGTATTTGGTGGCCTCGCATACGTCTACACTCCACATATATCAGAAGTTAGGGGCTGGAGCGATAGCACAGCAGGTAGGGCATTTGCCTTGCATGCAGCTGACCCGGATTAGATTCCCAGTATCCCATATGGTCCCCTGAGCACCACAAGGAGTGGTTCCGGAGTTCAGAGCCAGGAGTAACCCCTGTGCATCATCAAGTATGATCCCCTCCCCAAAAAAGCACATATATCAGAAGTTGTTTTAGAATCAATCTCTGCATCATGGGGGAGGCCTGGCTTAAGTTCTCTGGATGAAATATTAGGAACACATGTTTCCAGAATTGACAAAAACGTTGATCTGACAGGTGATTTTCTGTCACTCTCGGCATTTGTATATTAATAAAGTTGTTAAAATTCCCAAGAAAGGAAGCTATGATGGTGGATGAGTTTTTTTCTGGGTCCATGTCTGCTCCATCTGTCACCAGGACCCTTCGATTATTAACATAAGCTGAGTTGAGCTCATGTTGGCTGTCTGTCATCGTGGTTCATTCTTTCTACATCTGGTCACTGAGGTTTCTTCTTCGTTCCCACAACATCAGCTTTCAAAGGGAGGATGCATCTTCAGTGCACTGCATCAATCATAGCACAGACAAGAACATAGACACACAGCTCTCAAAGTCTTTAGTTGGATGGACTTGGCAATATGATGACAAAGAAGTGGGAACACATGTTTCTGAGATCCAATAATTTGGATGAATACCTCTTGTTGCACTTCCCCAATTATTCATTAGGATTCATTTCTGGGCTGGAACAAGTGCTCTGAGACTACTTGACTACTACTATGGTCTGCATTACACTCTCCCACAGCTACCTCGGAAATGTCGTCACCAATGAGGTGGAAGAATGTATAAAACTATAAAAGGTCTCAGGTAACCAAGAAAAGCCACAGAACTTTTCTCTCCTAGGTTAGAAAAGAGACTATAGAGGAAGCACAGTGCTGCCAACTGAACACCTTCCTGGGAAGATGCTCCTGCTCCTTCTGCTGATCTTTGCATTGTCCCCATGGGCAGAGACAGGTGAGTGACCCTCCCATGCTCAAAGCCTGACCTGCTCACTAGGGATGCTCCTACTTCTTCTGAATCTTACTATCCATTGTCTACTGGAACATTCTGAACCCACATCCCAGGACACATGAATCCCTCAAGGATCATGTTGGATTAAAAAAATGAAAGAAAAAGAAATGTTGGGAGGCTCAATTGAAGAAGAGCTTGTGGGCACTTCTCTCCTGGTACCTGAAGAGAGACAGGGCTGTTCAGCGATGCCACTGCAACAGATACCGGGGTATGTGGCAGGTGGGGGTACAGGAGGAGCTGGAACATAACAGACCCCTTAATGGGTGGCACTGCTGTCCCCAAAGGTCTGTTTCTGCCTGGCTCTGACCCTAGGCCCCTCAATGCCTCTCACTAACTGTTCTCCTTCCAGGCACTGAGCAGTGCCCCCTTTTCAAAGCTGTACAAGTTTAACAGATCCAATCCTTCTGCTTCCCAAATCCCACAAACGGATACCTCCAAACTTCCTCAAGGCCTTCCTCAATGGCCTCCGACCTTCAGGTCACTCTTACGGGAACCCCCAGAACAGATCACCTACTTGACCACCTCAGGATTAAGCTGAACCAGTCAGCCCCTGATCTTATTCTCCCTCTAGAAAGATGTTCCTGCTGAAAATCAGAGATCTCAGAATCTAACCAGGACAGAAATGTCAGGAGCCCCCAGACTCTGTGATCCCTAAAACAGACATCGCCCTCCCACTCTTTGTGAATGAACTCACTAGCTGAGCTGCTGCTTATCCCCTTGGTGTGTGTTTGGGGCCTGGGATGGAATGAAATGTGAAGCTCGCTCTCCCAAGAAAAAGTCTGAAGCCCAGACCACCACTCTGCCCTGAGCCTCTGAGCCTACAGTGAAGACGGCAGGGCCACGGAGGTGGTGCGCGCGCTCACGCACACACACACACACACACACACATACACACACACACACACACACACACCCCTCTCACATTTTCAGGTGATATCATTGGGGGACATGAGGCCAAACCGAACTCCCGGCCCTACATGGCATACCTGAAGATCCATGGTCAGAAGTCTAAAACTTTTCGATGTGGTGGGTTCCTGATCCAAGAGGACGTGGTGATGACAGCCGCTCACTGTAATGGCAGGTGAGGAAACACACAGCTACACTCCCCAGGGGGCCCTGGGTGGGGAGCCCTGCTTCTGCCCAGACACTCCCCAGCACCAGGGACAGTGAGCCAAGAGAGTCTTCATGGGAGGGATGGGGAGTTCCTGGGGAAAGGGCCAGTCTGGTGTTTAGGCTGCAAGGATTCTGCCCTGCCTACACATTAGCACCCAGAGATAAACAATGCCATTTCACGTTTTGCTGGTTCCACTCACCCCTGGGAACATTATGGAGTTCAGGGACCATTAGTTCCACCGAACCCCTCAGCTGCTGAGAATCAGTGCTCCCAACGTAGCCCCCTGTCCCTGAGGTCCTTAAACCGGCCCTCTGCTATAAACCCACCTGCTGAACTCTGTCTTTGGGACCATGCATCCTGTGTGCTCTTTGTGCAGAAAAATCAAGGTGCTCCTGGGTACCAACAACATTGGCAATATAAAGAACGGCCTCAGGAAGATCTCTGTGAAAGAAGTCTTCCCTCATGAGGACTATAATAAATGTACCCAGGCCAATGATATCATGTTGCTGAAGGTAAGAAAGTGCTGAAACTGACTTGCTGTGAATCCCTGTTTCCCTCCCTCTGATATCTCCTCTCTCTCTCTCTCCCCACAGCTGGAAAAAAAGGTCAAGTTGACAAACAAAATAAATCTCCTGAGCCTGCCAGATCCACAAACCCACCTGGGGCCAGGAAAGTGGTGCAGTGTGGCTGGCTGGGGAAAAACCTCAACCCAGGGAAAGTTACCAAACAAATTGATGGAGGTGGAGCTGAAAATACAAAAGGAAGAGAGGTGCAAAAGAATCTATGAAAGTTACAACTCTACTACTCAACTGTGTGCAGGAGACGAGAATGAAAAGGATGCCATGGATGTGAGATTGATTACTGCATAACTTGACTCAGGAGACAGGGCAGATTGGGGAGCAGTGGAGGCCTAGTCACTGGACAGTGGGGACCCCTCATCCTCTGGGGTGATTCTTTCTAGCAGGAAAAGAGGGCCACCTGGTAAGGAAGAGCCAGAACTCTGTCAGCCTTCAAGGCCTTTGGGGATGGCACACGGGAATCCTAGAATCTGAGCACAGGCTGGGTGGGGTGTCCCTCATCATTTGGTAACTCTGACAAGTGGATGTCGGAATTAGTCCACCAGGTGATTATCTGATGCCCCCACACTGAGTGAAACCTACTGATTGTTCCCAGACCCAACAGGAAATGGCCTTGGTCTTGGGGAGGGGCAAAGGAAGCAGGCCTCTAGGGTGAGGTACCCTGGCAATGTCCAGGGTCAGCCGCTGACAGCTGGGCCCTGGCCTGCCTGCTTTGGCCTGGGGCAGGAGGAGACAGACCAATCCTTCCCTCACCTCCACAGGGAGACTCCGGAGGTCCTCTCGTGTGTGACAACGTAGCTCAAGGCATCGTGTGTCATGGAAAGGAAGAAGGAATTCCTCCAGGCGTCTACACCAGAATCTCTTTTTTCCTGCCCTGGATAAAGAAAACGCTGAGAAGAATGTAACTTCAGCTTCCAATGTCTCCTCTGAAAAGGTCCAGCACCTCCTGGGGAGGGGCCCACAACTCAATAAAATCTTTACTAGCATCAACCTCTTGTTCATATGTGAGCCTCATTAATAGGGCAGCTGTGCTCAGGAGGTCATAGATGTAAGTCAGCTGTTTACTTATTTCTCCTTTCAGCAAACCCCCTGCAGAGCGGTCCCCAGTCATGGTGCCCACCCACATCTGTCTCCTCCGTCCCCCTGTGAGTGTTAGACTGACCACGGAGAGGAAGAAGCAAAGGCTGGCCTGAGGCTCAGGGGACTTCCCCTGTTGTGTGTATCATCACCCCCACCACCCCCATTCTCACCCCTGAGAGCTGAGTCCCAGGCCCTTCCCACCCCTCAGAGCTCAGGCCCAGCTCAGCCTCCAGTCTTCTGGACGCTTCTTCATCGTGCTCCCATGAAACTCTCAGTCCCCCTCCCCCACCCAGGACACACTGCCCTAAGCTGCCTCTTCTCTGTGCCACCCATAGAGATGCTCCAGACTCCCTGGAACTAGCAGGGTTTCCTACTGAGGATGGGCCCCAGGGGGACTCATAAGGATCCTCTATGATGGCCCAACAGGGGAGTCCATAACCCTCAGGCACTCACAGGACAGACCAGCTCAGCCTCACCTCCAACCCTGTCCCAGAGTTCTTCAGAGGCCTTGGGGTCTGTCCCTCTGATCACCACTGGCCCGTGCTGGCCCCTCAGTCACTGAGGTGGAAGGTCCCTCTCTGCAGTGGGGCAGGACTCAGGATTGTCCAGCCAGCAGCAGCACAGACACTCTGTGGCCCCAGCAGTGTGGGAGGGACACAGGAGCCCAGGAAGTCCCAGAGTGGAAACTGCCCAGTCCTCGGACACCTGCTCCCTCCTGTACAGAGTCCTAGTGGGATGTGCCTGGGATCTGATCTGTGTCTCTGTTTGATGCTGGGACAGTCCATGTGTGTGATCACAGGGATTGGAGCAGTGGTGCAGCAGGAAAATGGGGCCTTAAAATGGGTCCTGCCGGACAGGTCAATAGTTGGAACGAACCACAAGTGTTTGGGGCTGAGGGTAGGTAAGGTAGAGAAGAGACCGCTATGACAATAAAAGCTGGGAATGATCATGCTGGACAAGATCTGAGGCTTAAAAGTAGGTTAGGGATATCCTTTATAACCTTTCAGTATCAATATTGCATACCACAATGTCCAAAAGGAGAGAGAGAGTGGGGGTGGGGGGAGAGAAAGAGTGAGAGAGAGAGTGTGTGTGTATGAGAGAGACAGAGACAGAGACAGAGACAGAGAGAGAGAGAGAAGAAAAGCACCTGCAATGAGGGAGGCACATAGCAGGGGATTATAGGGTGCTGGGACGGAACCTGGGGACACTGGTGCTGGGAAATGTACACCGGTGGAGGGATGGGTGTTGGAATGTTGTATTACTGAGTTCCAATCATGAATGGCTTTGGAATGCTCTAAAATAAATAAATACATACATACCTTGAGAAAATTAAAAGGGTGGAGTGGCCTACAGGTAGTCTCCCACCTTAGAGAAGAGTGAGGAAGGAGGCAGTTTCCCTCCTGCCATGAATGAAGCAACAGGAATGTGCTGCCACAGATCTGAGGGACAGGAAACCCGCCCTCTGTCTGAAGACAGGATCAGAGTCTGACTCTAATGGCCACCACTGGCAGAGACAGGATCCCCCTTCCTGCTAGCTTGGCCTGAGCACTGTCAGACTCAGGGTGCTACCCCAGAAGCGCAGGAATGACGCCTTAGACATGCATCTGTGCTACATTCAGCACTCCAAACAGAAGACTCGAAGGAAAGGACACTCAAGGCCAGATTTGGGCCCCAGGAATGCCCCTGATATCCTCCTAACCAACAACCTACCCAGGGGGTGGGAAAAACAAGACCATAGGGGTGGCCACTCATTCCTTCCCTCCTCCATCCCAGGATGCTCCAGGGACCCTCGTGTGGACAATACAGTCCAAGACATTATCTCCTTTAAAAAAAAACAGCAGAAGACATCCAGGTCTCACCTTGAACCTAAACTCTTTGGAGCAAGAGAACCAGAAAGGAGCACGAGCCAGCTCAGCCCTTCTGCACTGGTCATTTTTTCTCAGTGAAGATTCCAGACAAGGCTGCCGTGAAGGCTGCCATGAGCTCAAAAAACATTTATTTCTCTAATGAGGAACTGGTTTTCCCTTTATTCTTTGCACATTAGCTACTGTGTCTCAGCTGAGAGCCAAATCCACCTCTGTTCTACTCTGCTCATAGTTCTGCACACGGGGTTTCCTACTTCCTCCTCTTTGCCACAATCATTCATCATGCTATAGCTGAGGTTGTCCCGTTTCCATATCTCTTCTGTCAGTTATAACCTCACAAGCAGATTCATGTACCCTACAAGCAAAAAATACACCCTAAGCTAAGCAGAAAAAATTCCTTTACAGTTTGTCTATTGCTTGTCATGCTAACCAAGCTTCCAGTTTTAGAAGATCGTTGATGCCCACCCAAGTAATAGCTACCTGTTGAGCAAGGAGAGAATCTCAGCTGCTTCATCAGACAACACTGTCTTTGCTAGCAATCGGTGAACAGTAATCACATAACAATCAACCAGGGCCAAGTGCAGGAGCTTTAGAAGTAAACAGGACAGTCACTGTCCATGCCTTCTTCTTCTTTTTTTTTTTATTCTCATGAATTTGTTTTTTTTTATTTTTATTAGTAAATCACCGTGAGGTACAGTTACAAACTTATTAACTTTCATGTTTGCATTTCGTTTACCTCCTTCACCAGTGCCCATTCTCCTCCACCAATGTTCCCAGTATTCCTCCCACCACCCATACCCCAACCCCACCACCCCACCCTCCCATTGCAGCAGGGAATTCCCTTTTGTTCTCTCTCCTGTTGGATGTTGTAGTTTGCAATAGAGGTATTGAGTGGCCGAACATGTCCATGCCTTCTGAATGCTGACAGCTTAGAGGACTTTCATCACAATGGCCTGAAGTCCCTTTCCCTCCCAGGTTGTTCAGATTAGCCTGAATTGGTGTGATAATGCAAGCAAAGGAAAAGCATCCTCTTCAGGAATAATGAGGGTTATGATTCTGGCACTGCCCAATTTTTATGTGCATTGTCATGTCTGACCCAAGATAGCATTGTGTGGGGCTGAAGATGAAGTTTCCCTTCCTGTAGAAGGCAGCATCCCACTCGGGATAAAGAAGATTTGCAGGGAGGAAAAACACAGCAAACCAGTCATTTTATCAGTTTGCTCTAGGGGACCTCTGGGTTGAAAGTTCAGTATAATTCTGACCAGGGATTACCAGAAATACCACAGCCCCGTATCTTCCCTGAGGTCTACCCAGTCAGGAGTCTCACACGGTGTCAGATAGGTGGAAAAAAAGGCTCCTAGCCAAAGGCTTTGGTGTTTCTTGCCACAGCCTTGCTTTCCAAAGTTACAGTGGCCTCAGAGTCACCCCAGCACTTTGCTTGGAGGCCAAGCCTGAGTATCAGATTCTTTGTGTATATTAGTGAGACTAATCAGAACTGCCAGCCCTGTTGAGATACCAATCACTGGTGCTTTGACACTTAAGTTTAACCACAGTTGAATAGTCCCTCCCAAAAACACACAGACACCAAAACTAAACTCCTTTCTGACAAGGACAGTATCTCTCCCTGGGTTGCTGACCTTCATGGACATGACTTCTCACATGTTTTTGTCCACAATGATAGACCTCTGAAAGCAGAATATCTTAAAGATCTTGACTTGACTATGTGCATAACAAGAGAGGACAGTTAACTTCATATGTAGTTTGAAACAGAGATACCAAAATCATGCTCAAGAAGTGAAAATAGGGACTAAAAGTATATTATAGCACTGTAGCACTGTCCTCCCGTTGTTCATTGATTTCCTTGAGTGAGCACCAGTAACATCTCCATTGTAAGACTTCCTCTTACTGTTTTTAGCATATCAAATACGCCACAGGGAGCTTGCCAGGCTCTACCATGAAAGCGGAATACCTCAGTAGCTTGCCACACTCTCCAAGAAGGATGAAGGAATTGAACTCGGGTCAGCCACATTCAAGGCAAATGCCCTACCACTGTGCTATCGCTCCAGCCCAATGTGAATGTAAAGCTGGCAATTTTAATCACCATAATTAACCAAATTTTAACTATATTCAGTTATTCTTAGACCTATACTGGGCTTGAACTATTTAGAGACGATGTACTTTTATAGACTGGAGCGATAGCACAGTGGGTAGGGCATTTGCCTTGCACGTGTCCGATCCAGGTTTGAGTTATCTGTCCCTCTTGGAGAGGCCGGCAAGCTACCAAGAGTATCCTGCCCACATTGCAGAGGCTGGCAAACTACCCGTTGTGTATTTGACATGACAAAAACAGTAACAAGAAGTCTCACAATGGAGACGTTATTGGAGCCCACTCGAGGAAATCGATGAACCATGGGATGACAGTGCTACAGTGCTACAGTACATCCATATCCATTATCAACATGATGGATATGAACCTACTAGGTGCCAGTACTACTGAATAAGAAATGGGAAAAAAGGACAGACCAGTTCTTGGTATTTAGTGGCCTAAGATACGTCTATACTTTACATATATCAGGTGTTTAAGAATCAGAACTTTTCTTGAATCAAACTCTGCATCACAGGAGAGGCCTGGCTAAAGTTTTCTGGATGAAACATTAGGAACACGTGTTTCCCAAATTGACGACAGGTGATCTGACAGCTCATTTTTGGCTCGGCATTTATATATTAATGAAGCTGTTAAAACTCCCAAGAAAGGAAGCCATGATGGTGAATGAGTTTCTTTCGGGGTCCACGTCTGCTCCATCTGTTATGAGAGTCCTTCCATTCTGGACATGATGTGGGTTGAGCTCATGTTGACTGTCTGTCATCATGGTTCTTTCTTTCTACACCTGGTCACTGAGGTTTCTTCTTCGTTCCCCACAACATCAGCTTTCAAAGGGAAGGATGCATCTTCAGTGCATTGCCTCAGTCATAGCACAGACAAGAACATAGACACCAGCTCTCAAAGACTTTAGTTGGATGGACTTGGCAATACGATGATAAAGAAGTGCAAACACATGTTTCTGGGATCCAATAATTCTTAGATTAATACCTCTTGTTGCACTCCCCACTTATTAGGATTCCTTTCTGTGCTGGAACAAGTGCTCTGAGGCTCTACTTTGACTACTACTATGGTATCCGATGCACTCTCCCGCAGCTACCTAGGAAATATCTTCACCATTGAGGTGGGGAGAATGTATAAAACTATAAAAGGACTCAGGTAACAGGCAAAGCCCCCTGACAGCTGGGCCCTGGCCTGCCACTTTGGCCTGGGGCAGGAGGAGACATACCACAGAACTTTTCTCTCCTAGGTTAGAACTTTTCTCTCTTAGGTTAGAAAATACCAGTTCTTGGTATTTAGTGGCCTAAGATACGTCTATACTTTACATATATCAGATGTATACTTTACATATATCAGACCAAAGAGGAAGCACAGTGCTGCCAACTGAACACCTTCCTGGGAAGATGCTCCTGCTCCTTCTGCTGAGCCTTGCTCTGTCCCCCAGGGCAGAGACAGGTGAGTGACCCTCCCACGCTCAAAGCCTGACCTGCTCACTAGGGATGCTCCTGCTTCTTCTGAATCTGACTATCCATTGTCTACTGGAACATTCTGAACCCACATCCCAGGACACATGAGTCCCTCATGGATTATGTTGGATTTAAAAAAGAAAGAAAAAGAAATGGTGGGAGGCTCAACTAAAGAAGAGTTGGTGGGCACTACTTTCCTGGTACCTGAAGATAGACAGGGCTGTTCAGGGATGCCTCTGCAACAGATACCAGAGTGCGTGGGATGTGGAGGTACAGGAAGAAATGGGACATAATGGACTCAATAGTGGGTGGCATTGATGTCTCTAAAGGTCTGCTTCGGTCTGGCTTCTGTCCCAAGGTCCCTTAATGCCTCTCACTAACTCTGCTCTCTTTTCTGGCACTGAGAAGTGTCCCCCTGTCAAAGATGTACAATTTTATCAGATCCAATCCTTCTGCTTCCCAAATCCCACCCACAGATACCTCTAACCTTCCTCAATGCCCATTGAGTTCATTCCTACAGGAACCCCAACTAACAGAGCACCCACTGTGGTCACCTCAGGAATAAGCTGAAACACACTCAGCCCTTGACCTCATTTGCCGTCTAGAAAGATGTTCCTGCTGAACATCACGAAATCAGAGATCTCAGAATCTAGCTAGGAGAGTAATGTCAGGAGCCCCCAGACTCTGTGGTCCCTCAGACAGAAATCCCCTGCTATTATTTGTGAATGAACTCAGTGGCTCATATGCTGCTCATCCCCTTGGTGTGTGTTCAGGGACTGGGATGGAATGGGATGTGAAGCTCAACTGCCAAGAGAAACTCTGAACCCCAGACCGCCCTGCTGCTCTGAGCTTTCAGTGGTGGGGCCACTGACGGGGTGCACACACACACACACACACACACACACACACACACACCTGATTTTTCCTCAGGTGATATCATTGGGGGACATGAGGTGAAACCACACTCCCGACAGTATATGGCATGGCAGAAGTCTAAAACATTCCAATGTGGTGGGTTCCTGATCCAAGAGGACGTGGTGATGACGGCCGCTTACTGTAATGGCAGGTGAGGACACACACAGCTACACTCCCCAGGGGGCCCTGGGTGGGGAGCCCTGCTTCTGCCCAGAAACTCCCCAGCTCCAGGGACAGTGAGCCAGGAGAGTCTTCATGGGAGGGCTGGGCAGGTTCCTGGGGACAGGGCCACTCTCGTGCAGAGGCTTTCAGGGATTCTGCCCTGATTCTGCCCATTAGCACCCAGAGGCAAACAATGCCATTTCAGGGTTTTGCTGGTTCCACTCACCCCTGGGAACCACCAGTACAGGGACCATTAGTTCCACAAACCCCTCAGCTGCTGAGAATCAGAGCTCCCAACATAGTTGCCTGTCCCTGAGGTCCTTAAACCGGCCCTCTGCTATAGACCCACCTGCTGAACTCTGTCTTTGGGACCATGCATCCTGTGTGCTCTTTGTGCAGAAAAATCGAGGTGCTCCTGGGTACCAACAACATTGGCAATATAAAGAACTGCCTTAGGAAGATCTCTGTGAAAGAAACCTTCCCTCATGAGGGCTATAATGAAGATACTCACTCCAATGATATCATGTTGCTGAAGGTAAGAAAGTGCTGAAACTGACTTGCTCTGAATCCCTATATCCCCCCTCCACACACACACACACACACACACACACACACACACACACACACACACACTGACATCTGTGCCCCTCCTGCTACCCAGCACCCGTCATTTCTAGTGACTGACAAACACTAAGACATGAACCCCATGTGGGTTGAGGGCCAGGAGCTGTAAACTGAACTGAACCCTCCCCCACCCCTCTCTCTCTTCATAGCTAGAAAAAAAAGTCAGGTTGACAAACAAAATAAATATCCTGAAACTGCCAGATCCACAAACCCGCCTGGAGCCAGGACAGTGGTGCAGTGTGGCTGGCTGGGGAAGAACTACCCCCGGGAAAAAGTTACCTAACAAAGTGATGGAGGTGGAGCTGAGAGTGCAAAAGGAAGAGTCATGCGAAAGATACTGTAAAAATTACAACATTACCACTCAGCTGTGTGCAGGAGACAAGAAAGGAATGAATTCCATGAAGGTGAGAACAGTGACTGCCAAACTTGAGTCAGGAGACAGAGCAGATTGGGAAGCAGTGGAGGCCTAGTCACTGGACAGTGGGGACCCCGCATCCTCTAGGATGATTCTCTCTAGCAGGAAGAGGGCCACCTCGTGAGGAAGAGCCAGACCTCTGTCAGCCTTCAAGGGCCTTTGGGGGTGGCACACGGGGTCTCCCAGAGACAATCCCACAATCTGAGTACAGTCTAGGTGGGGTGTCCCTCATCATTTGGTAACTCTGTCAAGTGGATGTCAGAGTTAGTCCCACCAGGTGATTTTCTGAGGCCCCCACACTGAGTGAAACCTACTGATTATTCCCAGACCCAACAAGAAATGGCCTCGGTTCTGGAGAGGGGCAAGTGAAGCAGGTCTCTGGGGTGAGGTACCCTGGCAATGTCCAGGGTCAGCCCCTGACAGCTGGGCCCTGGCCTGCCACATTTGCCTGGGGCAGGAGGAGACAGACCAATCCTTCCCTCACCTCCACAGGGAGACTCCGGAGGTCCTCTCGTGTGTGACAACACAGCTCAGGGCCCATAAGGACCCTCTATGATGGCCCAGCAGGGGAGTCCATAACCCTCAGGCACTCACAGGACAGACCAGCTCAGCCTCACCTCCAACCCTGTCCCAGAGTTCTTCAGAGGCCTTGGGGTCTGTCCCTCTTGTCACCACTGGACTCTTTCGGCCCCTCAGTCACTGAGGTGGAAGGTCCCTCTCTGCAGTGGGGCAGGACTCAGGATTGTCCAACCAGTAGCAGCGCAGACACTCTGTGGCCCCAGCAGTGAGGGAGGGACACAGGAGCCCAGCATGTCCCAGAGTAGAAACCGCCCAGTCCTCTGACACCTGCTCCCTCCTGCACAGAATCCTAGTGGGACACATCCGGGCCGATCTGTCTCTGATGATGGGACAGTCCATGTGTGTGATCACAGGGATCTGGAGCAGTGGTGCAGCAGGAAAGTGGGGCCTTAAAAAGGGTCCTGCAGGACAGGTCAATGGTTGGAACGAACCACAAGTGTGTGGGTGGCGGGAGGTAGGTAAGATAAAGAAGAAGCCGCTATGACAATAAGAGCTGGGAATGATCATGCTGGACAAGATCTGAGGCTTAAAACTAGGTTAGGGATATTCTTGATCACCTTTCAGTATCAATATTACAAACCACAATGCCCAAAAGGAGAGAGACCAGAGGGGTTGGGGAAAGGGACAGAAAGAGAGAACGAGTGAGAGAGAGTGTGTGTGAGAGAGAGAGAGAGAGAGACAAAAAGTGAGCTAGAAAAAAAGCGCTTGCTATTGGGGAGAGGCAGATAGCGGGTGTTGGGGGGAAGGATGGGACGGAACCTGGGGACACTGGTGCTGGGAAATGTACACTGGTGGAGGAATGGGTGTTGGAATGCTGTATTACTGAAATCCAATCATGAATGGCTTTGGAATGCTCTAAAAAAATTTGAATATCATTAGGATAAAAGAAAGGAGCCTGGGGCTGGAGTGATAGCATAGCGGGTAGGTGTAGGGCGTTTGTCTTGCACGCGGCCAACCTGGGTTCGATTCCCAGCATCCCATATGGTCCCCCGAGCACCGCCAGGAGTAATTCCTGAGTGCAGAGCCAGGAGTAACCCCTGTGCATCACCGGGTGTGACCCAAAAAAGAAAAAAAAAAGGGAGCCTGCAGGCAGTCTCTCAGTTCACAGAGCAGAGGCGGGGGGGGGGGGGGAGCAGTTTCCCTCCTGTCCTGGAAGCACCAGCAGGAATGTGCTGCCACAGATCTGAGGGACCCACCCTCTGTCTGTAGCTGGGATCAGAGTCTGACTCTCACGGCCACCACTGGCAGAGACAGGATCCCACTTAGCTCAGCCTGAGCACTGTCAGACTCAGGGTGCTGCCCCAGAAGCACAGGAATGACTCCTTAGACATGCATCTGTGCTACATTCAGGGCTCCAAACAGAAGACTCGAGGGAAAGGACACTCAAGGCCAGATTTGGGCCCCAGGAATGTCCCTGATTTCCTCCTAACCAACAACCTACCCAGGGGTGGGTAAAAAACAAGACCATAGGGGTGGCAGCTCCTTCCTTCCCTCTTCCACTCTCAGGATGTTCCACGGACCCTTGTGTGGACAATACAGTCCAAGACATTTTCTCCTTTAAAAAAAAAAAAAAAGAGCAGAAGACATCCAGGTCTCACCTTGATCCTAAACTCTTTGGAGCAAGAGAACCAGAAAGGAGCACGAGCCAGCTCAGCCCCTCTGCACTGGTCATTTTTTGTCAGTGAAGACTCCAGATAAGCCTCCTATGAAGGCTGCCGTGAGCTCAGAAAATATTTATTTTTCGAATGAGAAACTATTTTCCCTTTATTCTTTGCACATTAGCTACTGTGTCTCTGCTGAGCACCAAAGTCCACCTCTGTTCTTCTCTGCTCATAGTTCTTCACACCAGGTTTTTGGCTTCCTAGTCTTTGCCACCTTCCACCACCTCCTCCAAAGCCCTTATTATTCATGCTATCACTGAGATTGTGCCCTTTCCATATCTCTTCTGTCAGTTATAACCTCACAAGCAGATTCATGTACCTTACGAGCAAAAACTACACCCTAAGCTAAGCAGAAAAAAATTACTTTTCAGTTTGTCTATTGCTTGTCATGCTAACCAAGCTTCCAGTTTTAGAAGATCCTCGATGCCCACCCAAGTAATAGCTGCCTGTTGAGTAACGAAAGGAATCTCAGCTGCTTCATCAGACAACACCATCTTTGCTACCAATCAGTGAACAGCAAACATATAACAATCAACCAGGGCCAAGTGCTGCAGGTTTGAAAGTCGACAGGAAAGTTACTGTCCATGCCTTCTTAATGCTGACAGCCTTCATAACTTTCATCACAATGTTCTTAAGTCTCTTTCCCTCCCAGGTTGGTCAGATTAGCCTGAATCAGTGTGGTAAATGCACACAAAGGAAAAGCATCCTGGTCAGGAATAATGAGGTTATGAGTCTGGCAATGTCCAATTTTTATGTGTGTTGTCATGTCTGACCCAAGGAAGCAGTGTTTGGGGCTGGAGATGCAGTTTCCCTTCCTGTAGAATGCAGCATCCTTCTCAGGATAAAGGAGATTTGCAGGGAGGAAAAACGCAGCAAGGCAGTCATTTCATCACTTTGCTCATGGGGACCTGTGTGTGGGTTGAAAGTTCAGTATAATTCTGACCAGGGATTACCAGAAATACCACAGCTCCTTATCTTCCCAGATGTCTACCCAGTCAGGAGGCTCACACAGTGTCAGAAAGGTCAAAAAAAAGGCTCCTAGCCCAAAGCCTCTGTGGTTCTTATCACAGTCTTGCTTTCCAAAGTCACAGTGGCCTCAGAGTCACCCCAGCACTTTGCTTGGAGGCCAAGCCTGAGTATCAGATTCTTTGTGTATTGGATCAGACTAATCAGACCTGCCAGCCCTGTTGAGATACCGATCACTGTTGCTTTGACAGTTAAGTTTAACCACTACTGAATAGTCCCGAACCAAAAACACACAGACAACAAAACTAAACTCATTTTCCACAAGGACAGTATCTCTCCCTGGGTTGCTGACCTTCAGGGACATGACTTCTCACATATTTCTGTCCCCAATGACAGACCTCTGAAAGCAGAATACCTTTTCTTTAAAAAAAATTTCACTGAATCACTGAGATAGTTACAAGCTTCATGTTTGGGTTACAATCACACTATGATCAAATACCCGTCCCTCCACCAGTGCACCTTCCCCACCACCAATATCCCCAGTATACCCCCCCTTTCCCACCCTCCCCCAGCCTCCATGGCAGACAATATTCCCCATAATCTCTCTCTCCTTTTGGGCATTATGGCTTGCATCACAGACACTGAGAAGCCATCACTTGGTCCTTTATCTGCTTTTAGCACACATCTCCCATCCCGACTGATTCTTCCAGCCATCATTTCTTAGTGATCCCTTCTCTCTTCCATATGCCTTTTCCCCTCTGCTCATAAAGCAGGCTTCCAGCTATGGGGAAATCCCTCTGGCCCTTGTATCTACTGTCCTTAGGTGTCAGCCTCATGTGATGTTATTCTATACTCCACAAATGAGTGCAGTCCCTTTATGTCTGTCCCTCTCTTTCTGACTCATTTCACTTAGCATGATACTCTCCATATCTATCCATTTATAAGCAAATTTCATGACTTCATCTCTCCTAACAGCTGCATAGTATTCCATTGTGTAGATGTACCAAAGTTTCTTTAACCAGTCATCTGTTCTAGGGCACTTGGGCTGTTTCCATATTTTGGTTATTGTGAACAGTGCTACAATCAACATATAGGTACAGATGTCATTTCTACTGTGCTCTTTTGTATCCTTGGGCTATATTCCCAGAAGTGGTATTTCAGGGTCATGTGGAAGCTCAATTTCTAGTTTTTGAAGGACTGTCCATATTGTTTTCCAGAAAGGCTTGACCAGTCGGCATCCCACCAACAATGAAAGAGCGCCCCTTTTCCCCCACATCCACGCCAGCACTGGTTGCTTTTGTTCTTTTGAATGTGTGCCAGTCTCTATGATGTGAGATGATATCTCATTGTTGTTTTGATTGGCATCTCCCTGATGACTCGAGATGTGGAACATTTTTTCATGTGCCTTTGGGCGGTTTCTATTTCTTTTTTGAGAAAACTTCTGTTCATTTCTTCTCCCCATTTTTTGATGGGGTTGGTGGTTTTTCTTATACAATTCTACTAGTGTCTTGCATATCCTGGATATTAATCCCTTATCAGATGGGTATTGGGTAAATATTCTTTTCCATTCTGTGGGCTCTTTCTGTATTTTGGTCACCGTTTCTTTTGAAGTGCAGAAGCTTCTTAATTTGATATAGTCCCATTTATTTATGTTTGCTTCCACTTGCATGGTCAGTGCTGTTTCATCCTTAAAGATGCTTTTAGCTTCAATGTCATGGAGAGTTCTGCCTACATTTTATTCTATGATCCTTATAGATTTATGTTTGATATTGAGGTCTTTAATCCACTTTGATCTAACTTTTGTACCTGGATTTAGACAGAGGTCAGAGTTCATTTGTTTGCAAGTAGCTATCCAGTTTTCCCAGCACCATTTGTTGAAGAGGTTTTCCTTGTTCCACTTTGTATTTCTTGCTCCTTTGTCAAAGATTGAGTGGCCATATATTTGGGGATCTGTGACAGGATATTCAACTCTGTTCCATTGGTCTGCAGGTCTGTTTTTATCCCAATACCATGCTGTTTTAATTACTACTGCTTTGTAGTAGAGTTTGAAGTTGGGGAAGGTGACGCCACCCATCTTCTTTTTCCCAAGGATTGCTTTAGCTATTCGTGGGGGTTTATTATTCCATATGAATTTCAGGAGTGTTTTGTCTATTTCTTTGAAAAATGTCATGGGTATCCTGATAGGGACTGCATTAAATATGTACAGTGCTTTGGGCAGTATTGCCATTTTGATAATGTTAATTATCCCTATCCATGTGTAGGGGGTGTGTCTCCATTACCTAGTGTCCTCTTTTATTTCTTGAAGTAGTGTTTTGTAATTTTCCTTGTATAGGTCTTTCACTGTAGGATAACATAACCTCAGGTATTTTAGGTTTATTGGGTTGTTCCCATCACAGTGCTCCCATTCCTCTGTGCTTAGTTGTAGCTTTTTCTTAGTGTTCTGTTGACTTGTAAATATTGTTTTTCTCTTCTCCTTGTCATTCGCATAGTTTATTCAGAGCCCTGTCCTTTTGTATGGGCACATGAGACAGTAGCAAATGCTATGCTTTTGTAACCTGGGAGTCATTTGACTCTACATGATATTTTCTTCCTGGGCATCTGTTCTCTCAACCTAAGTCTCAGCTGCCCTTATTTCCTAGCACCTCCAAAGGCAGGGTCCCAATGAGGGACATGATGGACCCAGGGCAAGCGGTGAATTATGTTCTACTCTGGCATCGAGATGGGTCTGGCCAAAGTGCCTAATGCTTAACTATAAGTAAAGAGCTTGATCATGGACAAAAGCTGTCATGATCCAAAAAGTAAAAACTAGACTTGGACCCTGCTAGGGTTAGGAATGGTTAATCTGGCCTGAGCACTGGAGTCTGGTCTGTGGCAAGATGTTCCCTGGAGACCTGCCTTATAAGCTTCAATGTATCTTTTACTGTGCCCTTACAAAAATAATTAATATTGAGATGTTAATTAAGATGCTAGGAGGATGGGAATGCCTCTAGGTGGGGTTTCCTTTGGTGGGCTCTCAGGAAGGGCTTTCTTATGTTGATTTTGCTATCAGACTGTGTGTAGCCCAGAGAGCAAGGTAGAGAGAGCTGAGAGCTAGGAGAGAAGCAGAGAGAGAGAGAGACAGGAGTGAAGGGGAATGAGAATGGAATAAATAGCAACTGACCAATCAATCGGCTTGGCCTTCATTCCTCCTCCATCTGCCCCATGGTCCAGGGCGCTGACACCGGGCAGCTCCGGCTGGGCGAGCGGCCAGGGACCACCCATTGAAACTGGGCACAGCTGAAGGGGAGAGCCATGAGGGTTCTCCACCATCCCAGTCGAGTTCGTGGCAGAAGTTTTTTACACTTCACCTCTTTGGTTAAGCTGATTTTAAGGTACTTGATTTTCTGAGGCACTATTGTGAATGGGATTGTTTATTTAATGTCCCTTTCTTCTCTTTCATTATTTGTATGTAAGAAAACCATGGACTTTTAGATGTTGACTTTGTAGCCTGCCACTTTACTATATTGACCGATTGTTTCTAGGAGCTTTTTTGTAGAGTCTTTAGGGTTTTCTAAGTATAGTATCATATCGTCTGCAAATAGTGATAACTTGACCTCTTCCTTTCCTATCTGTATGCCCTTGATATCTTTTTCTTGTCTAACTGCTATGGCCAGGAGCCAAGACTTCCAGTACTATTTTGAATAGGAGTGGCGAAAGTGGGCAACCTTGTCTTGTGCCCAATCTTAGAGGAAAGACTTTCAGTTTTTCACCATTGAGAACGATACTTGTTACTGTTTTTGGCATATCAAATACGTCATGGGGAGTTTGCAAGGTACTGCCCAGCAGGCATGATAGTCTCAGTAGCTTTCAGGGCTCTCCCAGAGGGACGGAGGTATCAAACCCGGGTCGACCGCATGCGAGGCAAACGCCCTGCCTTCTGTGCTACTGCTCCAGCCCAAAGTGAATGTAAAAATGGCAATTTAATCACCACATTTAACCAGTTTATATTAAGTAATTGCTAGACCAACACTGGGCTTGAACTGTTTAGAGACAATGTACCTCTATACACATTATCAACATGATGAATATGAATCTAGCAGTGAATATGAATATGAATATGAATCTAGCAGTGAATATGAATTTAGCAGTGCCAGAACTGCTAAACAAGAAAGGTAGGAAAGGATAGACCAGTTCTGGGTATTTGTTGCCCTAGTATACATCTACATGTCACATAAATCAGAAGTTTAAGAATCAGAACTATTCTTGGAACCAAACTCTGCATCACAGGAGAGGCCTGGCTTAAGTTCTCTGGATGAAACATTAGGAACTCATGTTTCCCAAATAATGAAAACATTGATCTGACAGGTGATTTTCTGTCACTCTCAGCATTTGTATGTTAATAAAGCTGTTAAAATTCCCAAGAAAGGAAGCCATGATGGTGTATGAGATTTTTTTTCTGGGTCCATGTCTTCTCCATCAATCACCAGGGTCCTTCTACTCTAGACATGAGCTGGGTTGAGCTCATGGCCGCTGTCTGTTATCATGGTTCTTTTTTTCTACATCTGGTCACTGAGGTTTTCTTTGTTCCCCACAACATCATCTTTCAAAGGGAGGATGCATCTTCACTACATTGCATCAGTCATAGCCCAGACAAGACCATAGACACACAGCTCTCAAAGACTTTAGTTGGATGGACTTGGGAACATGATGACAAAGAATTGCAAACACATGTTTCTGGGATCCAATAATTCTGGGATGAATACCTCTTGTTACACTCTCCAGCTTATTTGTTAGGATTCCTTTCTGGACTAGAAAAAGTGCTCTGAGGCTCTACTTGACTACTACTATTGTATGCCTTGCACTATCCCACAGCTACCTAGGAAATGTCGTCACCATTGAGGAGGGGAGATTGTATAAAACTATAAAAGGACTCAGTAACTGAGCAAAGTCACAGAACTTTTCTCTTCTAGGTTAGAAAAGGGACCAAAGAGGAAGCACAGTGCTGCCAACTGAACACCTTCCTGGGAAGATGCTCCTGCTCCTTCTGCTGAGCCTTGCTCTGTCCCCCAGGGCAGAGACAGGTGAGTGACCCTCCCATGCTCAAAGCCTGACCTGCTCACTAGGGATGCTCCTGCTTCTTCTGAATCTGACTTTCCATTGTCTACTGGAACATTCTGAACCCACATCCCAGGATACATGAGTCCCTCAAGGATTATGTGGATTGAAAAAAGAAAGAAAAAGAAATGGTGGGAGGCTCAACTGAAGAAGACTTGATGGGCACTACTCTCCTTGTACGTGAAGAGAGACAGGGATGTTCAGGGATGCTCCTGGAACAGATACCGGGGTGCGTGGGAGCTGGGCATACAGGAAGAGCTGGGACATAATGGACTCCATCGTGGGTGGCATTGCTGTCTCCAAAGGACTCTTTCTGCCTGGCTCTGTTCTAAGGACCCCCAGTGCCTCTCACTAACTCTGTTCTCCTTCCAGGCACTGAGCAGTAACCCCTTGTCAAAGATGCACAAGTTTAACAGATCCAATGCTTCTGCTTCCCAAATCCCACCCACAGATACCTCTAACCTTCCTCAAGGCCCATTGAATTCATTCCTACATGAACCCCAACTAACAGAGCACCCACTGTGGTCACCTCAGGAATAAACTGAAGCACACTCAGCCCATGACCTCATTCTCCCTCTAGAAAGATGTTCCTTATGAACATCACAAAAATCAGAGATCTCAGAATCTAGCCAGGAGAGTAATGTCAGGAGACACCAGACTTCGTAGTCCCTAAGACAGACATCTCCCTCCCATTCTTTGTGAACAAACTTGCTGGCTGAACTGCTGCTTATCCCCTTGGTGTGTGTTAGGGGCCTGGGATGGAATGGGATGTGAAGCTCCTGTGGCCAAGAAAAACTCTGAACCCCAGACTACCCCTCTGCCCTGAGCCTCCAGTGAAGGCAGCTGGGCCACTGAGAGGGTGCAAGCACACACACACACACACACACACACACACACACACACACACACACTGACTGACATTTCCTCAGGTTATATCATTGGGGGTCATGAGGCCAAACCGCACTCCCGACCCTACATGGCATACCTGGAGATCCACGATCAGAAGTCTGAAATATTCCAATGTGGTGGGTTCCTGATCCAAGAGGACGTGGTGATGACGGCCGCTCACTGTAATGGCAGGTGAGGAGAGACACAGCCACAGTCGCACTCCCCAGGGGGCCCTGGGTAGGGAGCCCTGCTTATGCCCAGAGACTCCCTACCTCCAGGGACAGTGAGCCAGGAGAGTCCTCACTGGGAAATATGGGCAGTTCCTGGGGATAGGGCCAGTTTGGTGCAGAGGTACAGAGATTCTGCCCTGCCTACACATTAGCACCCAGAGGCAAATAATGCCATTTATGTTTTGCTGGTTCCACTCACCCCTGGGAACCACCAGTACAGAGATCATTAGTTCCACCAAACCCCTCAGCTGCTGAGAATCAGAGCTCCCAACCTAGTCCCCTGTCCCTTGAGGTTCTTAAACTGGCCCTCTGTTGCAAACCCACTTACTGAACTGTTTCTGGGACCATGCATCCTGTGTGCTCTTTGTGCAGAAAAATCGAGGTAATCCTGGGTACCAACAACATTGGCAAAATAAGGGATTGGTTCAGGAAGAAGATCTCTGTGTGTGCAACGTTCCCTCATCAGGACTATAATGAAGACACTTTCTCTAATGATATCATGTTGCTGAAGGTAAGAAAGTACTGAAACTGATTTGCTCTGGATACCTGTCCCCGCACCTCAACCCAAGTGACATCTATGGACCTCCCGCTCTCCAGTGTCTGTCATTTCTGGTGGCTGATGAACAGACTAAGACATGCACCCCCGTGGGAGTTGAGGGCCAAGAGCTATATAGAGAGCTGGACCCCCCCCCCCCACTGTCTGTCTCGCTCACTCGCTCACTCTCACTCGCTCTCACTCTCTCCTCACAGCTGGAAAAAAAGGTCAAGTTGACGAAGGAAATAAATCTCCTGAGCCTGCCAGATCCACATACCCGCCTGGAGCCAGGACAGTGGTGCAGTGTGGCTGGTTGGGGAAAAACCACTCGCAGGGGAAATCTTTCCAACAAACTGATGGAGGTGGCATTGCAAGTACAAAAGGAAGAGAGATGCAAAAGAATCTACAAAATGTATAACTCTACCACTCAACTGTGTGCAGGAGACGAGAACGAAAAGGATGCCATGGAGGTGAGATCAGTGACTACCAAACTTGACTCAGGAGACAGGGCAGATTGGAGAGCAGTGGAGGCCTAGTCACTGGACAGTGGGGACCCTGCATCCTCTGGGGTGATTCTCTCTAGCAGGAAGAGGGCCACCTGTTGAGGAAGAGTCAGACCTCTGTCAGCCTTCAAGGGCCTTTGGGGGTGGCACACGGGGTCTCCCAGAGATAATCCCACAATCTGAGCACAGGCTGGGTGGGGTGTCCCTCATCAATTGGTTACTCTGACAAGTGGATGTCAGAGTTAGTCCACCAGGTGATTATCTGATGCTCCCACAGTGAGTGAAACCCACTGATTTTTCCCAGACTCAAAAGGAAATGTCCAGGGTAAGCCCATGACAGCTGGGCCCTGCCCTGCCTGATTTAGCCTGGGGCAGGAAGAGACAGACCAATCCTTCCCTCACCTCCACAGGGAGACTCCGGAGGTCCTCTCGTGTGTGACAACGTAGCTCAAGGCATCGTGTCCTATGGAGATGTAAATGGAATTCGTCCAGGTGTCTACACCAGAATCTCCTTTTTCCTGCCCTGGATAAAAGAAACGCTGAGAAGAATGTAACTTCAGCTTCCAATGTCTCCTCTGAGAAGGTCCAGCACCTCCTGGGGAGGGGCCCACAACTCAGTAAAATCTTTACTAGCATCAACCTCTGGTTCATGTGTGAGCCTCATTGATAGGGCAGCTCTGTGCTCAGGAGTTCAGGGATGCAGTTCGACTGTTTACTTTTTTTTCCCTCGCAAACCCTCAGCAGAGCGGTCCCAGTCCTGTTGCCCACCCACATTTGTTTCCTTCTTCCCTCTGCCACGGTTCAACAGACCACCGAGGAGGAGGAAGCACAGGCTGTCCTGAGGCTCATGGGACTCCCCTGTTGTGTGTATCATCACCCCAATACCCACTCTCACCCCTGAGAGCTGAGTCCCAGGCCCTTCCCCACCCCTCAAGCTCAGGCCCAGCTCAGCCTCCAGTCTCCCAGACACTTCCTCATCCTGCTCCCATGGAGCTCTCAGTCCCCCTGTCCCATCTGGGACACACTGCTCTAAACTGCCTCTTCTCTGTGCCACCCACAGAGACCCTCCAGAACTCCTCGTGGCAGTTCAGGGTTTCCTACTGAGCATGGGCACTGGGGGTCTCATAAGGACCCTCTATGATGGCCCAGCAGGGGAGTCCATAACCCTCAGGCACTCACAGGACAGACCAGCTCAGCCTCACCTCCATCCCTGTCCCAGAGTTCTTCAGAGGCCTTGGGGTCTGTCCCTCTGGTCACCACTGGCCTCTGCTGGCCCCTCAGTCACTGAGGTGGAAGATCCCTCTCTGCAGTGGGGCAGGACTCAGGATTGTCCAGCCAGCAGCAGTGCAGAAGCTCTGTGGTCCCAGCAGTGAGGGAGGGACACAGGAGCCCAGCAAATCCCAGAGTGGAAACCTCAGAGTCCTCAGACACCTGCTCCCTCCTGCACAGGGTCCTAGTGGGACACACCCGGGATCTGATCTGTGTCTCTGTTTGATGCTGGGACAGTCTGTGTGTGTGATCACAGGGATATAGAGCAGTGGTGCAGCAGAAAAGTGGGGCCTTAAAAAGGGTCCTGCAGGACAGGTCAATAGTTGGAATGAACCACAAGTGTATGGGGGGCTGGAGGTAGGTAAGATAGGAAAGAGGCCGCTATGACAATAAGAGCTGGGAATGATCATGCTGGACAAGATCTGAGGCTTAAAACTAGGTTAGGGATATCCTTTATAACCTTTCAATATCAGTATTACAAATTACAAACCACAATGCCCAAAAGGGGAGAGACGGGCAAGGGGAGTGGGGGTGCGCGAGGGGGACAGAAAGAGAGAGTGAGTGAGAGAGAGAGAATGTGTGTGTGAGAGAGAGAAGAAAAGCACCTGCCGTGAGGGAGATTGATAGTGGGGATGGGGGGGGGGAGGTTGGACAGAACCTGGGGACACTGGTGCTGGAATGTAGGATGACATTGCTGTGTCCTTTCCCCTTGCCACAAGAAGCTTAGGTTTATCCCGGTCACACCCATCAAGGTGCTCCTGAGTCACTCCCATTCCTTTGTTTAGCTGTAACCACTTCTCTGTGCTCTCGTCCCCAAACAGTTAATCAGCTTTTCCCCCTAATGAAACTATTAATTTGTAAGGTCAGATCTTTCTAGGACACTGATCTTATATTGTAAGTTAATATTACCTTTCTCCTCTCCTTGTGTCTTTTGAATAGTTAACTTTAAAGCAATGTCCTTTTTGTATAGACACAAGAAGACAATATTATGCTTTTGTAACTTGGGGTTTAATTGCCTTAGAATATTATTCATTCCCGGGCATCTTCTTTCTCTATTTAAGCCTCAGTTGCCCTCAGTTCCTAGCACCCCAAAAGCAGGGTCCCAACCAGGGACGAGACAGACCCAGGGCAAATGGTGAGTTTTGTGCTACCCTGGCACTGAGATGGACCTGGCCAAAGTACCAAATTGTTAACTATAAGTTAAGAGCTTGACCATGGGCAAATGTTGTCATGATCCAAAAGTAACAATGAGACTAGGACCCTGCTATGGATAGGAAAGACTAATCTGGCCTGAGCACTGTAATCTGAGATCGAGATGGCCCAAGGAGAGCAATTCTATAAGTTTAATGCATCTTTTATTGTGTCCATACAAAGCAATTAATATTATGAATGCTTATATGTTTGCTGGATGAGGAGAGGAGAAACACACTCCTGGGATTTGCCCTTGGATGGGTCGTCCTGCTGAAAAAGAATCTGTCCTAGAAGCAGCATCCCCTGAGGGAAAGAACTTTAACCCTCTTGATTGTGACCACACCTTTGTGTAAGCCCAAACCCCTCTCATGCTGGGGGGATTTAACTAGGCTGGAAGAGTGGGTTGAGGGGAGAGATACAGAGCAGAGATAGATCCTGAGTCAGGAGAGGAGAGAGACAGGAGACAATGGAATAAATGGCAATTGATCGATCAATCGGCTTGGCCATCATTTCCACCTTCGTCTGCCCAATGGCCTGGGCTGCACTGGCTGGGCGAGAGGCCCGGGACCAAACCCCAGAACCTGGGGGGCAGCCGATGAGGAGAACCACCGGGGCTCTTACCCAGTCGCCCCCTGGATGATGTTTTTCACACTGGGAAAAGTACACCGGTGGAGGGATGGGTGTTGGAATGCTGTATTGCTGAAATCCAATCATGAACAGCTTTGGAATGCTCAAAAATAAAGAAAGAAAGAAGTAAGTAAGTAAGTAAGTAAATATAGTGAGAGGGAAAAAAAAAACAGATGGAGTGGCCTGCAGGCAGTCTCAGAGGAGAGTGAGGGAAGGGGCAGTTTCCTTTATGACCTGGACCTGGAAGCAACAGCAGGAATAGCAGGAATGTGCTATCACAGATCTGAGGGAAAGGAAACCCGCCCTCTGTAGAAGGGATCAGAGTTTGACTCTAGCTACCACCACTGGCAGAGACAGGATCCCTCTTCCTGCTAGCTCGGCCTGAGTACTGTCAGACTCAGGGTGCTGCCCCAGAAGTTCAGGAATGACTCCTTAGACACTCATTTGTGCTACATTCAGGGCTCCAAACAGAAGACTTGAGGGAAAGGACACTCAAGGCCAGATTTGGGCCTCAGGAATGTCCCTTACTTCCTCCTAACCAACAATCTACCCAGGGGTGGGGAAAACAAGACCATAGGGTTGGCCACTAACTCCTTCCCTCCTCCACCCTCAGGATGTTCCACGGACCCTTGTGTGGACAATACAGTCCAAGACATTATCTCCTTTAAAAAAAAAAAAAAAACAGCAGAAGACATCCAGGTCTCACCTTGATCCTAAACTCTTTGGAGCAAGAGAACCAGAAAGGAGCACGAGCCAGCTCAGCCCCTCTGCACTGGTCATTTTTTGTCAGTGAAGACTCCAGATAAGCCTGCCATGAAGGCTGCCGTGAGCTCAGAAAATATTTATTTTTCGAATGAGAAACTATTTTCCCTTTATTCTTTGCACATTAGCTACTGTGTCTCTGCTGAGCACCAAAGTCCACCTCTGTTCTTCTCTGCTCATAGTTCTGCACACCAGGTTTTCGGCTTCCTCGTCTTTGCCACCTTCCACCACCTCCTCCAAAGCCCTCATTCATCATGCTGTGGCTGAGATTGTCCCGTTTCCATATCTCTTCTGTCAGTTATAACCTGGCAAGCAGATTTATGTACCCTATGAGCAAAAACTACACCCTAAGCTAAGCAGAAAAAAATTCCTTTTCAGTTTGTCTATTGCTTGTCATGCTAACCAAGCTTCCAGTTTTAGAAGATCCTTGATGCCCACCCAAGTAATAGCTGCCTGTTGAGTAAGGGAGGGAATCTCAGCTGCTTCATCAGACAACACCGTCTTTGCTACCAATCAGTGAATAGCAAACATATAACAATCAACCAGGGCCAAGTACATGAGGTTTGAAAGTAAACAGGACAGTCACTCTCCATGCCTTCTTAATGCTGACACTTTCATCGCAACGTTTGGAAGTCCCTTTCCCTCCCAGGTTGGTCAGATTAGCCTGAATCAGTGTGGTAAATGCACGCAAATGAAAAGCATCCTGGTCAGGAATAATGAGGGCTATGAGCCTGGCACTGTCCAATTTTTATGTGTGTTGTCAAGTCTGCCCCAAGGCAGCAGTTTGTGGGTCTTCGTGTAGAGGCAGCATCCCACTCAGGATAAAGGAGATTTGCAGGGAAGAATAACGCAGCAATGCAGCCATTACACCAGTTTGCTCGTGGGGACCTGTGTGCGGGTTGAAAGTTCAGTATAATTTGGATCAGGGAATACCAGAAATAGCACAGCTCCTTATCGTCCTTATGTCTACCCAGTCAGGAAACTCACACAATGTCAGAAAGATTGAAAAACAGACTCCTAACCCAAGGCTTTGGTGGTTCTTGCCACAGCCTTGCTTTCCAAAGTCACAGTGGCCTCAGAGTCACCCTAGCACTTTGCTTGGAGGTGAAGCCTGAGTATCAGATTCTTTGTGGATATCACTGTCATGTGACTGTCATCCCATTGCTCGTCGATTTCCTTGAGCGGACACCACTAACGTCTCCATTGTGAGACTTGCTGTTACTGTTTTTGGCATATCAAATACACCACAGGTAGCTTGCCAGATGATGGCCAGATACTCTTGGTAGCTTGCCAGACTCTTTGAGAGGGGCGGAGGAATTGAACCCAGTTCTCTGCATGCAAGGCAAACGCCCTAAACCCTGTGCTATAGCTCCAGCCTAATCTGACCTGCCAGCCATCTTTAAATTTAGACACAGCTGAATAGTCCCCAACCAAAAACACACAGACACCAAAACTAAACTCATTTCCCACAAGAACTATACCTCTCCCTGGGTGCCTGACCTTCAGGGACATGACTTCTCACATCTTATTGTCCAAAATGACAGACCTCTTCTGCCCCACGGCTTGGAAACTGGCCTTACCTGCTGGGGGAAAAGGCAGCTCAGATAGAGAAGGGAACACCAAGTAGAGGATGTTGTGAGGACCCATTCAGGTTGGAAGATGCAAACTGAAAGTAGACTATAGACCGAACATGAAGGCCACTCAACACCTCTATTGCAAACTACAACATCCAAAAGGAGAGAGAACAAAAGGGAATTCCCTGCCACAGAGGCAGGGTTGGGTGGTTGTGGATGGGGTGAGGGTGGTGAGAGGGATACTGTGATCATTGGTGGAGGTGAATGGGCACTGGTAGAGGGATGGGTAAACAATCACTGTATGAGTGAAATGCAAACACGAAAGTTCATAAGTTTGTAACTGCGTATCACAGTGATTCTCTAGTAAAAATTTTTTTAAAAGAATGACAGACCTCTGCAAGCAGAATATCTTAAAGATCTTGACTATGTGCATAACAAAGAGAGAACTGTTGACATCATATATTGTTTGAAACAGATACAAAATCATGCTCAAGAAGTGAAAATTGGGACTAAAAGTATATTAATGCACTGTAGCACTGTACTCCCATCGTTCATCAATTTGCTCAAGTGGGCACCAGTAACGTCTACATTGTAAGACTTGTTGTTACTGTTTTTGGCATATCGAATGCGCCATGAGGAGCGTGCCAGGCTCTGCAGTGCAGGCATGATACTCTCGATAGCTTGCCGGGCTCTTAAGAGGAATGTAAGAATCGAACCCGGGTTAGCCCTGTTCAAGGCAAATGCCCTACCTGCTGTCCAATCCTCCAGCCCAAAATGAATGTAAAGATGGCCATTTTTATCACCATATATAGCCAGTTTATATTAAGTTATTCTTAGACCAACACTGGGCTTGCACTATTTAGAGATAATGTACGTTCATCTCCATTATCAACATGATGGATATTAACCTACTCAGTGCCAGGATGCCAGAATGGCTGAATAAGAAATGTGGGAAAAGGATAGACCAGTTCTGGGTATTTGTTGGCCTAGCATATATCTACACTCCACAAATATAAGAAGTTAGGTGCTTGATTCATAGCACAGCAGGTAGGGCATTTGCCCTGCACGCGGCTGATTCGGGTTGATTCCCAGCATCCCATATGGTCCCCAAGCACCACAAGGAGTGGCTCCTGAGTGCAAAGCCAGGAGTAATGCCTGTGCATCGACAGGTGTGACCACAAAAAAAAAGCACATATATCAGAGGTTTTAAATCAGAACTTGTTTTGAAATCAAACTCTGCATCACATTTGAGGCCTGGCTTAAGTTATCTGGATGAAACATAAGGATCAGATGTGTCCCAAATTGACCAAAACATTGATCTGACAGGTGATTTTCTGTAACTCTCGGTATTTGTATACTAATAAAGTTGTTAAAATACCCAAGAAAGGAAGATTTGATGGTGGATGAGTTCTTTTCTGGGTCCATGTCTGCTCCATCTGTCACCAGGACCCTTTCATTTTAAACATGAGCTGGGTTGAGCTCCTGTCAGATGCCTGTCATCGTGGTTCTTTCTTTCTAGATCTGGTCACTGAGGTTTCTTCTTCATTCCCCACAACACCAGGTTTCAAAGAGAGGATGCATCTTCAGTGCACTGCATCGGTCATAGCAAAGACAAAGCATAGACACACAGCTCTCAAAGTCTTTAGTTGGATGGACTTGGAAACATGATGATAAAGAAGTGGGAACACATGTTTCTGGGATCCAATAATTTTGGGATGAATACCTTTAATTGCACTCCCCCTCTTATTCGGTAGGTTCATTTGTGGGCTGGAACAAGTGCTCTGAGGCTCTACTTGACTACTACTATGGTATGCGTTGCACTCGCCCACAGCTACCTAGGAAATGTCGTCAGCATTGAGGTGGCCAAAATGTAAAAAACTATAAAAGGACTCAGGTAACTGAGCAAAGCAAAGCAACACAACTTTTCTCTTCTAGGTTAGAAAAGGGACCAAAGAGGAAGCACAGTGCTGCCAACTGAACACCTTCCTGGGAAGATGCTCCTGCTCCTTCTGCTGAGCCTTGCTCTGTCCCCCAGGGCAGAGACAGGTGAGTGATCCTCCCACGCTCAAAGCCTGACCTGCTCAGTAGGGATGCTCCTGCTTCTTCTGAATCTGACTTTCCATTGTCTACTGTAACATTCTGAACACACATCCGGGGACACATGAGTCCCTCAAGGATTATGTTCAATTTAAAAAAAGAAAGAAAAAAAAATGGTGGGAATCTCAACTGAAGAAGAGCTGGTGGGCACTACTCTCCTGGTACCTGAAGAGAGATAGGGCTGTTCAGGGATGCCTCTGCAACAGATACCAGGGTATGTGGGAGGAGTGGCTACAGGAGGAGCTGGGACATAATGGACTCCACAGTGGGTGGCATTGTTGTCTCCAAAGGTCTGTTTCTGCCTGGCTCTCTTCTCTGGCCCCTCAATGCCTCTCACTAACTCTGCTCTCCTTCCAGGCACTGAGCAGTAACCCCTTGTCAAAGATGCACAAGTTTAACAGATCCAATGCTTCTGCTTCCCAAATCCCACCCACAGATACCTCTAACCTTCCTCAAGGCCCATTGAGTTCATTCCTACAGGAACCCCAACTAACAGAGCACCCACTGTGGTCGCCTCAGGAATAAACTGAAGCACACTCAGCCCCTGACCTCATTCTCCCTCTAGAAAGATGTTCCTTATGAACATCACAAAAATCAGAGATCTCAGAATCTAGCCAGGAGAGTAATATCAGGAGACACCAGACTTCGTAGTCCCTAAGACAGACATCTCCCTCCCATTCTTTGTGAACAAACTTGCTGACTGAGCTGCTGCTTATCCCCTTGGTGTGTGTTTGGGGCCTGGGATGGAATGGGATGTGAAGCTCCTGTGGCCAAGAAAAACTCTGAACCCCAGACTACCCCTCTGCCCTGAGCCTCCAGTGAAGGCAGCTGGGCCACTGAGAGGGTGCAAGCACACACACACACACACACACACACACACACACACACAACTGACTGACATTTCCTCAGGTGATATCATTGGGGGACATGAGGCCAAACCGCACTCCCGACCCTACATGGCATACCTGAGGATCCACGATCAGAAGTCTGAAATATTCCAATGTGGTGGGTTCCTGATCCGAGAGAACGTGGTGCTGACGGCCGCTCACTGTCTTGGCAGGTAAGGAGAGACACAGCCACAGCTGCATTCCCCAGGGGATCCTGAGTGGGGAGCCCTGCTTATGCCCAGAGACTCCCTACCTCCAGGGACAATGAGCCAGGAGAATCTTCATGGGGAGAGATGGGCAGGTTCCTGGGGACAGGGCTAGTCTGGTGCAGAGGTGCAGGGATTCTGCCCTGCCTACACATTAGCACCCAGAGGCAAACAATGCCATTTCATGTTTTGCTGGTTCCACTCACCCCTGGGAACCACCAGTACAGAGATCATTAGTTCCACCAAACCCCTCAGCTGCTGAGAATCAGAGCTCCCAACGTAGTCCCCTGTCCCTTGAGGTTCTTAAACTGGCCCTCTTTTGCAAACCCACTCACTGAGCTCTGTCTCTGGGACCATGCATCCTGTGTGCTCTTTGTGCAGAAAAATCCAGGTTCTCCTGGGTACCAACTACATTGGCAAACCATGGGATTTGTTAGGGAAGAAGTACCTTGTGAATGCAGCCTTCCCTCATCAGGACTATAACAACAAAACTTTCTTTAATGATATCATGTTGTTGAAGGTAAGAAAGTGCAAAAACTAACTTGATCTGGGTCCCTATCCTAACCCCCACCCCCCTGACATCTGTGCCCCTCCTGCTTTCCAGTGTCTGTCATTTCTGGTGACTGACGAAGATTAAGACATGCACCCCATGTGGGGATTGAGGGCCAAGACCTGTAGAGTGAGCTGTATCCTCTCTCTCTTCTCACAGCTGAGTGAAAAGGTCAACTTGACGAAGGAAATAAATCTCCTGAGCTTGCCAGATCCACAAACCCGCCTGAAACCAGGACAGTGGTGCAGTGTGGCTGGCTGGGGAGAAACCACCTACAGGGGTAATTCTTCTAACAAATTGATGGAGGTGGAGCTTAAAGTACAAAAGGAAAATAGGTGCAAAAGTATCTACAAAATTTACAACTCTACCACTCAGCTGTGTGCAGGAAAGAAGAACAGAAGAGATGCCATGAAGGTGAGATTAGTGACTGCCAAACTTGAGTTAGGAGACAGGGCAGATTGGGGAGCAGTGGAGGCCTAGTCACTGGACAGTGGGGACCCCGCATCCTCTGGGGTGATTCTGTCTAGCAAGAAGAGGGCCACCTAGTGAGGAAGAGCCAGACCTCTGTCAGCCTTCAAGGGCCTTTAGGGATGGCATAAGGGGTCTCCCAGAGACAATCCCAGAATCTGAGCAAAGGCTGGTGTCCCTCATCATTTGGTAACTCTGACAAGTGAATGTCAGAATTAGTTCCACCAGGTGATTATCTGATGCCCCCACACTGAGTGAAACCCACAGATTGCTCCCAGACTAGGCAGAAAATGGCTTCAGTCCTGGAGAGGGGCAAAGGAAGCAGGCCTCTGGGGTGAGGTACCCTGATAATGTCCAGGGTCAGCCCATGACAGCTGGGTCCTGGCCTGCCTGCTTTGGCCTGGGGCAGGAGGAGACAGACTAATTCTTCCCTCATCTCCACAGGGAGACTCCGGAGGTCCTCTCGTGTGTGACAACGTAGCTCAAGGCATCGTGTCCCATGGACATAAAAAAGGAATTCGTCCAGGTGTTTACACCAGAATCTCCTTTTTCCTGCCCTGGATAAGGGAAACATTGAGAAGAATGTAACTTCAGCTTCCAAAGTCTCCTCTGAGAAGGTCCAGCACCTCCTGGGGAGGGACCCACAACTCAGTAAAATTTTTAGTAGCATCAACCTCTGGTTCATGTGTGACGCTCACTCATAGGGCAATTCTGTGCTCAGGAGTTCAGGGATGCAATTCAACTGTTTACTTTTTTCCCCTAGGCAAACCCCCAGCAGAGCAGTCCCCAGTCATGTGACCCACCCACATCTGTCTCCTCCGTCCCCCTGCCAGGGTTAGACTGATCAGTGAGGAGGAAGCACAGACTGGCCTGAGGCTCATGGGACTCCCCTGTTGTGTGTATCATCACCCCCACACCCACTCTCACCCCTGAGAGCTGAGTCCCAGGCCCTTCCCCACCCCTCAAGCTCAGGCCCAGCTCAGCCTCCAGTCTCCCGGACACTTCCCCATCCTGCTCCCATGGAGCTCTCAGTCCCCCTCCCCCACCTGGGACACACTGCCCTAAGCTGCCTCTTCTCTGTGACACCCACAGAGACCCTCAGAACTCCCTGTGGCATTAGCAGGGTTTCCTACTGAGGATGGCCCCCAGGGGGCTCATAAGGACCCTTTATGATGGCCCAGCAGGGGAGTCCATAACCCTCAGGAACTCACAGGACAGACCAGCTCAGCCTCACCTCCATCCCTGTCCCAGAGTTCTTCAGAGGCCTTGGGGTCTGTCCCTCTGGTCACCACTGGCCTCTGCTGGCCCCTCAGTCACTGAGGTGGAAGGTCCCTCTCTGCAGTGGGACAGGACTCAGGATTGTCCATCCAGCAGCAGCACAGACACTCTGTGGCCCCAGCAGTGAGGGAGGGACACAGGAACCCAGCAAGTCCCAGAGTGAAAACCCACCCAGTCCTCAGACTCCTGCTCCCTCCTGCACAGAGTCCTAGTGGGATGTGCCTGGGATCTGATCTGTGTCTCTGTTTGACGCTGGGACAATCCGTGTGTGTAATCACAAGGACCTAGATCAATGGAAAGCCTGAAAGTGGGGGCTTAAAAAGGGTCCTGGTGTCAGCCTTCCCCCTCAGAGGAGAGCGAGGCAGTGGGAGTTTCCCTCCTGCCCTGGAAGAAGCAGCAGGAATGTGCTGCCACAGATCTGAGGGATAGGAAACCTCCCCTCTCTCTGTAGCCGGGATCAGAGTCTGAGTCACCACTGGCAGAAACAGGATTCCCCTTCCTGCTACCTTGGCCTTAGCACTGTCAGACTCAGGGTGCTGCCCCAGAACTGCAGGACTGACTCCTTAGACACACATTTATGCCACATTCAGGGCTCCAAACAGAAGACTCGAGGGAAAGGCCAGATTTTGGCCCCAGAAATATCCCTGATTTCCTCCTAACCAACAACCTACCCAGGGGTGGGAAAAACAAGACCATAGCGATGGCCGCTTATTCCTTCCTTTCTCCAGTCTCAGGATGTTCCAGGGACCCTCTTGTAGACAATACAGTCCAAGACATTATTTCCATTGAAAAAGATAGCAAAAGACATCCAGGTCTCACCTTGATCCTAAACTCTTTGGAGCAAGAGAACCAGAAAGGAGCACGAGCCAGCTCAGCCCATCTGTTCTGGTCATTTTTTTTTTCAGTGAAGATTCCAGACAAGGCTGCCATGAAGGCTGCCGTGAGCTCAAAAAACATTTATTTCTCTAATGAGGAACTGGTTTTCCCTTTATTCTTTGCACATTAGCTACTGTGTCTCAGCTGAGAGCCAAATCCACCTCTGTTCTACTCTGCTCATAGTTCTGCACACGGGGTTTCCTGCTTCCTCCTCTTTGCCACAATCCACTACCTCCTCCAAAGCCCTCATTCATCATGCTATGGCTGAGGTTGTCCCGTTTCCATATCTCTTCTGTCAGTTATAACCTCACATGTAGTTTCATGTACCCTACAGGCAAAATCTACTCCCTAAGCTAAGCAGACAGAACCCTTTTCAGTTTGTCTATTGCTTGTTATACTATCCAGGCTTCCTGTTAAAGAAGATCCTTGATGCCCACCCAAGTAATAGCTGCCTGTTGAGTAAGGGAGGGAATCTCAGCTGCTTCATCAGACAACACCGTCTTTGCTAGCAATCAGTGAACAGCAAACACATAACAATCAACCAGCGCCAAGTGCAGGAGGTTTGAAAGTAAACAGGACAGTCACTCTCCATGCCTTCTTAATGCTAACACTTTCATCGCAATGTTCTGAAGTCCCTTTCTCTCCCAGGTTGGTCAGATTAGCCTGAATCAGTGTGGTAAATGCATACAAATATAAAGCATCCTCTTTAGGAATAATGAGGGCTATGAGTCTGGTACTGTCCAATATTTATGTGTGTTGTCATGTCTGACCCAAGGCAGCAGTTTGTGGGGCTGGAGATGAAGTTTCTCTTCATGTAGAGGCAGCATCCCACTCAGGATAAAGGAGATTTGCAGGTAGAAAAAAATGCAGCAAGGCCGCCATTACAGCAGTTTGCTTGTGGGGACCTGTGTGTGGGTTGAAAGTTCGGTATAATTCTGACCAGGGATTACCAGAAATACCACAGCTCCTTATCTTCCCTGATGTTTACCCAGTCATGAGGTTCACACAGTCTCAGAAAGGTGGAAAAAAGGCTCCTAGCCCAAGGCCTTGGTGGTTCATGCCACAACCTTGCTTTCCAGAGTCACAGTGGCCTCAGAGTCACCCCAGCACTTTGCTTGGAAGCCAAGCCTGAGTATCAGATTCTTTGTGGATTGGGTCAGACTAATCAGACCTGCCCAGACCTCTTTAGATACCAATAACTGGTACTTTGACATTTAAGTTTAGCCACAGATGAATAGTCCCCAACCAAAAACACACAGACACCAAAACTAAACTTTACCACAAGGACAATAACTCTCCCTGGGTTGCTGATCTTTTCTGTCCCCAATGACAGACCTCAGCAAGCAGAATATCTTAAAGATCTTGACTATATGCATAACAAAAGAACAGTTTACTTTATATGTTGTTTGAAACAGAGATACCAAAATCATGCTCCAGAAGTAAAAATCGGGACTAAAAGTATATTATATAGAAATCAATATGTATGAATATACACGTGTACTCATTATACTGCAGATAAAAGAATTACACAAGCACACACAAGTATCTGCACACATATATCATATATATGTGATCATGTTTAAAATCAATATATCTAGCAAGGTATTTAAGATACCTGTAGCTGCAAAACCTGTGTGCATACATAAGTATAGTTATAGATATATAATCTTTAAGTCCTCTCTTGGCACACATATGTTCCATTTGAGAAATGTTTCTATGATTTATTATGCTTTATGAAGCCTCTGGGGTTGCCAGATTCACATTTATACAATGAGGTCCAGAAATTTGCCACAAAACTAAACAAGAATGAATACCTTCTTGTGGTAAGCATCTCCTTCTCTGTTAGATATTCTTTCGGTTCAAGGGAAAGAGCCTGACCTCCTGGCCCTGCGAGACTAAAATAAAGATAAAATTTCTGGCAAAAATGCCTAAGTCAAAGAACACAAGCCAATCTCACTGATGTCGTACCCATGATTTTCTCAGAAATTATCAAGTACCATTTTGAGTAGGGTTTTTTTTAATGAGTAAATTTTTCTATCAAAGTATTTAAGATACTTGTAGCTGCCCAGTTAATTTCATAGCAAATGACACCAAAAGGTGCTTGGAAGTTTTTCAATACCTGGTGAATTTGGCACAGTATAATAGCAGAAATGGGAGTATAAAATTATAGAATTGCTATTGTTGCTGCTGTTTTTGTTGTTGTTCTTGTTTATAGGCCACACTTAGTAGTACCAGTAGACCAAAGATCATTTCCAGCAATGCTTGTTTCTTCAATATGAACCAGATGGTTCAGTACTCCAGAGCTGCACCCAGTACTGTTGTGATAAGGCAAGAGGAGGGGTAGGAAATAGTGCCAGGGATTAAATTAAGGACCTCACATAAGGTAAGCATGAGCTCTACCACTTGAGCTCATTCCCTGTAACCTTGCCCCCACCAAAAAGAAAAAGTCTAGATATGAAATCACATAATGAAGGTGCTGGAAAATTATTGTATATAAAGAATCAGAAAAAAACAAAGTTATTCGTATCACAGTAAGACATCCTGCCACAGTTTCATTGATAAAATGCTGTCAGCACCTGTTTATTACAATACCTGATTTCATATGGGCAGACTTTGAACATCTGACTGCAATGGTTATGATTTTCACTTTGTCCAGTATTACTTCCAGATTCACTATCAAAAACAGAGGAACTTCATTAAAAATAGGGTATCTACCAGTCATCAACATGTCAACTCACCCACCGACCCTGCTCTTCAAATTTCAGAAATAAATCTCCAGGAAGCAACCCAAACAGCTAAAATTCATAGAAATACTGGTCATTTGTGGTTTAGTAAATCCTCAAAGACTTAACCCCATACCGGGGTATAATCTGTCACTATCTGTCACTATCATCCTGTTGCCCATCAATTTGCTCAAGGGGGCACCAGTAACTTCTCTCACTGTGAGACTTATTGTTACTGTTTTGGGCATATCAAATACGCCACAGGTAGCTTGCCAGGTTCTGCCCATGCGGGTGGGATACTCTATACTCTCGGTAGCTTTTCAGGCTTTCTGAGAGGGGCAGAAGAATTGAACCCGGGTTTGCCGCATGCAAGGCGAACGCCCTACCCATTGTGCTATCACTCCAACCCACTAGGATATAATAGTTTTCAAAATTTTACTTTACTGAAGTATTTTTAATAATTCCTTTAGTCATTTTGTTGTGGCAAAATAAAACAAATTATTGTGTGCCTGCTAAGGGTATAGGTTTGGGTCAAGGTTGGGAATGGGGTCTATGATAAAGGGAAGGTATTCAAGTAATGGGATTAGTGTTGAAACATCAAAAAACCCTAACAATTGTATTATAAACAACTTCATAAACCATGGTGTTTAAATACAGTATAAATGAGAGTAGGATAACAGCAAGTATCAATCTCAAAGGGGAAAAACTGAAAGCCTTCACTCTAAGATCGGGCACAAGGCAAGGTTGCCCGCTTTCGCCACTCCTATTCAAAATAGTACTGGAAGTCCTGGCCATAGCAGTTAGACAAGAAAAAGATATCAAGGGCATACAGATAGTAAAGGAAGAGATCAAGTTATTACTATTTGCAGATGATATGATACTATACTTGGAAAACCCTAAAGACTCTACAGAAAAGCTCCTAGAAACAGTAAGTCGATTTAGTAAAGTGGCAGCCTACAAAATCAACACCCAAAAGTCCATGGCTTTCTTATATACAAATAATGAAAGAGAAGAAAGAGACATTAAAAAAAAAACAATCCCACTCACAATAGTACCTCAGAATATCAAGTAGCTTGGAATCAGCTTAGCCAAAGAGGTGAAGGACCTATAAAAGGAAAATTACAAAACAATACTTCAAGAAATTAAGGACACTAGGAAATGGAGACTCATCCCCTGCTCATTGATAGGGAGAATTAACATTATCAAGATGGCAATACTGGGGCCAGAGCTATAGCACAGCAGGTAGGGCACTTGCCTTGCACGCGGCCGACCTGGGTTCAATCCCCGGCATCCCATATGGTCCCCCAAGCACCGCCAGGAGTAATTCCTGAGTGCAAAGCCAGGAATAACCCCTGAGCATCGCTGGGTGTGACCCAAAAAGGAAAAAAAAGATGGCAATACTGCCCAAAGCACTATACAAATTTGATGCAGTCCCAATCAGGATACCCATGACATTTTTCAAAGAAATAGACAGAACACTCCTGAAATTTATATGGAAAAATAAACCCCCACGAATAGCTAAAGCAATCCTTGGAAAAAAGAAGATGGGTGGTGTCACCTTCCCCAACTTCAAACTCTACTACAAAGCAGTAGTAATTAAAATAGCATGGTATTGGGATAAAAACAGACCTACAGACCAATGGAATAGAGTTGAATATCCTGTCACAGACCCCCAAATATATGGCCACTTAATCTTTGACAAAGGAGCAAGAAATGCAAAGTGGAACAAGGAAAGCCTCTTCAACAAGTGGTGCTGGGAAAACTGGATAGCTACCTGCAAACAAATGAACTCTGACTTCTGTCTAATGCCAGGCACAAAAGTCAGATCGAAGTGGATTAAAGACCTCAATATCAAACATAAATCTATAAGGATCATAGAATAAAATGTAGGCAGAACTCTCCATGACATTGAAGCTAAAAGCATCTTTAAGGATGAAATAGCACTGACCATGCAAGTGGAAGCAAACACAAACAAATGGGACTACATCAAACTAAGAAGCTTCTGAACTTCAAAAGAAACAGTGATCAAAATGCAGAATGAACCCAAAGAGGGGCTGGAGCAATAGCACAGCGGGTAGGGCGTTTGCCTTGCACGCAGCCGACCCGGGTTCGATTCCCAGCATCCCATATGGTCCCCTGAGCACCGGCAGGAGTGATTCCTGAGTGCAGAGCCAGGAGTAACCCCTGTGCATCGCCGGATGTGACCCAAAAAGCAAAAAAAAAAAAAGAACCCAAAGAATGGGAAAGAATATTTACCCAATACCCATCTGATAAGGGATTAATATCCAGGATATACAAGATACTGGTAGAATTGTATAAGAAAAAACCTCCAACCCCATCAAAAAATGGGGAGAAGAAATGAACAGAAGTTTCCTCAAAAAAGAAATACAAATGGCCAAAAGGCATATAAAAAATGCTCCACATCCCTAGTCATCAGGGAGATGCTAATCAAAACAACAATGAGATATCATCTCACACCACAGAGACTGGCACACATTCAAAAGAACAAAAGCAACCAGTGCTGGCGTGAATGTGGGGGAAAAGGGACGCTTCTTCACTGTTGGTGGGAATGCCGACTGGTACAGCCTTTCTGGAAAACAATATGGACAGTCCTTCAAAAACTAGAAATTGAGCTTCCATATGACCCCGCAATACCACTTCTGGGAATATATCCCCAGGATGCAAAAGAGCACAGTAGAAATGACATCTGTACCTATATGTTGATTGCAGCTCTGTTCACAATAGCCAAAATATGGAAGCAATCCGAGTGCCCTAAAACAGATGACTGGCTAAAGAAACTTTGGTACATGTACACAATGGAATACTATGCAACTGTTAGAAGAGAAGAAGTCATGAAATTTGCTTATAAATGGATAAACATGGAGAGTATCATGCTAAGTGAAATGAGTCAGAAAGAGAGGGACAGACATAGAGGGACTGCACTCATTTGTGGAGTGTAGGGTAGCATTACATGAGGCTGACACCCAAGGACAGTAGATACAAGGGCCAGGGGGATTGCCCCATAGCTGGAAGACTGCTTCATGAGCGGAGGGGAGAAGGCAGATGAAATAGAGAAAGAATCACTAAGAAAATGATGGCTGGAGGAACCAGTTCAGATGAGAGATGCATGCCAAAAGTAGATAATGGACCAAACATGATGACCTCTCAGTGACTGTGTTGCAAGCTATAATGCCCAAAAGTAGAGAGAGAGTATGGAGAATATTGTCTGCCTTAGAGGCAGGGGGAGGGTGGGATGGGGGGGCATACCCAGGATTTTGGTGGTGGGGAATGTGCACTGGTGGAGGGATGGGTGTTTGATCATTGTGAGATTACAACCCAAACATGAAGGCTTGTAACTATGTCACAGTGATTCAATAAAATTAAAAAAAAAATTAAAGAGAGTAAGATATCTATAAATAAGAGATGCCATACCATATTGGAGAACAGACAGGAAAACTAGCAGAAGCAACTTTTATGTGAAAATTTTATTACAACTCTCTGTTATATCTGCCAGAGTAATAGTATAGTGGTAAAGTACTTGCCTTACAGGAGTCAGTCTGGGTTTGACTGGCACTCCAAATGGCCCCCGGAGCCTCCAGCAGTGATCCCTGATTACAGAGTCAGCCACTGGTGTGGCAAAAAGGAGCATCAATGTAATAAATGTGAAAATTCTACATGATCGATCATCTAAGTAGATACAAAAACAAAACATCTGACAAAATTCAAAACCTTTCTGTTATTATAAAATGAATGCTACTAAATAAAAATAAAATATTCTTAGTATTACAAAAGGCACTTGCAAAAGTTCAAAGCGACTATTATACATATAGTGTTAAAGTTACTCCTTAATATTAAAAATAAGAAAAAAATGACCACTTTCACCATTACTATTCAACACTGTATTGAAGTCCTAGACAGAGAAATTAGACACGACAATTAGTAAAAGACATCCAAATGGAAATGGGAAAAAGTAAGGCTATGCCAATTTACTGAAGACATGACACTATATGTAGAAAATATCAATAAACCAACATGAAGCCTCCAATTCTAAACAAAATGTTTAACAAATGTCAAGTACAAAATCAAATGTGTTTATTTTAGTTCCGTTTTTGTTTGTTTGTTTGTTTTTTGAGGGGTGTGCATGGCTGTGCTCAGGGCTAACTTATGCTCTGTTCTCAGATATTACTTCTGGTGGGGCTTCGGGACCACACGCAATGCCAGGATTGAACCTGGGTCAACTACATGGAAAGCATGCACCCGACCTACTCTACTATCTCTATAGCTCCAAATGTGTTTAAATACACATTCACAATGAATAATCAAGAAGGAAATTAATACAATTCCATTTATACTGGCTGGCATATGGGAGGAAAACACTTAACATTAAGAAGAGGAAAAAAATGTTTTTAGACAGAAAAATCACAATATGGCTAAGAGAAATGAAGGAATTAAACATAAAGATGTCCCATGATTGTGCATTAGAAAACATATGTTAAGATGGTGATCGTCACCAAAGAGTCAATGGAATCTCCACCAAAACCCTAATAGTCATTTTTGCAGAATTGGAAAAGCGAATCTTAAAAATCACATGAAATTCTAGAGGATTACAGAGTAATACAATATGAAGAAGATAACTTGGTTGGAGAGCTCACAATTCTTTACTTCAAAGCTTATGACAAATGACGGCAAACAGAACAGTGTGTTATATCAGGATAGCTATGTAGACAAATGGAATAGAACTGACAGCACAGAATTAATCTAAAATACCAATGGTCAGTTTTTGTTGTTTGTTTTGTTTTGTTTTGTTTTGTTTTGTTGCCTTGGAGGCCAAAGCTGGTGATGCTTAGGGGTTGCTCCTGTTTATACATTCAGGAATCCCTTCTGCAGTACCCAGGAGACCATATGGGATGCCAGGAATCAAAGCCAGGTAAGCTGTATGATAGGCAAACACCTTAATCACTAAACTATCTCTCCAGCCCTTGGTCAATTAATGACCAGGGCTCTAAAACTATTCTATTGGGAAAAATAGTATCTTCAATAAATGGTACATTTATAATCATAAAACCAAGAGCAAAACAAGTTCATTGGTAACCTACATTTCCATATTTTTAAAATAATTCAAAATGTAACAACAGCATAAATTCATGGGGTAGAACCACAAGCAGCTCTCCTGTGTCTGAAAGGGTGTTCACTAGAGGAAAGAAATTAACAAAGGGACACTTGTGAGTGTTGGGTTGTCCTGCGTGGTTTCCCCACATCACATGCATCAGTCCTTCAAAAAACCTCAATGTTCTTTTGAGCATCAGCCCTTACTCAGACTACTTAATGTAATTATGTTCAAAAAAAAAAAAAACAACTGTATGCCCACAGGAAAATTCAACAACAAAAACACAGATCAAATAATTTAGGCCAATAAATGTAGGCCAAATGCAAAGATTAAAAAAAAAATTAGGGCCTTTCCACTGCTGCACAGGCATGATCCCAGAGGCCAACTAAACTACTGTGAACACCAGCAGCTCGCAGAAATGCCTCTAGACTGTGAACTGAGCCACTGTCCCATGCAGCACCGGGGGGGAAGGGTTTCTCTCTCTCAACCCTTCCTTTCCGGGCACAGCATGGCGATCACCACTTTTTGAGCACAAAATGGAGGTACCAGCCGGCTGCTACCAGATGCACAGGGGATCCCGGGGGGCAGGGGGTACCGGGCCCGCCCTCCACCAAGACTTAAGCGCAGCAGCCAAACGTGTGTGGCCTTTCCGCTGCTGCACGAGCATGATCCTGGAGGCCAACTAAACTACTTTGGACACCAGCAGCTTGCAGAAATGCCTCTAGACTGTGAACTGAGCCACTGCCCCATGCGGCGCCAGGGGAGTAGGGTTTCTCTCTCCAGACTTTTTCATCTAATGAGCACCACAAAAGGGAAGTAAAAGCTTGCAGTGATGCAATTTCTGGCAGATTTTTTTCCTGGACCTTATACAGAAATCCAAAACCGCGCGGCCACGACAGAGACCTAATATCTCTTAATTGACAGCAATGTGAAACGGTTCCTTTTTAGCAGGTCTGTCTTTGGGGGGAAACTCCAAACAATAATAGTGAGTTTTTTGTTGAAATATTGAAAGTAATCAAAGTAGTAGCCATGTCTCTAGACTGTGAACTAAACCATAGCCCCACACCGGCTGAGGAGAGGAAATAATCTTCTTTCTCATTTTTTTTTCCCTTTTCGGGAGAAGCAGCATGGCATCCACCATATTATGAGGACTATTAAGCAGGTACGAACTTGGTGGCGCAGGAAGGAGAAAAAAAAAGAGTTATGTACTTGGAACAGCGGGACGCTTGGGCAGTCTCGGGCTGGGGCCAATACCAGCTCGCGCTCTGCTGAGATTCGACCCAGGTGGCCACACTTTTTGTGCGGCCACTTTGCTGCTGATCGACCAGGATCCAAAGGCCAGCTAGACTACTTTTGGTCCCAGAAACTCCTTGCAGTCATGTCTCTAGACTGTGAACTAAGCCATTGCCCCATGCTGCCCCAGGAAGGGAAATGATGCAATTTCTACCATAAATCTCCCTAGACTTAATTACTGAAATACTAAAATACAGAAATCCTAAGCCGCGCAGCCACGGCTGCACAACTTCATATCTCTTCATTCTCAGCAATGGAAAACTAATTATCAAATGCTTCCTTGGCAGTAGGGCTGTCTTTTTTGGGGGGAAACTCCAACAACAATAGTGAGTTTTGTGTTGAAATATGGAATGTAATCAAGGTAAAGAGAAAATGAAGTGAAATTTATCAGTTATGCAGGCGGGGGTGGGGGGGTGAGGGGTGCAAGGTATAATGGGGTTTTTGGTGGTGGAATATGGGCACTGGTGAAGGGGTGGGTGTTTGAGTATTGTATAACGGAGACATAAGCCAGAGAACTTTATAACTTTCCACATGGTGATTCAATAAAATAAATAACTTTAAAAAAAATTCGGCCAGGGCTGGAGCTATAGCACAGTGGGTAGGGCATTTGCCTTGCACATGTCCTATCCAGGTTCGAGTCCTAGCATCCCACATGGTTCCCTGAGCATCTCCAGGGGTAATTCCTGAGTACAGAGCCAGGATTAACCCCTGTGCATTGCCAGGTACAACCCAAAAAAGCAAAAAAAAAAAAAAAAAAAAAAACCAGACCAATAACTGCTAACTTTTGATTAAAAAACATATTGTTTCTGTCACTCTCCACATTTATACTTCAGTAGAGGTATTAAAATCCCTAGGAAAGGAAGCCATGGTGGTGGGAGAGTAGCTGTATGGGTTGATTCAATGGGTCCTGTTGGCTCATGAATGCTTCGTCCCTCACCATGGTCCTTTCATTCTATTCTCCAGTCCCTGAATTTTCTGCCTTGTCCACCACACCATCAACTTTCCCCTCCCCTCCCCTCCCTACATCAACTTTCAAAGGTAAAAAGAACATCTTCAGTGTGTTTGGACAAAGCACAGAAAAGGGGCTAACTATACCCCTGCCAAAGGCCTTACCTTGGTGAACTAAGTAGCATGAAGATTAAGGAATGAAGGGTTTATCTCTGGGGCCTCAGGATTCTGAGCCCCCACGATTCTGGGGTGAATTTGCATGCTATACTCTTCGCCTCAGCTTTGAGTTTCTGTTTTGGGTGGGACAGTGGTCTACTCTGAGTCATCAGCTGTGGACACTGATATGATCACTGCATGATTCTCCCACAGCCCACAGAAAATAACAGCAAGAAGAAGGAGGGAGCAGGGAAGCTTTCACAGATAGATATCTAAGATGAATCACCAAAACCAGGAGGAGGCTCAGGCCTTCCGGTCAAAGCAAAATTGCACATTATTCCTCTCTTTTTTTTTCACTTTACTTTCACTTTACTTTGATTACATTCAATATTTCAACAAAAAATTCACTATTATTTATTTGGAGTTTCTCCCCCCTAAAGTCGACCTGCTGAAAAGAAAGCATTTGATAATTTGTTTTCCATTGCTGAGAATGAAGAGATATGGGGTCAGGAGGCCGCACTAGCAGCCACATGGTTTTGGATTTCTGTATTTTAGTATTTTAGTAACTAAGTCCAGAGAAATATCTGCCAGAAATCTCAACATTGTAAGCTTGTACCTCTCAGCTACTTTATATTCCACATATGAGTGCGATCTTTCTATGTCTGTCTCTTTCTTTCTGACTCATTTCACTCAGCATACTTTCCATGTTGATCCACTTATATCTTCTCTTGCTTATTAAAGGAGACCACAGAGGAAACCTCTGCACCAGCGAGTGAGCAACCTTGCTGGAAAGATGCCGCTGCTCCTTCTCCTGCTGAGCTTCGCACTGTCCCCCAGGTAGAGGCAGGTGAGTGACCCCTCCACCCTCTGAGCATGGCCAGCTCATGAGGGTGAACCTGACCCATTGTACCCACCTATCCACTGTCTACTGTAACATTCTACACCCACATCCCAGTCTACATCAGCCCCCTGAGTCTGATCCTAAATAAGAACGGCAAGAAATGGTGGGAAGCTGATCTGAGAAGCGACCATAGGCACTCCCCTCCTGGCACCACCTCTGCCTCTAGAACATAACTCAAGGTGCCTGGGAGGAAAGGAAACGCTGATTCCCCACAGGAGGGTGTGGGGACGGAAGCACCTGCTCCCAGGTCAAGGGAAATGGCGTCCCTTTCAGCAACACTTGAACAGAGCAGACCCTGAGCGGGTGCCATTGCTGTCCCCAGGGGAGGGCTTCTTGCTGGCTACCTCCCAAGGCTCCCTAGTGCTTCTCCCCAACTCTGCTCTGCTTGCAGGCACTGAAAAGCTCCCCATTCTCAAGGATGAGCAGACCAACCTTCTCAGCTTCCCGAATCCCACCCACACCCACATCTCCAATCCTCCTCAAAGGCCCACTGAGGTCATTCCCATAGACATCCCCACTAACAAAGCACCCACTGTGATCACCTCAGAAATACGCCACACCCTGACCTCAGATTCCCTCTATTCAGAGATTTCTGCTGGACATCACAGAATGGGGCTCTCAGAATCTATTCGGGAGAGTAATATCAGGAGCCTCCAGATGCTGTTGTCCCTAACAGACTCATTTGTCTTCCCACTCCCTGTGGATATGGACTCACTGGCTGAGCTGTTATTCTTCCCCTTGGGGGACGGGAACATGAAGCCCCCTGAAACCTACCAACAGCAGGTCACACAGCAGCCCTGAGACTTCAACGAAGTCAGCAGGGGCACTGAGGGGCTGCACGTTCACAGCTGACATTCCTCAGGGGAGATCATCGGGGGACATGAGGCCAAGCCCCATTCCAGACCCTACATGGCACATCTGGAAATATATCGTAATAATTGTCCAGTACTATCCTACTGTGGTGGCTTCCTGATCAGAGAGGATGTGGTGATGACAGCCGCTCACTATCATGGCAGGTGAGGAGAGACACAGCCCCCACACTCCTGGGGGCACTGGCTGGGGAGCCCATTTCTGCCCAGACACTCCCCAGCTCCAGGAACACAAGAGTCATAGCAAACCTCAGAGGGGTGAAATGGAATAGGCAACTGTTTTGAAGGGACAGGGAAACAGAGCAAAACTGATAAGAAGGACCTGGGGGACCCTCTCTGCTTTGGGGGAGGTATCATGGGTGGAATCACCGCAGCACCTGGATGAAAATTGCAGTGTTACCTGTTCCCTTGAAAACTCACCATGGGAAGCATCACTGCAGGTAACACTAGCACCACTGAGAACCCCTCAGCTATCTGAAGTAGGGGTCTCATTCACTCAGGATGCTGCCCCTCCTGCCCCCGCCCTTCCGATCTGCTGGGTTCTGTCTCCTGCGCCTCTCTGCAGCTATATTGAGGTGACCCTGGGAGCCCACAACATCCAAAAGCGGGCGAAGAGCAAGCAAAGAATCCCTGTGAGCAAAATCATCCCACACCCGGATTATAATTCTAGCATCTTCGCCAACGACATCATGCTGCTGAAGGTAAGTAAACTCTGACACCACGCTCTTCTGGGTCCACATGTCAGCCCTTCCCATCCCAGTGGCTCAGGGAGAGGACAACGGGCAGCCCATGTGAGGGCCTGGCCCAGGTGAGCTGAATCCTCTCTCTCTCCCCACAGCTGGAGAGAAATGCTCATTTGACTAAAAAAGTGCAATGCCTCAGAATGTCACACTTCACGGTCCAACTGAGGCCAGGCCAGGTGTGCAGTGGCGCCGGCTGGGGGCGGCTGGGTCCGCAGACACACCTTTCAGTTACACTTCAAGAGGTGCAGCTGACCTTGCAAGAGGATCAAGAATGCGTATCCCAGTTTCCTCAGATGTATAACCCTGCCACCATGCTCTGTGCAGGGGACCCCTACAAGAAAATAATGCCTTCGAGGTAACTACCATCACCCAGGTTGGCCATGTGACTGAGATGTTTCAAAACTGAGGCCACATCACCAGCCTGTAAAGCTCCCTCACAGGGTAATTGGTGTTTCTCTCTGGAGAGGAAGGGTGAGTCAGCTGGGGAGAGGCAGGGCCTTTGAGCCACCAAGGCCTTTGGTGACAGCACATGGGATCTCCAGGGGACGATCCCAGCACAGGCTGGGATGTCCATGGTTGCCCATTAAGAACTCCATGAGCCTCAAAGCTGGCCTCACCACATTTATGACTAGTTCGTCCTCACCCTCCAAGTGTCACCCACTACCCTTTCCCTCATGTGCATCTCTTTTTGTGGACATAGAGCCAGTGGGGGATAGCCAGCAGTCTCCCAGGTGAGGGACAATGTCCAATATCCACCCCTGGTCATTCGGTCTGAGCATGTCCTGCCTCTGACCACAGAGGGCTCACTGGGCTCTCTCCTCTCAGAGGGGCCTGGGTTAGGAGGAAACAGCCCAATCCTTTCTTCACGTCCACAGGGAGACTCCGGGGGTCCTCTTGTGTGTGACAACGTAGCCCAAGGCATCGTGTCCTTTGGAAATATTTATGGAAATCCTCCAGCTGTCTACACGAAAATCTGCCCTTACCTGCCCTGGATAAATAACATCCTGGGAAAAATATAACCGCCTCTAAGGTCCATCATCTCCTGATTCTCCTCCCCGCCCCCACCCCCCACCCCCACTCAATAAACGTCTTTAGAAGCAGCAGCCTGGACTCATTTGTGATGCTCATTTTTAGGCACAGCTCTATTATCAAAAGGTCGGAGGAGTCCCCAGTTGATGCCCATCCACCTCTGTCTCTTCCATCCTTCTGCCAGGGGTAGACTGACCCCCGAGGAGGAAGCACAGACACTGGCTTAGGCTCAGGGGAGCTTCTCTGCTTGTCCGTCAGAGAGGAAGTATCATCCCCCTATTCTCGACTCTGAGAGCTGGGCTACTCCCAGGCCCTTCCCTGCCCCTCAGAGCTCAGGCCCTGCTCAGCCTCCAGTCTCTGGGCTGCTTCCCCATCCTGCCCTCCTACACCTCCCACGCCCTTTCCTGTCTGTCACGTTCTTCTGCCCTAGAGCTGCCCCTTCTTTGTTCCCACCCACAGGGACCTCCAGGACTCCATGTGGCACCAGCAGAATTTCCCACTGAGAAGGGGCTCATCCCAGGCCCCCAGGGCTCACAGAGTCTCTCTGTGCCGGCCCAGTGGGTCACCACAGGCCCTCACAGGACAGGCCACCTCAGCCTCACACCAAGCCCTGACCCCACAGCTGCTCAGGCGCCCTCACTCCAGTCACTTCTGTCCCATTTGCCTTTCCCTCTGGTCACCACTGTTCCTTAGGGTGAGCTTTTGCTGGCCCCTCAGTCACTGAGGTGGGAGGTCCCCTCTCTGCAGTGGAGCTGGATTCTGTGTCCCCAGCAGTGTAGGAAGGGTCTGGGTTCCCAGCATGACTCTGCTCTGAGCCCAGCAAGTCCCAGAGTAGAAGCCTTCCCTGTCCTCCGAAGACCCCTGTTCCCTCCTACACTAAAATTCTGGGGTGGGAGGGGGTCGGGGAACACGCCCGGGATCCAATCTGTGTCTCTGGTTGATGCTGGGACAGTCTGTGTGTGTGATCACAGGGATCTAGAGAAGTGGTGCAGCAGGAAAGTGGGGCCTTAAAAAGGGTCCTGCAGGACAGGTCAATGGTTGGAACTAAGCACAAGTGTGTGGGGCTGAGGGTAGGTAAGATAGAGAAGAGACCGCTATGACAATAAAAGCTGGGAACGGTCATGCTGGACAAGATCTGAGGTTTAAAAGTAGGTAAGGGATATTCTTGATAACCTTTCAGTATCAATATTGCAAACCACAATGCCCAAAAAGGGAGGGAGGGAGGGAGGGAGGGAGGGAGGGAGAGAGAGAGAGAGAAAGAGAGAGAGAGAGAGAGAGAGAGAGAGAGAGAGAGCACCTACCAAAGAGAGGCAGGCAAAGGATGGCAGGTGGAAGGTTGGAAAATGATGGAGGGAACCTGGGGATGCTGGTGCTGGGAAATGTACTGGTGGATACTGATGGAGGGATGGGTGTTCGAATACTGTATGACCAAAATTTAGTCATGAACAGCTTTGTGATGCTGTTTAAAAAAAAAAAAGAAAGAAAAGAAAAATTTGAAAAACTTGAATATCATGAAGAAAATAAAAGGGTGTCCTGGGACAGTCTCCCCTCTCAGAGGCAGGGGGCAGTTTCCCTTCTGCCCTGGAAGCAGCAGCAGGAATGTGCTGCCACAGATCTGAGGGGCAGAAAACCCGCCCTCTGTCTGTAGACGGGATCAGAGTCTGACTCTGATGGCCACCACTGGCAGAGACAGGATCCCCCTTCCTGCTAGCTCGGCCTGAGCACTGTCAGACTCAGGGGGCTGCCCCAAAACTGCAGGAATGACTCCTTAGGACACAGGGTTTTGCTGCTTTCAAGGCTCCAAGGTTACTGGGACCTGCCACATTAGCTTGGGGCTCACACCCCACACTCTAAGGCTCAGCAAGCTGGAGTTAGGGCACCCAGCAATATCTCAACTCCTGTGTCACTCCAACCAGCTCTCCCTTCATGCTTGTTTTCATTTGAGGTTTAGAAAGTGTCCACAACTCTGTGACCCTAGGAGAAATCAGTGTTAATTACGTTGAAATCACATAGGATTACCATACTTAGTACATTAGCCAAGATACGGAAACAGTCACAGTGCCCAACTAGGGACAAATGGATCAAGAAAATATAGTTAATTTACAGACAATGGAATACTATGCAGCCGTAAGAAAGAACAAAATCATGCAATTTACCACAACATGGATGGAACTCGAGGTTATCATGCTGAGTGAAAGAAAAGGATTAATACAGAATGTTCTCATTCATATGTGGTACCAAAAGATACACAGCAAGGTATCAACAAAGGGTTAAATACCCTCCACACACACACACACACAAACACACACAAAGAGAGAGATTTAAAAATGTAAGTAAATTTTGTAGGTTATGTAAAAGTATTTAGCGGTGTCCTTATTTAAATAATTAACAGTGCTGTGCATTTTTTAAAGGGAATTTCACGCTTGGGGAAAAAAACTAAGGAGTTAAGGGTAAAACACAATGTGTCTTTGAACTGCTTTTAAATGAGGAATATAAAGAAAGCAGATAAAACTAAAGTGTAAATTTATGAAATCTGGGAAAGGGTACTCAGGTACTCTCTATTATTCTTGAAATTTTTCTATAATCCTGAAATTTGTCAATATGAAATATTACTCTTTAAACCTGGGTTCTTCATTTTCCTCACCTGACAAATTCAATCACCAAATCCCTTGGTTTCTATTTCCTACCTCAACCTGTTTCCTAGTCACTTCTGTACATCTCACTACTGCTCTCTAGTGCAAACCACTCTTCCTACATAACAACAACAAACAAAAGAAACACATACACCATTCATATCATATACCTTTCCTGCATTCTTTTACTTGATCATGTATTTCAGGTGCTAACCTATAAGTAAGATGAGAAAGAACTGGGAAAAGAACTGAAGTAGTTTATTTTCATAGATGGCATGGTTGTCTACTTTTCCATAGAGAAGACTGAGGAAAATCTATAAAGGAATTAAACTAATTTGAAAAATAATTTAATTAATTTGACTCAAGAAGATAAATATTCCAAAAGAAGGGCAAAAGTATTGATCAATTTTGTATGTATTTTAAAGATAGTGCAATGGCAATAAGATTATAGGATCCCTAGTATCAAATCTAATAAAGCCATATAAAATATCACTGTCATCCCGTTGCTCATCGATTTGCTCGAGTGGGCACCAGTAACATCTCCATTGTGAGACTTGCTACTGTTTTTGGCATAGCGAATACACCACGGGTAGCTTGCCAGGCTCTGCCAAGTGGGCGAGATACTCTCGTAGCTTGCCAGGCTCTCCAAGAGGGGCAGAGGAATCGAACCCGGGTTGGCTGCCTGCAAGGCAAATGCCTTACCTGCTGCGCTATCGCTCCAGCCCATGTAAAATATGCTTACATGAAATAATAAAAATTTATGAGGAACATCAAAAGTTATAAGAACATAAATTTAGAATATATACAGTGTTGATGGCTCTATAATTTGTGTGTAACCCGTTCACCATGTGTTTTTTGCCAATAAAAGCTCATATTCAAAGTGATAGTGATACTGCTGGTGGGAATGCTGACTGGTTCAGCCCTTCTGGAAAACAATATGGACGATTCTCAAAAAATTAGAAATTGAGCTCCCATTTGACCCAGCAATACCACTGCTGGGAATATATCCCAGAGAGGCAAAAAAGTATAATCGAAATGGCATCTGCACATGTATGTTCATCGCAGCACTGTTTACAATAGCCAGAATCTGGAAAAAACCCGAATGCCCTAGAACGGATGACTGGTTGAGGAAACTTTGGTGCATCTATACAATGGAATACTATGCAGCTGTTAGAAAAAAGGAGGTCACAAATTTTTTATTTAAGTGGATCGGCATGAAAAGTTTCATGCTAAGTGAAATGAGTCAGAAAGAGAGAGACAGACATAGAAAGATTGCACTCATCTATGGCATATAGAATAACAGAGTGGGAGACTAACACCCAAGAATTGTAGAAACAACTACCAGGAGGTTGACTCCATGGCTTGGAGGCTGGCCTCACATTCTGGGGAAAGGGCAACTCAGAGAAGAGATCACCAACTATAATGTAGTCGAAGGCCATGTGGGAGAAGGGAGTTGCGGGCTGAATGAGGGCTAGAGACTGAGCACAGTGGCCACTCAACACCTTTATTGCAAACCACAACAGCTAATTAGAGGGAGAGAACAGAAGGGAATGCCCTGCCACAGTGGCAGGGTGGGGTGGGGGGAGATGGGATTGGGGAGGATGGGAGGGATGCTGGGTTTACTGGTGGTGGAGTATGGGCACTGGTGAAGGGATGGGTTCCCGAACTTTGTATGGGGGAAGCATAAGCACAGATGTGTATAAATCCGTAACTGTACCCTCATGGTGATTCATTAATTAAAAATAAATAAATTTATTATAAAATAAATAAATAAATAAATAAATTTTAAAAATAAAAAAATAATTAAAAAAACAAAGTGATAGTGATAGAAATGTGTATGATAAATTTTCTTGCAGATAGGCATTGTTTTTTCTAGAGCTCTGGACAACAGAAGACAATAAGATGCCTGGGAAAGTTTCAGTTTTGGTTTTTGCTTGATTAACTTTCACAGACCTAATCTTCTTGCTTCTTGTTTATTTTCTGAGAAAAATAAAACATGATGCCTTGCATGACTGCAGTCATCTTCTAACAAAGAAACTCTTCTGACAAAGTGTAAGGATGAAAACTTAACATTCACAGACAAAAGTCAAAGACACTGAAAACCAGGGTCTTTGCCACATACGTATCAGCCCTGAGTGGCAACCTCCAGACTGCTTGTCAGAGGGGAAATCGAAACCCCTATTGTTTGCACTGTGACACTTGAGTTTTCTCTCATTACAAACACAAATACTGCTAAAATGTTCCCGCTGGGAACATACACACAATGGTTTAAAGATGGCAGTTCTCGTCAAATTAAGTCACAAATTCAAAAGGTTTAGCAGTTTTCATTAGTTATTTTCTGGAGAGGTGTGTGAAATGTTGAACAGGAAGTTATTGCATCTGGTTCTAGACTCTCAGAATGTGTGTGTGTGTGTGTGTGTGTGTGTGTGTGTGTGTGTGTGTGAGAGAGAGAGAGAGAGAGAGAGAGAGAGAGAGAGAGAGAGAGCAACTCAGACACTTGATATGATTTGCTATACCCACTGCATTTCCATCCACTTCCTTCAACCCTAAAACTTCCAAAGGTACTGCCTCAACAATAGCCTGGACCCAGGTACCCTCTCTGCCATATTCACACTCTGATTTCACTTGAGGAGGATGTTGATGGCCTTCATGAGGTCTGATTCAAAATTAGGACCAAGAATTCACCCTCAGTGCTCTTAGGATGGAGAGCAGGGGGACTGGGGGTGGAGGGGGAATTCACTTCAAAATAAGAAACTCTCATTCATTTCAAAATACAAAACCAGGGCCGCCAAGATGTGATCCCAGGGGCTGCACGTGTGCGGCCTCACCGCCATTGCACGAGCATGATTCCAGAGGCTTTCTAAACTACTTTTGATACCGGCAGCTCCTTGCAGAATGTCTCCAGACAGAACTAAGCCACGGCCCCATGCCTACCCAGGAGAGGAAAGGTTTCTCTCTCTCTCTCTCTCTCTCTCTCTCTCTCTCTCTCTCTCTCTCTCTCTCTCTCTCTCTCTCTCTCTCTCTCTCTCTCTCTCTCTCTCTCTCTCGGCTTTTCCTTGCGGTAGGGGGGGAAGGGCATGGCGACCGCCATACTATGAGGAACACTAATGAGAGATACAAGCTTGCAATGATACCATTTCTGGAAGAAATTTCCCCAGACTTAGTTGCTAAAATACAGAAATCCAAAACCTCATATCTCTTCACCACAGGTCTGACTTTAGTGGGGAACTCCTAACAATAATAGTGAATTTTTTGTTGAAATGTTGAATGTAACCAAAGTAAAGAGAAATTAAAGTGAAATTTATCAGTTACACAGGCGGGTGGGGGTGGGGGGGAGGGGAGGGTGGGAGAGATAGGAGGTTGGGAGGTATACTGGGGGGTTTTTTTTGTTTATTTTGTTTTGTTTTGTTTGGCGGTGGAATATGGGCACTGGTGAAGGTATGGTTGTTTCAGCATTGTATAACTGAGACTCAAACCTAAAAGCATTGTAATTTCCCACATGGTGATTCAATAAAATATATATATATTTTTTTTAATTAAAAAATAAAAAAATAAGAAACCAGGCTGTTTTCTTTTAAATAATTTCCAAAGTCTGGTCGGGGCCAGGGGAGGGGGAGAGCTTCTGATAAACGATTCAGGGGTGTCGTCTCTCTTGCCCACTCCTGTGATCATATTCACCACAACTGAGGTGAGTCATCCTTTCCAGGCCCTTCCTACCCTCCACCACCTGGGAGCTCAGCCCTTGCCTCTGGCCCATGAGTTCCCTGTGTCTTCATTCCTAACACTAAACTCTGCAGTTCTGGGTACCTCACTCACCCCCTCACCACCTCACATCACCCTCCTGCCTCATCATGCCCCAGAAGTTCCCTAGAGGGAAAGTCTCACCAGTACTCACAAACAGTCCTTTGCCAAGTCCTGGGTGGTGGTTCAGAAAATTGGAAATAATGGCGATGTGATTGTTTAATTGTGGTGGGAATTGGTGTTGGGATATTGAATGTAATTATTTATTATGAACAACTTTATAAAAATTGAAATATTTTTAAATCATATGGATCATAGTCTATTAACCAAAAGATTAGCTGAATTTTGATTAATTTCTTTACAATGCCGCATTCTAAAAGACTATATAAGAAAGTTCTCTCAGAAGCAACTGGTGAGCACTACTTCCATGATTCTTTATCACATCAGCTTATAGCATTAGATTCAAATTCAGGTCTTAATAAAAACTCGGAAAATTAAAATCAGTCAAGCACTTGATTTACCTAAAGGAGATATACAAATGACAAACAAGCACCAGAAAAGATGTCACATATCATTTGCCCTTAGGAAAATGTAAATCAAAACCACAATGAGATACCACCTCACACCCACTAGGATGACTTTCCTTTTTAAGAAAAATTAAGTGTTGGCAAGGGTATGGAGAAAGAAGAACCTTTATTCATAGCTGTGGGAGTGAAAAATGCCTAAAGTCAGTGGAAAGTGTATAACGTAAAATGATGCTACAAAGATTGTGGCAGTTGCTTAACATGGAATTACTATATAAATCCAAAATTCTATTTATATATCACACCAAAACTTGAAAATGAGCAGAAGAACAAATAATTGTAGACATGATATTCATCGCACAGCGGTAGGTCGTTTGCCTTGCACGCAGTCAAGCCGAGTTTGATTCCTCCACCCTTCTCAGAGAGCCCGGCAAGCTACTGAAAGTATCTCACCCACATGGCAGAACCTGGAAAGCTACCTGTGGCAGATTCGATATGCCAAAAACAGTAGCAAGTCTCACAATGGAGACGCTCCTGGTGCCCACTTGAGCAAATTGATGAGCAACAGGATGACAGTGATGATATTCATAACAGCACCAGAGACAAGTGTTAAAAAGTGATCATCACTGTCATCACTGTCATCCCGTTGTTCATCAATTTCCTCGAACAGGCGCCCGTAACGTCTCCATTCGTCCCTGCCGCGTGCCAGTGTAGCCCGATGGTGTATTGGGGGCTCTTTCAGAATCAGGGGAACGAGGACCATTGTTGTTATTGTTTTTGGCATATCAAATATGCTACTGGTAGCTTACCATGCTCTGCCGTGTGTGTGGGATACTCTTGGTGGCTTGCCAGGCTCTCCAAGAGGGACAGAGGCTTTTGGGGCGGCCTCTAATCGCCTTTACAGGTGTTCCCAGTGTACCAAATGTAAGCTTTTGGTCCACTGGCATGTTGTAACAATCTGTACACTGACAAACACGCACCTGCCTGCATCTCTGGGCAGCACCTGGGACATACACAGCCTCAGATCTCCTTGAGGTTGATGGAGAGTGCGTCCGGAGGTTGTTGAGCAGCTGGCAGAGCAGGACCCTATCATGGAGGATCTGAGCCAGGTTGAACACCTGTGCTGAGTCCCAGGTCACCCGGTGGTTGGCTGACAGCACCCCACAGTGAATGAGCCACTGCCTGTACTGCCGCCACGGCTCTTTTTCTGACTGCACTGCGACTCGGCCTGGTCATGGCAGGTGGTGACGCTGCAGCCACCACCACAGTTTCTCCACACTGACACCATTCTGTCCAAATCTTACAAAACAGCTGACAATGTCCATCAGGAACATTGTTAAAAACAATGTTAAAAAGTATAAACAAGAAAATGCTTATCAACAAATGAGTGGATAAACAAAATGTAGTGTATCCATACAATGGAACATTTTCAGTCATAAAAATTAAAGTACACACACAAAAAAATTAAAGTACTGATATTACAATATTTGATGACCTTGAAAACATCATGCAGAGTTAAAAAAGCAAAACACAAAATGTCACGGATTGCTTGAGTTCACTACATTAAAATTAAAAGTAGGCAACCCTGTAGAGGTAGGAAGTTGACTATTTCCTGGAGGCTCAGAAGAGAGGGAATTGCCAGTGACTGCTTAATAGGTGTGAGGTGCTTTATGAGGTGAAAATACACCTTGGAACTAACAAGAAATGACAATTGCATAACTGTGAATGTACTAAATACCATTGACTATATAGTTTTAAATGGTTCATACTTAGTTTTTTCTTCTGAAAACTTTAATTCAATCAATATAAACCAAGGCAATAGAACTGAAGGGCAGGAGAATTATTCTTAGTAGGAAGCTTGTCACTATTGGGCATGGTAGGGTAAGACAGGGAAGGGATCACTATGACAATGATAAGGGGAAATGATCACTCTGGAAAAGGACTGGGTTCTTTTCTGGAAAAGAAACTGGTACATTGGCAGAAGGAAGGGAACACTCATGAAGGGATTGGTGCACAAACATAATACACCAGAAACTCAATCATGAATATCTTTGTAACTTTGTAATTCATGGTGACTCAATTTAAAAAATAATTTAAAAAACTTTAAAACAGATCAGGGGCGTTCAGTACCACTTAGGATTCTTTGGTGAAAGTTAAATTCGGAAACAGTTCGTTTTTGGGACCTCTGCATGTGATGTGTTCATAGGACATCCAGGAGAATGCAGTAGAAATCAAATAAAATTATTAGTCTAAAGTAGGGAGAAGTCTGGAAAGGGAGATTTAAGGAACTACAAAGTGATGGGACATGAAAGTTCAGCCACTAAGTGGGTTCTCTTAGAGCACCCAGTGGACTGGAACCAAGAACAATCCAACTGAAGAAAATTCACCTGGATCGTTCTTTCTTGATGAGTTTCCTCTTGGGCATGGGTTTTATATTCATTCACTGGTGAAATGAAGGTAGAGTAAGTCACTTAATTGCTTATTATTGCAGAAAAACCTTTGTTCTGATGATGTGTTGGACTCCTTTGGGAGTTCAGAATACTAAACAGTGTGGCTTGATGTTTTACACCTTACCTGCAGCCGCAGCCAAGTCCTTTGCAGTTTTCATGGCTCTGTGCTATTGAGGGCAGATGGGGTATCCCTCCATACCTTCCTCTCTTTTCTTGCATTTGATCCTAGGTGTTTGTAGTGGGTTGACTAGAAAACCCACCTTTGTATCATAAGAAGAGCTGTGATTTGTCACTGACAAGGATGTTTCTGCAAATCTCTAGTGCTCTAATTACAACAAATTTCAGGACCCGAATAATATGAACAGTTGCATATTCTAAAGAAAAGATTTAACTAAATCTCAATATCTGTTTCATCTGGATGAGGTTTGTACAGGCATTTATTATGAGGTAGTACTGTCCTCCCATTGTTCATCGATTTGCTCGAGCAGGCACCAGTAACATCTCCATTGTGAGACTTATGTGGCATATTGAATCTGCCATAGGTAGCTTGCCAGGCTCTGCCATGTGGGCTGGATACTCTCGGTAGCTTGCCGGGCTCTCCGAGAGGGACGGAGGAATCGAACCCGGGTCGGCTGCGTGTAAAGCAAATGCCCTACCCGCTGTGCTATCACTCCAAGAATTACATATGAAGGTTTAATTGTACATGTGTGAAACTGCATATGTAAAGATTACCTGTTGCTGCATTAGTTGTAACTACGAATACATGGAAACATTATAAGTATCCACCAAAGAATAATAAATTGCAACAAGCAGAAGTCATTTAAAGCATTTATATCTTCTTATTAGATATATCCAAGATAGAGGTAAGTGAAAAACAAGCAAATTTGACAGGAATATTGGTGATACTCATACAAAAGCAAGAGACACACATTTATTAATAATTATGCAATTTACTAAAAACTACATAGTAATTTCCAAAGAATCTTTAGTATTTGAGTGAGTTAGATTTAATAGAAGTTTTCAAACATATGATTTGTCCCAGCACTACTAAGTTAGGCAGCTTCACACAGGATCAGTATGAACAGGATGAGTAGGACCTCAGTGGGACGTGGTTCTGGGGCAGGTCCTGCTGGCAGCGCTGTGTATATTGCCATGGGCTTCCATGGCAAAGGAAGAAAACACGACTGCTGTAGATGTGGTGGCCACAGGACTGCCAGGTTTGTTTTTCCTTCGAATCAGATTGTAGGTTGAGAAAACATTCCCTCAAAAAGGTGATTTAAAAGACTCACTAATCTCTTGCCTAGATTTGAACAGAAGAACAAACACTTGAACACTTGAAGTCATTATTCTGAACTTCACCTATATCAGAGGTCTAGTTTCTCCTTATGAGAATTATCACTAGCAACCCAAGGGAAATGAGGCTGAGAAGAGCTTAATGTCTATGTTTAATGTTGTGCTATATTAGGACTCTAACCCCAGGACTGGAGAGATGGTAACACTCTTGTCCTGTGTGCAGCTGCAGAAGCCGTGACCCTGATTCAAATCCCCAACACCACAAACAGTCCCCTGAGCATGATCAGAGGTTACTCCTAGAGCCAAAGCAATAAATAGCCCCTGAGCACTGCCAGGTGTATGACCCCAAACCCCTCACCCTACAAAAGACTCCAGCCCCAATTTCTCCTTAGAGATCAATTTACTATTATAAAAGGGAAATTTTATTTCCTATTTTAGTTTGGAAATTTGGTTTCCTATTTTGTTTCTTTGAGATATAACTAGCATTATTATTTTCAAATTAATAATGATTTTCAAATTATTTTCAAATAATAATGATATATAATTATAATAACTATATATGATTCAATATACATATATATTATAAAATAATCACCACAGTAAGTCTAGTTAGCATCCATCACAAGGAATTACAATTCTTTTTCTTGTGATGAGAACTTTAAAGATCTTCTTTCTTAGCAACTTTCAAATACATAACACAGTATTGTTAACTTTCAAATACATAACACAGACCATAGTCACCATACTGAACATTATATTGCCAGAATTTAAGTTTGCACCATTTGACAACCTTCACCCAAGTTTTACCCACTTCCACACTTCTCCCTTCTCTGGCAATTACAATCAGTTGTCTGTATCTAAGAGTTTGATTTTGTTTTGTTTTGTTTCTGTATTCTGTATACAACTGAGTTGATAGCATATAAATCTTTCTCAACCTGATTTACATCATTTAATATAAGTACTTGAATACCATCCATGTTTGTCCAAATGACAAGATTTTCTTCTTTAAGATGAAGAGCATTCCACTGTATATATAAATCACATCTCCTGTCACTGATCCCTTAATGGGCACTTTGGTTGATTTCCTGCTCTGACTATTGTAAATAATGCTGCAATAAACATGGGGGTTGTAGATGGAATTATGAAATTGGTATTTTTTTCTTTTGATAAGTACTTGAAGAGGGATGGATGGATCATCTGATAGCTGTTTTTTTAATTTTTGAGGAATTTCCATACTGTTTTCCACAGTAAGAGCACTGTTCTGTGCACTTGCCTCCCATCCCAGGGCTTGCTACACAGTTCTTGCTCTGGATATGACTTCCTTAGATATGGGTTCAATTCCCAGCACCTCATACGGTAACCCGACTGATCCCTGAGTGCAGAGTCACATTGAGAGGGTGAATCTAATACAAACTTACCTCAAAACATTAGGAGAACATTTCATGGGCAGAAGATGTCACAAGACATTTTGATGGAGATGAGAAGAGAGAAGGCTAGCAAAAGGAATAAACAGAGCAAGGGAGAAGTCCACATTCTAATCTTCTCATGGTTCCATGTCAGAAGTTGTAGAACATCCAGTCATGATGATCAAGTTCCAAGAAAAATGAAAAAGCAGGGACAAAGCACTAAAGAGAAGTGCCTTTGAAACTCCTTCTTACACACTTACCAATAGATATGAAATCATTAATTTAAAAGAATATTTTCACCCCTATGTTCATCACTGTAGCACTGTAGCACTGTCATCCCACTGCTTATCGGTTTGCTCTAGTGGGCACCAGTAACGTCTCCATTGTGAGACCTGTCGTTACTGTTTTTGGCATATCGAATACACCATGGGTAGCTTGCCACGGTCTACCAAGCGGGCCAGATACACTCAGCAGCTTGCGGAGCTCTCCAAAAGGGGCAGAGGAATCGAACCCGGGTTGGCCGCATGCAAGGCAAATGCCTTACCCACTGTGCTATCGCTCCAGCCCCTCTACGTTCATAGCATCATTATTCACAATAACCAAAAACATGAAATCAACCAAAATGTAAATTGACAGATAAATGGACAAAGAAGTTGTTCAGATAAACAACACTGTAATCGTGGAATTCTGCTCCACTATTACAATAAATGAAGTCACACCTTCCATAATATTAATAATGTAACTTGAAGTGATTGCACCAGAAGTCATAAGAAGTTCAGAAGAAGTGAACAACAATTACCAGATGGTTTCATTCATATGTAAAATGTAAATTGGGAGGATTGGATAGAGGGGTCATTTTTGACAGTGTGACAGCACAGGAACTTTGGAAGTGAGTATGGCGAGTCTGAGTTATGCAGAGATCTTTGAAGCTAGACTCACAAATTTTAATCATATTTAAACTAATGGCAAGTCAGTGAAATTTTATATTTTTAAATATCTCCAAGAAATTCTTATCAGTAATATTCATCAGCTAGAATTATATCACGTGTAAACATTTTTTTAACATGTAATTCTAAAGAGTACAGAGGGTGGGTGCAGAGCTGAGTACATAAACTCTGAGGAAAATTCAGTGGAATGGTCAGGGATAACTCCTGGCTCTGCACTCAAGAGTTACTCCTGGCAGGCTCAGGGGACTATATTGGGTGCCTGAGATCAAACCCAGTTTGACTGTGTGCAAGGCAAGTGTCCTATCCATTGTACTATTGCTCTGTTCACTGGTCTCTGTCTTGACACTGTGCAGCTCAGATTTTCTGCTCTCTATAGTGGAACCCTAAAAGAGATCTGAGTTTGAAGATACATTTTGATGTGGTTGCTTTTGACCAGAGAGGACTCATTAGACTAGACTTGAGGTTGTGCACAGAAGGAAGTCGGCTCAACCCAACCCTCCAAGTTCTTGGATGGTGACAGCTGAAGAATTGGTGAGCAAAGCCACAAGCCTGTGTTTTGCTTCTCCACAAGAGTGTCCTATAAATCTTTTGTCTTATGTTCTCAACTTAGCATAGGAAACACAAGATAGGGAACATGCTTCCAGACTTGAGGGGGGCTATTTTTATTGGGTTACAGGTAGGACACAGATCTCTTCAGATGAGTTGCTAGGCAGTTTTGGCTCTCCTCACTTGGACTGGAGCAGGAACGTTCTCCTTCAAAATCTTGGGAAGTAGCTCTGAGCTGAGGTGAGTTTCTTTGACCCTCAGACCTCAGTGCTTTCTCTTCTTTCTGTGACCAGTTTTCTCTTCTTTCTGGAATGGTATGATCCATCCTAGACTCCCACTGGGATCCAAATGAACCATAAAAGCCTTCCTGAGATTCTCTCTCCCACCTTAACTCAGAAAATTCTTCAAGGTTTGGGTGCAAGAAAATGACAGTGGGGGAAAAAAATTACTGAAGAAGACTCCCCTCATTATTACCTCTGGAAGGTGCCAGAGTCAATTTTTCCAGATATCACTCAGGGACCCTAGACAGGTTTCATGAGGTGGTGCTGAGGAGATTCAGGCAGGGAGCCTTGAAATTCACATATACACCAGCCATATATTAAGTTTTCCTGGAAGGAGCTCTGGCTTGCATAAACTTTTATTTGTAGTCATTAGTGTGTACACCCTGCTGAACTGTGAATCCTGACTCCACTATTGTCTAATTAGACAACCTCTGAAAAGTTGATTGAGAACACTACCACATTGTGGATCATAGGATTAAGTTTATCCATTTTAAGCATTCAAAGTAGGACCTGATAACAAATCAGTACTTGATTGTTGGGGCTGGACTGAGCTATCAGGGTGAGCCCATGTATACTGTACCGTACTACGGACAGGAACATAGGGACCCATGAAAATGGGCGAGATTTCTCGTGTGTCCTGACTGGTTTGGATGAAGCTGAACATTTTCCCCCTTTCAAGCTGCCTTCAGAAAAATAATTTCAGAATACTGAAAAGAGCAGTTTTTCCTTCTCTCACAGAAGCAAGATATGAATATGGGTGAGGCGGAGAAGGTGGAACACCAACAGGAGAAGGAAAAGAAGTAATATCTAAATTGAGTGAGAAACATGGAGCAGGACATTTCAGAATTTCCTTAAGGAGTTGAATTTATCTCTCTCCTGGGACATTAGACCTTCCTTGTATCAGTTTCAAAATCATCTCAAGAGTTCAGTGTCTCAGGAGTTACTCATTAAAAAGTCTCAATAAAAGTAAGAGTGGGAAGAACCAGGAATAGGACAAGGAGTACATCAGGCAATGCTCACCTGCTTCTGACCCAGAAGATCATGAAAGAGCAATCCCAGGCCTTATGGATAGCTGGATATCAGCAGAAGGCAAAGACATTCCATAAATATATAGTGGAATTAGAAAGGAAATATTTTCTTCTCTTGTGACTAAGAAATTTGAAGATCTCCTTAGACTCCAATGGGAAGCAAAAGTCTACACTAGTGAAAGACAAAAAAAAAAGAGGAACTGTACAATCAGAAAAGAGACAGAACTAAGTACTCTGAGATAATACTAACTGAGCACTAAAATCAGACCAGTTCCTCTGGCTAGAGACCAAAGGAAGGGTCAGTTCTTCCTCCCTAGAGATCTATACAGCAGGACTTCGACATCTGTCACACTGTGGAACCAGCTATTTATGCTTTTTGTCTACGTATATAAGACATTTGTGCAAGGTGCCTGTTCTAACTCAATCCAAACATTGTGATGATTTCCTGGCAGAAGGAAGTAAATAATCTGGAGTAAATTAGAAAAGCTGATAAGATTGGCCACGGGAGTTGGGCTCTCCAATATAGCTGCCCAAGTATTTGTTCTCAGATATCACTGTCATCCCATTGCTCATTGATTTGCTCAAGCCGGCACCAGTAATGTCTCCATTGTGAGACATGTTGTTACTGTTTTTGGCATATTGAATACGCCACAGATAGCTTGCCAGGCTCTGCCATGTGGGAAAGATACTCTCAGTAGCTTGCCCAGCTCTCCGAGAGAGACGAAGGAATCGAACCCAGTCGGCTACATGCAAGGCAAATGCCCTACCCTCTGTGCTATCACTCCAGCCCATGCCAAAAGGTCCCCTCTCTGCAGTAGGGCTGAATTCTGTGGCCCCAGTACTGTGAGAGGGCCTGGGCGCCCAGCACGACTCTCTCCTCTGAGCCCAGCAAGTCCCAGAGTGGAAACCCGCCCTGTCCTCCGACGACCCCTGCTCCCTCCTGCACTCAAATACTGGGTGGGGGTCGAGCCCAGGATCCAATCTGTGTCTCTGATGCTGGGACAGTCTGTGTGTTTGATCACAGGGATCTAGAGCAATGGTGCAGCAGGAAAGTGGAGCCTTAAAAAGGGTCCTGCCTGCACTCATTTGTGGAGTATAGAAGAACATCACATGAGGCTGACACCCAAGGACAGTAGATACAAGGGCCAGGAAGATTTCCCCATAGCCAGAAGCCTGCTTCATGAGCAGAGGGGAGAAGACAGATGGAATAGAGAAGGGATCACCAAGAAAATAATGGCTGGAGGAATCAGTCAGGATGGGAGACATGTGCCTAAAGTAGATAACGGACCAAACATGATGACCTCTCAGTGTCTGTGTTGCAAGCCATAATGCCCAAAAGTAGAGAGAGAGTATGGGGAATATTGTCTGCCATGGAGGCAGGGGGAGTGTGGAAAGGGGGGATATACCAGGGATATTGGTGGTGGGGAATGTGCACTGGTGAAGGGATGGGTGATCATTGTGTGACTGTAACCCAAACATGAAAGCCTGTAACTATCTCATGGTGATTCAATAAATTTTTTTAAAAAAAGAGTCCTGCAGGACAGGTCAACGGTTGGAACTAACCACAGATGTGTGGGGCTGTGGGTAGGTAAGATAGAGAAGAGACCGCTCTGACATAATAGCTGGGAATGATCATATTGGACGAGATCTGAGGGATAAAAGTGTGTAAAGGATATTCTTGATAATCTTCTAGTATCAATATTGCAAACCACAATGCTCAAAAGGGGGCAGGGGAGAGAGAGAGAGAGACTGTCATGCGGGCAGTTTCCTCGCTCAGAGGAGATCAAGGCAGGGGGCAGTTTCCCTTCTGCCCTGGAAGCAGCAGCAGGAATGTGCTGCCACAGATCTGAGGGGCAAGAAACCCGCCCTCTGTCTGTAGACGGGATCAGAGTCTGACTCTAACGGCCACCATGGCAGAGACAGGATCCCCCTTCCTGCTAGCTCAGCCTGAGCACTGTCAGACTCAGGGTGCTGCCCCAGAACTGCAGGAATGACTCCTTAGAACACAGGGTTTTGCTGCTCTCAGGTCTCCAAGGTTATCCGGACCTTCACATTAGCTTGGGGCTCACACACCATGCTCTCAGGCTCAGCAAGCTGGCGTCACGGCACCCGGCAATATCTCAGCTCCTGTGTCACTCCGACCAGCTCTCCCTTCATGCTTGTTTTCATGTGAGGTTTAGAAAGTGTCCACAACTCTATGACCCTAAGAGAAATCAGTGTTACATTGAAATCACATAGGATTGTCACACAGTACATAATCAAGATATGGAAACAACCGAAATGCCCAACTTGTCAAAAGCCCCCACCCCTGGACAAGACTTGGGAATTATTTCAAAGAAAATGAACTGGTTTCTTATTTTGAAGTAAATGAGAGAAGACAATTTCCCTTCCACTTCCACTCTCCCTGCTACCCATCTAAAAGCACTGAGAGTGGATTCTTGGCCCTGGTTTTGAATCAGACCTCATGAAGTCCATCAACATCCTCCTCAAGTGAAATAAGAGTGTGATATGGAGGGAAGAAAACCTGGGGTCCAGGCTATTGTTGAGACAGTAATTGCTAAAGGAACTACTGGAGTTGCTTTTAGGGATGAAGGAAGTGGATAGAAATGCAGTGGCTATGAAAGTAGATAATGGACCAAACATGATGACCTCTCAGTGTCTGTGTTGCAAGCTATAATGCCCAAAAGTAGAGAGAGAGTATGGGGAATATTGTCTGCCATGGAGGCAGGGGGAGTGTGGGAAAGGGGGGATATACCCGGGATATTGGTGGTGGGGAATGTGCACTGGTGGAGGGTTGTTTGATCACTGTGAGATTGTAACCCAAACATGAAAGCTTGTAACTATCTCACGGTGATTCAATAAAATTTTTAAAAATTAAAATAAAAAAAAGAAATGCAGTGGTTAAAGCAAACAGCAAAACAGCGTCATGTGTCTGAATTGCTCTCTATCTCGCTTTCTCTCTCTCACACACATTACAATCTGAGAACCTAGAACAGTATGCAATAACTTCCTGCTCAATATTTCACATACCTCTCCAGATAATAATTGTATTATCTAGATGAATACTGCTAAACCTTTCGAATTTGTGACTTAAGAAGAACTGTCATCTTCAAATCATCGTGTGTATGTTCCTAGCTGGAACATTTTAGCCATATTTGGATTTGTAATGAGAGAAAATTCAAAAGCAATAGGGCTTTCTCTTTCCCATCTAACAAGCAGTCTGGAGGTGGCTACTCAGGGCTGATACAGTTGCAAAGACACTAGTTTTCAGTGTCTTTGACTTTTGTCTGTGCGGGTTAAATTCTCATTCTTACACAGTTTCTTTGTCATAATATGGTTGACTGCAGCCACGCAAGGTATGACATCTTAGTTTTATCAGAAAAGAAATAAGAAGCAATGAGGCTGGAGTGATAGCACAGTGGGTAGGGCGTTTGTCTGGTGCACAGCCAACCTGGGTTCGGCTCCCAGCATCCCATATGGTCCCCTGAGCACTGCCAGGGGTAATTCCTGAGTGCAGAGCCAGGAGTGACCCCTCTGCATCGCCGGATGTGACCCAAAAAAGAAAAGAAAGAAAAGAAATAAGAAACAAGAAGACTAAGACTGTGAAAGTTAATCAAGCAAAAACCAAAACTGAAACTATCCCAGACATCTGCATATCTGTTATTTAGAAGTTGAGAAAAAAATGATGCCTACATACACATTTCAGAAATGCCTCCAGACCCCGCACCAGGCTGTCTTATCCAGAGTGACCCGGAGGGGTCAGGTGAGTTCTTCTACCAGCCCCAACAGAGCTCTGGCAGCCAAAAACTTCCTAAACTCAATCGCTGCCATGCTCACGGCCAATTTCCACAGACTTCTTGTCCTACTGATAGGTTCGTCTTCACCCATCACTGTCATCCTGTTGTTCATCAATTTGCTCAAGTGGGCACCAGTAATGTCTCCGTTTGTCCCTGTCACATGCTAGCGTAGTCCAGTGGCGTATTTGGGACTCTTTCAGGGTCCCTAATGAGGACCGTCATTGTTACTGCTTTTGGCATATCGAGTTAGTACATGACATACCTGGTTTAGTAAAAGAATGCAGGAGAAGTACATTTTCTAAAATGATTTTAATAAGCTATGTGTTCCTTTTGTTTGTCCTTGCAATGCAGGAAGAGTGATTTGTACTGGGATAGTGGCAATGGGATGAATAGAGGTGACTATAAAACAGGTTGAGTTATGCAGAAAATAGAATCCTAGGGACTTGGTGATTGCATTTGTCAGGTGAAGAAAATGAAGAACTCAACTTTAAAGAGAAATATTTCATATCGACACAATTTCAGGATAATAGAAAATTTTCAAGAATAATAGAGAATACCTGAGTATCCTTCCCCAGATTTCATAAGTTAACATTTTAATTCTATTTGCTTTCTTTGCATTCCTCCTTTAAAAGCAGTTCAAAGGCATATTGCATTTTAACCTTAATTGCTTAGTTTTCCCCCAAGCATGAAATTCTCCTTTAAAAATACACAGCACTGCTAGTTATTTAAATAAGAGACACCACTAAATACTTTTACATAATCAACGGGGATTTTTTTATATTTCTTTATATTTTTTTTGGTGGAGGGGGTCTTTAACCCTTTGTTGCTACCTTGCTATGTATCTTTTGGTACCACATATGAATGAGACCATTCTATATCTATCCTTTTCCTTTACTCAGCATGATAACCTCTAGTTCCAACCATGTTGTGGTAATTTTCAGATACTTCGCCTCTACACCACAAATGAATCAGTTTTCCCTCTAAAGCACCTGAAATTCCCAGACCATGATCAGGGGGCCCACTGAAAACCTGGTGTAACCTCAGAAAGGTTGCCCTGGGCCACAGTTTCTCAGAGCCCATTTCCCTCTTTCCCTCTTTTTTTCCCATTTTGTTCAGTCCCAAGTCTTTCTTCTCTGCTACAGGTAGATCTCCTTTGACTTCCTCTTTATGTCAGGGGAGCCCAAATGGGAGGAGAATGTCTCCACTCTACCTTGGTCAAAACAGAATCTTGATTTTGATTCTCATTCTGAGAAATTCCAAATCAGAGTTGGGAGGGGGTGGGGTGTGTTGTGAAGGGATTTCAAAGCTGAAGAAAAGGTGAGGCCTGTAGTTGGATCCTGGCGTCCCCCCAACAAGTGCCTGTGGGATCCCACTGGTTTTACTGTTTGGACTCCACGGCAGCATGACCAAGTATGTGACCTCCACAATCATGTGACTTCCAGCACCACAACTAGAGCACACAACCATGTATGTAGCCCAGCATGCATGACTTGCCATCAGAGAATCACTAAAAACAAAAGCTAAATTGCTTAGGCAGCAGATTCATTCAGGATTTAAAAAAACAAAAACAAAACCTTGAGTTGTCTGAACTTCTGTGTTCGTTCCTCTCTGGGTTTCAGCACTTAATACAAAGGTTTACCAAGAACTTCCCCAAATGCCCTTTCAGTTCATTCATGATTTTAAAAGGTTTTCCCCTGATCCAAGTAACCTGGCCTATTATAACTTATAAACTAAACCAAAAAAAATGTATTTCTTTTGCATTTATTCAAAGTATCTTGATTTAATTCCTCTTGCAAGGGACATAATTAGAACCACTAGAACTATTTACCCTAGTTCCCATCCTATCACTGTATTTAGCTTTTACATCACAGAATCACAGAAAATTGTTTTGTGATTTCATTTTGATGGACTTCTTCTATGATTTTTATTAATAAAAAAAGATTAATTTGTCTCAGTGATCAATCTTGAAGTTTATCACAGTTCACCTTTCTTTACAGGTGGAATCCTTTAGAAGAATTTAATCTGGTGTATAAAATTCTTACTTAAGGATTCTAACCTCTTCCTGAGTTTTTAGTATTCACTTTTCTAGATTTAAAGGGATCTGTTCCAGTTAGAAAACTAGGGATGGGACCAGGAGATAACAACATGGTTAAACCACGTGCTAGGTATGTGCCCAACCCAGGTTTAGTCCCCTGCACCACACGTGCCCCTAACATTTCGAGCTGCATCCCTGGAGTCTTCCAAGTATGTGAAGTGTGGCCCCCAGCATCACCAGAGTAACCTCAGTACCCTTGGCATCACCAAGCAGCACAACATGCTCAGGGTCATTAAATAAACCATTATCTGGTTGGCCACAAGTCACTGGAGGTCTCCAAGACTTCAAACCTTTAAAGAAGACCTATTGCCAGTCCTTTTCAAGCTTTTCCAGGAAATCAAAGAAACAGAAACACTCCCAAACAGTTTCTATGAGGCACATATCACCCTGATACCAAAAGCAAACAGAGACACCACAAAAAAAAGAAAATTGCAGGCTGGGAAATCACCTTCTCCAAAGTCAAACTGCACTACAAAGCAGTGGTAATTAAAACAGCATGGTATTGGCATAAAAACAGACCCATAGACCAATGGAATCGGGTTGAATATCCTGACACACCCATTCAAATATATGATCATTTAATCTTTGATAAGGGGGCAAGAAATGTGAAATGGAACAAGGAAATCCTCTTTAACAAGTGGTGCTGGAAAAACTAGACAGCTTCATGCAAAAAAAATGAACTCAGACCTCTATCTAATGCCATGCATAATAATCATATCAAAATGGATTCTAGAGCTCAACATCAGACCTAAATACATAAGGTAAATGGAAAAAAGATAAGAAAAACACTCCACAGTATTGAAGCTAAAGGTACCTTCAGAGATGAAACGCCATTTACTAAGCAAGTGGAAGCAAAGATAAACAAATAGGACTACATTAAACTAAAAAGCTTCTGTACCTCAAAATAAACAGTTACCTAGAAAAAAAAAGACAGCCTTCGTAGTAGGAAAAGTTATCCACCCAAATCCCTTCTAATAAAGGGTTAATATCAAAGATAAACAAGGCACTCATTGAACTCTACAAGAAAAAAAATCCAACCCCATCAAAAACTGAGGAGAAGAAATTTCTCAAAGAAGATATTTGAATGGCCAAAAGGAACATGAAAAAATGTTCTTCAGCACTAATCATCACAGAGATGTGAATCAAAACAACAGTGATATCTCACACCACAAACACTGACACACATCCAAAAGAATAATAAAAACCAGTGCTGGTGTGGATGTGGTAAGAAAGGGACTCTCCTTCATTGTTGATGAGAATGCTGACTGGTTCAACCTTTCTGGAAAACAATATGCACATCCTCAAAAAATTAGAAATTGAGCTCCCATTTGACCCAGCAATACCACTCCTGGGAACATGCCCTGGGGACTCAAAAACATACAGTATAAACACCATATGCACCCCTATGTTCATTGCAGCACTATTCAGTATAGCCAGAATCTGGAAACAACCTGAGTGCCCAAGAACAGACTAATGGATAAAGAAACCATAGCATACCTACAAAATGGAATACTACTCAGCTGTAAGGGAAAAAAATGAAGTCATGAAATTTGCCTATAAATGGATGGACTTGGATAGTATCCTGCTTAGTGAAATGAATCAGAGAGAAAGGGACAGATATAGAATGACTGCATTGGTTTGTGGTATATAGTATATATATATATGTTTGTATATGTATACATATATACATATATATATATTAGAAGACATACCCACAGCCAGTGAAAACAGGGTCCAGAACATTTAGGAGGATTGTCAATCATTAGAATCAATGACAAGTGTTTGTGGAATGGAGGGTAGGTAATATAGAGAAGAGACCAAGATGACAATAATAGCCAGAAATGATTATGCTGGACAAGCATTGAAAGTTAACAGTAGGTAAAGGGATATACTGGATAATCTTTTGGTATCTGTACTGCAAACCACAATGCCCAAAAGGAAAAAGAGAGAGAGTTAAAGAGAAAGAGAAAAAGAGAGAAGAAAATGCCTGCCATAGAGGCAGACTGTGGCAGGGGAAATGATGGGAGGGAAACTGGGCACACTGGTGCTGGGAAATGCACACTGGAGGAAGGATGGATGATGCAACACTGTAAGATCGCAACCAAATACTTAACAGCTTTGTAATGGTCTATCTCACAGTGATTAAATAATAAAATCTTTAAAAATTTTAAAATCATACTAAGAAAGAGAAAAGAGGGAGTAAAAATATGTTATACAGAAATTAATATATTTATGGATATACGTGTGTCTTAATCATATTACAGATAAAAGAATTACATAAGCTTACACAAGTATCTGCACATAAACATCGTAGATGTGTAATCATGCATAAAATCTACATATCTAGCAAGGTAATTAAGATAGTTGTAGCCGCAAAATATGCATACATTCATAGGTATAGGCATAGCTATAATTTTAAAATCCTACCTTGACAAGCACATATTCAATTTGAGAAAGATTACTATAGAAAGCCTCTGCTGTAGCCAGATTCACTTTTATACAATGAGACCCAGAAAATAGCAATTGAGTCACAGAACTAAACAAAAATGAACACATTCTTGGGACAAGTTTTTCCTTCTCAGTCTGTTAGATATTCTATGGGCTCAAGGAAAAAATCCTGACCTCCTGGCTCTGGGAGACTAAAATAAAGATGATATTTCTGGAGCGGATGAACTGTCTCCAGGCACCATTTAAGCGAAATTATGGCTATGATCCAGAGATTAACAAATGAATCTCAGAAGAGAGCAGCTTGCTGCAAAGATGTCTCTCAACCACAATTATTTAAATTTTTAGAATTCCAGGAGAGCATGAGGCCACCAATATATCGAGTTACATCTCATACTATTCATAACAAGCAACACAGAATAAGTTATTTAGCATCTACCTATGGGGCAGATGAGTGGTGGTGGCAAAAACTTAAATAATGATAATAGGAAGGTGCAATGGTGGTAGGATTGGTGTTGGAATATTGAATGTAATTAATTACTGTGAACAACTTTATGAAAATGAAATTGAAAAAAAAACTTTTAATCATTCCAGGGATTAAATTCAGGGCCTCACATAAGCTAAGCATGAACTCTACCTCCAGATCTCTTTACCTGGTCCCCAAAATGTCTAGAAATGAAACCACAAAATAAAGGTGTTGACAACTTATTGCATATAAAGAATACAGAAAAAAACATAAAGTTATTGGTATCACAGTAAGACATCCTGTCACAGTTCCATTGATAAAATGCTATCAGTACCATTTTTACTATAATACCTGACTTTTCATGGCATACTTTGAAGGTCTGATTTTTTGCTTTTTTCCACTGTTGCCTCTGGAAACAGAGGAATTGGAAATGGAAACAGAGAAACAGAGGAATTTCATTAATAATAGGGTATCTCCCTGCCATAGTGGCAGTGTGGGGTGGGGGGAGACGGGACTGGGGAGGGCGGGAGAGATGCTGGGTTTACTGGTGGTAGGGAATGGACACTGGTGAAGGGATGGGTTATTGAACTTTGTATGGGGAAAACACAAGCACAAAAATGTATAAAACTGTAACTGTACCCTCACGTTGATTCACTAATTAAAAATAAATAATTTAAGAAATAATAATAAATAAATAAATAAAAATGAATAGGGTATCTGGGGCTGGAGCAATAGCACAGCGGGTAAGGCGTTTGCCTTGCACGCGGCCAACCCAGGTTCGATTCCCAGCATCCCATATGGTCCCCTGAGCACCACCAGGAGTGATTCCTGAGTGCAGAGCCAGGAGTAACCCTGAACATCGCTGGGTGTGACCCAAAAAGCAAAAAAAAAAAAAAAAAAAGGAATAGGGTATCTGACAGTCACTACTATGTCAACACACCCACTGGACTTATTGTTCAAATTCAAGAAATAAATCTCTCAGACCAGGCAATCCAAGCAGCTAAAACTCATAGATACACTGGTCACCTGGCTGAAAACTCTGGGTGCCCTCATGAGGCGGGCAGGCCAAGTTCCCTGTCAAAGCCCCAGCAGCCGAACCCATATCCCACTGTTGCTACCCCACCAACAGCCCAACTTGATCACTTCTGTCACTGACTGCATTTATACTTTAGTAGAGTTGATAAGGTACTCAGGAAAAGAATCCATAATAGTAGGTGAATTGCTATCTGGGTTGAGTCCATGGATTCGTGCTTGCTCATGTCTGCTGCAAACCTCACCATGATCCTTCCACTCTATACACTGATCACTGAGCTTTCCACCACAGGATCAACTTTCAAATGGAAGGAGACATCCTCAATATGTTTGGAAAAAGCACAACAAAGGAGTTAAATAGAAGGACCAGAATGATAGAACAGTGGGTATGGAGTTTGCATTGCATATGGCCAACTTAGGTTCTATCTGCAATCCCATAGGTTCCCTGAGCACTGCCAGGAGTAATAACTGAGTGCAGAGCCAAGAGTAACCCTGAGCATTGCCAGATCACCCAAAAAAAATCAAAAGTGAAAGGGCTAAATATACACTTACCAAGATATTGCCTTAGTGGGCTTAGCAGGATGAAGATTAAGGAATGAAGTTTCTGTCTCTGGGGACTGAGGCTTCTGAGACCCCATGATTCTGGGGTTAATGTTCCATACTATACTCTTCACCTCGGGTTTGGGTTTCTGTTTCTGGGTGGGACAGTGGCGTGCTCTAAGTCATTAACTGTGGGCACTGATATGGTCACTGCCTGATTCTCAGAAATCACCAGAAAATGACATCAAGGAGAGGGAGGGAGTAGGACAGTTGTCACAGATAGACATCTAGGATGAAGCACCAAAACAGGAGGAGATGCAGGCCTCCTGGTCAAAGCAAAACTGCACGTCCCTCTCTTGGTGTTAAAGGAGACCACAGAGGAAACCTCAGCACCAGCCAATGGGCAACCTTCCTGGAAAGATGCTGCTGCTCCTTCTCCTGCCGAGCTTCGCACTGTCCCCCAGGACAGAGACAGGTGAGTGACCCTCCCACCCTCTGAGCCTGAGCAACTCACTGAGGGGAAACCTGACCTACTGTACTGGCCTATCCACTCTCTACAGGTACATCCTGAAGCCACATCACAGCCAACATCTGATCCCGGAATGGTGGGAGGCTGATCTGAAAAGTGAGCATAGACACTCTCCTCCTGGCACCACTTCTGCCTCTGGAACAGAATGCAGGGTGCTGGGAGGAGAGAGGAAATGCTAACTTCTGAAGGGGAGGAGGACACTTGTTCCCATGTGGGAAGAAGGGAGACCCTCTCAGGAACATTCCGAACAGAGCAGATCCTGAGTAGGTGCCCTTGCTGTCCCCTGAGGTCTTCTGCCTTTCTCCCCCTCAAGATCCCTCAGTCCCTCTCCCCAACTCTGCTCTCCTGCCAGGCACTGAGCAGTGCCCCCTCGTCAAGGATGAACCACCTTCTGACGGCCTCAACCTTCTCTGCTTCCTGCATCTCACCTGCATGGTCATCTGCAACCTTCCTCCAGGCCCACTGGGAATTTTCCACAGGCACCCCACTCACAGAGCACCCACTGTGGGTGCCTAGAGAATAGACTGGCCCACACTCAACCCCTGACCTCAGTCTCTTTCTATAAATAGGTTCCTGCTGGACATCACTGAATGGGGGGGTCTCAGAGTCTAGTCAGGAGAGCAATGTCATGAGTCAATGTCAAGGGAAACTTGGAGCAAAACTGAAGAGGACAATGAGGTTCCCTCCCTGCCTTTGGGTTATGGGGTAGAGTCACCACAGTAGCAGTATGAAAATTGCAGTGTCACCTGTTTTCCTGGAAAATCACCATGAAGCACTGCTGCAGGTAACACTAGCTCCACTGAGAACCCCTCAGCTCTCAGAAGTAGGGGTCCCATTCACTCAGGATGCTGCCCCTCCTGTCCCTGCCCTTCTGATCTGCTGGGTTCTGTCTCCTGGGACTATTCCCCCTGGGCTCTCTGTGCAGTACTATTGAGGTGACCCTGGGAGCCCACAACATACAAAAGCAGGAGAAGAGCAAACATAAGATCCCCGTGAGCAGAGCCATCCCACACCCGAACTTTGATTCTAGGATCTACGCCAACGACATCATGCTGCTGAAGGTAAGGGAGCCCTGAGGTGCAGCTGTTCTGAGTCCACATGTTGGACCTGCCCATCCTGGTGACTCAGGGAGAGAGAGGGAGAGGACGACAAACAGCTCATGTGGGGGCCTGGCCAATGTGAGCTGGATGCGCTCTCTCTCTCTCTCTCTCTCTCTCTCTCTCTCTCTCTCTCTCTCTCTCTCTCTGTCTTTCTCTCTCTCTCTCTCTCTCTCTCTCTCTCTCTCTCTCTCTCTCTCTCTCTCTCTCTCTGTCTCTCTCTCCACAGCTCCAGAGAAATGCTAATTTGACTAAAGAAGTAGGACTCTTCAGCCTGCCCGACTCCCAGGTCCGACTGAGGCCAGGCCAGGTGTGCAGCATGGCCAGCTGGGGGCTGGTGAGTCCACGGTCAAACATGGCAGACACACTTCAAGAGGTGCAGCTGACCTTGCAAATGGATCAAGAATGCAAATCCCATGATTTTCCACGCTACTATAATCCTGCCATCCAGCTGTGCGCTGGGGACCCCAGCAGGAGAAAGAGTTACCTTTAAGGGAACTACCATCACCCGCAGACCATGAAACAGGGGTATTTGGGAGAACTGATACAACATCACAAACCTGTGAAGCCTCCTCACAGGGCAATCTGTGTGTGGTGTTTCTGTCTGGAGGGAAGCGTGAGTCAGCTGGGGTAAGGCAGGGCCTCTTTGAGCCACCAAGGCTTATGGTGACAGCACACGAGTCTCACAGGGGGGGGATCCCTATTCTGGCCACAGCCTGGGATGTCCATGTTAAGGCCCGTGGCCCTCAGAGTGGGGCTCACCACATAGTGACAAATGCGCCCCCTCCTTAAAGTGTCAGCTACTACCGTTTCCCAGTCCAAACACGATACGTTCTTGTCCCCCTCTCCCTGTGGACAGAGACCAAATAGGGGACATAGCACAGCCCCCTGTGTAAGCAAGACCTCAATGATATCCAGTATCAGCCCCTGCCATTTGGACATTGGCATGTCCTGCCTTTACCCAATGGGGCTCACTGGGCACCCTCCTCTGAAAGGGGCCTGTGGCAGTAGGAAACCACCCAGTCCTTCCCTCATGTCCACAGGGAGACTACTCTGCGGGTCCTCTTGTCTGCAACAATGTGGCCCAGGGAATTGTCTCCTAGGGAATGAGCAATGGATCACCACCCCGGGCCTACACAAGAATCTCTAGTTTCCTCTCATGGATAAGGAACACCCTAAGAAAGATATAACTGCAGCTTCCAAAGTCTCCTCTGAGCACCTGAACCTTCTAGAGAGGGGACCCCACCCAATAAATGTCTTTAGTAACATCAACTGAGCTCATATGTGACCCTCATTCTCAGGCACAGCTGTGCTCAGAAGGCCAGAGTGGTCCCCAGCCACTGTCCTTCCACCTCTCTCCCCTTGATCCTCGGCCTGGGACAGACTCACCCCTGCAGGTAGCATGGACTCTGGCCTGGACTCAGAGGAACCTCTTCACCCCCACTGTTGTAGAGGAAGTTCACCCCATGGTCCTGCACCCCAAGAAGACACAGCCTGGGCTGAAATCAAATCAATCACCCCCTAACCTTTTTCATTCTCATGGGAACAGTCTTAGGATCTCAAGATATGGGGGAGGAGAGCCTGAGCACTTGTAATCTGAGCACTGCTCGGGAGAAATTCCTGAATGCAGAGCCAGGAGTAACCCCTGAGTTTCACTGGGTGTGGCCCAAAAACAAACAAACAAAAGCACCAAGTCCCAGAAACATCCTCTCACTTATATGGCCTCTTTCTACCTCACTCCTTACACTGACCCTCCACAGGGCCACTTCTTCATGCTCACTCACTCAGCTTAAGAACCTGCCCTTGAGATAAGATCCAGAGCTGCTGAGTGTGAAACAGACCCTCTGCTCCTAAAGACTATGATCCGAGAGGTCTTCTAACCCATTTTGGCACCCAGAGCGGCTTCTTACAGAAATGCATCTGGACTGTGAGCTGTGCTACAACTCCGTGCCGCCTGGGGAGGGATTTTTCCTCTCCACCCTGTTTTTCTGCGCGGAAAATGGCAGCGACAGCAATATCCACGTGACAAGAGCCACCTTCTAAGACTCCTAACCCAGAGGTATGATTTTTGCAATTTTGTGGCTCATAGGCAATCATGGAAAGCAGGCGTTACTGGCATGCCCTGGGCCCAGACAAGATCCGGAGCTGCTGCTCGCAAAACAGACCCTCTGTTCCTAAAGACTATGATCCAGAGGTCTTCTAACCCATTTTGGCACCCAGAACGACTTCTTACAGAAATGCATCTAGACTGTGAACTGAGTTAAAATATCAGAAATCCGAAACCACGCGGCCACATGGCCGCACAAATTCATAGAATCTTCATTCTCAGCAATGAAAAGAAATTATTAAATGATGCCTTTTCAGCAGGCCTGATTGTTGGGGGGAAATTCCAAACAATGATAGTGAGTTCTCTATTGAAATATTGAATGTATTCAAAGTATAGAGAAAATAAAGTGAATATCATTAGCTACTTAGGTGGGGGCTGGGTAGGAGGGGGGTATTTTGGGGTTCTTGGTGGTGGGACATGTGCACTGGTGAAGGGATGGGAGTTCAATCATTATATGACTAAGACTTAAACCTGAAAGCTTTGTATTTTTTTCACGGTGATTCAATAAAGTAAAAACTTAAAAAAAAAAAAAAAAAGAACCTGCCCTCACACAGGGCACCAGGCTGCCCAGTCTGGGAAGTCCGGTGGGGCTTAACCCCCATTTAAATCATAATGAAATATACCAGGCCAGTCCCTTGTGTAAACAACTCCTGACACTCTGGTTGAAACCCCAGAATAAGGAAACTGTGATGGAGGGTGAATTACTGTCTGGTTTGAGTCCCTGTGCCATGCTGTCTCCTGATCACTATAACCCTCACCCTGGACGTTCCATTCCACAGTCTGGTCACTAAGGTTTATGTCTGTCCACCACACCATCAACTCCCAAGGAAAGAGATGTCTTTGTGAGCTTGGACACTGCACAGACGAGGACCGAAGTTCACATCTGCCAGACTCTGTCCTGATGAACAGAGAGGGCGAGTCCAGGAGATGGGCAAGTTTCTGGGGACAGGGACAGGCCATAGCAGAGGCTGTCGGAGTCTTCCACTGCCCAAATGCGTATTATAACCTAGCAGTAAACAATGCCATTTCACCTCTTTCCTGGGCCCACTCACCCTTGGCGACCACACAACCACTCACTGCAGAGAACTCCCTCAGCTGTGAGCAGCTGACACCCCAGATCACATCTGGCTCTTTCAGAGCCACTGAGCAGCCCTCAGTGAACCACCCTGCCTGCCCCCCACCCAGCTGAACTGACTCTGCCTCTTGTCACCCACCTGCATCTTGACCTCTCTGGACAAAAAGATCGATGTGATTCTGGGCGCACACAATGTCAGAGAGAAGGAGATCGGCTGGCAAGTGATCCCTGTGAGCAATTTCTTCATCCACCACAACTATAATTGTAAAACCTTTGGCAAGGACATTATGCTGCTGAGGGTAAGGAAACCCTAACGCTGGGCTCTCCTGGGTCTACCTGTTTCTGACTTACTGACACCTGCACTCCTCCTTCCATGCAACACATGTGCATCCCAGTGGTTCATGGAGAGAAAGACATGCAGCCCGAGTGGGGTTGGAGGACCAGGGATGTGGGCTGAACTGGACCCTCTCTCCTCTAACCATAGTTATCGAAACCAGCAACACTGGATAAAGAAGTAGGACTCCTCCCCCTGGCGAGGATGGGGAACATCGTGAAGACAGGAGATGTATACTTGGCTGAGTCTAATGAACAGTGCCTTGGCGCACACACTGCAGATGTATCTGACCGTGCAGAGCCCTCGGGTGTGTGTTTCTCGGTTTCCAAGAGCATATTCACCTCCTCTCAGCTGTGTGTTGGTAACATCAGTAACCCAAGAGGTACCTTTCAGGTGAATCTGAGTCACTGGCCACATGACCATGAGGAGCAAAGGTCCTGTAAGCAGGCTGTGGGGACCCCCTCACTCTCCAGTTTGGGATATTTCCCTCTAGGAGAAAAAGGGGGCACTTGCAAAGCCAAACTTCTCCCAGCCTCCCTGGCATAGGAGCAGCACATGGAGTGTCCCAGTCTCCCACTCTGGGCACAATCTGAAGTTTCCAGTTTACCTGGACCTCAGATATGGCTCCATCCTATTAGTGTCTAAAGCTTCACACTAAGATTTTTTTTGGTTTTTGGGGTTTTGTTTTTGTTTTTGTTTTTTTGGGTTTGTTTGTTTGTTTTGTTTTGTTTTGGTGGTGGTGTTTTTGGGTTTTGAGCCACACCTGGCTGTGGTCAGGGCTTACTCATGGATCGTGCTCAGGGATCACTCATAGCAGGCTCAGGGGTATGGGGTAGCAGAGATTGAACCCAAGTTGGCCACATTCAAGGCAAGAGCCCCTCCCACTGCACTATCTGCCCCAGATGCTACCAACTAAGTGGTACCAACTGCCCAGGCCCAACAGGACATGGATCAGGTCACCATGTTGACAGAGCACCCAAATGAGGGAAAGAGAGTCCCTGCAGTAAGGGACCCTGCGAGGATTCAGAGTCAACCTCTGGCAGCTCGGCCGCAGCCTGTCCAGCTGCTAACCACATGAGGCTCGAAGGGCTTCCTCCTCTGAGGGGGCCAGAGGGCAGCAGTAGAAGGGTCCAGTCCTTCCCTCATGTCCACAGGGAGACTCCGGAGGTCCACGTGTGCAACAATACGGCCCACGGCATTGTGTTCTATGGAGGCAAGTGTGGATCACTGCCCTGAGTCTACACAAAAATCTCTAGCTTCTGGTTCTGGATAAATAGCACCCTGGAAAAGATGTAATCAGAGAACCTGAGGCCTCCTCTGAGAAGACCCGGCACCACCTGTGCAGCGGCCCTCGACTCAATAAAATCTTCAGCAGCATGAACTGGGACTCACGTGTGAGCCTCACTCAGGCACAAGCACAGCTCTGTGCTCCGGGCGCCGGGACAGTCCAGCCGTGTTCCCCTCTTCCCCTCCACAACCCCCCAGCTCTGCAGAATGGTCCCCCAGCTCCTGCCCATCCCCCTTGTTTCCTCTGTCCATCTTCCAGGGACAGACTGACCCCCGAGGAGAAGGATGGACCCCAGCTTGGGTCTGGGGGAGCCTCTCCCCAGTTGTCTGACAGAGAGGAAGGTCACCCCCATGATCTCACCCCAAGCAGACACAGCCTGGGCAGAAACCAGACATCTAAACTTCTCCCCTGACACTGACCCCATTTTCCTTCCAAGCCAGGGAAGCAGCAGCCTTCTTGGGGGCTGCAGGGATGGGGTGAGGAGAGGCAGCTCATGGGAATCCCTATTCCCACCTCTGAGCACTGAACTAGTCCCAGGCCCTTCCCTGCCCCTCAGAGTTCAGGCCCAGCTCAGCCTCCAGTCTCCCGGCTGCTACCCCATCCTGCTCCCATGTAGCTCTCATAACCCTCCTATCCCCGGACCCTGCCCCATCTCTGTCCCACCCACAGGAACCCCCAGAACTTCGTGTGGCACCAGCAGGGTTTCCCACTGAGAAGCATCTCTCCCACGGCTCTGGGTCTCACAGTGACCCACTGTCCTGACCTAGCAGAGGCTCCCACGGGCACTCACAGGTCAGGACAGCTCAGACTCACATCTAGCTCTGGCTCCACAGCTGCTCAGGGCTTTGTGACTGAGCCTTGTGGTGACTGTTTCCCCTCTGCCTGTCCTATGAACAACACTGGTCTTTAGGGTGCGTCCCCTGCTGGCCCCTCAGTCACTGAGGTGGAAGGTCCCTCTCTGCAGTGAGGCAGGACTCAGGATTGTCCAGCCAGCAGCAGCGCAGACACTCTGTGGCCCCAGCAGTGCAGGAGGGACACAGGAGCCCAGCAAATCCCAGAGTGGAAACTGCCCAGTCCTCGGACTCCTGCTCCCTCCTGCACAGAGTCCTAGTGGGACGCGCCCGTGATCCGATCTGTGTGTCTGTTTGATGCTGTGACAGTCCGTGTGTGTGATCACAGGGACCTAGAGCAGTGGTGCAGCAGGAAAGTGGAGCCTTAAAAGAGGTCCTATGGGAAAGGTCAATGGTTGGAACTAACCACAAGTGTGTGAGGCTGAGGGTAGGTAAGATAGAGAAGAGATCGCTATGATATAATAGCTGGGAACGGTCAAGCTGGACAAGATCTGAGGGTTAAAAGTAGATAAAGGATATTCTTGATAACCTCTCAGTATAAATATTGAAAACCACAATGCCCAAAAGGGGAGAGAGAGAGACAGAGACAGAGACAGAGACAGAGACAGAGACAGAGAGAAAGAAAAGCGACTGCCATAGAGGCAGGCAGGGGATGGGGGGTGGGGGATGATGGGACGGAACCTGGGGATACTGGTGCTGGGAAATGTACACTGGTAGAGAGATGTGTGTTGGAATGCTGTATTACTGAAATCCAATCATGAACAGCTTTGTAATGCTCTAAAAAAAACTGAATATCATTAGGAAAAAAGCGGGGAGGGGCTGCAGGCAGTCTCTCAGTTCAGAGGAGAGTGAGGCAGGGGGCAGTTTCCCTTCTGCCCTGGAAGCAGCAGCAGGAATGTGCTGCCCTGAGGGACAGGAAACCGCCCTCTGTCTGTAGACAGGATCAGAGTCTGCCACCACTGGCAGAGACAGGATCCCCCTTCCTGAGCACGGTCAGACTCAGGGTGCTGCCCCAGAAGTGCAGGAATGACTCCTTAGAACACAGGGTTTTACTGCTCTCTGGGTTCCAAGGTTACCCAGACCTACCACATTAGCAGGCCCTGCTTGGGGCTCACACACACTCCTGAGTTTCCGGAAAACAGCATTCTCTGCGTGTGGGACTCCCGGCTCCCTGGCCAGCCCCTCCTGCCCCTTTCCTGAGTGCTGTCACCACATGGGCCTGTTCTTACTCCTGCCTGCATCACACCCCACTGCACCCTTTGGTGACATGCAGTGACTTCTGACCTGGATTCATTTCTTTCTTTCTTTTTTAATCTTTAGAAGTTTTATTTGTCAAACCCTAACTTTTCAAATTCAACCATATCTTTGTTTCAAGTTTTTTTCTTTTTTTTTAATTGAATCACAGTGAGATACAGTTACAAGCTTTCACGTGTGAGTTACATTCATACAATGATCAAACACCCATTCTCCACCAGTGCACATTCCTTAACACCAATCTCCTCAGTATACCCCTCCTTTCCCACCCTCCTCCTGCCCCCATGGCAGACAATTTCCCCCATACTCTCTCTTTCTCTCTCTCTCTCTCTCTCTCTCTCTCTCTCTCTCTCTCTCTCTCTCTCTCTCTCTCTCTCTCTCTCTCTCTCTCTCTCTCTCTCTCCTCTCTGTCTCATTTTGGGCATTGGATTCATTTCTTAAGGTGATTTTTTAAATTTTTTTTTATTGAGGAAACATTGACTGACATCGTAGTCAATGTCACTATGATTGAATATCATTTGTGTAAAGAACTTTCACCTGTTCTAAAGTTAGAACACCACACCAACTCCAAGATGCCAAATTCATATAACACCTTTTACAAGATTTTGTCCATTCTTGTGGACCTCATACCTTTCCCCTATGGCAGCCTCAGTTTGGATAACAAAATCCAAGGATTAGTTTGCATAGGTCTTGTCCATTCACTTGCTTGCTTGATTTATTTTCCACACATAAGTAAGATATTGAGTATTTTGCTCTTTGAGATGTAGTTCACTTGGCATCATACCTACCATTTCCATCCATCTTTTCCCAAATATGACAGCAAAGAAATTTTTCATTGAATATATATATATATATGTATATATATATATAAAGCAACTTCTTTATCCAGTCATGTCACCTTAGATGGAGTCCATGTTTTGGCTATTGTGCATAATTCTGCTATGAACAGAGAGCAAATATCTTTTTTAATCAAAATTTCCATATTTCCCTATTCAAGTTCACAGACAAGGTACGGTATTGCTGGATCATGTGGAATTTCTGGGTGTTATGCAATTTCCTTCTTTTAATTACTGACCTCACCAATTACATTTCCACCTAGGATGTACCTGGGTTTCTGTTTTTTCCACATTCTCATCTACACATGCTTCCAGTCTTCTGTATATAGCCCAATCTCATGATGTGAGGTGATATCTCTTTGTAGTTTTGATTGCAGTTTCCCTAGTATGATGTTGATGTGTGTTTTCCCTATAGCAAAAATGATGCTGATCATTTTGTGACAAATCTGTAGGTCATCTGTGTGTCTTCTTTGTAGACCTATCTTCATGTTTTGCCATTTCTTTTGCTTCTTTTGTTTTTGTTCTGGCGGGGGCAGGGTTGTGTTTAGGTCTTAGTTGTGTTTAGGTCTTATTACTGACTATGTGCTCAGGGATCACTCCTGGTGAGGCTCAGGGGACCACATGGAGTGCTGGAGATGGAACCTGGGTTGACTGCTCACAAGGGAAGAGTCCTACCTGCTGTACTGTTGCGGCAGGCCCCTTTTGCTGTTTCTTTGTCTGGGTTATTGTGGGTTTTACTGTTGTTGAACGAAATGGTTCCCTTTTATTTAATATTAGCCCCTTGTCGGGAATATATCCTTTCTCAATTGTTAGATGACTTTTTGTGTCTGTAATATACTTCTTTACTATGTAAAAGATTTTATGTGACCTTTACACAAAGATTTTGTATGATGGTCATTGTGTTTAGTCTCCTAATACATCTCTTCTGGTTATGTCCTGGTGTGTACCACCTATGATTTGTATTTTGTGGTTTCAGGTCTAGAATCTAATTACTTAATCAAATTTGAGTTGAGGTTTGTTTTTAGAGTTAAGTAGTGATCACGTATCTTCATTATTTTTCCACATGTAACATTTCAGTTTTCCCAATGCCATTTGTTGAAGAGGCTTTCTTTTTATTGTTTTGGCTCCCTTATTATAAATTATATATCATTATGTGTGTGCATTTATTTCTAGCAACTCTATTCTGTTCTATTCCATTAATCTTGGTGTCTGTTATTTTTTCAATACCATTCTGTTTTACTTACTAATGTTCTGTAACATAGTTTGAAGGGAGGTGTTTCTGTTTTTCTCCTTTTTTACCAGATTTTCTTTGGCTATACTTCCCTGTAAATGTTTTAATGCAGTCCTAGGGTCTGAAGTAATATTACAGTTGGTAGGGTGCTTGCCTTGCACACAGCTGAGCTGAGTTCAATCCTCAGTGTCCCACGTGACCCCCTGAGCTCCTTCAGGAATGATTCCTGAGTGTGATCCAGGAATAAGCCCTGAGAACCGCTGGATATGGCAAAACATAGAAGCAAAAAAAAAAAAACTACTTAAATAAATTAATAGAGTAAAATGTATACGTCACTGTCACTGTCACTGTCATTCCATTGCTCATCAATTTGCTCGAGCGGGTACCAGTAAGATCTCCATGTGAGACTTGTTGTTACTGTTTTGGGCATATCTAATACGCCATGGGTAGCTTGCCAGGCTCTGACGTGCAGGTGAGATACTCTCGGTGGCTTGCCGGGCTCTCAGAAAGGGACAAAGGAATCAAAACTGTTTCCACCGCATGCAAGGCAAATGCCCTACTGTAGGATAACATGGGGTTTGTCCTTTTAGCCTTGCCTTAGGGAACATAGTTTACCTTAAAGCAATGTCCTTTCTGTATGGACATAGGAAGACAATATTGTGCTTGTAACTTGGGAGTTGATTGACTCCAATAATATTTACTCCTGAGCATCTGCTTTCTCAACTCAGTTGCCCTTAATTCCTAACACCCCCAAAACAGGGTCCCGACGAGGGACAGGATGGATCCAGGGCAAGCAGTGAGTTATGTGCTACCCTGACATCGAAATGGGCCAGACCAAAGCGCCACAATACTCAACTATAAGTTGAGGGCATGATCATGGACAATGCTGTCATGATCCAAAGGTAACGATGAGATTAGGACCCTGCTGGGGTTAGGAAGATTAACCTGGCCTGAGGACTGTGGTCTGGAGATGTCCTCAGGAAAAATCAAACTTTATGTCTCTTACTGTGCTCATACAGAATAACATTGCTAGAAATATTAGAAGTAGATTTACTATAACTATTTAAGCAGATTACTAGCTCACACCCTGACACATTCTTGTTTGGACCCCCACTCTTGAGCGGATCTCCTTAGATGAGATTTCCTTAGATGAGATTTCCTTAGATGAGATTTTGTTTATCTCCTCAACAAATGGTCTTACCCTTCTTTGTTGATTTGTTGATGTTAAACCCACCTTTGTGTCACCACCCTATGTAATTTGCTATATAAACTAAGACTGTGGGGCACTGATGGGGAGAGAAAGAAGACAGAAAGAGACAGAAGAAGGAAAGAAGAAGAAGACAGAGGAAGAAGACAGAAGACACAGAGAGGCAGAGACAGAGAGACAGACACAGAGAGGCAGACAGAAGAGAGCACAGTGGCACACACATAAGCAAAGCACAGGGTGAAAGAAGTGAGAGCGAGCGGGGCAGAAAGGGGATAGAGGAAGATCCAGAAAGAAATCGAGAACCGGGAGAGAAGAAGAGAGAGGATGAAATAAACTGATTGAGCAACCAGTTTGGCCTTCTTCCTTTCTTCGCCTGCCTCATCATCGCCATCAACCTCCCCCGGGGTGGGGAAGCGGCGTGAGACTACCGAACACGGGCAGTGGGAGAGATAGAGACCCGTTGGTCCCTTTCTTTTTTGTGTTTTTACACACCCTACCAACTGTACTATCACTCCAGCCCGTATGTGATAGAAAAACATTCAGAATATTGAAGATAGTTGTCAATGATTAATGAAAGAGTGGGTCGTTTTAATTGTTTAGTCTTTGTTTAGATTGTTTTTCAATTTTCCAATATTTTAGATACATATTTTTGAATTTCTGATGCCTGGGAAATAAATACTAAAGTAGTATTGCCTCAGATTATTAAGAACATGGAGGTGATGCTTAAGTTGTAGTGCTAAATGAGTATAAAAGATTACATTGCCTGTACAACAATGTCCCATATAAGAAAAAAGTATGGCCCCAACAGTGCAGAAGCACATAAGTTAAGTGACACTTTTACTTTCCACTTTATAAAACTTTTAATGGTGGGTATGGTGCCGCCAGCAGGTCAACCTGTACTTGCAGGGCGAGTGCATCAGCAGCTTGATGGCGCCTTCAGACTTTCAAATGCCAAAAAAATTGCCACTGTGCCTTTGGCCGAACCCCAGCAACTTGGGACCACATTTACCAAGAAATTAAACAGCCGAAAGTTAGTTATGTGGAAGCCACACCACAAACCACCTCCGGCTCAGCTATACAAGCTCATTTATTGGCCTTATTTCAGAGACCCATAAATCTCAAAAGAGATCAAAAGTTGCACTTAGTGCCCATGGCACAGTGCACCATGGGCAAGTGGGTGCACCCTGCAGGGCATACACCAATAGTTTATTTCTCTGGAAAAGATGGAAAGAAGGGCCATGATCCAGAGACATACAAAAGAATCTCCGAACCCAGCAGCTCGCTGCAGAGATGCCTCTGGACCTTAAGCCAGGCCAACTTCAGGGTGCTCAGACGGGGGCAGGCATCTTCCCTCCACCTGTCCTCTAAAAACCCCGATGGCTGCCAACTTCCAGAACCCAATGAGAAGTGCAGGTACGAGGGTTCAGTGACAGCAAACTCCAGGCCTCAAGGGATAAGGGATGGGCCGGTCCCTCTCATCCCCCCTTCCTGATCCCCATGGGACCCTGGAGGTCACGCCCACAAACTGCCTCTGACTGCTACTTAAGCTCCTTTTTAGCCATGATCCAGAGACACACAAAAGAATCTCCTAACCAAGCAGCTTCCTGCAGAGATTTCTCCAGACCCTAATTATCTAAAAGAGAGTATAGGGGAGATAGTCTGCCACAAAGGCAGGGGGAGAGCTGGGGTTGGGGCAGGGGGCGGGGGGAAGATGTGCACTGGTGGAGGGTTGAGTGTTCGATCATTGTATGACTGAAACTCAAACAGGAAAACTTTGTAACTGTATCTCATGGTGATTTGATAAAAAATTAAATTAACATTCTGAATTTTTAAAAAAAGTAAATTGGAGTTCATACCAAATTCAATCAGCTTAATCAATGGCTGAAAAAATAGCAGTACTCCTGCATTTTTTTTTAAAAAGGGAAAATTTTAATGGGTATTTATAAGACAATAAAAAAAGAGTTTTTGCTCTCCGCAGCTGTACAAGCGTGAATCCAGACCCAGCAAAACCTCTTTCGGTGTGAGCAACTCCTCGCAGAATGTCTCCAGCCTGAGAACTAAGCCTCGGCCCCGTGCCCGCCCGGGAGGGGAAAGGTATTTCTCTCTCTCGCCTCTTTCTCTCCGGGGATGAAGGGCGCGGTAGCCGCCATATTAAGACGACCACAGATGGGATTTACGACAAAAACTGCAGCAAAAGGACACGAGGGTGCTCTTGGGAAGGTGGGAGGCACCGGCCCCTCCCACCGCCGAGATGTGATCCTGGGGGCCGCACGCGTGTGCGGCCTCTCCACAGCTGTACAAGCGTGAATCCAGACCCAGCAAAACCTCTTTCGGTGTGAGCAACTCCTCGCAGATTGGGTTTTCAAGCCTGCAATTATCTAATATCTGGAAGAAATCTCCCTGGACTTCTTGTTAAAGTACAGAAATTCAAAACCGCGCGGCCGCAGTAGCAGACCTTATTTGTCTTCACAGTAGGTCTGAATCTAGTGGGGTACTCCTAACAACAATAGTGAGGTTTGTGTTGAAATATTGAATGTAACCAAAGTAAACAGAATGTAAAATGAAACTTATCAGTTACAAGGTAGGGGGTGGGGGGGCGGGATGGGAGGTGTACTGTGTGGGGTTTTTTTTTTTGGTGGTGGTATATGGGCACTGGTGAAGGGATGGTTGTTTCAGCATTGTATAACTGAGACCTAAGCCCGAAAGCATTGTAATCTTCCACACGGTGATTTAATAAAATAAAATAAAATACAAAAAAAAAGATGAATATCCATGAATACCTTAGCAAAGGTAAATGTTCAGAACCCTTCACTATTTGTGGATATTATCTAAGCTAGACCTTCATAAAGTGATTATTCCCTAAAATTAATAATTGAATAGTAAGATATTATAGGAATAGTTATAACAATACTTTTAGTTTTGAAATATTCTGCAGCCTCAGAACAGAATGTAGAAGTTCTAATTGAGTCTGAAGTGTTGATAGTCATTTGGAATTAATGACATTGGTTATTAATATTAAAATAATTTGGAACAGAATGAACAAAACCCCAAACCTCCAATATTATAAAATTATTTGTGACTGAAAAAAATATTATTATTTATTTTTGTTTTGGGGCCACAACCAAATGTCCCCAGGGCTTATTCCTGGCTCTGAACTCAAGGATCAGTCTTGACAGTGCTTGATTGAAGTTCTGAAAATTACACTGAGGTCAGATGCATGCAAGGCAAGTGCCTTATCTGCTGTATTATTTCTTTTTTTTTTCAAAACACATTTTTTTTTATTAAATCACCATAAGATATAGTTACAGGGGCTGGATAGCATAGCAGGTAGGGCATTTACCTTGCATGCAGTCAACCCAGGTTCGATTCCCAGCATCCCAAATGGTCCCCTGAGCACCGCCGGGGTTGATTCCTGAGTGCAGAGCCAGATGTGACCCCAAAAAGCAAAATATATATATATATATATATATATATATATATATATCCACAAACCTTTTATGATTGAGTTTCCGTCATACAATGATTGAACACCCATCCCTCCACCATTGTACATTTTCTACCACCAATGTCCCCAGTATCCCTCCCACCATCCCCACTCCATCCCACTCCCTGCCTATTTCCTTCTTACTCTTCTTACAGACAATTTCCTTCTTACTCTCTTCCTTGTTTTGGGGCATTATGGTTTGCACTACAGATACTGAGAGGCTATCATGTTTGGTCCTTTATCTACTTTCAGCACATATCTCCCATCTTGCATGCTGTACTATTTCTTCAGTCATTAATTTAAAAAGAAATCTTTCTGTATTTCTCCTTTTTTGGAATATATATCAATGGCATAGCCAGTTTTGAAAAAAAAAAAGAGTTTTTTTTTTCTATTTTTTTTAATTTATTTATTTTTAATTAGAGAATCACCGTGAGGGTACAGTTACAGATTTATACACTTTTGTGCTTATACTTCCCTCATACAAAGTTTGGGAACCCATCCCTTCACCAGTGCCCATTCTCCACCACCCGTAAACCCAGCGTCCCTCCCACCCTCCCCAATCCCATCTTCCCCCCACCCCACCCTGCCACTGTGGCAGGGCATTCCCTTCTGTTCTCTCTCTCTAATTAGCTGTTGTGGTTTGCAATAAAGGTGTTGAGTGGCCGCTGTGCTCAGTCTCTAGCCCTCATTCAGCCCGCAACTCCCTTCCCCCACATGGCCTTAGACTACATTATAGTTGGTGATCCCTTCTCTGAGTTGCCCTTTCCCCGGAACGTGAGGCCAGCCTCGAAGCCATGGAGTCAACCTCCTGGTACTTATTTCTACAGTTCTTGGGTGTTAGTCTCCCAAGGAGTTTATTATTTTTTTTTAATGCCTATTACTGAGTAAGTTCAAACAGGTAGATATTTTGATACATATGTTTTTTCTCATAAGGACACTTGTGCTGGAATTGTGTATCTAGAACATGGTAGTCCTCTTAAAAAAAAAAGCATTGTAAGTGTAAAGATATAAACATGGATCATCAGAAATTAACCAGCCAAGTATACTTAGTTCTTAGAATAACACAGAGTTTGAACTACTTAGAAGTAATTGTTCATTCACATCTGTAATAACACAGTGGGTTTAATAAATGTCAGCCAGGCCAGAGAGATAGTACAGCAGGGAATGCACTTGACCTCCATAGGGCCAACCTAGGTTCCACCCTTGCACCACCTATGTCTATCACTCTGAGTGTGTCACCACCTATGAGTACCACCAGGAAGTGATTCCTGAGCACAGAGCTAAGAGTAAGCCTTAAGCACCACTGAGCCTGGACCAACAAAAACAACAAAATGCAAGATGACCATGAATCAGGTCAGCTGAATAAGAAACATGGTTTACTGTTAAAGACAGAGTGGAGAGTCCTTGGTGTTAGGTGGAAGCCCAGCATATTTCCTCACCTCACCTGCACTATATATTTATGAATCTATAATTATATGAGTCTATGAATATTGGGAATCTCCACAGTCTTATTCCATGTGGATTAGACAGCTGCAATCCTAGTCAGCAATGGAGGAGAGATCTAGCCTAAAATCAATGAAGTCAGTGAATGAAACTTTAGGATCAAATTGATTCAATAATATACCAGTAAATGTCAATTTTAGGGCTTCTGATGGAAACATTAACAGATTATTTCTGTCACTCAGCATTTATACTTAAAAAGAAATAGTTAAAATCCCCAAGAAAGGAAGCCAGGATGGTGAGTGAGTGACTGTCTGGTCTGGGTTGAGTCCATGGGGCCATGCTCATTTATATCTGCTGCTCACCTTATCATGGTCATTCCATTCTACACTAAGGTTCCTGCCCTGCCCACTACACCATCAGCTTTCAAAGGGAAGGCGACATCTTCAGTGAGGTTGGGCATAGCACAAGCAAAGGCCTAAGCTCACATCTTCCAAGCACATTGCCCTGATGGACATAGAGCGCGAGGTTGAAGGTGTGGAGCTTCCACCACTGTAGGCTCATGCTTCAGGAGATGCGATACCGCTGCTGATCAAAGTTGCAAGCCACACTCCCCACTTACACTTGGGTTTCTGTTCTGGCTTGAAACAGGCGGCCTGATCTGAGTCACACACTGTGGCCTCTGATATCATCACTTTGTGATTCTCACTTACCACCTAGAAAACAGCATCAGGAAAAGGGTAGGGGTTGAGAAGCTTTTATAAAAAGATTTCTGGCAAAAAGCACCACTAGCCAGGAAGTCACATGGTCTCTGAGCTCAACTACACATTCATCCTCTCCCGGATGCTAAATAGAACACAGAGGAGCCCCGGCAGCACCTACCTGAGCTCCTTCCTGGGAAGATGCTCCTGCTCCTTTTCCTGCTGAGCACTGCACTGTCCCCCAGGACAGAGGCAGGTGAGTGACCTCCTCCCCCACCACCACCATCTGAGCCTGACTCACTCACTATGATTCTTCCATCTCTTCTGGAACCGCCTATTCACTGTCTACTGGAACATTCTGAACCCACATCCCAGCCCACATCAGACTCCCAAACTTGATGCTGGATAAGAACTGCAAGAAATAGTGGGAGGCTTATCTGAGAAGAGTCGGTGGCCACTAGCCTCACGGCACCACCTCTGCCTCTGGAACAGACTTCTGGGTGCCTAGGAGGTGGGGGGACTGGAAGAGAGAAAACACTGAGTCCTGCAGGAGAGGGCACCTGCTCCCAGGGGTGGGGAAAACTCGAGGGTCCCTTTCGGCAATATTTAGGGAAGTCTAGACTGAGTTGGGGGCATTGCTTCCTCCAGAGTTCTGTTTCTGTCTGGTTCTGTCTAAAGACCCCTCAATCCCTCTCCCCAATTCTGCTCTCCTTCCAGACACTGAGTCACACCCCTTGTCAAGGAAGGATAAGCACATTTGACTGCCCTAACCCTTGCTACTTCCTGAAGTCCACCCTCACTGGTTCCTGAAACCCTCACAGGCCCACTGGGGTCATTCCTATAGAGGCCCCCCCACTCACAGAGCACCCACCATGCTCACCTTGGGAACAGGTTGGACCACACTTGACCCCTGATCTTGATCTCCCTCTAGTCAGAGGTTCCTGGCTAGACATCACAGAATTGGGTGTCTCGAGAACTAAAAGTCAGCAGAAGTCAGCAGGGACACTGAGGGGGTTCACACACAAAACTGAGACTTCCTCAGGGGAGATCATCGGGGGACATGAGGCCAGGCCCCACTCTAGACCCTACATGGCATATCTGAAGATCTACGATAAGAACACCCATAAAACAACTCAATGCGGCGGGTTCCTGATCCGAAAGGACGTGGTGCTGACAGCTGCTCACTGTCATGGCAGGTGAGGAGAGACCCAACCATGGGTCTCCCGGGAGCCATGGGTGGGGAGCCCTGCATCTCCCCAGACATTCCCCAGCTCAGAAACAGTGACCAGGAGAGTCCTGATTGGAAGAGGCTAAGAGGAGAGGCTGCAGGGATTCTTCTGGGCCTACACATTTCACCTGTCCTCCTGGGGCCACTCACCCCAGAAAACCACCAGTGCAGGAACCATTAATTGCAGAGAACTCACTCAGCTGTGAGAAAGGAAGGTCCTGACAGCCCTGGTGGCCCGGAGTCCCTTAGGGCCCCAGCTAGAGCCCACATGCCCCTTGCCATCCAGAGGAGGTGGACTCTGTCTTCTTTGGTCTGTCTTCCCCCTATATAGCTCTATCAATGTGACCCTGGGTGCCCACAACATCCAAAAGTGGGAGAGGAGCTGGCAGGAGATCTGGACACGCAAGGCCATTGTCCACCCCTCCTTCAATTATGATAAACGCTTCAACGACATCATGTTGCTGAAGGTAAGGAAGCCTTGATGCTGGGACATCCTGGCTCTACCTGTCTCCTTCCCACTGACACCTTCTCCCCGCCAGCACCTGAGAGTAAGAGGGGCAGCCCATGGGAGTGTGGGGATAGGGAGTCCTCCGGCCCAGGTTCCAAAAACTGAGTTAGATTCTCTCTCCTCTTCCTGTAGCTACAAAGAAATGCCAGGCTGACTAAAGAAGTGGGACTCCTCAGCCTGCCAGACTCCCAAACCCCGCTGAGACCCGGACAAGTGTGCAGTGTGGCTGGCTGGGGACAGGTTAATCGTAAGGCCCATTTATCAGCCACATTGCAGGAGGTGGAGATAACTGTACAAGAGGACGCCAAGTGCAAAGGTCGTGGTCGTTATAAAAAGTACGATGGAGCCAGTCAGCTGTGCATAGGGGACCCCAAGAAAAAAAAGGGTACCATTCAGGTGAGAACGGGTCACTTCCCAAGATCCTTGGGAACAGGGAGAATTGGGGAGGAGCAGAAGCCTCCCAGGGGAGACACCCTCAGTGGCCCATCTTGGTTGTATCTCTCTGAGGGGAGATGGGAAAAGTTGGTGGGGAGGAGCTGGACCTCAGCCAGCCTCCAAGGCCCTTGGCAACAGCACATGGGCTCTCCCAAGGAGTATCCCCCACTTCAAGCCCTGGGTGGGGTGTCCCTAGTCACCCGGAAGACTCCGTGAACATAAGAACTGGCCTCTCTGCTTTAGTGTCTGGTTCCCCCAACGAGAGTCAAACATTGCTCATTCCCATGGTCAACAGGACACGGGTCATACCTCCTTCACTGTGTTGGCAGAGTCCCAACCTGGGGACAGGGAGCAACCCCCTCATGAAGGAGACGCCAGCAATGTTCAGGGTCAGCCCCTGGGAGCTGAGATAAAGATTGTCCTGCTCTGACCACGTTGGGAGGTCTTGGGGCTCCCTTCTCTGAGAGATACCTGGTATAGGAGGAAATGAGCCCAGTTCTCTCACATCCACAGGGAGACTCCGGGGGTCCCCTCGTCTGCGACAATGTGGCCCAGGGCATCATCTCCTACGGCAAGAGAAATGGATCACCACCGCAGGTCTGCACCAGAATCTCCAGTTTCATGCCCTGGATAAAGGACACCCTGAGAAAGATGTAACCAGAGAATTCAAGGCCTCCTCTGAGGTCCAGCACCACCTGGGGAGGGGCCCTCAATTCAATAATGTCTACAGAATGAATGTGGGGCTCCTGTGTGAGTCTCATTCACAGGTACAGCCCTATACTCAGGAGGCCAGAGGGGTGCCCCAGCTCCTGTCCACCCACCTGTCTCTTCTGTTCCTCTACTGGGGGTAGAATGATCCCTGAGGAAGAAGAACGGACTCTAGCCTGGGCTCAGGGGACCCTCTCCCTCTCCTTTTCTAGCAAAGAGGAAGCTTATCCCATGGTCCTGCACCCCAAACAGACAAGCCTGGAGTGAAATCGGATACATAACCTTCCCCTTATACTCAGAGAAGACCATCCTCCCATTCCAACCCAAGGAAGTAACAGCCTTGGGGGCTCCTGGGATGGGACAAGGTAGAGAGTGGGCCCATGGGAACCCCTATTCCCACCTCTGAGAGCTGGGCTCCTCCCAGGCCCTTCCTGCCCCTCAGAGCTCAGACCCTGCTTGGCCTCCAGTCTCAGGGCTGTTTCCCCATCCTGCCCTCAGTCCCTCTCCTGTCTCTCAGTCCCCATGTGACCCAACAGGGTCTCCCCATTGAGAAATGACTCTACCACGGTCTCACAGGTGCTCATGTGCCCTGGGCCCATCACTCCTATCCCCTGTGCCTATCCTTCTGGTCACTGCTAGCCTCTAGGCTGAGTGCCCTGCTGGCCCATCAGGCTCAGTGCCTGAAGTGGAAGGTCCCTCTCTGCAGTGGGGCTGGACTCAGGAGCACCAGCACAGAAGCTCTGTGACCCCGGCCATTCGGAGGGTGGGGGGGAACAGGGGTTGTGTGCTCCCCCACCAGCTACAAACCCTAAGGTTACAACAAAGGAAGACAAGGAGGCGCCGCTGCTTCTAACTCAGATGTAATACACACCTGCATGTAGGATGTGCCTAGTCCCGTTGCTTGATTGGGAAAAAAAGGGGTGGAGGCAGGAAGATAACACTGAAAGAGAAAAATAAACAGGAAAGCAAAAGTTTTAAGTGAGAAACCAGGGGCCGAGGAAGAAAGTGCTCAGCAATTTAGCCAAAGGTGCTGAGTTGAATCCCCGTCTCACACACGCTCACCGGGTGCTGGACAGCTGTGCTCTGGAGTCCCCAACACAGACTTCTGGACCCAGCACTGTCTCTGTGTGAGCACCGTACCTGAGTTGGTCCACTCCCGGGTGCGTCCTTGCTCCAGACACTGTGAGCATCATGACCAGGAGCTACAAACCTGGGCCAGCGCCTGTGAGCACCACTGCACCCCAGCGGGCGGCACCTCCACAAAGGGCAGCAACTCCCAGAGAGCCTCTCGACTAGATGTGAGCACCCCATGGGAGTCCAACATCAGTGACGGGAAGGGAGGAAGGAGTCCGAAGAGCAGAACATGCTTTAAATGAAAGCACCACGGAGCCTGTGCAGACGGGGTACTGCTTTTCCGGAGCATGCTCTGTGGAAAACTAGTCTGGCGAGGTCCTCAGACTCCTGAGGCATGGGGGCGCTCACACACCTGTGTAAGTCCCCCTCACCCGAGGGCTGTGTGAACCCTTCGCTCCGGGATTACACACAAAAGGATGTTCGCGGGCTCTCCAGGCGGCTCTCTCTCGCCGCCCGCGTTCGGTGCTCTCAAACCACTTCCCCACCCAGGACGGCTGTTGCCTTGGACAGATGAAGGAAGAACAAGGGTCAAGCTGGGTTGCTGATTCGTTGCCGTTTATTCACTCTCTTCGGATCTCCCAACTCTCTCCAACCCTCTCTCTAACTCGCTCTACAATGCTCTCGTGATTCCTCTCTCCAAGCTCCCCAGCAGCTCTTACTCTCTCCTCTCAGCCTCCTCTCTAATTTGCAACCTTCTCCTCTAACTCTGTCTCCTGCAACCTTCTGTCCTCATCTGTCTCTGTGTCTCACTCAATCTACTCCTTCTGTCTCTCTCTAAGTCTCCTTCTTTCTTCTCCTCTTCTCTCCCCGCAGCCGCTCTTTTTTCTCCTCTCACCACGCCTCCCCCACCACACCTCCCCACGGGAAGCATGATCAAAAATGTTTTTCCAGACTTCCCGACCACCTGCAGCCACGAGAGCAAACAGCCCTTAAGGTGTGTTTCTCCTCTCCTTAGACCAGCAACTTAACATCTTTAATTCTACTTCCTAATATTTACCATTCTGTATGGACACAGTAATAGACACTTAGGCTTATAAGGTGACTCTCCTGGGAACATCTCACTACAGACTCAAACTATAGTGCTCAAGCTGGGTCAACTATTCCCAACCCCAGCAGGGTCCAAATCTAGTTATTACTTTTTGGATCATGACAGAATTTGTCCATGACCAAGCTCTTAACTTATAGTTAAGCATTAGGGCACTTTGGCCAGGCCCATTTCAATGCCAGGGTAGCTCATAGCTCACCCCTTGGTCTGGGTCCATCCAGTCCCTCGTTAGGACCCTGCTTTTGGGGATCTAGGAAGTAAAGGCAACTGAGGCTTAAGTCGAGAGAGCGGATGTCCAGGAGGTAATATTATCTGGAGTCAATCAATTCCCAAGCCATAGGTTTGTCTTTTTAACTGTCTTCCTATACCCAAACAAAAAGCAATTGCTCTGAAATAACTAACTATGCAAAGTAGTGAGGAGAGGATAAAGACAATATTTACAAGTCAGAATCTGATCAGGAGACAAAGATAATGGACAGGTTGGGGTGCAATCAACAAACACGAGCTCCCATTGGCCAGGGGGGAAAGGGCAAGCCAATGTTATCCTACACACACCCTTTCCTGCGATCTGCACAGCTAAGCACACTCCAGAGCTGGCTCTGCAAGGCTCAGGGCACACGGCCACATGACCTCACACAGGCCCGCCACCCTCACCCTCTCATGCTCAGGAAGCTGGCGATATCTCAGCTCCTGTGTCACTCCTGCCAGCTGTCCCTTTCCTGCTTGTTTTTACATGGCTGTAAAACTGTCTGCAACTCTGTGCTCCTAGGGGAAATGGTTATTCAGTCATTTACACTGAAATCACATAGAACTTATCTACCTTGGGGACATTGAATACATTGGCAGGGACACAGGGGGTGGGGAGATGTCAATCAATCTCCCAAGAAATAAAGCATTTTTATGCTTTATTTATTTATTTATTATCGAATCACCATGTGGAAAGTTACAAAGCTTTCATGCTTAAGTCTCAGTTACACAATGCTCAAACACCCATCCCTTCACCAGTGCACATATTCCACCACCAAGAACCACAGTAAACCTCCCCTCCACCCTCCCAGCCCCGCACCCCGCCTGTGTAGCTGATAAATTTCACTTTACTTTCTCTTTACTTTGATTACATTCAATATTTCAACAAAAAAAACTCTCTATTATTGTTTGGAGTTTCCCCCCCCCTCCAAGTCAGACCTACTGGAAAAGAAGCATTTCTTTTCTCTCCACGTCTATTTCTATGTTTTTTTTTTTTGGCATCTTAAAGTTTTTCCTTCAATAGCTGGTTCACAATTCCAGCTCAGTTTACCCAAATATTGTCATTTTACTTGCTACCATAACAGATTTTCTTTCCAACTATACTCTCAGTTACAGGCTACTTGTGAATGTGAAACCAATGGGTTGAAATATTAGTATTAAACAGTCTCAACCCTTTGGAAGGGTGGGGTGTACAGTACAAAGATTTCAGTCAAGTTAGCAACATGGCTGCACTCCATCCCCTCTGAAGGCTTCAGTGTAACCCCACCAACAAGGACCCTGGCCCCCATAAACCGAGCTGCACCAGCAGCTCAGGAAATTTGCCCAGATTCCATCAGGACTATGAGTGCCCAGTGCTTACACAACATGAATACTGACTCTTAAAGTATCCCCATTTCATTCACCACACCACCCCAAACCCCACCAGAGGCTCAAACAGCAAATCTGGCCAGTACCACCTTCTGGCCTCTGTGGCCTCCTCCTGCCTGCACTGGCTCTGACACTCCACAGGGCAATTCCTTCATGCTCACTAATTCATGCTAGCACCTGCTCCACACAGGGCACCAGGTTGCCCTATCTGTGGGGATTCCTGATTTCCCCCTTTTTGAGGAATTCCCATATGGTCCTCAGGTAAGGCCCAAGGCCCCACCTCTGATTTTCACCAACCATGTGGCAGTTCAATGTGAGGGCCACAGAGTGCAATATTCAAGCCCTGGGGTTGTGAGCATACTTAGGCCACCCCAGGAGCACTGGGGGCCTCCAGGCCACAATAGGGCTGGAGCCTTCAGGGCTGTACCTGGAGATACTCGGGGGACCATGTGGTACTGAATCTAAATGGCAGGGTACAGGTCAATGGTTACGCTGTCACAAGGTCTCTGCCTCCACACTTGAACCCTGACACCAACTCCCTCACCCTCGCAAGAGTCTACTCCCTGTGCTAGCTGCCCCCTACAATGTATACAGAGGCTAGTAAACACAGAGTATGGATTCAGTAAACCCAAAAAACCATATGTATGAATGGGCAAAATGTGGTAGATATGGCAATGAAACATCAGTCACCCATAAAAAAAAATGAGCCTGACACTTACTTCAATAGACCTCAAAATTATTGGACTGAGTGAAAAAGAGTAAGGATAACAGATCATATGTGACATGATTTCTTATGTATGACAAGCTCAGAAATTGACCACCCACAAGTACAGAAAGATTAGGGAGAAGTAGGGGCAGAGAGAAAATGGAGGCATAGAGAACAGAAACTCAATTTCTCCTCGGTGTTCTATTCTTTCTATCCTATTTTAAACAGGTTTTTTCTTATTTCCTCCCAGAGAGTTCAATACTAGTGTATATAAATAAAATAAATCTTGTCCTTTGCAATGTGTTGGATTCATTTATAATTCTACTAACAATTTAAATTCAAATTTTTAGGTGATATTGGTTTGAATCAGGTTGTATTCCTGAGGAGTCTCTCGGGCCTCTTCAAAGGTAAATTATCACACCAGGCCAGCACCAAGATGCCAAATCACTCAAGAACTATCTACTAGAGGGGCTGGAGCAATAGCACAGCAGGCAGGGCATTTGGCCTTGCACGCGGCTGACCTGGGTTCGATTCCCAGCATCCCATATGGTCCCCCGAGCACTGACAGGAGCAATTCCTGAGTGCAGAGACAAGAGTCACCCCTGTGCAACACCAGGTGTGACCCAAAAAGAAAAAAAAAACTATCTACTAGATCCCTTCCACCCACTGTGCCCATTCATACCCTTCCCCTCTGGCTACCTCAGTTCTAAAGACCAAATATAGGGGATGGTTTGTATAGATTTTGTCTGTTCCCTGCTTGCTTCCTTTATTTCCCAGACATGAATAGCATAACCAGTATTTGTTTTCTTCTTTCAGCCTTTATTCACTTGGCATTAGACTCTCCAGCCCAATCTTTTTGTTCCAAAGAACACAAAATCACTATTTAAAGGCAGATTCATAGACTACTGAATATATAGATGCATATGAATACATACATACATACATACATACATACATATCTGCAAACATATGTATGTGTTGGGCTGGAGCGATAGCACAGCAGGCAGGGCATTTGCCTTGCAGGCGGCCAATTCCTCCATCCTTCTCGGAGAGCCCAGCAAGCTACCAAGAGTATCCCGCCTGCGCGGCAGAGCCTGGCAAGCTACCCATGGCGTATTTCATATGCCAAAAACAGTAACTATAAGTCTCACAGTGGAGACGTTACTGGTGCTCGCTCGAGCAAATCGATGAACAATGGGACAACAGTGCTACAGTGCTACATATATATGTGTATCTCACTGTATCACTGTCATTCCATTGATCATCGATTTGCTCGAGCAGGCCCAGTAATAACCCCATTCGTCCTAGCCCTGAAATTTTAGCAGCCTCCCTTTACTCGTTCTTCCCAATGGTGCCTCATTAGAGGCTCTTCAGGGTCAGGGAAATGAGACCCATCATTGTTACTGTATTTGTCATATGAATATGCCATGGGGAGCTTGCCACGCTCTCCTCCATGTGGGCAGTAAACTCTCGGTAGCTTGCCAGGTTCTCCAAGAGGGAGAACTACACAGATGTCACATGGCTGCATTTCGAGCACGCACTTTCAGGAGCTTGGTTTTATAGTCTGTGTGTGTGTGTGTGTGTGTGTGTGTGTGTGTGTGTGTGTGTGTGTGTGTGGTGTATAACAGCTCCTTTACCCAGGCCCAATATGTTAGCTATTTAACATAGATAGTGCTCTGTGAATAGCGCTAACACTTCCTTTGCAGGAAGTGTTTTCATACTCCTTTAAAATCATAAGCATATGTGTAGTATTGCTGGATCATATTAAATTTCTATCTTTTTATTATTCCCTGTGTTAACTTACCTTCCCATCAAAATTGTTCCATTCTTCCCTTTTCTCCACATCCTCACCCACCTATTTTTTAGACAAAACCTTTTCTCAGGGGTGTTTGGTGATCTCTCAGTGTGGGTTTGATTTGCATCTCCCTGATCATAAAGTGATGGTGAACAATTTCCTGCACACCTGTGGACCATCTCTGAGTCTTCTCCACACAAGTGTCTCCTGCCATTTGCCCTTTCTTTGATTGGCTTATTTGTGGTTTTTTGTTATTCTTGAGCAGTATGGCTTCGTTACATGTTTTGGATGGAAATCCCTTGTCAGAAGTACAAAATGCAAATGTCTCCTCTCAGTTGCTAGGTAGCATCTTAATTTAATGTTGGTGCTATTTCCTTTATTGTATAAAAACTTTTAATGTGACTCTGTTTGTTCATTATTACTTTTTCTCCATGTCATTGAAGTTCAGTTTGAAAATCCATGTCTCCTGCTTAGAACCACATGTGTATCACCTATGTTTTGTGTTTTATGGTTTTGGTACTGACATCTAACTATTTAATCAAATTTGACATAATGTTTGTACTTAAAGTTAAATAGTGATCGAGTTGAATTTTTGGAATGTTCAGCTTTCCCAACGACAGTTGTTGAAGAGATTTCTTCATTCTATGGTTTGGTCTCCATTATTGTAAATTAGATTCCCTTATTTGTGTGAGGTGATTTCTGGTCTCTCTACTATACTATATTCCATTAGTCTGTAAGCCTGTTTTTTCAGTGTCACACTGTTTTAATTACTTTTGTTCTGTAATATCGTTTGAAATTGGACAGGGAATCCTTATGGTTTTTTTCTCTCAGAATTGCTTTGGTTATTCATCTCTATCAATAAGATCTAATGAGAGAAAAACATGTTAGCTCATACTTTAGGGCATAAAGGATTATTATCAATGAGCAATGAAAATCAGGTAATTTTAATTGTTTTATCTTTTTTAGATTATTTTTAACTTTCACAATAGTTTGGGAATAATTTGTATAAAATTTTGATGCCTAGGGGACAAAATAAAGTGGTATTAACTTAGATTTTTTTATTTCAAAGATTATTTTAATCATTTTACTTAATAAAACTTCCAAATATACTAGAGATAAGTCATCACTTTTTTAACTTTGAAACAGTCAGATAAATGGGTTTTATATATCTTACAAATTATTCCCTAAATCAAACATCTGTCTTTAAAAATGCTTATCCTAAAATAAAATCAGAATAAAAATTCACTTTCCAGGTAAGTGATTACTCAATGTTTCATTCAGAGGAAAAAAGTATAAAATATTCGTAAATATAAACTTGCATATAAACAAGGCAAGATATATTTTGTCACTTACATAAAACAACAATATAAAAATCACCCTTAATTTTGTCTCTTCCAATGAAAAGGAAAGCATCTCACTTAGCTCATGAGCAAGTGACGTGTTGACATGCTGGTTCTGAAAAACAATCAAGATTTTCCAGTTCAAAAAGGGAATTCCCTGCCATAGTGGCAGGGTGGGGTGGGGGGAGACGGGACTGGGGAGGGGGGGAGGGATGTTGGGTTTATGGGTGGTGGAGAATGGGCACTGGTGAAGAGATGGGTTATTGAACTTTGTATGGGGGAAGCATGAGCACAAAGATGTATGGATCTGTAACTGTACCCTCACGATGACTCTCTAATTAAAAATAAACTAATTAAAAAATAAAAATAAAAACTAATTAGGAAAAAAAAAAGATTTTCCAGTTCAGGATTTTCAAATATTATAAATCCAGTTTTCAACTAAATTGCTCTTAATTCTTGCAAAATGACCATAAATATATTAAACTCCAATTTCAGTTCACATGAAGCCAAAATTGTTCATGTTTGTTTGATGACTTATTTGGTTAAAAAATAATAATAATAATTAATACCTTCACAATATGTTATGGTGCATACAAGTCAACTAACTTCCACTGAAAGCCAAGATCTATGATTGTGTGTTTGTATAAAACAAAAATCAGCTTGATGCAAATACCAAATAAACTCTTTTAATAAGCAGCAATAATACTTAAAAGATCTTATAAATATATACATAACAAAAGTGAAAAAAGTAACTATGGTGATATGAGGCTCTTGCAAAAAAATTCCATCTTAGAAAACATCCCTGGGGGTCTGATCAAAGAAACACTGCCATTTTTTTCATTTCTCCACCCACCTGCTCACACTCCTTTATATCACAAACTTACCAACCTAACTCCAGCACTCCCTGTAGGGGAGCTCCTAGACTCATGCTTTTAAGATTATAGGGGAAATGCTTAAGGTATGGTTAAGAATTTTTTAAAAATACCAATGCCCAGATAATATGACCCCAGGAATTGGAAACATATCTATTATGGCAAGTATCTATGAGAAAGGGCAAATGAGTCACATTTTTGCTTTCAGCTTTCCTAAAATTTGAGTGAACATTTCTCAACAAGGTAATCAGAAGGGTAATTTTCTTTTTTAAAGGTCATCTTACTGAGTAAGTTCGCAAAGGTAGATGATTGATAAATAAATTTCATCTGATATATATTTTGTATTAGAATTATGTACAGTGTTACTTTATTGTCCTCATAAAAAAGTAATGTAAAGTACACTGTGTGAGGGTGGAAACTTGAATGACCAGAATTAACCGTTCAGACATACTTTAGTTGTTCTTAGAATGACATGGACTTGAACAAGTTAGAAGCAATGTTCCTTCACATCATTATCACCATAGTAGGTTTAACAAATGTGAGCCTACTATCTGCTGATGGTTGAGTCAGAAATGTGGCTTAGCCTAGAGGATGAGATAAGAACAACCCTTGGTGGTGGTGGCACTCATACTTTGCCATCTCAAAAGTTTCAGGAGTTTAAGAATCAGAATTTCCTTCAGGAAATACCTCTTCAATCTTGGTCCACGTGACTTTGATGGTACCAAGTTCAACCAACAAAGGAAAAGAAACAAAAACTGAAGACAAAGAGTGCAATTTTAGGTTCAGAGTGGTGTAACTAATTTTCCAATAAACTCCTATATTGGAATTTTGATAAGAACAACGACATGAACAATCATTTCCGACTCTCAACACATTTAATTTAAAACAATTGCTAGAATTCGCAAGAAAGGAAATCATACTGGTGCATGAGTTGCTGTCTGGGTTGAGTGCACGGGGTCACTGTCTCTCATGTCAGCTGTGTCCCTCCCATGGCCCTTCCATCCTGCACTCTGGTGACTGAGCCTTCTGCCTCTTCTATCAGCTGTCAAGGGAAAGAACGTGTCTTCAGTGTGTTTCATCAGCACCGGCAAGAGCCTAAACACATCTGCCAAAAACTCTGCCTGATGCACTTGGGAGGATGAAGATGAAAGAGTGAGGGTTCCATTTGGGGGCTGCACTAGATAATAACACATGCCACAGTCCCACTTCACACGTATCTGGGTTTCTGTTCTGGGCTGGAACAAATGGTGTGCCCTGAGTCATCGGCTGTGACCACAGGTGTAGTGACAGCATGATTCTCACACAGCAACCAGGAAACGTCATCAGCAGAGGTGCATTGGGTGGGAGAGCTTTCGGAGAAAATCTTCTAGCATGAAGCACCACAAACCAGAAAGTAACTGGGACCCTTGGAGCTCAGCTACGTGCCTTTCCTGTCTTGCAACCAGCAGAGATCACAGAGGAGCCCCAGCAGCTGCTACCTACAGGGCCTTCCTGGGAAGATGCTCCTGCTCCTTGGACTGCTGAGCTTTGCTTTGTCCCCCAGGGCAGAGGCAGGTGAGTGACACCCCCTACCCGAGCGAGACTCTGAGCTTCACCTGCTCACTGTGGTTTAGATATGGACCCTCTAAACTTTCCTAGCCAAGGCAGGCCCACTAGGGATGGGAGATACAGGCGGAAAACAGACTGTAGACTGAACAAGATGCCTACTTAACACCTCTGTAGCAAACCACAACACCCAAAAAGAGAGAGCGAGCAAATGGGGATGCCCTTCCACAGAGGCAGAGTGGGGTGAAGGGGACAGGGTGGGAGTGGTGGGAGGGATGCTGGGACCATTGGTGGTGGAGAATGGGCACTGGTGGAGGGATGGGCACTTGATCATTGTATGACTGAAACATAACTATGAAAACCTGTAAGTCTGTAACTTTGTCTCACGGTGATTCACTCATAAAAAATTTTTTTAATAAATAAAATTAAAAAATAAACTTTCCTAGCCAGTGTCTACTGGAACCTGAACACTTACTCAAGCCCACATTAGACCCGAGGGCTGTTGGTGGATAAAAAGTTATAAAAATGGTGAGAGTCTGATCCGAGTCGATGGGCACATCTTGGCACCACCACAACCTTGGGGTGCCTAGGAGGTGAAGAGAAAGGAGAAGAGGAGATGCTGACTACCCACAGTGGGCAGGGGGCACCTGCTCCCATGTGAGGGTAGAAGGGACCCCATTTCAGCAATGGTCACACAATCGACCCCGCAGTGGGTGGCATTGCTGTCTCTCAGGTCTGCTTTCGTCTGGCTCCCTCCCAAAGGCCCCTCAGTCCCTTTCTCTTTGCAGTCATTCAGCAGATCCTTCCTTCTCGTCACTGTCTGACAGACCCAACCCGCTCAAATTCCCAATTCCCACCCACACTGGCACCTCCAACCCTCCTCCTAGCCCCACTGACAGAGCACAAACTGTGGGCTGCTCTGGTTAATGCACTGACATAACTCAACCCCTGATCTTACTCTCTGACTAGAAAGAGGTTCCTGCTGGACGTCACAGAAACAGGAACTGTGGGAACTACTCAGGGGAACAGTTGTCAGAAGCCCCAGGTCCTAAGACAGACAGGCTCCCTTCTTCTGTGTGGAAATCAACAGACTGACTGAGCTGCTGCTCTTCCCTTTGGGGGGAAAGGAGTGTGAAGCCCCAACCCCAAAACCCCTAACAGCAGGTCACACAGCAGCCCTGAGCCTTCAGTGAAGTCAGTAGGGGCACTGAGGGGCTGCACGCTCACAGCTGACACTCCCCAGGGGAGATCATCGGGGGACACGAGGCCAAGCCCCACTCCCGACCCTACATGGCCTATCTGGAGTTCTTTGATGAGAAATCTTATAAGCCAACCCGCTGTGGCGGGTTCCTGATTCGAAAGAACGTGGTGCTGACGGCCGCTCACTGTCATGGCAGGTGAGGAGAGACATAGCCATAGCCGCACTCCCCAGGGGCCCCTGGGTGGGGACCCCTGCTTCTGCCCAGACACTCCCCAGCTCCAGAGACAGTGAGCTAGGAGAGCCCTAGAGTGGGGGAGGGGACACAGGTTCCCGGGGACAGGAACAGGCTGTAGCAGAAACTGAATCTTTTTGTGCCTATACGGTGACTGCGCAAACCACCTTTAGACAAACAAGGTCACTTCACCTATCTTCCTCAGGGCACTCCCTACTCGGAACCATGGGTCAGGAATTTTCAGCTCCTAACCTCTTCCTCAGGTGTAAGAATCATGGTCCCTGTTCATTTCCCAGCCTGCCAGAGTCCCTAGAATTGCCCTTACCTGCACCTCACCTGCCACCTGTCTTTCAACAGCTCGGTTCTTCCCTGAGCTTCCACCTCCCTCTGGGTTCTCTCTGCAGCATGATGAATGTGACCCTGGGCGCCCACAACATCAAACAGAAGGAGGAGAGTCAGCAGGTGATCCCCGTGAGAAGAGCCATCCCTCACCCCGACTATAATACTAAAAACTACTCTAATGACATCATGTTGCTGAAGGTGAGGAAGCAGGTGCTCTGTTCACCTGGGTCCCCTCAGAGCTGCTTCCTCCCTGCTCCCATTCTTCCTCCCTGTCTCCAGGCCTCTTTGGGAAAGGAAGACAGAGCACCCCTTGGGGGTGTCAGGCCAGGGGACACAGGCTGAGCAGGACCCTCTCTCACCTCCCCACAGCTGAAGAGTAACGCCAAGATGACTAAGGACGTGAAGCCCCTCACCCTACCCGGGCCCAGGAACAAGCTGCGGCCAGGCCAGGTGTGCGTTGTCCCTGGCTGGGGGAAGGTGGCGACCTGGGGAAGGTTTTCTGAGAAGCTGCAGGAGGTGGAGCTGAAGGTGCAGGCAGATGAGGAGTGTGAATCCAAGTTGAAAAATTATTACAACCCTGACACTCAGCTGTGCGTGGGGGATCCCAAGATAAGAAAGTCCACATTTAAGGTAAGACTGGATGATGCAGAGCTTGACCTTGAGGCCAGGCTGATTGGGAGGTGCAGAGGACCAGGCAGTGGGGAGTGCTCACTCTCAGGGGTGTTTCCCAGTGAAGGGGCACCTACGGGGAAGGAGCCATGTCTCTGCCAGCCTCCAAAGCCTTGTGGGAAATATCCAGTCTCCCAGGGAGATCCCCAGACTCTGGGCACAGGCTGGGGTGTCCCTAATCACCCATTAAGGACACTCAGAGCTGGTTCCTCCAGTGTCGGATAGACCCTCTAAGTGTTACCCATAGCCCTTCCTCAGGACAAACAGGCCACAGACTATGTCCTGGGGAAAGGTAACAGCTACCTATGGTGAGGAATCCACAAATGACCAGAGCCAACCACCAGCAGTTGGGCCCCAGGTTGCCCTGCCTCTGCCCTCCCGGGGGCTCACAGGCTCCTTCCACTGAGAGGGGCCTGTAGCAGGAACAAACAGGCTCAGTCCTTCTCTCACATCCACAGGGAGACTCTGGGGGTCCCCTCGTGTGCAAGCATGTGGCCCAAGGCATCGTCTCCTATGGAAAGAATGATGGATCTTCACCCCGGGCCTACACCAAAATCTCCAGTTTCATGCCCTGGATAAAGAGCACCCTGAGAAAGATGTAACTGCAGCTCTGACGCCTCCCCTCTATGCCCATCATCACCGCGTGAGACGCCCCTGCTCAATAAATGTCTTTACTATGGACCGAACATGATGGTTGCTTGTTACCTGTATTGCAAGCCATAACACCCAAAAGGACAGATCGAGTAAGAGGGATCATGCCTGCCACAGAGGCAGGAGGTGGGAAGGGTTGGGGGTCGGGGGAGGGATACTGGGAACATTGGGGTGGAGAATGGGCACTGGTGAAAGGATGGGTACTTGAACATTGTTTGACCGAAATGCAATCATGAAAGTCTGTAAGTCTGTAAATGTATCTCATGATGATTCATTAAAATAAAAAATTTAAAAATAAACAAATAAGGCATTAAAAATGTCTTTAATGACATGAAACTATGGCTCATAAGTGATGCTCATTCACAGGTACAGTTCTGTTCTTAGGAGGCCAGAGAGGTTGCCTAGCTCCTACGACCCGCCACTATCTCCTCTGTCCCTCTTCCAGGACAGACTGACCCACAAGGAGGAAGCATAGACCCTGGCCTGTGACTCACGGGGGGCCTCTCTGCCTCTCCTGTCATTTGACACAAAGGAAACTCACCCGGTCTCATAGCCCTTCAGATCCACTAGACCCTATAACTCCAGCCCCCTCGGCTTGTCCCTCTGGGTAAAGCTAGTCTCTTGGTTGAGCCTCCTGCTGTCCCCTTGGGTTCAGTCTCTGAGGTGGAAGGTCCCTCTCTGTAGAGGGGCTGGACTCAGGAGTCTCCACCCAGCACCAGCACAGATGCTCTGTGGCCCTAGTAGTGCAGGAGGGACAGGGGTTTTGCACCAGCCAGTTGCAAATCCTACTCACAGAACAAGTTCACAAAGGAATATAGTTCATAAGGAAATTGCATCCATAAGAGCATTTGTTCTAGAATTGTGTATCGTGATATTTTCTTTTCCACAGAGAAATAATGTAAAGTTCTGTAAGTCTAAAGATAGAGACTTGACTCACCAGCATTAATCAGTCAGACATACTTATTGGACAAAGTATAGAGAATGCAAGAAGGGCAACCCTCAGTGGTGGTGGCACTCACTTCCTCACCTCACAAGGGCCAGGAATTCAAGAATCAGAATTTCCTCACTTATAAATGGATAAACACAGAGAGTATTATGCTGAGCGAAATGAGTCAGAAAATGAAGAACAGATATAGAATGATTGCACTCATGTATGGGGTGTTAAAAAAAAACATAATATGAGACTAATACCCAAGGACAGTAGAAACAAGGGCCAGAAGTATTGATCCACGGTTGGAAGCCCACCTCAAGTGCTGGGGAAGAAGGCAGTTGGGATAGAGAAGGGACCACTACGACAAAGATAGTTGTAAATGACAGCTCTGGATAAGAACTGAGTGCTGAGAGTAGGTAAAGGAACAAACATGATAACCTCTCAGTACCTGTACACAAACCATAATTCCCAAAATGGGGCGTAGAGAGGCGGGAGAGAGAGAGAGCAAGAGAGAGAGGGAGAGAGAGAGCCTGTTATTGAGAAAGGCTTGGTGAGGTGGGGGGAGTGGCAGGAGGGAAACTGGGTTCATTGATGGTGGGAAATGTTCACTGGTGGAGAGGTGGGTATTGAAACATTGTATGACTGAAGCCTGATCATGAACAGCCTTGTAACTGTGTATCTCATGGTGATTCAAAAAATAAAATAAAACTAAGGGCCTGGAGCAATAACACAGCTGGGAGGGTGTTTGCCTTGCACGTCCTGGGTTCTATTCCCAGCATTCCATATGGTCCCCCAGCACCACCAGGAGAAATTCCTGAGTGCAGAGCCAGGAGTAACCCCTGTGCATCGCCAGTGTGACCCAAAAAGCTAAATGAATAAATAAATGATAAAAAAAATAATCAGAATTTTCTTTAGGAAACACCATCCCCAATCTTGGTCTAGGTAGATTAGATGATTCAAAACTCAACCACCAAAGAAGGAAAAACTCCAGCTGAAGTCAGAGAGTGCGACTTCAGGTTCAGGGTGGTTTTACTAATTTTACAAATTTTTCTCAGCACAGTGGGTATGGTATTTTTGCCTTGCACACGGCCAACCCGGGTTCAATTCCTCCACCCCTCTCAGAGAGCCCAGCAAACTACACACCCGCACAGCAGAGCCTGGCAAGCTACCCGTGGCATATTTGATATGTTAAAACAGTAACAACAAGTCTCACAATGGAGACATTATGGGTGCCCGCTCGAGCAAATCGATGAGCAATGGGACAAGAGTGCTATAGTGCTATTAATTTTCTAATAAAAGTCCAATATGGGGCGTGGGGGCTAGAGAGATAGCACAGCAGGTAGGGCATTTGCCTTGCACACAGCCAACCTGGGTTCAATTCCCAGCATCTCTTATGGTCCCTCAAGCACCACCAGGAGTAATTCCCGAGTGCATGAGCCAGGATTAAGCCCTGTGCATTGCCAGGTGTGACGCAAAAAAAAAAAAAAAAGTCCAACATGGAATTTGGATAAAAACATAAAAACATTGACCTGACAGATCATTTCTGTCTCTATTAGCATATTTAGTTTAATGAAAATTGTTAGAACTTGTAAGAAAGGAAGTTATGGTAGAGGCTGAGTCGCTGTCTAGCTTGAGTCCCTGGGGTCATGTTCTCTCATGTCAGCTGCGTCCCTCCCATGGCCCTTCCATCCTGCACTCTGGTGACTGAGCTTTCTGCCTCTTCTCCCAGCTGTCAAGGGAAAGAACATGTCCTCAGTGTGTTTCATCAGCACCGGCAAGAGCCTAAACACATCTGTAAAGATATGCCTGATGCACTTGGGAGGATGAAGATGAAAGAGTGAAGGTTCTGCTCTGGGGCTGCACTAAACGATAACACATGCCACAGAACCACCTCACACGTACCTGGGTTTTTCTGTTCTGGGCTGGAACAAATGGTCTGCCCTGAGTCATCAGCTGTGACCACAGGTAGAGTGACCGCATGTTTCTCACCCAGCAACCAGAAAATGTCATTAGCAGAGGCACAGGAGGTGTGGGAGGGGATCTTTCGGAGAAAATCTTCTAGCATGAAGCACCACAAACCAGAAAGAAACTGGGACCCTTGGAGCTCGGCTTCGTGCCTTTCTTCTCTCGCAACCAGCAGAGATCACAGAGGAGCCCCAGCAGCTGCTACCTACAGGGCCTTCCTGGGAAGATGCTCCTGCTCTTTGGACTGCTGAGCTTTGCCCTGTCCCCCAGGGCAGAGGCAGGTGAGTGACCCTTTCCCTCTGCCCGATACTTTGAGCTTGACTCATGCACTGGTGGTGGTCTTGCACCTTTGTACCAGCCTGTGGAACTTTCGGCTGGAACTTACTGAACCCCCATCTCAGCCCACAACAAATCCCTGAGCCTAATGTGGGATGAAAACCACACACCAAAAAAACATGATAGAAGGCTGATCTGAGAAGAGACGATGGGCATAACCTTCCTGACCCCACCGCTGCCTCTAGAACAGACCTTGGGGTGCCCGGGGTGAGGGAGACTGAAGAAGAGGGCACCTGTTCCCATGTGAGGGGAAGAAGCCCTTTCAGCAGTGGTCTGACAGAGCAGACCCCTCAGTGCATGGAGTTGCTGTCTCCAGGGATCTGCCTCTGCCCAGCTCCCTCCCAAAGCCCCTCAGTCCCTCTTCTTTTTTTTTTTTTTTTTTTTTTGCTTTTTTGGGTCACACCCAGCGATGCTCAGGGGTTACTCCTGGCTTTGCACTCAGGAATTGCTCCTGGCAGTGCTTGGGGGACCATATGGGATGCCGGGTATCGAACCCAGGTCGGCCGCAAGCAAGGCAAATGCCCTACTCGCTGTGCTATCGCTCCGGCCCCTCAGTCCCTCTTCTTTCCCAGGCATTCAGCAGATCCTTCCTTCTCAGGAGGAGCCTCTGTCTGACAGACCCAACCCTCTCAGCTTCCCGAGTCCCACCCGCACTGGCACCTCCAACCCTCCTCACAGCCCCACCGGGGTCATTCCCACATGCACCCCCACTGAAAGAGCACCCACTGTAGATTGCCGTGGTTAATACACTGATTCCCCCACAACCCATAACTTTACTCTCTAATGAGAAAGTTCCTGCTGGACGTCACAGAAATAGGAACTGTGAGAACTACTCGGGGGAACAGTTGTCAGGAGCCCCCAGTCCCTAAGACAGACACGCTGCCTGTCATTCGGTATGGACCTGGACTCACTGGCTGAGCTGCTGCCCTTGCCTTTGAGGGAGGAGAACATGAAGCCCCTCCAAACCTACCAACAGCAGGTCACACAGCAGCCCTGAGCCTTCAGTGAAGTCAGCAGGGGCACTGAGGGGCTGCACGTTCACAGCTGACATTCCCCAGGGGAGATCATCGGGGGACACGAGGCCAAGCCCCACTCCCGACCCTACATGGCCTACCTGGAGTTCATTTATGATAAATCTTATAAACCACAAAATTGTGGTGGGTTCCTGATCCGAGAGAACGTGGTGCTGACAGCCGCTCACTGTCTTGGCAGGTAAGGAGAGACACGGCCACATCTGCACTCCCCAGGGGGTCCTGGGTGGGGAGCCCTGCTTCTGCCCAGACACTCCCCAACTCCAGGGACAGCGAGCCAGGAGAATCCTATGAGGAGGAGGATGGGCAAGTTCCTGGGGACAGGGATAGGTTGATGCAGAGGCTGTGGGAATCCCCCTCTGCCTACAAGGTGTCCACACGTTTCCACCCACAAGCAATGCCACCTCACCCATCTTCCTGGGGACACACACCTGGGAATCATGCAAAATAAACTTTAGCTCCAGGAAAATCCCTTAGGTGTGAGAGGCACAGGTCCCTATTCATTCCCAGCCCACAGAATCCTTGGAACTACCTTGACTTCTCCCCCACCTGCCACCTGCCCTTCAGGGAAGCTGGGGGTCTCTTCCCAGAGATTCCACCTCCTTCTGGGTTCTCTCCACAGGACAATCAATGTGACCCTGGGTGCCCACAATATCAAACAGAAGGAGAAGAGTCAGCAGAATATCCCCATGAGCAAAGCCATCCCTCACCCCAACTATGATGCTAAAACCTTCTCTAACGACATCATGTTGCTGAAGGTGAGGAAACAGCAGCTCTGCGCCCCTGGGCCCACTCAGACCTGCTTCCTCCCTGTTCCCCTTCCAGCTCTAGCCCTGTCCCCAGGGCTCTGTAGGAAAGGAAACAGGGCAACCCAGGTGGGCATCAGGCCAGTGGGCACAGGCTGAGTAGGAACCTCTCTCGCCCCCCCCCCACCCGCAGCTGAAGCATAACGCCAAGATGAATAAATACGTGAAGCTCCTCAAACTCCCTCGGTCCAGGAACAAGTTTTGGCCAGGCCAGGTGTGCAGTGTGGCCGGCTGGGGTGAGATGCTCTCGAAGAGTTTTCCTGACACCCTCCAGGAGGTGGAGCTGAAGGTGCAGGCAGATGAGAAGTGTGAATCCCAGTATCAATATTACAATCCTAAAACCCAGATATGTGTGGGAGATCCCAAGACAAGAAAGGCTGCATTTAAGGTAAGAATGGATAGTTCCAGCTTGAACCTGGAGGCAAGTTGATTGCGAGAAAGCAGTGTACCAGGTATTGGAGACCCTTAACTGTCCAGTTAGGGGTGTTTCCCACTGAGGGGGGTACCTACTGGGGAGGGGTTGGGTATCCAAATTCAAGGGGCCAGCACATGGGGTCTGCCAGGGTGGATCCCACACTCTGGCACAGTCTGGGGTGTCCCTAATCGCCCACTAAGGACACTGAAAACTGGCTCCACCACTTTCTGATGGTTCCCCTGAGTGTTACCCACAGCCTGCTCCCAAGCCTTAAGATATGTGCCACATCCCTGGGACAAGGGACCCTGAAATGTTCAGGATCAGCCCCAGGTGGCTGGGCCTCAGTGTGCCCTGTCTCTGCCCACCGGGGATCACAAGGTCCCTCCATTGAGAGGGGCCTGGAGCAGCAGCAAACAGGTTCAGTCCTTCCCTCATGTCCACAGGGAGACTCCGGGGGCCCCCTTGTGTGCAAGAACGTGGCCCAGGGCATCGTTCAGTATGGAAAGAGCGACGGATCTTCACCCCGGGTCTTCACCAAAATCTCCAGTTTCATGCCCTGGATAAAGAGCACCCTGAGAAAAATATAACTGCGGCTTCTGATGCCTCCTCTGAGCTCCAGCATCACCTGGGCGGGGCTCCCACTCAATAAACGTCTTTAGCAATGGGAAACTGTGGCTCGTGAGTGACCCTCATTCACAGACATAGCTCTGTTGTTAGGAGGCCAGAGGGGTCCCACAGCCCCTGCCCACCTTTCTGCCTCCCCTGTTTGTTGTTTGCAACAGAAGAAGCTGCTTAGTGCGCGGCCATATGCTATTCATAACAAGCAATGCAAGAGAGAGTCTGGGGGAGATAGTCTGCCATAGAGGCAGGGGAGGGGTGGGATGAAGGGGACAGTGGGGTTCTTGGTAGTGGAAGATGTGCACTGGTGGAAGGTTGGGTGATCGATCATTGAATGACTGAAACTCAAACAAGAAAGAAACAAGAAAGTTTTGTAACTGTATCTCACAGTGACTGATCAGGTCCTGGGGGCCCTGTCACCCCTGCCCCCTCTGCCTGTCCCTCTGGGTAAAGCTGCTCTCTAGGCTTAACCTCCTGCTGGTCCCTCAGGCTCAGTCTCTGAGGTGAAAGGTCCCTCTCCGCAGTGGGGCTGGACTCAGGAGTCTCCACCCAGCACCTGCACAGATGCTCTGTGCCCCCCAGCGATGCAGGATGGACAGGGGTTTTGCACTTCCTGCCCAGCTGCAAACCATACTCACTGACAAAGTTCACAAAGGTACCTAGTTCATAAGAAAATTGATCTGACTAGGACATTTGCATTAGAATTATGTTTCGTGATATATTATTCTCCACAGAGAAATAATGTAAGGTACTGTGAGCTTAGAGCTTGAAACTTGACTCACCAGCATTAATCAGTCAGGCAGAGTGAACAAAGTATAGAGGGTAAAAGAACAACCCTTGGTGGTGGTGCTCATACTTCCTCACCTCACAAGGGTCAGGAGTTTAGAAAACAGAAATTCCTCTAGGAAACACCAACCCAGCGTTGGTCCCTGTGGATTGGATGGTTCCAAGCTCAACCAACAGAAGGGCTGAATTTATTTTTTTTAATTTATTTATTTTTAATTAGTGAATCACCGTGAGGGTACAATTACAGATTTATACATTTTTGTGCTCATGTTTCCCCCATACAAAGTTCGATAACCCATCCCTTCACCAGTGCCCATTCTCCACCACCAGTAAACCCAGCATCCCTCCCACCCTCCCCAATCCCGTCTCCCCCAACCCCACACTGCCTCTATGGCAGGGTATTCCCTTTTGTTCTCTCTCTCTGATTCAGTGTTGTGGTCTGCAATAAAGGTGTTGCGTGGTCATTGTGTTCAGTCTCTAGTCTACATTCGGCATGCATCACCGTTCAGAAGGGCTGAATTTAGAGGTGCAAACTTTAGGTCCAGAGTGGTTTACTACTTTTCCAGTAAATACCAAGTATTGGCATTTTGATAAAAACATTGACCTGAGAGATCATCTCTGTCTCTTTCAACACATTTACATTTTTTAACACTTTTATCATACACTGATTGTTGGGGATAGACTGGTTATGAAATTTTCTAAAATGTCTCCTTGGAGGTTGACTCCATGGCTTCGAGGCTGGACTCACGTTCTGGGGAAAGGGCAACTCAGAGAAGCGATCACCAACTATATTGTAGTCGAAGGCCATGTGGGGGAAGGGAGTTGCGGGCTGAATGAGGGCTAGAGACTGAGCACAGCGGCCACTCAACACCTTTATTGCGGGCCGTAGAAGCTAAATAGAGAGAGAGAACAGAAGGGAATGCCCTGCCACAGTGGCAGGGTGGGGTGGGGGGGAGATGGGATTGGGGAGGGTGGGAGGGACGCTGGGTTTACGGGTGGTGGAGAATGGGCACTGGTGAAGGGATGGGTTCCCAAACTTTGTATGAGGGAAGTATAAGCACAAAAGTGTATAAATCTGTAACTGTACCCTCACGGTGATTCTCTAATTAAAAATAAATAAATTTTAAAAAATAAAATAAAATAAAATGTCTCCTTGGATTAAGTCACATGGTCAGAGACCTACATATTGTAACTGGAGTGTATTTCAGTCATGGTATTGCTTTGCTCAATGGTGCGTTGGCGTGTTAGCAGGTAAAATTCAATTGGTCAAACCTGGGGGATATTACTAGCATCAACTGTACATCTATTTCTTTCTGAGAAGTGATGGGGAATGTTTGGATGGGGGTGTTTCATTCTCATGGTTGCATACAAGGAATCTAACATATTTCCTTTGATACAATTCTTAGAATTTGTGAAACAGGGAGCCACGATAGTGCTTTAGTGCTTGAGGTGCTGTCCAAGGTGAGTCCCTGGGGCCACTCTCTCTCATATCGGCTGCATCCTTCCCAGGGCCCTTCCATTCCACACTCTGGTCACTGAGGCTTCTGCCTCCCCCAACAGCTTTCAAAGGGAGGGAAAATGTGCTCAGTGTGTTGGATCCTAGCTCAGGGAAGAGCCTAAACACATCTGCCAAAGACACTGCCTGATACACTTAGCACGTGAAGATGGAAGAGTGAAGGTTCTGGTCTGGGACCGCACTAGACAATGATGCATGCCAGTCCCCACCTCACACTTGACTTGGTTTCTCTTCTGGGCTGGAATGAATGATCAAACCTAGATTTCACCTGTGACCACAAGTATAGTGATAACATGATTCTCAGAAAGCAACCTGAAAATGACATCAGCAGAGGCACGGTAAAAGGGAGGAGCCTTTTGTAGAAAATCTTCTAGCAGGACACACACCAAACCAGAGAGTAACCGGCACCCCAGAGGTCTGCTAATTGCCCTTCTTCTTCTCACAGCCAACAGGATCAAGAGGAGCCCCCGCAGCTGCCACTACAGAGCCTTCCTGGGAAGATGCTCCTGCTCTGTGTCCTGCTGAGCACCGCCCTGTCCCCCAGAACTGAGGCAGGTGAGTGACCCTCCCACACTCTGAGCCTCATTTCTGGTTAATGCGCCAACCTCACCTCACCCCTTATCTTATTCTCTGACTAGAATTCTTTCTAGTTGAACATCACTGAAACAGGAACTTGTGGAGACTACTCAGGGGAACAGTTGTCAGGAGCCCCAGTCCAGAAGCCAGACATAAATCCCTGTTGTTTGATGTGGAAATGGACTCACAGGCTGAGCTGCTATTCTTCCATTTGGGGGACGGGAACATGAGTTCCCCCCACTGAGCCCCGCAAGGCTCCCAGATACATGTCAAACAGCAGCCCACAGCCCTCAGTGAAGTCAACAGGAGCACAGAGGGGTTGCACGCTCAAAGCTAAAATTTCCCAGGGGAAATCATCGGGGGACACGAGGCCAAACCCCACTCCAGACCCTACATGGCCAATCTGCAGTACTTTAAAGAGAAATCTTATAAGCTAACCCGGTGTGGTGGTTTCCTGATCCGAAAGGACGTGGTGATGACAGCTGCTCACTGTCATGGCAGGTGAGGAGAGACACAGCCACAATGCACTCCCCAGGGAACGCTGCATGGGGACCCCTGCTTCTGCCCTGAAACTCCAAAGCTCAGAAAACGTGAGCCAGGATAGTCCTAATAGGAGGAGATGGGCAGTTTCCTGGGGAGAAGGACAAGTTCAAAGGCTGGTTCAAAGGCTGTGGGAATCCTCCTCTGCCTACAAGATGTCTGCACATGCCAGCCACAGACACACAATGCCACTTCCCCTCTCTTCCTGGGGCATTCCTCACTGGGAACTATGGAGCAGGGACCTTTAGCTCCAGCAAACTCCCTCAGCTGGGAGAAGCACAAGTCTCAGTTAATTTCCAGCCTGCCAGAGTCCTAGAGTTGCCCTGACCTGCAGCCCATTTGCCACCTGCCCTTCAGGGCATCCGGGTTCTTATCCTAAGATTCCTCCTCCCTCTGGGTTCTCTCTGCAGCATGATGAATGTGACTCTGGGTGCCCACAACATCAGACAGAAGGAGGAGAGTCAACAGGTGATCCCCGTGAGAAGAGCCATCCCTCACCCCAACTACAATAAAGAACACCGCTGTAATGACATCATGTTGCTGAAGGTGAGGAAGCAGATGCTCTGCTCACCAGGGTTCATTCCCTGCATCCTCCCTGCTCCCATTCTGGTCCCTGAAACTCTCCCAGGTCTCCGTGGGAAAGGAAGAGAGGGCACCCCACATGGGTGTCCATTCAAGGGCATGGACTGAGCAGGACCCTCTCTAATCTCCCCACAGCTTGAGAGTAACGCCAAGATGACTAAGGAAGTGAAGCCCCTCACCCTACCCGGGCCCAGGAATAAGCTGCGACCAGGCCAGGTGTGCAGTGCGGCTGGATGGGGGAGGATGGATCCAAGGGGAAAGCGTGCTGTGAAGCTGCAGGAGGTGGAGCTGGAGGTGCAGGCAGATGAGAAGTGTGAATCCAAGTTTCGAGATCCTTACAACCCTGACACTCAGCTGTGTGTGGGGGATCCCAAAGAAAAAAAGGCCACATTTAAGGTGAGACTGGATAATGCAGGGCTTGACCTTGCGGCTAGAGTGATTGGGAGGGACAGAGGACTAGTACTGGGCAGTGGGGTCCTCTACTAGACAGTGGGATCAGTCAGGGGTGTTTCCTACTGTGGGGGGACCTACTGTGGAGGAACTGGGTCTCTGCCAGCCTCTACCTCCATGGGAACAGCACGCGGGGTCCTCCATAGAGGAACCCAAACTCTGGGCACAGGCTTGGGTGTCCCTAGTCACCCATTAAAGACACTCAGAGCCTGCTCCACCAGTGTCTTATGAACCCTCTGAGTGCTACCCATAGCCTGTTCATAGGCCCAGCAGGACACAACTATGTCCCTCTGGACAGGGAACAGCTATCTGTGTTTTGGCATCCCAAAATGTCCAGAGCCAGCCCACAACATCTGGGCCCCAGCATGCCCTGTCTCTGCCCACCTGGGACCCACAAGTCTCCCTCCACTGAGAGGGGCCTGGAGAGCAGCAAACAGGCTCAGTCCTTCCTCAACCCACAGGGAGACTCCGGGGGCCCCCTTGTGTGCAAGAACGTTGCCCAGGGCATCGTCTCCTATGGAAAGAAAGACGGATCTTCACCCCGGGTCTTCACCAAAATCTCCAGTTTCATGCCCTGGATAAAGAGCACCCTGAGAAAGATGTAACCACAGCTTCTGATGCCTCCTCTGAGCTCCAGCATACCTGGGGCAGTACACCCACTCAATAAACGTCTTTAGCAATGGGAAACTGTGGCTCGTGAGTGACGCTCATTCACAGACATAGCTCTGTTCTTAGGAGACCAGGGGGGTCCCACAGGCCCTTCCCACCCATCTCTGTCCCTCTGTCCCTCTGTCCCTCTGCCAGGACAGACTGACCCATAAGGAGGAAGCATGGACTCTAGCCTGTTGATCAGGGGGGACCTCTCTACCTCCCCTGTTGTTGCAACAGAAGAAGCTGCTCAGCACGCGGCCATATGCTATTCATAACAAACAGTGCAAGAGAGAGTCTGGGGGAGATAGTCTGCCATAGAGGCAGGGGGAGGGGTGAGATGGGGGATAGTGGGGTTCTTGGTAGTGGAAGATGTGCACTGCTGGAAGGTTGGGTGATTGACCATTGTGTGACTGAAAATCAAACAAGAAAGCTTTGTAATTGTATCTCATGTTGATTAATAATAATGATAACAAAAATAATAATAAAATAATAAGATAAAATTTAACATTCTGGACCGGAGCAATATTACAGCAGGGAGGACGTTTGCCTTGCACACAGTCAACCCGGGTTTAATTCATCCATCCCTCTCAAGAGCCCCCAAACTGCCTAGAGTATCTCGCCCGCATGGCAGAGCCTGGCATGCTACCCGTGGCATATTCGATATGCCAAAAACAGAAACAACAAGTCTAACAATGGAGACCTTACTGGTGCCCCCTAGAGAAAATTGATGAGCATTTGAAGACAGTGCTACAGTGACAGTGACATTCTGAATAAAAAAGGAAAGAAGCTGCTCAGTCCCCTGGGCCCTGTCACCCCTGCCCCCTCTGCCTGTCCCTCTGGGTAAAGCTGCTCTCCAGGCTTAACCCCCTGCTGGCCCCTCAGGCTCAGTCTCTGAGGTGGAAGGTCCCTCTCTGCAGTGGGGCTGGACTCAGGAGTCTTGCTCTGTGCCCCCAGCCCTGCAGGAAGGAAAGGGGTTTTGTGTCCCGTCCCGCGGGACCAAGTTATTCCAGGGTCTGAAGAGGCGCTACCTGAAATAGCAAGGGCGAGAAAGAAGAGGGAGACCAAGCAAGGAACTGTTGTCAAGGTCTCGTTTATTGAAGGAAAGTATACAGAATATATAGGCTGAGGGGCAAGGCTTTTGCAAGGGGGCCAGGGTGGATCACGTGGGGCATTCACGGGGCATTTGCGTAAGGGGGATCAGCAGACTGGAACATGATATGCCTGTCATCTTTGTGGGCCTCACCCTTGGTATGGGATGTCTGTTTCATAATACAATATCTTGGTGGGCACTCCCTGTCTGAGGAAATGGCTAGTTCTCCTTTTCCCAGGGTCCCGATCTCCCACAGTTTTGCGCTTCCTAACCAGCTGCAAAACCTGTCACTGTCACTGTCATCCAGTTTCTCATCAATTTGCTAGAGAGGGCATCAGTCACATCTCCATTGTTGGACTTGTTGTTACTGCTTTTGGCATATTGAATATGCCACGGGTAGCTTGCCAGGCTCTTCCGTGCAGGCGAGATACTCTCGGTAGCTTGCCAGGCTCTCCAGAGAGGGGCCAAGGAATCAAACCCGGGTTGGCTGAGTTCAAGAAAAACACCCTACTGCCTGTGCTATCGCTCCAGCCCCTGCAAACCATACTCACTGAGAAAGTGCACAAAGGTACCTAGTTCATAAGGAAATTGCATCTGATTAGGACATTTGTTCTAGAATTGTGTATTGTGGTATTTTATTTTCTACAGAGAAATAATGTAAAGTACTGTGAGTCTAAAGCTTGAAACTTGATTCACCAGCATTAATCAGTCAGGCAGAGTGGACAAAGTATAGAGGGCAAAAGAACAACTCTCTGTGGTGGCCCTCAAATTTCCTTACTTCACAATGGTCAGGAGTTTAGAAAACAGAAATTCCTTTAGGAAACACCATCCCAGCCTTGGTCCCTGTGGGTTGGATGGTTTCAAGCTCAACCAACAGAAGGGCTGAGGCCAGAGGTGCAACTTTAGGTCCAAAGTGGTTTACTTATTGCCAGTAAATGCCAATTATTGAAATTTTGATGAAAACATTGACCTGACTGATCATTTCTGTCTCTTTCCACAGATTTACATTTTTTAAACTTTTATCAGACATTGATTATTGGGGATAGAGTGCTTATAAAATTTTCTAAAATGTCTCCTTGGATTAAGTCACATGGTCAGAGAGCACATATTGTAACTGGAGTGCATTTCAGTCATGGTATTGCTTTGCTCAATGGTCTTTGACATGTTAGCAGGTAAAATTTAATTGGTCAAACCTGAGGGATATTACTAGCATCAATTGTACATCTGTTTCTTTCTGAGAAGTGATGGGGGACGTTTGGATGGGTTTTATTTTTCATGGTTGCATTCAAGGAATCTAACACATTTCCTTTGATACAATTCTTAGAATTTGTAAGAAAGGGAGCCACAACAGTGCTTTAGTGCTTGAGTTGCTATCCAGGGTGAGTGCCTGGGGCCACTCTCTCTCATATCGGCTGCATCCTTCCCAGGGCCCTTCCACTCCGCACTATGGTCACTGAGGCTTCTGCCTCCTCCACCAGCTTTCAAAGGGAAGAAAAATGTGCTCAGTGTGTTGGATCCTAGCTCAGGGAAGAGCCTAAACACATCTGCCAAAGACACTGCCTGATACACTTAGCACGTGAAGATGGAAGAGTGAAGGTTCTGGTCTGGGACCACACTAGACAATGATGCATGCCAGTCCCCACCTCACACTTGACTTGGTTTCTCTTCTGAGCTGGAATAAATGATCAAACCTAGATTTCACCTGTGACCACAAGTATAGTGATCACATGATTCTCAGAAAGCAACCAAAAAATGACATCAGCAAGGCATGGTAAAAGGGAGGAGCCTTTTATAGAAAATCTTCTATCAGGACACAAACCAAACCAGAGAGAAACTGGATCCCCAGGGGTCCGCTAATTGCCCTTCTTCTTCTCACAGCCAACAGGATCAAGAGGAGCCCCCGCAGCTGCCACTACAGAGCCTTCCTGGGAAGATGCTCCTGCTCTGTGTCCTGCTGAGCACCGCCCTGTCCCCCAGAACTGAGGCAGGTGAGTGACCCTCCCACACTCTGAGCCTCATTTCTGGTTAATGCGCCAACCTCACCTCACCCCTTATCTTATTCTCTGACTAGAATTCTTTCTAGTTGAACATCACTGAAACAGGAACTTGTGGAGACTACTCAGGGGAACAGTTGTCAGGAGCCCCAGTCCAGAAGCCAGACATAAATCCCTGTTGTTTGATGTGGAAATGGACTCACAGGCTGAGCTGCTATTCTTCCATTTGGGGGACGGGAACATGAGTTCCCCCCACTGAGCCCCGCAAGGCTCCCAGATACATGTCAAACAGCAGCCCACAGCCCTCAGTGAAGTCAACAGGAGCACTGAGGGGTTGCACACTCAAAGCTAAAATTTCCCAGGGGAGATCATCGGGGGACAGGAGGCCAAGCCCCACTCCAGACCCTACATGGTCTATCTGCAGTACTTTAAAGAGAAATCTTATAAGCTAGCCCGGTGTGGTGGTTTCCTGATCCAAAAGGACGTGGTGATGACAGCCGCTCACTGCCATGGCAGGTGAGGAGAGACACAGCTACAACACTCTCTCTATGGGACCCTAGGTGGGGAACCTCTGCTTCTGCCCTGAAACTCCCAAGCTCAGAAGACGTGAGCCAGGAGAGTCTTCATGGGGGGAGATGGGCAGTTTCCTGGGGAGAAGGACAGGTTCAAAGGCTGGTTCAAAGGCTGTGGGAATCCTCCTCTGCCTACAAGATGTCTGCACATGCCAGCCACAGACACACAATGCCACTTCCCCTCTCTTACTGGGGCACTCCCCACTGCAAACCATGGAGCAGGAACCTTTAGCTCCAGCAAACTCCCTCAGCTGGGAGAAGCACAAGTCTCAGTTAATTTCCAGCCTGCCAGAATCCTAGAGTTGCCCTGACCTGCAGCCCATTTGCCACCTGCCCTTCAGGGCATCCGGGTTCTTATCCTAAGATTCCACCTCCCTCTGGGTTCTCTCTGCAGCATGATGAATGTGACTCTGGGTGCCCACAACATCAGACAGAAGGAGGAGAGTCAACAGATGATCCCCGTGAGAAGAGCCATCCCTCACCCCAACTACAATAAAGAACACCGCTGTAATGACATCATGTTGCTGAAGGTGAGGAAGCAGATGCTCTGCTCACCAGGGTTCATTCCCTGCATCCTCCCTGCTCCCATTCTGGTCCCTGAACTCTTCAAGGTCTCCGTGGGAAAGGAAGAGAGGGCACCCCACATGGGTGTCCATTCAAGGGCATGGACTGAGCAGGACCCTCTCTCACCTCCCCACAGCTCAATAGTAACACCAAGATGACTAAGGAAGTGAAGCCCCTCACCCTACCCGGGCCCAGGAATAAGCTGCGACCAGGCCAGGTGTGCAGTGCGGCTGGATGGGGGAGGATGGATCCAAGGGGAAAGCGTGCTGTGAAGCTGCAGGAGGTGGAGCTGGAGGTGCAGGCAGATGAGAAGTGTGAATCCAAGTTTCGAGATCCTTACAACCCTGACACTCAGCTGTGTGTGGGGGATCCCAAAGAAAAAAAGGCCACATTTAAGGTGAGACTGGATAATGCAGGGCTTGACCTTGGGGCTAGAGTGATTGGGAGGGACAGAGGACTAGTACTGAGCAGTGGGGTCCTCTACTAGACAGTGGGATCAGTCAGGGGTGTTTCCCACTGGGGGGAACCTACTGTGGAGGAACTGGGTCTCTGCCAGCCTCTACCTCCATGGGAACAGCACGCAGGGTCCTCCATGGAGGATCCCAAACTCTGGGCACAGGCTGGGGTGTCCCTAGTCACCCATTAAAGACACTCAGAGCCGGCTCCACCAGTGTCTGACGTACCCTCTGAGTGCTACCCATAGCCTGTTCACGGCCCCAGCAGGACACAACTATGTCCCTCTGGACAGGGAACAGCTATCTGTGTTTTGGCATCCCAAAATGTCCAGAGCCAGCCCACAACATCTGAGCCCCAGCATGCCCTGTCTCTGCCCACCTGGGACCCACAAGTCTCCCTCCACTGAGAGGGGCCCTGAGAGCAGCAAACAGGCTCAGTCCTTCCTCAACCCACAGGGAGACTCCGGGGGCCCCCTCGTGTGCAAGAATGTGGCCCAGGGCATCGTCTCCTATGGAAAGAAAGACGGATCTTCACCCCGGGTCTTCACCAAAATCTCCAGTTTCATGCCCTGGATAAAGAGCACCCTGAGAAAGATGTAACTTCGGCTTCTGATGCCTCCTCTGAGCTCCAGCATACCTGGGGCAGTACACCCACTCAATAAACATCTTTAGCAATGGGAAACTGGCTAATGAGAGACCCTCATTCACAGACATAGCTCTGTTGTTAGAAGACCAGAGGGGTTCCACAGGCCCTTCCCATGCATCTCTGTCTCCTCTGTCCCTCTGCCAGGACAGACTGACCCATAAGGAGGAAGCATGGACTCTAGCCTGTTGATCAGGGGGGACCTCTCTGCCTCCCCTATTGTTGCAACAGAAGAAGCTGCTCAGCACGCGGCCATATGCTATTCATAACAAACAGTGCAAGAGAGAGTCTGGGGGAGATAGTCTGCCATAGAGGCAGGGGGAGGGGTGAGATGGGGGATAGTGGGGTTCTTGGTAGTGGAAGATGTGCACTGCTGGAAGGTTGGGTGATTGACCATTGTGTGACTGAAAATCAAACAAGAAAGCTTTGTAATTGTATCTCATGTTGATTAATAATAATGATAACAAAAGTAATAATAAAATAATAATATAAAATTTAACATTCTGGACCGGAGCAATATTACAGCAGGGAGGACGTTTGCCTTGCACACAGTCAACCCCGGTTTAATTCATCCATCCCTCTCAAGAGCCCCCAAACTGCCTAGATTATCTCGCCTGCATGGCAGAGCCTGGCATGCTACCCGTGACATATTCGATATGCCAAAAACAAAAACAACAAGTCTAACAATGTAGACATTACTGCTGCCCCCTCGAGCAAATTGATGAGCATTGGGATGACAGTGCTACAGTGACAATGACATTCTGAATAAAAAAGGAAAGAAGCTTCTCAGTCCCCTGGGCCCTGTCACCCCTGCCCCCTCTGCCTGTCCCTCTGGGTAAAGCTGCTCTCCAGGCTTAGCCCCCTGCTGGCCCCTCAGGCTCAGTCTCTGAGGTGGAAGGTCCCTCTCTGCAGTGGGGCTGGACTCAGGAGTCTTGCTCTGTGCCCCCAGCCCTGCAGGAAGGAAAGGGGTTTTGCACTTCCTAACCAGCTGCAAAACCTGTCACTGTCACTGTAATCCAGTTGCTCATCAATTTGCTCGAGCGGGCATCAGTAACGTCTCCATTGTTGGAGTTCTTATTTTTTTTATTTTATTTTTTTATTAGTTTATTTTTAATTAGAGAGTCATCGTGGGGGTACAGTTACAGATCCATACATCTTTGTGCTCATGTTTCCCCCATACAAAGTTCGAGAACCCATCCCTTCACCAGTGCCCATTCTGCACCACCAGTAAACCCAACATCCCTCCCACCCTCCCCAGTCCCGTCTCCCCCACCCCACCCTGCCACTATGGCAGGGTATTCCCTTTTGTTCTCTCTCTCTGATTAGGTGTTGTGGTTTGCAATAAAGGTGTTGAGTGGCCATTGTGTTCAGTCTCTAGTCTGTATTCGGCCGGCATCACCCTTCCCCACATGGCCTCCAACCACATTTTACTTGGTGGTGTTGGACTTGTTGTTACTGCTTTTGGCATATTGAATATGCCACAGGTAGCTTGCCAGGCTCTGCCATGCAGGCAAGATACTCTCGGTAGCTTGCCAGCCTCTCCGGAGAGGGGCCGAGGAATCAAACCCGGGTTGGCCGCGTTCAAGGAAAACACCCTACTGCCTGTGCTATCGCTCCAGCCCCTGCAAACCATACTCACTGAGAAAGTGCACAAAGGTACCTAGTTCATAAGGAAATTGCATCTGATTAGGACATTTGTTCTAGAATTGTGTATCCTGGTATTTTATTTTCTACAGAGAAATAATGTAAAGTACTGTGAGTCTAAAGCTTGAAACATGATTCACCAGCATTAATCAGTCAGGCAGAGTGGACAAAGTATAGAGGGCAAAAGAACAACTCTCTGTGGTGGCCCTCAAATTTCCTTACTTCACAATGGTCAGGAGTTTAGAAAACAGAAATTCCTTTAGGAAACACCATCCCAGCCTTGGTCCCTGTGGGTTGGATGGTTTCAAGCTCAACCAACAGAAGGGCTGAGGCCAGAGGTGCAACTTTAGGTCCAAAGTGGTTTACTTATTGCCAGTAAATGCCAATTATTGAAATTTTGATGAAAACATTGACCTGACTGATCATTTCTGTCTCTTTCCACAGATTTACATTTTTTAAACTTTTATCAGACATTGATTATTGGGGATAGAGTGCTTATAAAATTTTCTAAAATGTCTCCTTGGATTAAGTCACATGGTCAGAGAGCACATATTGTAACTGGAGTGCATTTCAGTCATGGTATTGCTTTGCTCAATGGTCTTTGACATGTTAGCAGGTAAAATTTAATTGGTCAAACCTGAGGGATATTACTAGCATCAATTGTACATCTGTTTCTTTCTGAGAAGTGATGGGGGACGTTTGGATGGGTTTTATTTTTCATGGTTGCATTCAAGGAATCTAACACATTTCCTTTGATACAATTCTTAGAATTTGTAAGAAAGGGAGCCACAACAGTGCTTTAGTGCTTGAGTTGCTGTCCAGGGTGAGTCCCTGGGGCCACTCTCTCTCATATCGGCTGCATCCTTCCCAGGGCCCTTCCATTCCACACTCTGGTCACTGAGGCTTCTGCCTCCTCCACCAGCTTTCAAAGGGAGGAAAAATGTGCTCAGTGTGTTGGATCCTAGCTCAGGGAAGAGCCTAAACACATCTGCCAAAGACACTGCCTGATACACTTAGCACGTGAAGATGGAAGAGTGAAGGTTCTGTTCTGGGACCGCACTAGACAATGATGCATGCCAGTCCCCACCTCACACTTGACTTGGTTTCTCTTCTGGGCTGGAATAAATGATCAAACCTAGATTTCAACTGTGACCACAAGTATAGTGACTGCATGATTCTCAGAAAGCAACCTGAAAATGTCATCAGCAGAGGCACGGTAAAAGGGAGGAGCCTTTTGTAGAAAATCTTCTTGCAGGACACACACCAAACCAGAGAGAAACTGGATCCTCAGAGGTCTGCTAATTGCCCTTCTTCTTCTCACAGCCAACAGGATCAAGAGGAGCCCCCACAGCTGCCACTACAGAGCCTTCCTGGGAAGATGCTCCTGCTCTGTGTCCTGCTGAGCACCGCCCTGTCCCCCAGAACTGAGGCAGGTGAGTGACCCTCCCACACTCTGAGCCTGATTCCTGGTTAATGCACCGACCTCACCTCACCAGTTATCTTATTCTCTGACTAGAAAGAGGTTCCTACTTGACCATCACAGAAATAGGAACTGTGGGGACGACTTAAGGGAACAGTTGTCAGGAGCTCCCGGTCCTTAAGACAGAACAAGTCCCTGTCGTTTGGTGTGGAAATAGACTCATAGGCTGAGCTGTAGCTCTTCCCTTTAGGGTATGGGAACAGGAAACCTACAAACCTTCCAATACAGATCCAGCAGCAGCCCCGAGCCCTCAGTGAAGTCAGCAGGGACACTGAGGGTTGCACGCTGACAGTTGACATTCCCCAGGGGAGATCATCGGGGGACACGAGGCCAAGCCCCACTCCAGACCCTACATGGCCTATCTGCAGTACTTTAAAGAGAAATCTTATAAGCTAGCCCGGTGTGGTGGTTTCCTGATCCGAAAGGATGTGGTGATGACGGCTGCTCACTGTCATGGCAGGTGAGGAGAGACACAGCCACAATGCACTCCCCAAGGGACCCTGGATGGGGACCCTGCTTCTGCCCTGAAACTCCAAAGCTCAGAAAATGTGAGCCAGGATAGTCCTAATAGGAGGAGATGGGCAGTTTCCTGGGGAGAAGGACAGGTTCAAAGGTTGGTTCGAAGGCTGTGGGAATCCTCCTCTGCCTACAAGGTGTCCTCACAATGCCATCCACAGACACACGAGGCCACTTCCTCTCTCTTCCTGGGGCACTCACCAGTGCGAACCATGGAGCAGGGATCTTTAGCTCCAGCAAACTCCCTCAGCTGGGAGAAGCACAAGTCTCAGTTAATTTCCAGCCTGCCAGAGTCCTAGAGTTGCCCTGACCTGCAGCCCATTTGCCACCTGCCCTTCAGGGCATCCGGGTTCTTACCCTAAGATTCCACCTCCCTCTGAGTTCTGTCTGCAGCATGATGAATGTGACCCTGGGCGCCCACAACATCAAACAGAAGGAGGAGACTCAGCAGGTGATTCCCGTAGGCGAAGCCATCCCTCACCCAAAGTATGATAAAAAGTACTTCTCTAACGACATCATGTTGCTGAAGGTGAGGAAGCAGATGCTCTGCTCACGAGGGTTCATTCCCTGCATCCGCCCTGCACCCATTCTGGTCCCTGAACTATCCCAGGTCTCCGTGGGAAAGGAAGAGAGGGTACCAAACATGGGAGTCCAGGTCAGGGCATGGTTGAGCAGGGCCCTCTCTCTATCGCCACAGCTCAAGAGTAAGGCCAAGATGACTAAGAACGTGAAGCTCCTCAAACTTCCTCGGTCCAGGAACAAGCTGCGGCCAGGCCTGGTGTGCAGTGCGGCTGGCTGGGGGAGGATGGAGCCGACGGGAAAGTTTTCCGAGAAGCTGCAGGAGGTGGAGCTGGAGGTGCAGGCAGATGAGAAGTGTGAACTCAGGTTTAAAGACTACTACAAACCTGACACTCAGCTGTGCGTGGGGAATCCCAAGACAGAAAAGGCCATATTTAAGGTGAGACTGGATAATGCAGAGCTGGACCTTGCGGCTAGAGTGATTGGGAGGGGCAGAGGACCACTACCAGGCAGTGGGGTTCCCTAACTCTCCAGTCAGGGGTGTCTCCCATGAGGGGGGACCCACTGGGGAGGAACTGGGTCTCTGCCAGCCTCTACATCCATGGGAACAGCATGCGGGGTCCTCCATGGAGGATCCCAAACTCTGGCACAGGCTGGGGTGTCCCAGGTCACCCATTAAAGACACTCAGAGCCAGCTCCACCAGTGTTGGATGAACCCTCTGAGTACTACTCGTTGCTGTACTCTAAGTACTACTAAGTACTACTCGTTCTGTACTCTAAGTACTACTTAGGCCCAGCAGGACACAGCTATGTCCCTCTGGACCCGGAACAGCTATATGTGTTTGGGGGGTCCCAAAATGTCCAGAGCCAACACACAACATCTGAGCCCCAGCATGCCCTTCCTCTGTCCACCTGGGGCTCAGAAGTCTCCCTCCACTGAGAGGGTCCTGGAGCAGCAGCAAACAGGCTCAGTCCTTCCTCAACCCACAGGGAGACTCCGGGGGCCCCCTCGTGTGCAAGAATGTGGCCCAGGGCATCGTCTCCTATGGTAAGAAATATGGATTACCACCTCAGGTCTACACCAGAATCTCCAGTTTCATGCCCTGGATAAAGAGCACTCTGAGAAAGATGTAACCGCAGCTTCTGATGCCTCCTCTGAGCTCCAGCATCACCTGGGGCAGTACACCCACTCAATAAACGTCTTTAGCAATGGGAAACTGGCTAATGAGTGACCCTTATTCACAGAAATAGCTCTGTTGTTAGGAGGCCAGAGGGGTCCCACAGGCCCTTCCCACGCATCTCTGTCTCCTCTGTCCCTCTGCCCGGACAGACTGATCCATAAGGAGGAAGCATGGACTCTAGCCTGCAGCTCGAGGAGACCTCTCTGCCTCCCCTGTTGTTTGCAACAGAAGAAGCTGCTCAGTGCGTGGCCATATGCTATTCATAAAAAGCAATGCAAGAGAGAGTCTGGGGGAGATAGTCTGCCATAGAGGCAGGGGAGGGGTGGGATGGGACAATATTGGGGTTCTTGGTAGTGGAAGATGTACATGGTGAACGGTTGGGTGATTGATCATTGCATGACTAAAACTCAAACAGGAAAGCTTTGAAATTGTATCTCACATTGATTAACAATAATACTGATAATAACAATAACAATAATAATAAAAAATAATGAAATATAATTTAACATTCTGGACCGGAACGATAGCACAACAGGTAGGGCTTTTGCCTTACACGCGGCAGACCCAGGTTTGATTCCTCCATCCCTCTCAGAGAACCCGGCAAGCTGCCGATAGTATCTCGCCCGCACGGAGATCCAGGCAAGCTCCCCGTGGTGTATTTGATATGCCAAAAAACAGTAACAACAAGTCTAACAATGGAGACGTTACTGGTGCCCCCTCGAGCAAATTGATCAGCAACGGGACGACAGTGCTACAGTGACAGTAACATTCTGAATAAAAAATGACAGAAGCTGCTCAGTCCCCTGGGCCCTGTCACCCCTGCCCCCTCTGCTTGTGCCTCTGGGTAAAGCTGCTCTCCAGGCTTAGCCCCCTGCTGGTTCCTCAGGCTCAGTCTCTGAGGTGAAAGGTCCCTCTCCGCAGTGGGGCTGGACTCAGGAGTCTCCATCCAGCACCTGCACAGATGCTCTGTGCCCCCCAGCGATGCAGGATGGACAGGGGTTTTGCACTTCCTGCCCAGCTGCAAACCCTTCTCACTGAGCAAGTTCACAAAGGTACCTAGTTCATAAGAAAATTGATCTGACTAGGACATTTGCACTAGAATTATGTTTCGTGATATATTATTCTCCACAGAGAAATAATGTAAAGTACTGTGAGCTTAGAGCTTGAAACTTGACTCACCAGCATTAATCAGTCAGGCAGAGTGGACAAAGTATAGAGGGTAAAAGAACAGCCCTTGGTGGTGGTGCTCACACTTCCTCACCTCACAAGGGTCAGGAGTTTAGAAAACAGAAATTCCTCTAGGAAACACCAACCCAGCGTTGGTCCCTGTGGATTGGATGGTTCCAAGCTCAACCAACAGAAGAGCTGAAGTCTGAGGTGCAACTTTAGGTCCAGAGTGGTTTACTAATTTTCTAGTAAATGCCAAGTATTGGAATTTTGGTGAAAATATTGACCTGAGAGATCATTTCTGTCTCTTTCAACACATTTACTTTATTTTTATTATGGTTTTCATTGATTTATTTTTTTAATTTTTATTAGTGAATCATCTTGAGGTACAGTTACAAACTCATGAACTTTCATGTTTGCATTCTGTTTAGATCTCTCCATCAGTGCCCATTCTCCTCCACCAATGTTCCCAGTATCTCTCCCACCCTTCACCCCATGCCCCCAACCCCACCCCACCCCACCTCTGTGGCAGGGCATTTTATTTTGTTCTCATTCTCCTTTGGGTTCAACACATTTCCTTTAATATAATTCTTAGAATTTGTGAGGTAGGGAGCATGATAGTGCTTGAATTACTGTCCAGGTTGAGTCCCTGGGGCCACTCTCTCTCATATCAGCTGCATCCTTCCAGGGCCCTTCCATTCCGCACTATGGTCACTGAGGCTTCTGCCTCCCCCAACAGCTTTCAAAGGGAGGGAAAATGTGCTCAGTGTGTTGGATCCTAGCTCAGGGAAGAGCCTAAACACATCTGCCAAAGACACTGCCTGATACACTTAGCACATGAAGATGGAAGAGTGAAGGTTCTGGTCTGGGACCACACTAGACAATGATGCATGCCAGTCCCCTCACACTTGACTTGGTTTCTCTTCTGGGCTGGAATAAATGATCAAACCTAGATTTCACCTGTGACCACAAGTATAGTGACTGCATGATTCTCAGAAAGCAACCTGAAAATGACATCAGCAGAGGCACGGTAAAAGGGAGGAGCCTTTTGTAGAAAATCTTCTTGCAGGACACACACCAAACCAGAGAGAAACTGGATCCTCAGAGGTCTGCTAATTGCCCTTCTTCTTCTCACAGCCAACAGGATCAAGAGGAGCCCCCGCAGCTGCCACTACAGAGCCTTCCTGGGAAGATGCTCCTGCTCTGTGTCCTGCTGAGCACCGCCCTGTCCCCCAGAACTGAGGCAGGTGAGTGACCCTCCCACACTCTGAGCCTGATTCCTGGTTAATGCACCGACCTCACCTCACCCCTTATCTTACTCTCTGACTAGAAAGAGGTTCTGACTTGACCATCACACAAATAGGAACTGTGGGGACGACTCAAGGGAACAGTTGTCAGGAGCTCCCGGTCCCTAAGACAGAACAAGTCCCTGTTGTTTGGTGTGGAAATGGACTCACAGACTGAGCTGTAGCTCTTCCCTTGGTGGACAGGAACAGGAAACCCCCAAACCTACCAAGACAAGTCCAGCAGCAGCCCTGAGCCCTCAGTGAAGTCAGCAGGGACACTGAGGGTTGCACGCTGACAGTTGACATTCCCCAGGGGAGATCATCGGGGGACACGAGGCCAAGCCCCACTCCAGACCCTACATGGCCTATCTGCAGTACTTTCATGAGAAATCTTATAAGGAAGTACCGTGTGGTGGTTTCCTGATCCGAAAGGACGTAGTGATGACGGCTGCTCACTGTCATGGCAGGTGAGGAGAGACACAGCCACAATGCACTCCCAAGGGGACCCTGGATGGGGACCCCTGCTTCTGCCCTGAAACTCCCAAGCTCAGAAAACGTGAGCCAGGATAATCCTAATGGGAGGAGATGGGCAGTTTCCTGGGGAGAAGGACAGGTTCAAAGGCTGGTTCAAAGACTGGTTCAAGGCTGTGGGAATCCTCCTCTGCCTACAAGGTGTCTGCACATTACCACCCATAGACACACGAGGCCACTTTCCCTCTCTTCCTGGGGCATTCCTCACTGGGAACCATGGAGCAGGGACCTTTAGCTCCAGCAAATTCCCTCAGCTGGGAGAAGCACAAGTCTCAGTTTATTTCCAGCCTGCCAGAGTCCTAGAGTTGCCCTTACCTGCAGCCCATTTGTCACCTGCCCTTCAGGGCATCCGGGTTCTTACCCTAAGATTCCAACTCCCTCTGGGTTCTCTCTGCAGCATGATGAATGTGACCCTGGGCGCCCACAACATCAAAACGAAGGAGAAGACTCAGCAGGTGATTCCCGTAGGCGAAGCCATCCCTCACCCAAACTATGGTAAAGATCACTTCTCTAACGACATCATGTTGCTGAAGGTGAGGAAGCAGATGCTCTGCTTATAAGTTTCACTCCCTGCATCTGCCCTGCTCCCCTTCTGGCCCCTGAACTCTTCCCAGGTCTCCAAGGAAGAGAGGGCACCCCACATGCGTGTCCAGGTCAGGGCATGGTTGAGCAGAGCCCTCTCTCTATCACCACAGCTCAAGAGTAACGCCAAGATGACTAAGGACGTGAAGCTCCTCAAACTTCCTCGGTCCAGGAACAAGCTGCGGCCAGGCCAGGTGTGCAGTGCGGCTGGCTGGGGGCTGATGATTCATGGAAGTTTTGCTGAGAAGCTGCAGGAGGTGGAGCTGGAGGTGCAGGCAGATGAGAAGTGTGAATTCACGTTTAAAGATTACTACAAACCTGGCACTCAGCTGTGCGTGGGGGATCCCAAAGAAAAAAAGGCCACATTTAAGGTGAGACTGGATAATGCAGAGCTGGACCTTGGGGCCAGGCTGATTGAGAGGTGTAGAGAGCCATTTCCAGGCAGTGGGGTCCCCTAACTCTCCAGTGTTTTCCATGAGGGGGGACCCACTGGGGAGGAACTGGGTCTCTGCCAGCCTCTACATCCATGGGAACAGCACGCGTGGTCCTCCATGGAGGATCCCAAACTCTGGGCACATACTGGGGTGTCCGTAGTCGCCCATTAAAAACACTCAGAGCTGGCTCCACCACTGTCTGATGAACCCTCTGAGTGCTACCCATAGCCTGTTCTTAGGCCCAGCAGGACACAGCTATGTCCCTCTGAACCCGGAACAGCTATCTGAGTTTTCAGTTCCAAAATGTCCAGAGCCAACACAAAACAACTGGTCCCCAACATGCCCTGTCTCTGCCCACCAGGGCTAACAAGTCTCCCTCCACTGAGAGGGGCCTGGAGAGCAGCAAACAGGCTCAGTCCTTCCTCAACCCACAGGGAGACTCCGGGGGCCCCCTCGTGTGCAAGAACGTGGCCCAGGGCATCGTCTCCTATGGATGGAACAATGGATCTTCACCCCGGGTCTTCACCAAAATCTCCAGTTTCATGCCCTGGATAAAGAGCACCCTGAGAAAGATGTAACTTCGGCTTCTGATGCCTCCTCTGAGCTCCAGCATACCTGGGGCAGTACACCCACTCAATAAACGTCTTTAGCAATGGGAAACTGTGGCTCATGAGTGACCCTCATTCACAGACATAGCTCTGTTGTTAGAAGACCAGAGGGGTTCCACAGGCCCTTCCCATGCATCTCTGTCTCCTCTGTCCCTCTGCCAGGACAGACTGACCCATAAGGAGGAAGCATGGACTCTAGCCTGTGGCTCAGGGGGGACCTCTCTGCCTCCCCTGTTGTTGCAACAGAAGAAGCTGCTCAGCTCTCGGCCATATGCTATTCACAACAAGCAATGCAAAAGAGTCTGGGGGAGATGGTCTGCCATAGAGGCAGGGGGAGGTTTAGAATGGGGGGGGATAGTGGGGTTCTTGGTAGTGGAAGATGTGCACTGGTGGAAGGTTGGGTGATCGATCATTGTATGACTAAAATTCAAACAAGGAAGCTTTGTAACTGTATCTCACAATGATTAAAAATAATAATAAAATAATAAAATAAAATAGCATTTTGAATTTTTTTTTAAAAAGCTGATCAGGTGCCCTGGGCCCTGTCACTCCTGCCCCCGTCTTCCTATTTCTCTGGGTAAAGCTGCTCTCTAGGCTTCACCCCTGCTGGCCCCTCAGGCTCAGTCTCTGAGGTGGAAGGTCCCTCTCCGCAGTGGGACTGGACTCAGGAGTCTCCATCCAGCACCTGCACAGATGCTCTGTGGCCCCAGTGCTGCAGAAGGAACAGGGGTTTTGCACTTCCTGCCCAGCTGCAAACCCCGCATACTGAGAAAGTTCACAAAGGTACCTAGTTCATAAGAAAATTGTGTCTGATCATGACATTTGTACTAGAATAATACAGAGTGATACTTTATTTTCCTCAGAGAAATAATATAAAGTACTGTAAGTCCAAAGCTTGAAACTTGACTCGCCAGCATTAGTCAGGCATTGTGGACAAAGTATAGAGGGTGAAGGAACAACCCTTGGTGGTGGCGCTCACATTTCCTCACCTCAGGAGGGTCCGGGGTTTAGGAAACAGAATTTCCTTTAGAAAACACCTCCCAGTTTGGTTCACGTAGATCAAATGGTTTCAAGATCAACCAGTAAAGAGCTGAGTCAGAGGGTGTGACTTTAGGTCCAGAGTGGTTTACTAATTTTCCAATGAATGTCCAGTATTGGGATTCTGATGAGAACATTGACCTGACAGATCATTTCTGTTTCTCTCAACACATTTACTTTAATACAGTTCTTAGAATTTGTGAGAAAGGGTGTCACGGTCGTGCTTGAGTTGCTGTCCAGGTTGAGTCCATGGGGCCACTTGCTCTCATATCCGCTGCACCGGCCCCTGCCCCCCACCCGCCCATTCTGCACTCTGGTCACTAAGGTTTTTACCTCTCCCACCAGCTGTCAGAGGAATGTAAGTAGCTTCAGTGTGTTTCAGAGAAGGGCTTAAGCACATCTGCCACAGACACTGCCCAACGCACTTGGCAGCATGAAGATGAAAGGGAGGAGGTTCTGTTCTGGGGCTTACTAGATAATAACACACGTCCCCACCTTACACTTACCTGGGTTTCTGTTCTGGGCTGGAACAAATGGTCTGCCCTGAGTCATCAGCTGTGACCACAGCGATAGTGACCGCATGATTCTCACACAGCAACCAGAAAATGACATCAACAGAGGCACAGGAGGGGGGCACAGGGTCCTTTGGAGAAAATCTTCTAGCATGAAGCACCACAAACCAGAAAGGAAGTGGGACCCCCCACACCCCAGAGTTCAACTATGTGACTGTCCTCTACTCGCAACCAACAGAGATCACAGAGGAGCCCCAGCAGCTGCTCCCTACAGAGCCTTCTAGGAAGATGCTCCTGCTCCTTGTCCTGCTGAGCATCTCAGGATCCCCCAGGGCTGAGGCAGGTGAGTGACCCTCCCACCCTCGGAGCCTTATCCTCTCACTGGGAGTGCTACTGCCCTCAGAACCTTCCTATCCACCGTCTACACTAACCTGAACCCACATTGCAGCCCACGTCAGACCCTTGAACTGATGCTGGGAAAAAAAAAAAAAAAAGAAGTTACAAGAAACAGTGGGAGTCAACACCCAAAAGGAAAGAGAGATATCAAATTGGAATGCCCCGCCACAGAGGTGGGGTAGGGGGATGGGACTGGGGGGTGGGAGGGATACTGGGTTCATTGGTGGTGGAGAATGGACACTGGTGGAGGGATGGGCTCTTAAACATTGCATGAGGGAAAAACAAGAACAAAAATGTGTGAATCTCTAACTGTACCCTCACTGTGACTCACTAATTAAAAAATAAATTTTAAAAAAAAAAAAGAAAGAAACAGTGGGAGGGTGATCTGAGCAGAGTCAGGGGCATGACCCTCCCGGCATCACCTCTGCCTTTGGAACAGACCGCAGGGTGCCTGGGGCGGGGGGTATACTGGAGAAGAAATACTGACTCTTGCAGCGGAGGACAACTGCTCATGTGGTGGTAGGAAAGACCCGTTTTCAGTAATGTCAAACAGGGCCGGCCCCACAGTGGGTGGCATTGCTGTCCCCACAGATCTGCTTCTGCCCGGCTCCCTCTCAAGACCCCTCAGTCCCTCTCTCTTCACAGGCATTCAGCAGATCCTTCCTTCTCGTCACTGTCTGACAGACCCAACCCGCTCAAATTCCCAATTCCCACCCGCACTGGCACCTCCAACCCTCCTCCTAGCCCCACTGACAGAGCACAAACTGTGGGCTGCTCTGGTTAATGCGCTGACATAACTCAACCCCTGATCTTACTCTCTGACTAGAAAAAGGTTCCTGCTGGACGTCACAGAAACAGGAACTGTGGGAACTACTCAGGGGAACAGTTGTCAGAAGCCCCAGGTCCTAAGACAGACAGGCTCCCTTCTTCTGTGTGGAAATCAACAGACTGACTGAGCTGCTGCTCTTCCCTTTGGGGGGAAAGGAGTGTGAAGCCCCAGCCCCAAAACCCCTAACAGTAGGTCACGCAGCAGCCCTGCGCCTTCAGTGAAGTCAGTAGGGGCACTGAGGGCTGCACGCTCACAGCTGACACTCCCCAGGGGAGATCATCGGGGGACACGAGGCCAAGCCCCACTCCCGACCCTACATGGTGTATCTGAAGGTCTATGATAGGGAACCATATTCTCCAAGAAGGTGTGGGGGGTTCCTGATCCGAAAGGACGTGGTGCTGACGGCCGCTCACTGTCATGGCAGGTGAGGAGAGACACGGCCACACTCCCCTGGGGGCCCTGGGTGGGGGGCCCTGCACCTGCCCAGACACTCCCCAGCTCCAGGGACAGCGAGCCAGGAGAGTCCTCGAGTTGGGGAGAGATGGGCAGGTTCCAGGGACAGGGACAGGCAATACAAAGACTGCAGGAATCTTCACTTGCCTACAAGACGGCCACACATTAGCACCCACAGACACACAATGTCACTTCATGTGCCTTCCTGGGGGACACTCACTACTGGGAACTATGGGGCAGGGAAGTTTCACTCCAGAAAACTCCCTCAGCTGTGAAAAGCAGAAGTCCCAGTTCATTCCCAGCCTGCCAGAGTGTCTTTATTTTGCCCTTACCCACACCCCACCTGCTACCTGCCCGTCAGGGCCACTGGGTCCTTCCCCGAGATGCCACCTCCCTCTGGGTTCCCTCTGCAGCACAATCAATGTGACCCTGGGCGCCCACAACATCCAACATAAGGAGGACAGCCAGCAGGTGATCCTCATGAGCAAAGCCATCCCTCACCCCGACTATGATGCTAGAATCTTCTCCAACGACATCATGTTGCTCAAGGTAGGGAAGCAGATGCTCTGCTCACCTGGTCCCCTCAGACCTGCTTCCTCCCTGCCCCCCTTGGTCCCCAACCAGTTCCTCGGGCTCCGTGGGTGTCCAGTCAAAGGTCATGGGCTACGCGGGTCCCTCTCTTGCCCCCTCATAGTTGGCAAGTAAGGCCAAGATGACTAAGAACGTGAAGACGCTCCGCCTGCCGGGACGAAGGAGCCGGCTGCGGCGGGGCCGGGTGTGCAGTGTGGCTGGCTGGGGGCAGGTGGCGCCGAGGAGCAAGTTTCCTGACAGGCTGCAGGAGGTGCTGCTGACGGTGTGGGCTGACGAGGAGTGTGAATCTCTCTTTGGCTACTACAACAGAACCGTCCAGATCTGCGTAGGGGACCCCAAGGGGGAAAAGGCGACCTTTAAGGTGAGACTGGCCATTGCCGAGCTTGAGCCTGGGGACACGCTGATTGGGCAGAAGCGGAGACCCAGTACAAGGGAGTGGGGACCCTTTCCCCTCAAGCCTTGGGTGCTTCCCGCTGGGGGAGAGGGAGCACCTATTGGAGAGGAGCACCTACTGGGGGGAGAGGGAGGCACCTACTGGCCTCCAGAGCCCTGGGGACAGCACACGGGGTCTCCCGGGGAGAGTCCCACACTCTGTGCACAGGCCCGGTGGACATCAGAGCTGGTCCCACCAATGTCTGATGCCTCACCCAAGTGTCACCCTCTGCCTCCCCCCAGACACGAGCAACTTCCTGCAAACAGGGAAGAGTCCTCTGGGGTGAAGGACCCCAAACTATCCCGGGTCAGCCCCTAGCACCTGGGCTCCAGCATGTCCTACCTCTGCCCACTGGACTCTCTCCTCTGAGAGACGCCTGGGACAGGAGGAGATAGGCCCACCCAGTCCTTCCCTCACATCTGCAGGGAGATTCCGGGGGTCCCCTCGTGTGTGACAACGTGGCTCAGGGCATCGTGGCCTATGGAAAGAACAATGGATCACCACCCCAGGTCTTCACCAGAATCTCCAGTTTCCTGCCATGGATAAAGAAAACCCTAAGAAAGATTTAACTGCAATTTCTGATGTCCCCTCTGAGGTCTGGCACTGCCCGGGGAGAGGCCCCCGCTCAATAAATGTCTTTAGCAATGTGAAACTGTGACTCATGTATGACCCTCATACATGAGGATGAGATACAGGTGTGGGTGTGTGCTTAGGGGGGCAGAGCTCAGCGCCTGCACACCCACCTCTGTCTGCTCGGGCAGACTGACGCCCAGGAGGAAGCATGGACGCTGCCTGCTGCTCAAGGGAGCCCCTCTCCTCCTCTGTTGTCCGGCAGAGAAGAAGCTCACCCCTTGGTCCTGGGCCCCAAACAGAGTCAGTCTGGGCTAAAATCAAAACCATAAATGCAGGTAGGGTGTTTGCCTTGCACGCAGCAGATCTGGGCTCGATTCCTCTGTCCCTCTCGAAGAATCTGGCAAGCTACCGAGAGTATCCCGCCCACACGGCAGAGCCTGGCAAGATACCCGTGGTGTATTTATTCAATATGCCAAAAAGAGTAACGATAGGTCTCATTCTCATTCCCTTGACCCTGAAAGAGCCTCCCATCGTTGGGAAAGATGAGTAAGGAGAGGCTGCTAAAATCTCAGGGCTGGGAGGAATAGAGACGTTACTGGCTCGAGTAAATCTATGAACAACGGGATGACAGTGATACTGTGATAACACCGCCCAAACACACACACACACACACACACACACACACACACACACACATACACATAGACACACACACACAAACTTACACTGGAGGAGGGAGGACATTTCCCTTCACACTCAGAGAGGCAGCAGTCTTGGGGTCCGAATGGATGGCTCACAGGAGCCCCTGTTAACCCCTCTGAGAGCTGGGCTATTCCCAGGCCCTTCCCTGTCCCTCAGAGCTCAGGCCCCGCTCAGCCTCCAGTCTCCAGGCTGCTTCCCCATCCTGCCCCCAGACACCTCTCAGTCCCCCTCCTTCCCTCACTCCTCACTGCCCTGAGCTGCCCCTCCTCTGCCCTGCCCACAGGGATCCCCAGAGCTCCGTGAGGCACCAGCAGGGCCTCCCCACTGAGAAGGGCTCATGCCAGGCCCCCGGGGCTCACAGGACTCTGTGCTGGCCCAGTGGGTCTCCACAGGTCCTCACAGGACAGGCCAGCGCGGCCTCACACCAAGCCCTGACCCCACAGATGCTCAGGTCCCCTGAGCCCATTAACTCCTGTCCCCTATGCCTGTCCCTCTGGTCACCTCTGGTCTCTAGGCTGAGTCCCCTGCTAGCCCCTCAGTCACTGAGGTGGAAGGTCTCTCTCTGCAGTGCGACGGGTCTCTGGATTGTCCACCCAGCAGCAGCATGGCTGCTCTGTGGCCCCAGCAGTGCAGAAGGGACACAAGAGCCTAGATAGACCCAGAGTGGAAACCATCCCAGTCCTCAGACTCCCACTCAGCCCTGCACACAAGTCCGGGGTTTCATTTTCTTTTGTCTTAATATGAGTAAAGATGGCCTTCTTTAGTCTATCTTTAAACACTTTGAGGACCATAATATTTTGCACACTATTCACCAAAAGTTTTTCTTTTACTTTTTCCTTGACTTCTACAGCTCCTAATGTCTTAGGCTGATTCACACTTTCACTGTATTTTATGCTACAATTTTTTTATTCCTTTGCTTTCATTTGTATTTGTTTGCAATGACCTTAACACCATTGGGATTGGACTTCTTAGCCTCACATTGCCTCCCCACCCACCCTACCCCGCTTCCATTTCTTCTGCCTTAAAAGCAGTGAGAATGTTGGGATCATGTATACGCAAAGGTTTATGATGACTCCATGCATAAGAATATCAAAGGGTTCTCTGGACACCAGACAGAGATGATTTCATGGAATTTAGGATGATTGACATCCATTTCTCCACCACTGGTGTGTCTCCAAGGGAATGCCTCTCCCACTCCCTGGCACTGTGAATTAGGTGGCACAGCATCCCCCTTGCTGGAGGGGAGCTAAACAGCCTCAGCATAAGCCATCCAGCCCTCATGAATGAGCCTAATGATGCTTTGTTCGGGTTCAAATGATGTAGGCAGGCAGATAGGGAAGGCCCTCCCCGGGCAATGGCAGTAACTTTCCTGGGAAGTCACTCTGAAGTCGCAAAAGGCCAACCTTGCAGAAAACAGGAACTAAGGCCTGACAAGACCCTCACTTGGCACCAGAACCAGACCCTGAGGAGATTGGACCCCTTCCCATGAGGGAAATTCCTCGAATACCCTATCTTTAGCGATTGAGCCCAGAGAAGACTTCAGAACATTCTGGACCAAGACATGCCCAGAAGATACTCTATAAAAGCTACCATGAACAAAGGAAGGGCACGCCTATGCTGCCTGAGCCCATGTGCTGCTTGAGCCCACGTGGCTGAGCACATGTGGTGCACAAGCACGTGTGTCACCTGCATCTCCTCTCTTGAAACGTGTACTTTCATGCTTTCATGTCTAATGCAAGGATGTGTATAGGGGCTCTCTCCACCCTTGGAGAAGGCTGTGTTCTCTCTTGAACGCGTTACTCTCTCCCCCACAACCCCCATTCTCTTCCCCTCCACATCTTCAAAAAGTCCTCCAAGTAAAATCTGCTTTACCTCACTGTTTGTCTACTCCTTTACTGCTTGTTTCTGCAAGGCGAGACAAGAACCTCGGAAACCCTGGGTAAGGCCTAGGACTGGCTTCTCCTTTCCTGCAAAGAGCAATTCCTCGCTCCAGCCTGATTACGTGGCTCCCTGAGAAATCAGGTAGTGGAGATAACTCCCGTGCCTTGTAGAACAAGCAAACTTCAGGTGTGGCTTGACGGCCACCTGGTGGGGCTGGTGGGACTGAGGCCTGTGCCAAACAGGGGCTCATCGCAGACTTTACCAGGCCTAGTCTTCCCAGTGAGGTCCTGGGTGGCAGAGGCAGAGCGGGAGAAGGTGGCTCTCTTTCTCTCCTCCCGACTCACATGAGCCAACCATGGGGTCCACCAACATCACAAAGAACATTAAGCACAAAACCTTTGTTCAAACCTGGAATCAGAGAATCTCTCTCCATAGCAAAATATGTACATTTGAAGAGGAAAATCTAAATTTTTTTAAATGCCAGGCAGAACATTATATGACTGAAATCCAATCATGAACATCTTTGTAAATGTACATATCATTGTTTCAACTAATATGTATATGTATACAGATATATTATAGATATATATCCACTGTTTATACACCTATATGTGTGTATGTATATATAGCACTGTAGCACTGTCGTCCTGTTGTTCATCAATTTGCTCGATCAGGCACCAGTAACGTCTCCATTGTGAGACTTGGTGTGTGTGTGTGTGTGTGTGTGTGAGAGAGAGAGAGAGAGAGAGAGAGAGAGAGAGAGAGAGAGAGTTTACAAAATAAATAAGTGATCAGCGGCAGTGTGCTTGCTCTCATCTGCCACGTGTGTTCGGTGGCCATGAACCACTTCCCCAACCCGGCCCGCAGACTGCAACTGCGACCAACAGACACATGAAGGAGGGAACAGGGCCACCAGGCTGGTTGGTGATCAGTTGCCATTTATTCTATCCTCCCCATGCGCCTGTTCCAGTCTCACTAAGCTCCCCACTCCAGTCTCACACTGCCCTTAATTCCCCTCTCCTCCTGTCCCCCACGCTAGTCTCTCTGCACTCTCTCTCACAGTCTTGGTCTAGCGCTCAATCTCCAAGCATTGGTGGTAGCAACTACACCCAGATGAGGTAGCACAATCTACATATGAAAACCCTTCCTTCCTAGGAAAGCTCTTCTAAGATAAGACAAAGATCTCTTGCAGCCAGGAGATCCGCTCCAGGGCAAAATACCATCTAGGGGTGTGTTTTTCCTTTCCTTAGTCCAACAGCCATCTTAGATTTACTTTATCATCATCATCATCATCATCATCATCATCATCATCATCATCATCATCATCATCATCATCATCCCGTTGATCATCGAATTTCTCGAGCGGTCTCAGTAACGTCTCCATTTGGCCTAGCCCTGAGATTTTAGAAGCCTCTCTTTACTCATCCTTCCTAATGATGCTGCATTGGAGGCTCTTTCAGGGCCAGGAATGAGACCCAGCTTGTTACTGGTTTTGGCATATGAATACACCATGGGGAGTTTGCAAGGCTCTCCCATGTGGGCAGGAAACTCTCAGTAACTTCCCTCTGGGAGAACTAGGCTATAAGATGTCGCTTCCGGGAGCTTGGTTTATAGTCTCTGGATGTTGGCTGTTGGTGGGATTACACAGCACTGGGGGGGGAGGGGAGAGGAGTTTCTGGGTGTGACCACCTAGCTACTGGAAAATGGGAAATCTGGGCAGAAGAGGCCCAATCCCAATCAAGCAGGCTTGGAGGTCTCAGCCCCGGGTCCCACACACCTGGGTTCCTCTGCCGATTTCTTCATGCTTGAGAGGGACCTTGAGCATGGCTAGCCAGCCATGCTCAAGGCCCCTCTCTCTAGGTTTACTTACTTCTAAATAATCTTTCTAGTCATTTTGTATGGGCTGGAGCGATAGCACAGCAGGTAGGGTGTTTGCCTTGCATGCAGCTGACCCGGGTTTGAGTCCTCCATCCCTCTCGGAGACCCCAGCAAGCTACTGTGAGTATCTCACCTGCAAGGCAGAGCCTAACAAATTACCCGTGTCATATTCAATGTGCCAAAAACAGTAACAACAAGTCTCACAATGGAGATGTTACTGGTGCCTGCTTGAGCAAATCGATGAACAATGGGATGACAGTGCTACAGTCATTTTGTATGGACACAATAAGAGATATATTGAGCCTATAGGGTGGCTTTCCTGGAGACATCTCTCTATAGATCTCAGACTACAGTGCTCAGGCCAGATTAGTCTTTCCTAACCCTAACAGGGTTCTAATCCAGTTGTTACTCTTTCAATCATAACAGAATTTGTTCATGACTGTGCTCTTAACTTATAGTTTAGTATTATAATGCTTTACCTAGCCCATTTCGATGCCAGGGTATCTCACAGCTTGCCCTGGGTTCATCCAGTCTTTTGTTTGGACTAGTGATGTAGGCTAGTGATATAGGCTTTTAGGTGCTAGTGATGTAGGCAGGCAGATATAGAAGGCCCCTTCCCAAGGCAAGAGCAGTAAATCTCCTGGGAAGTAATAACCCTGACCTCAAGGAGAACTGGTGCCTGTCTGTAACAGACCCTGAGGAGACTGGACCATCCCCCTTCAACAGAAGCTCCTGGAGAAACAAAAGTCAGGAGAGGAATTTCAAAGATCATCACCCTCCCAACCCTCTTTGGAACCTCCCTAGCAACGGACTTACCTAGGTAGAAGCCCCCCATGGAAGCAGGTTAGAGAAACCCTATATAGGCCACCTTGAACAAAGTAAAGGCACACATATGCTGCCCGAGCCCATGTGCTGCCTGTGGCTGAGCACACGTGGTGCCTGAGCACATGTGTCGCCCGCATCCCCCCTCTCGAGATGTGTACTTTCATGCTTTCATGTCTAATGCTGGGATGTGTGTAGGGGCTCTCTCCGCCCTTGGAGAAGCCCGGGCTCTCTCTTGAGCAGGTTACTCTCCCCTCTCTCCCACTTTCCTCCCTCTTCCCTTCAAAACCTCCAAACAAAAACTGTGTAATTGCACTGTTTTTCTACTCCTGAAATTCCTTCCTGTGAGGCGAGACAAAAACCCAGTAACCCTGGGTCCCAGGTGGCAGAGGTGGATCGAGAGAAAGTGACCGTCTTTCTCCTCCCCACTTCACATGAGCCACTCTGTGGGGCCCACCAACATCACTAGGAACCAAGAGCAACTGAGGCTTAAATTGAGAAAACAGATGCCCAGGAGTGAATATTATTCAGAGTCAAATAACTCCCAAGTTACAAAAGCATAGCATTAACTGACTTCCTGTGTCTATACAAAAAAAAAAAAAAACGACATTGCTCTGAGATAAACTATGCAAAAGTACATAAGGGAAGGGGAAAAGCAATAATTCACTTACAAATGCAAATCCAGAGGTTTCTGAGGAATTTGACTTTACAAGTCACAGGGGCTGCTTAGGGGAAATGCGTGATTCACAGGTAGAGGAAGCAGAGCACAGAGAAGTTAAAGACGAAGACCAAGGAACTGGGAGTGCTTCAGGAGCACTGTGAATGGTGTAACCAAAAACGCCTTAGCTCCCTGCGGCCAGGGAGAAATGGCAAATTAATGTTATCGTACACACTCACACACACACACACACACACACACACACACACACACACACACATATACATATCATCCAAAAGAGAAATGGTGAGGATGAAAGAAACTGGGATTAGCCCAAACTGTTGGGATATCTCCAGCCCTTCTGCTCTTCAGACAAGCCCATCTGCAGCTCACCTCACCTGGCAGCCCCCTCCCAAGGCCCTGCTCATCTGGTGCCCCAACACAAGTCACACAGTTCCTGCCACTGATTATCAGTCTCTCTCCAGGGCAGAAGTCAGCCTGTTGGAGCCCTGGGCCTAGCTTCCGTGCACAGTTTCTTCAGAATGGAAAAAAACAATGGTCTGAGAAACAAAGACACCTCCGGTCCCTCACCAGGGTCTTCTGGGGCTCCAGTCTTCTGCTGCCACCACCACAGCCCTCACTTTCATTTCTTGCTCAAGCTTTCACCTTGTGTCTGCAGTGGGCAAGCACATGTGGTGGCACATTCTGAGAACTTCGAGCAACACCTCCTGAGGTGACACCCAACAAAGCTAGTGGATGCTCTCAGAGGTGGTCGCTGAGGGCTCTGAACCAGCCCCCCACTTCCGCTCCGAGCACTTGGTGTCTGGAAGGAAGAAGCCCCAGAACTCTGGCCCGTGAAGACCTTCTGAGAAGATGCAGAAGACGCTCCTGCTCTGCTGGGTCTTTCTTCTGTCCCCCAGGGCAGGGACAGGTGAGTGGCCATCATCTTCTTTGCATCCCCAACCTGGGCCAATAAGTCTCAGGCCATGTAGACCCTGGGCAAGCAGAGCTACAGAAAAGTGGGGTCCCTGGTGAGCAAGTGAGGGCTTCTCTTGATCTCCAGGAAAGGGCGCTCTTTCTGGAAAGGTGTTGGGGAGAAGACTGTGGAGCTACAGAGACTGAGTATTCAGATCCCTCGCCACTGCCCAAGAGAGGGCAGCTCTGAGGGGTGGCAGCAGCAAGACTGCCTAGGACTCCACATAAGAACCAGTCCCGGGGCTGGGGCGATAGCACAGCAGGTAGGGTGTTTGCCTTGCACACGGCTGACCCAGGTTCAATTCCCAGCATCGCATATGGTCCCCTGAGCACTGCCAAGAGTTAATTCTGGAGTGCAGAGCCAGGAGTAATCCCTGAGCATTGCCAGGTGTGACCCAAAAATACACACACACACACAAAAACAGAACCAGTCCCAAGTGCTGGAGAGGGGTCAGGGTCCCTGCCTTGCCCACAGCACTACGTGGTCCTCCACTGGGTGTAGTCCCAAACTTCACCCCACCCCTCAAAAACAACTAGTGTCACTGGTTAGCAACAATCTTCCTCCCACCCAGTGGCAGCCCCATCATGTGAATGATCTCAGGAGAGGCTGGACAACCACACCTCAGGCTGCCTTGTCACCTGTCCCTGCCCTGTGCAGCCCACTTCCGGTCTCACAGCCCAACCTTCCCTGACCCAGTACTCCCCCCATCTCAGCCCAAAGTTCATTCATTGCTACAGGTCACACACACACACACACACACACACACACACACACATACACACACACACACACAATTAGACGCTAATAATAAAAGTTTACTAACAATCTAGAATGTTCTGGGTCTGAGGACATACAGCCATACCCACCTACAGTGGGTCATAGGAAAAGATCATGGGGCAAGCGCAGGGACTCTGGAGATTAGCAAGTCTCTGAGAGAGGAGGCATGTGGGGACCACCGTCCTGAAGACAGGCCTTCTCCCCTGCACACAGATGAGAGAGTTGGGAGGGCGTGCCTGCATCTCATATCCCCTTCTCAGGGCAGGATTCTGAGGCGCCCTACAGGCCCTCTGCCCCCAGTGGAAGCAGGAAAGATCCCCCCAGGGTCCACAGACAAAGGAGAACCCCTTCCCACCATCACCACGTTCCCTCCCACTCACAGCCACCTCCCGCTTGTTTCAGAGGAGATCATCGGGGGCCACACAGCTCGGCCTCACGCCCGGCCCTACATGGCCTTCATCAGGTTTCTGTCTGGGAGCAGCACAATGAGATGCGGCGGCACGCTCGTGCAGCGGGACTACGTGCTGACGGCTGCTCACTGCAAGGGAAGGTGAGGGGTCCAGCCAACCCCACCTCCTGAGGCCCCCCACCCACCCACAGGGACCCCATCCCCTCCCCCAGGGACTGTGGCCCAGGGGAGGTCAGTCAAGCCCAGAACATCAAAGAAGCTGTCTAAAAATGGGCCAGGGGCCAGGAACGTTGAAGTGAAGGCTCAGAGGTGAGAGAGCTATTGAGAAGAGAGACCCACTGTGTGTTAGGGGTGGGGGGAGTGATTCAGGGGCCTAGTGTGACCCCAGAGTCCTTTCCCTTTATACTGGTGACTGGGGAAGCTCCTTCCCATCCTGAAGAACAGAGAGGGGAGTCCCTCAGTCCAGACCATGTGTGGCCTCTTTCCCCTCAGCAACTGCATGCCCTTGCGCCTTCTGCCACCTGCCTCCAAACCCCCTAGGCTGTCCCTCTCAGGCCCCTGCACACGGACCCCCACTCTGTTCTCTGTGCAGGGCTATGAATGTGATTCTGGGTGCCCAGAACATCAGTAAAAAGGAGCGGTACCAGCAGGTGATCCCTGTGGGAAAAGCCATCCCCCACCCCGACTATGACCCTAACAACTTGGCCAACGACATCATGTTGCTGAAGGTAAGGAAGTGCGTGGTTGCTCTACTCGCCCGGATCTACCCAGACCTTCTTTTACCTTCCCTGCCCCCATCACAATCTCCAAACAGTCTCCGGAGCTCCATGGGGCAGGAAGACAGGGCACCCCCATGTGGGTGTCCGGGCCAGGGGCACAGGCTAATGGGACCCTCTCTTGCTGCTCCACAGCTGAAGAGAAAGGCCAGTCTGACAAAGGCTGTGAAGCCCCTCAGCCTGCCCGGGCTCAGGAGCAGGCTGCGGCCAGGCCAGGTGTGCAGTGTGGCCGGCTGGGGGCAGGTGGAGATCGGGAAACCGTTCCCTGATGAGCTGCAGGAGGTGGCGTTGAAAGTGCAGGCAGATGAGACGTGTGAATCCCTCTTCGGCACCCGCTATAGCAGAGCCACCCAGATCTGCATGGGGGACCCCCACCAGAAGAGGAACGGGTTCAAGGTCAGCATCCCAGCATCTCCTTCGACCAGCCCTAGAGAGGAACTGGGGGAGGCCTGGGAGTGACTGTGTGTTAATGCCTCTGCCTACGAGCTCTAGGAGACTGTGTCCACAAACTCAGTCTTTCCCCTCCACAGGTGGGGGGCTTGGGGAGGATCAGTCACCCCTCAGCAGGAGAGAGGCTTGGCCACTGTCCCTGGGGAGAGGGTGGGGTGGAGGTGGGAGCTGGAAAGGACAGAGGTGGTGGGTGGAGCCCCAGCTGGGAGGGATGAGAAGGGGCCTGATCTCACCTACAGCCCTTATGGGGCTCACTCACCCCCTGCCCCACCCCTGAGCAGGACCACCCAGAGGTCAACTCAGTCCCTCCTTTCTGCCCACAGGGGGACTCTGGGGGCCCCCTCGTGTGTCTCAACGAGTTCCAAGGTATCTTCTCCTCCGCAAAAAAGAATGGGACACCTCCAGGAGTCTTTACCAAGGTCTTGTCCTTCCTGCCTTGGATAAAGAGAACCATGAAGAACCATCTGCTGGGGCACTGACCTCAGTCCTGGGGCAGAAACAGGATTCCCAGGGGCTGGGAGCAGGGCAAGGCGGGAAGCTAATAAACTCATTTTGAAAGGACTGTGGCAGATCTCTAATTTGTCTTTGCAACTGCTTTCAAGGGTATGGCCTCTGCTCTGGCAGCCCTCTGCTGTAAGTTCTGGGGTTTCTTTCCCTGCACCCTCCTGAAATGCCTTTGAGGGGTTCCTCACCCACTTCTCCATTAGATCTCTTTGGGGCTTAACCTTCTGCAAACCATCTTCCCCTAAATTATCCTCTCTCACCAATATTGTCACAATGGCAGTCTTTTCCAAAGCCCTATACAGATTTCATGCAGTTCCTATAGAAAAACCCAGACTTTTTTTTAAAGACATAGAGCCAATGCTAGTGTATTTTATACAGAGTAATAAAACCCACAGAAGAGCCAAAGCATCCTAGGGAAAAGGTACATGGGAGATTTCTTCTTTCCCAATTATTTTTAATTTGGGGGCCACACACCCAGCTGTGCCCAGGGCTTACTTCTGGCTCTTCGCTTAGGAATCACTCCTGATGGTATTCAGGGGACCATATGTGATGCTAGGGATCAAACTCAGGTCGGCCACATGCAAGGCAAGCACCTTACCCACTGTACCATTTCTCCAGCTCCCCCTTCCCCAATTTTAAATGTAGCACTGTAGCACTGTCATCTCATTGTCCATCAATTTGCTCGAGCAGGCACCAGTAACGTCTCCATCGTAAGACTTATTGTTACTGTTTTTGGCATATCGAATATGCCACGGGTAGCTTGCCAGGCTCTGTGGTGCAGGCGAGATACTCTTGGTAGCTTGCCGGGCTCTCTGAGAGGGACAGAGGAATCAAACCCGGGTCAGCTGTGTGTAAGGCAAATGCCCTACCCACTGTGCTATCGCTCCATTTACATTTTTAATGTGAAAAAAAACTCAGGCCCCTTTATAATACCATGCACAAAATTCAAACCAAACTGGACTAAAGGTCATGAAATTTGCATATAAATGGATCAACATGGAAAGTATCATGTTGAGTGAAATGAGTCAGAAAGAAAGAGACACCGCGCCTACTGACTGTGATCCTGAGGTCTCCTAACCCATTTTGGCACCAGAGCAGATTCTTGCAGCCATGCATTTTGACTGTGAACTGAACTACAACCTCGTGCAGCCCGGGGAGGGATTTTTTTTCCCTCTCCACCCCATTTTTCTGAGCGAAAATGGCGGCAGCGGCAGCAGCCACGCGGTGAGAGCCACCCTCTAAGACCCCTCCACCAGGAGGTAGGACTCTCTTTAGTGACGTAGCCTGTAGGTGATCCTGGGAGGGGAGGTGTTCCCGGCGCGCCTTCCGCCCAGAGATGAACCAAGAGCCGCGGCACGAGAAGCAGAGCCTCCCGCCTACTGACTGTGATCCTGAGGTCTCCTAACCCATTTTGGCACCAGAGCAGATTCTTGTAGCCATCCATTTTGACTGTGAACTGAGCTAAAATATTAGAAACCCAAGTCTTCACTTTTACCAAGGAAGAGAAATTATTAGATGATGCTTATTCAGCAGGCCTGATTGTTGGGGAAAATTTCCAATCAACAATAGTGAGTTCTGTATGGAAATATGAAATGTACTCAATATATAGAGAGAATAATGGGAATATCATTAGGTACTTAGATGGGGGGTGGGGTGGGAGGGGGGTGTATTGGGGTTCTTGGTGGTGGAACGGGTGCACTGGTGAAGGGATGGTGGTTTAATCAGTATTTGACTGTGACTTAAACCTGAAAGCTTTGTATTTTTTTTCTTGTTTTCACGGTGGTTCAATAAAATATTTCTTTAAAAAAAAAAAAAGAAAGAAAGAGACAGACATAGAAAGATTGCACTCATATGTGGAATATAATGGAACTGAGAAGTACAAGTTGGCAACGATGCAACTTCTGGCAGATATCTCTCTGGACTTAGTTACTAAAATACTAAATTACAGAAACCCAAAACTGAGAGGCCGATAAGTGTGGTCACTCGACCTCATACCTCTTCATCCTCAGCAATGGAAAACAAATTATCTAATGCTTCCTTTTCAGCAGGTCTGACTTTAGGGGAGAGACTCTCCAAACAATAATAGTGAGTTTTGTTGAAATATTGTATGCAATCAAAGTGAAAGTAAAGTGAAATTTATTAGTTACACAGGCGGGGGGGGGGGGGCGGGGGCTTAGGGTGGGGGGGCCAGGGGCGTGGGGGGGTTAGGGGTGTGAGGGGGTGGGGTGGAGCTATACTGGGATTCTTGGTGGTGGAATATGAGCACTGGTGAAGGGATGGGTATTCGAGCATTGTATAACTGAGATTTAAACCTGAAAACTTTGTAACTTTCCACATGGTGACTCAATAAAAAATTTAAAATATATATATATATATATATATATATATATATATCAGACCTGAATCCATAAACTGCATTGAGGAAAACATAGGCAGAACGCTCGTAACACAGAAGCTAGAGGCATCTTCAATGATTCGTTGCCACTGGCCAAGCAAACAGAAGCAAAGATAAACCAATGGATGACATCAGCCTAAGACGCCCCTGGCTGCCCTAGTTTCCACCTGCGTGCCCCAGCGCGCAGCAACTTTCTCCTCCAGCCCACACTGTTTCCAGCCTGCCTTCTTCTCTCACTCCTAACGGTTTCCAATGCCCCCATGCGTCCTCCTCTATTGCTGGGCTACCAGCCCACCTGATGCCTGTCAGCAGACCGAGTACCCACATCCAGCGTGGGCAGCACCAGTTGTTTCCTCACCCTTGCAGTCCAGCGTGCCCCGTGGGCTCCTCCCCCTCTGCTGTCAGTCACTCCTGGCTCAGCCACACAGCATTGACCCCTGACTCCCCCTGCTGGCAGCCTAGGTTACGGCAACGTGTGAGCCAGAGATCAGGGAGACTGAGAAGGACCCTTCCAAGGTCCAGCCACAGATCAAATGTTAGACCTATTTCTTTGTGCCAGACATATGGCAGTAAAGGCTCTGACCCTGTTACTAGGAAACTTATAATGGTGAGAAATTTTCTCTAAGTTCCCTTCTTCCGGGCCTGGAGCAATAGCACAGAAGGTAGGGTGTTTGCCTTGCATGCGGCCAACCGGGGTTTTATTCCCAGCATCCCATATGGTCCCCCAAGCACTGCCAGGAGTAATTCCTGAGTGTAGAGCCAGGAGTAACCCCTGTGCATCGCCGGATGTGACCCAGAGAGCAAAAAAAAAAAAAGTTCCCTTCTTCCAGGATGGAGAGAAGTAACAGGCTTTAAAGGCATTTACCTTGCATGGTTCCAACCCCAATTCAATCCCCAGCCCCTCATATGGTCCCCCAAGTGCAACCAGGAGTGGACCCTAGCACAAAACCATGAATGACCCCGAGTACTTCCCAAAAGCAAAATAAAAATAATAATAATAATAATAATAATAATAATTAATAAATCACTAGTTCCCTCCCACCAGGCAGGCTGGTTATGCATATTTGGGACCAAGCTTGGAATAAAAAAAAAAAATCTTGTTCTGAATATGATTAAGCATTCTTGGGGCTGGAGCTATGGTACAGCAAAAAGGACATTTGCCTTACACACAGCTGACCCAGATTCGATCCCAGACATCCCATGTAGTCTCCCAAGACCACTCAGAAGGAATCCCTGAGAGCAGAGTCAAGGACAAAAGGATAAGCCTTGAGCACTGCCAGATGTGGCCCAAAAACTTAAAAAAAAATGCAGTTTACTGAAAATGATTAAACATTCTGCACCTTACCCGCATTGCACATTGCATCCACACGCATGATCTTGTTTGATTCCAGAGGGACAGAATGTAAAGATGGGTTTTTAGTTGCCAATTTATTCCCAGGAGAGAGGATGACTGAGGTATGCAGCAGACACCAGGCAGGATGTTTGGGGAAGGCTGGGGCTCAGGCCACCAACCCACGAAATGCTACATTTCAAGTGCAAGACAGTTCTTTGGACCTAGACAGCTTCTCTTTAGGATCCTGTGTCCTTTAGACCACCCCATGCCCCTGCACCTCCCACCCCCCATGTGTTAAATATGACACGACACATTTCTGAGGGTGGAAAAGCACTGAGTTGAGCCATCAACACCAAAAAGACAGACGCTTCACTAGAAAAACAAAGTCCATGAATATGTAAAGAAAGATCACACTTAAAAGTGAGGAATAATTCAGGGATGAGTGAGATAGTACAATGTGTAAGGCACATGCCTTGCACAAGGCCAACCTGGGTTTAATCCTTGGCATCTCATATGGTCCCCAAGCCCCACCAGGAGTGATCTCTGAGCACAGAACCAGGAGTCAGCCCTAACCACAGTTAGCTGTGGCCATAAAGAGAAAGAGAAAGATAGACAGACAGACAGACAGACAGACAGACAGAGAGAGAAGCCCTAAAGAGAGCTCCATGGCTTAAGATAATTAACTGGCAAGCACAGATCATGAGTTCAAATCCCCATGCAGCCTTGGCTCTGAAGCAATCCTGACAGCCCAGAAGATGCTCAACAACTCAGAAAGCACAAGGGTAGATATGAGGTCCTGAGAGTGACCCCACATGCACTTCACTCACCAAGCTGGTTTGGGCTCCTGGTCAGAGGGGGCAAAATAAGGGAGGCATGAAAGATGCCCTTTTATTCCCACATGACTTCACTGTGTCCTGCCCGGCCTTTCACAGGCCTCCCAGGAAGTATGCTGTTTTGGTAAGAGCTTTGAACAAGTAAAAGAGTAGAAAATTCACTGTTGTACCAAAAAGTGTGTGTGCGCTGGGGCAGGTAGGGGGGTGCGGGGGGAGCTTGTAGGTAAGAAGGGACCAGTATGACAATAATAGTTGGAAATAATCACACTGGATAAGAACTGAACATACAAAGTAGGCAAAGGAATGTACATGATAACTTTTCAGTATTTGTATGGCAAACCACAATGCCCAAAAGGAGAGGTGGGTGGCGGGGGAGAGGCGAGAGGAAAAGTGCCAGCCATAAAGGCAGATGTGGGTGAGGGGAAAGTTGAGGGGGTGGGAAAATGGGGATTTTGGTGGTTGGAAACGTACACTGGTGGAGGGATGGGTGTAGGAACGCTGTATGACTGAAATCCAATCATGAACAGCTTTGGAATTCAATTTAAAAATGTAATAAAGGGGCTGGAGAGATAGCACAGCGGGTAGGGCGTTTGCCTTGCACACGGCCGACCCGGGTTCAAATCCCAGCATCCCATATGGTCCCCTGAGCACAGCCAGGGGTAATTCCTGAGTGCAGAGCCAGGAGTAACCCCTGTGCATCGCCAGGTGTGACCCAAAAAGCCAAAAAAAATAAATAAATAAATAAATAATAATAAAAATGTAATAAAATATTACATAAACATATGAGAAAGGAAGGAAGGAGGAAAGAGAGAAAGAAAGAAAGAAGAAAGAAAGAAAGAAAGAAAGAAAGAAAGAAAGAAAGAAAGAAAGAAAGAAAGAAAGAAAGAAAGAAAGAAAGGAAGGAAGGAAGGAAGGAAGGAAGGAAGGGAGAGAGAAAGAAAGAAAGAAAGAAAGAAAGAAAGAAAGAAAGAAAGAAAGAAAGAAAGAAAGAAAGAAAGAAAGAAAGAAAGAAAAGAAAGAAAGAAAGAAAGAAAGAAAGAGAGAGAGAGAGAGAGAGAAAGAAAGAAAGAAAGAAAGAAAGAAAGAAAGAAAGAAAGAAAGAAAGAAAGAAAGAAAGAAAGAAAGAAAGAAAGAAAGAAGAGAGAGAAGGAAGGAAGGAAGGAAGGAAGGAAGGAAGGAAGGAAGGAAGGAAGGAAGGAAGGAAGGAAGGAAGGAAGGAAGGAAGGAAGGAAGGAAAGAAATGAAAGGAAGTAACATAAACTGTTAACTTGGGGCATGGGGGACACAGGGTAGACAAGCCTTGAGACTAAGGGAATTTTATTTTTTTGGCTTTTTGGGTCACACCCAGCGTTGCACAAGGGTTACTCCTGGCTCATGCACTCAGGAATTACTCCTGGCAGTGCTTGGGGGACCATATGGAATGCTGGGAATCGAACCCAGGTTGGCCGCGTTCAAGGCAAACGCCCTACCCGTTGTGCTATCGCTCCAGCCCAGAATCTTCTGCTCTTCTTTGTAGGGCTCTCCTGCCCCGTTGAGTGTGTGTGGCCCCCATAAATCTATCTAAGCTTCTTCTCACTGGCAAGACATTTCCTGCTTATACTTGAACTTTCTCTAGAAAAGCCTAAACTTTTTCTAACAGGACTGGCAAGACTAGCATTTGCAAGACTCTGAGATGAGTCTCCAGCACTGCAAGGTGCCCTGAGCACCACTGGGTGTCACCCTGGTGGCTTCTGTGCAACATTGGGCCTGAACTACAGCAACAGGCTGGAGCACAGAACCATTGGGCCCACACCATGGGGACACAATCACTGGGACTTGTCCCTATAAATAACAAGTATTAGCTCTTAGACTCATCAGTGAAAACGCTGGTGGTTACTAGAGGGCTGGTTGGGGGTGAGTGGGAGGTAGAGGGTCTCTCTGGTGTTGGCATGGCACTGACTTCAATGGCGAGTGCAGTGACCCCTATAACAAATAGAGGTGGTAAACTATATCCCCCAAAAATTCCATAATGTTGTAACTGATGATAAATTAATAAAGAAGATCAAAATTAAGCAAGTTTTTTTTAATCTAATAAATATTTGGAGGAAAATAAAAGGTCACTAATCAAAGCAAATTGAAATGACTTTTACCTTTATGGTTGGAAGACCATGTTTATTTTAGTCAGATCCATACGGTGATGAAGTTTAGTTTCCATGGAAAGGCAGCATGATAAGGAAGCATGTGACTGGGAAAACTTTCCTTGAGAAAAGGTATAAGATCTGGAATGTGGTGATGCCATACTCACAGCCAGTTACTAAGGGAAAGCTTTGAAGGGCAAATGACAGAAGATAACATAGAAGTTTAAATCTGCAATAAAGCTGGATTAAGAGGCTTACTCTAACTTAAGTTAAGGGTTCTTTAGATGTCATAGTATAATTATAAAATTACTGAAAATATGAAATTTCACAGAATCTATTTAAACATGTTTAAAGTATAGTTTTATGCATATTTACATTTTTTTTCTTTTTGGGTCACATCTGGTGATGCACAGGGGTTTCTCCTGGCTTTGCACTCACTAATTACTCCTGGCAGTGCTCAGGGGACCATGTGGGATGCTGGGAATCGAACCCAGGTCAGCCACATGCAAGGCAAACGCCCTACCCACTGTGCTATTACTCCAGCCCCTGCATATTTACTCTTATGTGATTTATGATTTTTTTTATGATTTACTCTTATGGACTTATGATTTTTAAGGAACAAGTATAGATCATAATCAACTGTTAAATACAAAATAAAATGTAGAATTACTTTTTCACCATTCTAGTGAGGAATGCTCAACAGGTAGGTTTAGGTCAGAAGAATATTTGAGTGCAATTATTGCTATAAGACTTTTGTTTGTGAACTTATTTTCCTTTTAGGTTTTTGTTTCCTTCCTAAATACCCTTTTCCCTAATTTTTCTACAACTTTTATACAATACTAAGTAAACATAAGAACATATTTATTAATGTTATGATTATTTTAATTATTAATAAAAAGCCATTATTAAATATGAATAAAATCCACAAACAATATTGACAAATATATTTTTAGTAAAAAGAGGTAAGTATTATGTTGAGTCATGTAAACTACAGGATTCAAAACTAAATATATTATGGTCACACCCATACAAAAGTACTCACAGAAAAAAATCTAGAATGAATAAACATCTGTTATCAGGGGTCAAGTAGGGAGTTGAGATTTAAGCTGACTTTTTTAGCTTCTTTGTGTTTTTAACTTCAATATTTTAATTATATTGATAAATAACTTTTTTAATTTACATATGAGTAAATGATGAGCCAAGGAAAGTTAGTACGTGTGTTGGTTAACAGAACCCTAATATTCTCACTGATAAACATTAGTTTTAGTGACTTGCACAGTAAGTATTTTCTTGCTCACACACTGTCCAAAGCGAGTGTCCCTGTTGAGTCACACCCCCTCCCTCCCAAGCGTCCTGGATCCGTGGGTCTGTATTTACGTGGTGGGCCCATGTCTAAGGGACCCAAGGCTCAGTCCCCTGAAGACTGAAGGGTTCTCGGGTTACTCCACATCAAACTTTGAATGGGAGGGGGCTTTCCAGCAGGTCAGAGACAGGATTGTGCTAGGCATAAGATCTGAACCAGAAGGAAAGTTTCTGCCAAAAACTCCCTGGGTTCTTTGAGGGTTTTTCCGAATCTTTATCTGCACATCCCTTTATCCCACTACTTGGATGGGAAGGTTTTGTGACAATCCCAAAGGATTGCCTTAGCAAGTCATGTACCCGAAAGCTTTCCAGGAGGTGGTTTTTTTCCGGAAGAAAGGGAGAATGACCACAAAGCCAGTTCTTGGCAAGAAGTTGCCTCATTCTGGCAGACACCTGGGGCAGGAAGCCCATGGTGTAGACACAGCTTCTCCCTGCCACGATACACAGAGAGATTACCAGCAACTCACAGAATAACAATCACATGAAACCTCCAGGGAGCTCCCAAAATCCTTCTGAGAGATGCTACGACAGCCCTGCCATGTCCCCATACCTCAGTGACACCCTGGGCTCCTACAAAGCCCTAGAACAACCAGACTGCTGACTGACCAGAACAGAACCATAAGGGGGGAGCAGGAAGTGACCCAGCAATATCTAGCAACGACCTGTCCAACAGCCTTGCATGGCTGGCGGGGTCTGGGTCCAGGGAGGACATGGAAAGTGTCCTATTCTAATGTCCCAATATCCCGGAGGAGAAGCAAACTAACTGACGGAAATGTAACAAAACAGTCAAAAGCAGATGAAACAGCTATGGAGATTGTGAAACAGGTCCAATGTGTTTGTTCAACTACCCCAACTTTTCTTTAAAATAGAAAAATAAAAGTAGGCTTGCCCCTGTTACTCTTATATCCCCCCCCCCTTCTTCCAAATGTTCCTTCTAAATCCCCCACTCTGGGAAGGGAAAAAATGGTCTTTGTTTCAGATAGACTTTTTAAAAAGGCACTCCAGGGGCCAGAGCGATAGCACAGCGGGTAGGGCGTTTGCCTTGCACGCTGCCGACCCGGGTTCAATCCCCGGCATCCCATATGGTCCCCCAAGCACTGCCAGGAGTAATTCCTGAGTGCAAAGCCAGGAGTAACCCCTGAGCATCGCTGGGTGTGACCCAAAAAGGCAAAAAAAATAAAATAAAATAAAAAGGCACTCCACAACAAATGCACATGAAAAGTGTGCAAAAAAGTAAATGTACAGTTTGCAGAAGCATTACAATGCAAGTACTATAATTTATGTCAATAAACAGAACATGGAGTATGATACCCTATTTGTCAGGGGCGTGTGTGTGCATGTGTGTGTGTGTGTGTGTGTGAGAGAGAGAGAGAGAGAGAGAGAGAGAGAGAGAGAGAGAGAAAGAGATAGAGATAGATAACTGGCTATGCTCAAGGCTTATTCTCGGTTCTGTGCCCCAGAAGTCACTTCTGATGGTGCTCAAGACACCATACAGGGTGCCAGGGGTCCATCATGTGCAACGCAAATGCCCTACCCACTGCCCTATCTTACCAGAACAACACCCCCTCCACCATTTTTCTCTTTCTGGCCATAAGGCTCTCTCTGCCCTTCTAGCCCAACCAAGAACTACTTGTTCCTGTGACTTTTCTGAGAACCACATTCTTGCTGTTCTCAGAATTTTACCACCTAGTTGTAAGTATTTCTATCCAATATAAGGGTGTTCCCTCCACCCTGCTCCCTTCCCTCAGTGGTTGCTATGGGGATATCCAGGGCTCGCACATTTGATTGCTGCAGTGCTCACACACTCGGTTGTGGCATTTGAGAACAGCAGTAATACCAGGCCTCACGCCTGCAAGGCACACACACACCACTGAACTACAGCCCCTTATCCAGTAGTTGCACTTGGCTCTAAATTGCATGTAAGAGAATTAAGCTGAATGCGATCTTCTTGAGTTCCTTGCTTCAACATTTTGCTTGTAAGATTCATTTGTATAGAGGCATGTAACTCATTCATGCATTTTCAGTGATATGCAATGCTTCACCAATGAGTGTAACCTAATTGATTATTTCTACTGATAAGAAGCCCTCCAAATTTTTCCAGTCTGAAGCTATTTGAATGAGATTTTAATGGCCTTCCTGGACATGCACTTGGTGAATATTTGCATGTATTTTTCTAGGGTATAAACTTGTGTGAAGAACGGCTAAGCTGGTGGTTATAACAAGAATCTCACATTATTTAATTTGGGGGTTCTCTGGTATCCAGGGGGAGTAGCACCTTTTTGCACATTATTGGCCACTTGGATTTCCTCCTCCAAGTTGATGTTGTTCATCTTCGACCATTACTCTATGGAACTGACTATTTTTCATAGAAACTCATAGTTCTTTATATAATTTGAATCTGAGTTCTTCATTGTGTGTGCTACAAGCATCTTAGACCCCTCTATAGATTGCCTTTCATTTCTCTCACATATCAAATTCATTAATCCTTTTCAAATGGTGCATTTATACAAAGTATTTATATGTTCTCACTTGTGAACATATTATCACATCATTTTTAAATTTTAATCTGTACTTGGATCCAAAAATCTGTTTATGGTGTGAGTTAGGGAGAAAGTCTTTTTGTCACTAAAATACATCACTTTAGGACTCCATATATGAAGTCACCTGTGGTCCTAAAACAATCAGAGTCTTTCCCTAGATTCTGGCATATGGCTGCCCTCATACATCGTGCCGTGTGCATTAGAGTTTGTCTGTGTGTGGAATCTCTGTAGTCCATACCTTCTTAGTCTGTGAGTCTGTGCTCTCTCACTTCACTGCTATGGCTTTATCTGCTACAGCTAGGCCTCCCTTCCTATCTTTTCTCTTTAAGAATATTCTGGCTGTTGTTGCCCATTTATTTTTCTCTTGTATATAGAATAGAGTTCTATATTCTTATTATAGTTAGATTATTTATAATACTTCTTAAAAGCCAGGCAGAGGGCCCAAGTGGTAAAGCAAATGCTGAGCATGTGCAAAGCTCTGAGTTCTAGCACCCCAGTCTCCCCAACACTACAAGGTATGGCCCTGGTGACCTCCTAGAAACAAACAGCCAAGAATTCTATAAATTTTGTATAATACATAAGAGAGTATTTGGTGTTTGGTCATTTTGTTTTCCAAACCATAAACTTGTAACATTTCTATTCTTCATCATCGTAAGTATCTCTTAATATAATTTTATAATTTTCGCCAGAGGCATCATACATCTTTTTATATTTAGTTATTTAATCATTTCATGCAATTCAAATATTACATTTTCTAAAGTTTTTTCTCAGTATTTCTAGATATTAGAAATAGGATTAAAAGACGGACTAGAATTTGTGGAGTATAGAATAATATCACATGAGGCTGACACCCGAGGACAGTAGATACAAGAGCCCAGAGGATTGCCCCGTAGCTGGAAGCCTGCTTCATGAGCAGAGGGGAGAAAGCAGATGGAATAGAGAAGAGATCACTAAGAAAATGATGGCTGGAGGAATCAGCTGGGATGGGAGATGCATGCCGAAAGTAGATAATGGACCAAACATGATGACCTCTCAGTGTCTGTGTTGCAAGCCATAATGCCCAAAAGTAGAGACAGAGTATGGGGAATATTGTCTGCCATGGAGGCAGGGGTAGATTGGGAGAGGGAGTAGTATACCGGGGATATTGGTGGTGGGGAATGTACACTGGTGGAGGGATGGGTGTTTGATCATTGTGTGATTGTAACCCAAACATGAAAGCTTGTAACTATCTCACGATGATTCAATAAAATTTTTTAAAAAAGAAGATGGACTAGAGATAACTTCGGGACAGGGATCTAGGGGCAGAGTCTTGGGTACTTTGGTGATGGTGAGGTAAAGTCACTTGTACATCAAAGTCATAAACACTAACATTATTGTAACTGTGTTACCTAAACTACAATAAAAACTTTTAAGGAAATATAATTGATTTTAATTGTTTTCACGTCTGATTGTGTGTCTAGTAAGTCTGTTAAATTCTATTATAGATATCTATGCACACCCATTATCTGGGTTCTCTCTAATTCCCTGTATACTGTCCTCTTTCAATAATGACAGTCTTGTTTCCTCCTTCCTCTCCTTATTCCACGCACTCCTACTCCTTCCTGATTGTGCTTGCCCAACTCTCTGGTGCAGTATTGAATACAAAAGTGATAATTGTAGGTGGGGTTTCAACCCTATACAAAAAAAAAATGGGGGGTTGTAACAGAAATTAGTAGTTAGCAGAAGAGCAGGGAGAAAGGAGGTAACTTGGAACAAAGAGGACGTATGTGTTAATTTTTCACTGATATCCACTTGAAATTTATCTAATGCAGTATTTGTTTTGATAATTTATATTGCACCCAAAAATGAGTACATAAAGAGGAAAAAATGAGTGCATAAAGGACTGGAGCGATAGCAGAGCAGGTACGGCATTTGCTTTGCACATGGCTGACCCGGGTTCAATTCCTCTGTTCGATTCCTCTCAGAGAACCCAGCAAGCCAACGAGATATCCCACCAGCATGGCAGAGCCTGGCAAGCTACCCGTGGCATATTCGATATGCCAAAACAGTAACAAGTCTCACAATGGAGAATTACTGGTGCAAATCAATGAACAATGGGACGACAATGCTACAGTGTGTGGAGAGCCTCCATGGGACCGTGCTTCGTGAACACCTGATGGGGAATCAGGATGTCTTGTCACCCTCACAAGTTATGGCTAGTTTATCAGCTGCAGACACTTGAGGGCAAACAGGCAGGGAGAAGTATATAAGGGGGGAAGTCACCTAGCTAGTCGGTTCTCCCTTATGCGTCCCCCGTTCCTCCTTCCTCCTCATCCCCGTTCCTGATTTCTTCTCTAACGCATGAGAAAGTTCCTGAATAAATCGCAGCCAAAAGGATCTCCGAGTTGCGTGTTTCTTCGCTGGACGAAGCGGCTCTCGACAACAGTGCTAATCTTTCTTGAGGTATTGTGATTTGCAATACTGTTAGTGAGAGTTTCATATAGGCATCATTTAATATTATACTCACCACCAAGGTCCCAAATTCTCCCCCCCATTCTACCCCTTCAATACCCCACCTTCATAAGTTAAGGGGTTTTGACCATTTGTTTCTCCTTACTGAGTGCTTTCAAATCCCATTTATGAGAGAGATCATTCTCTACCCCTTTCCTTCTGATTGACTCACTCAGCATAATACCCTCTAGTTCAGTGCATATAGTAGACAATTTCAAGATTTCATCCTTTCTTAGATTTTGAAATTTATTTTTTAAACTAAAACTACATGTTCTTCATCATTTGGGCAGGAGGGGAGTTAACCACTGTGTTATCTCTTTTCTTTTTCTCTCTCTCTTCTAGAACTCCAACTAAACATACGTTCACTTACTGTTCCCCACATTTTGTGTTTATGTCTCTCTGAATTCCAACCTTAACATTGTCCTAGGGGTTTTCAGGTAAGAAGTTCTCTTGTCACATAGATAAAGGACCAAATGTGACAGCCTCTCAATATCTGTATTGCCCAAAGATAGAGAGAGACTAGGGTGGAAATTGTCTGCCATCGAGGCAGGAGGAGGGCTGGGATGGGGGGATACTGGGGATGTTGGTGGTGGAAAATGTGCACTGGTGGAAGGATGGGCATTTGATCATTGTATGACTAAAACTCAAACACGAAAGCTTTGTAACTTTCATGTATCTCATGGTGATTCAATAAAAGAAAATTTAACTTTTAAAATTTTTAAAAATTCTCTTTTCAGACTTGTCAAATCTGTTCTTAACTTTGTCCACTGTGACTTTAACTTCAATTAGTTCCTTTTTCACTTTGGGAAGTTACTTATGGCCCTTACTCAAATTCTTTCTCACTTTTTCAAATTTAGGCACCATGGTTTATTGTCCTCTTAATATTAATGTTTCAAGAAGACTGCTACACAACCCCCAGAACCAGAATATGTAGTCCCAACATTCCTCTACCATCTCATCTCCCCCAACTGGCCCCTCTTGGCAAACTCAGTGCTCTAGACAGATTCACTGTATCATTGTATCACTGTCATCCCCTTGTTCATCGATTTACTCGAGCGGGTGCCAGTAACATCTCCATTTGTCCCAGCCCTGAGATTTTAGCAGCCTCTCCTTACTCGTCTTTCCCAACAATTGGAGACTCTTTCAGGGTCAGGTGAATGAGACCTGTTATCATTTTTTTTAAAATTGACCATCTTAATTTTTTTATATTTCATATGTGAAACAAATTATTTCCTTATATTACACATATGAGACAATCATCTCATACTTGTCCTCCCTTTAATTAATTTCATTTGACATGAAACCAGCCCCCACTCCCCACCCCCATTTCATCAAAGTTGCGGCAAACTGAAGGAGTTCACCTTTTCTTCTTCCCTGCAGCTTTTTAAAGCTAAAGCATTTCAAAACCATAAAAGATGGAGAGTTCGGACAGCCTTGGGACCTCATGCATTATAAAATGTGATTGAATTCGGTAGCTTCAGGGTGAGAGTTAGAACCCAGAGGACCCTCCTATTTCCCTGCACCTGCATTCCTGCAATCAGCACTGACTCAGCAGCTGTGTGGGGCACCAGGGCGTTGGCTGGAAGACTCTTCCTCCAGACCAATGGCAGTTGTTGGGCAAGTCTCCTGGCAGCCTTGAGTGATGCAAGCCATCACCCCAGCAGAAGAAAGGGCCTGTGAATTCTCGTGTTCCTACCACCCCCCACCCCCTTTCCTTCCTCTCCTGAAGAGCTAAAAAGTCTGGCAGGAGGAAGCGGCGGCTCAGTGGGCAGCCTCCCCAAGAAGATGCAGACAGTCCTGCTCCTGGTGGCCTTTCTCCTACCTGCTGGAGCTAGAGCAGGTGAGTGACCAGCCCCTTGCCAAGATACCCAACCGCACCCACAGACTCTGCAGCCAGACTGCCAGGCATGTCTTAACTAGAGCACTGGACAATGGTTCCTCCAATTCTTCATCTACACCATGAGAGAATCCTAATGCCTGAGTCATAGATTTACTCTGGGAGCTGTAGTCTTTGGAATTGCCCCTGGCCTACAGTACCTGCTATAGAAACACATTCTCTCAATTTACCCTGCAGGCCGGAGCAATAGTCCAGCAGGTAGGGCATTTGCCTTGCACAGGGCCTACCCGGATTCAATCCCTAGCACCTCAAATGGTCCCCCAAGTACTGCCAAGAGTCATTTCTGAGTGCAGAGCCAGGAGTCACTCCTGAGCATCACCGGTGTGACCCTGAAAAGAAAAAAAAAAAATCAATGCACCCTGAAGCTCTTGTGTCAGGCCCCGAAGATAAGGATAAAGCAGCAACCATGCCATCAGCTCATCTGTAGATTCCTAGAAGCAGCTCCATGTCAGTCACGAGCCATCTGGGATGCTCCCCAGGGAAGTGTCAGGGACCTCCAGGCACTCCAGAGAGCTCTGAATTTGCCTTCTGAGTGTGGAGCTCCTCTTCTCAGTATGGGACACTGACGCTGCCTGGGCTAGAGCAAGAATTAGTCCTTCAGGGAGACAGGAAGACAGGTAGGAGCTGAGGTCTGGGATGGAGAGTGGATTTCCCTGCAAGCCAGCCATGCTTCCTGCAGAACCTCTCTTCCCAAGGACAGTGCCCTGCCCACTCTCTCCTCTTTCTCTCTCCTTTTGCCCTATCCTCTGGTCCTCCTGAATTCCCACAGGGCCCATGGGAGTGGGTGAGGGAGTTACAGAGGTAACAGCTGCTTCCTTCCAGGGGAGATCATCGGAGGCCAAGAGGCCAGGCCCCACTCCCACCCCTACATGGCTCATCTCCAGATTGACACCCCAACGGGGCAGATCACTTGCGGGGGATTCCTGGTGCGTGAAGACTTTGTGATGACGGCAGCTCACTGCATGGGAAGGTGAGGATGAAGGTGCCTCCTGTAATAAGCCCCGAGTTGCTTCAGAGAGGACCCATGGGAAAACAGGGATCTAGCATGAATGCAAGGGAACAAGAGACCCAAAGGGGTTGAGGGGACAAGGAAGGAGCCAGAGAAATAGGAGAAAAGGAGGGTGTGGTCCACGGAGCAAAAAAAGAGTGATGAAGTCATTTGTGGAGTATAAAATAACATAACATGAGTCTGACACTCAAGGACAGTAGATACATGGGTCAGGAAGATTGCTCCAAAGTTGGAAGCCTGCTTCATGAGTGGGAGGGGGGCGGTGGGAGAAGGCAGCTGAAATAGAGACGGGATCACTAAGAAAATGAGGGTTGGAGGGATCAGTCAGGATGGGAGATGCATGCTGAAAGTAGATAATGGACCAAACATGATAACTTCTCAGTATCTGTATTGCAAACCATAATGCCCCAAAGTAGAGAGAGAGTATGGGGGAATATTGTCTACCATGGAGGCAGGGGGAGGTTGGAAAAGGGGGGGTGTTATACTGGGGATATTGGTGGTGGGGAATGTGCACTGGTGGAGGGATGGGTGTTTGATCATTGTATGACTGAAACTCAAACATGAAAGCTTGTAACTGTATCTCATGGTGATTCAATAAAATAAAATAAAAAGAGTGATGGAGGCACACAGTGGGGCTGCAAATACAAATTCAATCATCGTTTCTCATGATTCGAGGGCAAGCAGGAATTACAGCCACTATGTCCGCCTGGACCCCACTCAGGACTGTGGCGAAGCAGAGGGCGTAGAGCACTCAGCCCCGGAGCCCTCTGGCCTTGGGGTTCGCAGGCTATTCTCTTTTTTTTTCTTTTTTTTTTCTTTTTGGGTCACACCCGGTGACACTCAGGGCTGACTCCTGGTTCTGCGCTCAGGAATCACTCCTGGCGCTCAGGGGACCATATGGGATGCTGGGAATCGAACCCGGGTCGGCCGCGTTCAAGACAAACGCCCTATCCGCTGTGCTATCACTCCAGCCTCCGGGCTATTCTCTTGCCCTGTTACCTGGACGTTTCTTCTGCAGCTCCATCCTGGTTATCCTGGGAGCCCACAACATCGGGAGGCAGGAAAGGACCCAGCAACAGATCCCCGTGCGCAGAATCATCCCCCACCCCGATTATGATATTCAAGACAATCGAAACGACATCATGTTACTGCAGGTACCACATGCCACAGCCTCTGTTCTGCCACTCACCCTACCATCCCTCGGACGCCACCCAGCGAGGGGGCTTCCCAGAAGACAGTGGGGCGGACTTGGGGGGTGGGGGAGCCTGGGGTGAGTGAGAGGTGTCCCAACCCCTGAGTGGACCCACTTCCCTCCAGCTGGAGAGCAGAGCCAGGATAAATCGCTTCGTCCGGCCTCTGCGCCTGCCACACTCCAGAAGCAGGCTGCCTCCGGGCACCACATGCACCGCCGCAGGCTGGGGGCTGATCGGCCTGAACCGGAGAACCCAGACCCTCCAGGAGGTGCGGCTGAGAGTGCAGAGGGATGAGCCGTGCACCCGGCGCTTCCGTTTCTACAATGGCCTGACGCAGATTTGCGTGGGGGACCCGACGGAGAGGAAGTCCGCGTTCAAGGTAAGGATGCAGCCCCAGGGCCTGACTGCGCAGGGGCCTGGGCACGCTTTAAAGGGGCTGGAGCCAGACAGCTGCCCCGCGGTCTCAGTTGGGGTTCCCCACCTCTGCCCCAGTAAATGCATCCATCTCACTTCACCCCCGGCCCAGCGATGTGAGAGCAGGGCACAGCCAGTACAGACGTGCTACATTTTCCTGGGGGAGGTGAGGTGCCTTGATGGCTGGGTCACGCTGGAGACAGTGAGCATAGTGAAACCCAGAGACAGAATGGAACCGCAGTTTGACTCTGAAATCCAGCGACTCTCCTATCACACAAACACCAGACAGATACACACACACACACACACACACACACACACACACACACACACACACACACACACAAAGGGAAAGGGCCCGCCCACCTCTGCCTTCTCCGAAGATGAGGCCTTGGGGGCAGAAAGAACATACTGGAGGACTGACTCAGTGTCCCCTTCTTGCTCTTCCACAGGGGGACTCCGGGGGTCCCTTGGTGTGCAACTATGTGGCCCAGGGAATCGTGTCCTATGGAAACAGCGTGGGGACACCTCCGGCCGTCTTCACCAGAATCAAAAGCTTCATGCCCTGGGTCAGGGCAACAATGGGATATCTGGATCAGTCTGAGGCCCAACCATGACAATTCTTCCAGGGCCAGGGGGGAGTTTGCCAACCTCAGCCATTGTCCATATCTAGAATGGAAACCGTCGAGTGTATTAACACCTGCTCATTAAACAGTCAGTACATAACAGGTTTGCCAGCACTGAGTCTGAGCTCCCTGATGCGGAGCACCAGAATGAGCACCTTCCCGCCTCCAAGTTTTCTCCCTGCTGATCCCCTAGCTGCCTGAGGATGGTGACATGGGCTGTCCCCAGGCAAGGCCCCCATTGCACTACCAGACTCCCCTCCAAAGAGCTGGAATACCTCTAGAACCATATGCCCCAGACGCAAGAAACAGAATTTTACTTTCCTGCAAGGCCTAATGTGATATATGTTAGGGGGTGGGCGAGGGCACCTCAAGTCACTGGGAAACAATTGACTTCCAATACATAATATTAAAAGAACTAGACAAATTTTTTTATTGTTAATCCTGTATTGAAAGCAACAAAGAGTTTCCATGGCACCAAATGAACCATTTCTGAGGTTTTCTCCAAAATAAAGTTTAAAAGCTCCAGCTTCTTCCATGTTTATCAAAATACAAAAGAAAAAAAGTAGAGGTCATTGTTCTTTTTTTTATTTAATTTTTTAAATTTTATTGAATCACCATGAGATAGTTACAAGCTTTCATGTTTGGGTTACAATCTCACAATGATCAAACACCCATCGCTCCACCAGTGCACATTCCCCACCACCAATATCCCGGGTATACCCCCCCTTTCCCACCCTCCCCCTGTCTCCATGGCAGACAATATTCCCCATACTCTCTCTCTACTTTGGGCATTATGGCTTGAAACACAGACACTGAGAGGTCATCATGTTTGGTCCATTATCTACTTTCGGCATGCATCTCCCATCCCAACTGGTTACTCCAGCCATCATTTTCTTAGTGATCCCTTCTCTATTCCATCTGTCTTCTCCCCTCTGCTCATGAAGCAGTCTTCCAGCTATGGGGCAATCCCCCTGCCCTTGTATCTACTGTCCTTGGGTGTCAGCCTCATGTAATGCTACCCTACACTCCACAAATGAGTGCAGTCCCTCTATGTCTGTCCCTCTCTTTCTGACTCATTTCACTTAGCATGATACTCTCCATGTTTATCCATTTATAAACAAATTTCATGACTTCATCTCTCCTAATAGCTGCATAGTATTCCATTGTGTAGATGTACCTGAGGTCGTTGTTCTTGATAGTAAATCTGACCCTTGCAGGCTGAGGGAGGGAAAGCTCCTTAGTGGGTGGTCCAAGCAATGTGACTCTCAGGTAATCAGCCCTGCCTGCCCGCCCACACTCCTGCTGGTGAGACTCAGACAGCCCGGGTTGAGCATGGGGATGGCAGCATTTTCCAGCCACAATGACCTGAAGTACATAACAGGTTTGCCGGCACTGAATCTGGGTCCCTGTGACAGGTCCAAGAGCAGCTAGCTACACGCCCACAGCCCACCTCCCGGATGGTCATTTAAACACAAATGCAAGCACAAATGCTATGGATATGGGATGACCAACAGTAAATCAGAGGGACCCTATTGTGACCATGTAGGATGGATTGTCTCACATTCCCAACAGGAGATTGGACCAAAGAAAACAGACCTTTACTGCAGAATCTGTACTAGACCCATTCTCCTTTCTTGGTTCAAGTGTTCTTTTTTATATTGTATTTTAATTATTTACAACTAGACAGATATTGGAGGGCAAAAGATAAAATTGAATCCATTCCTCTCAACAAAATTAAAAATTGACCTCAAATGGGTCTGAGAACAAAAAGTTAACAAATTAAAGGCTGGAGAGATAATACCTCAGGTAGGGCAAAAGGATGACCTGGGTTCAATCTTGGCACCACAGAGGGTTCCGCAAGCCTTTCCAGGAGTGATCCCTGAGCATCAAGGAGCAAGCCCTGAGCACTGCCAAATGTGGCTTCCCAAAAGAAGAAACCAAAAAATGTTAAAAACTAAGAAATAAAGAAGCTTAAAGAGAGCTATTTAATAGACTATAGACTGAACACGATGACCATTCAATACCTCTATAGCAAACCATAACACCCAAAATGAGAGAGAGAGAGAACAAAAAAGTATGTCCTGCCACAGAAGTGGGATGGGGTGTAGGGATGAGGTTGGGATGTGGGGGAGGCACATTGGGATCATTGGCGGTGGAGAATTGGCACTGGTGGAGGGGTGGGTACTCAGCATTGTATGACTTAAATGTAACCACGAAAGTTTATAAGTCTGTAACTGCACCTCACCAGGATCCATTACAAAAAAATAAATTAAAAAGAAAAAGAGAGAGAGAGAGCTATTTAAGGTAGGGATTTCGGTGCATGCTTTGTTTATAGCAGTCAACCCTGGTTCTATGCCCGCACCATGTGGTCCCCAGTACCACTATATAGCCCAGATGACCCTAAGCAGCACTGCATCCTTAGGCTCTTATATTGAACTGCCAGGCCTCCCAAGATCCTCTGGGAAGGAACCCAGGTCTTCCTGGGCACAGCATGGAAGGCCAAAAAGAATATAAGAATAAAAAGCTGGACAAAGATGTAAATACAAGAACATGAGAACCAGTCTTCAGCAGGAAGCTTGCCAGTTGGAGCAGGGGTGGGCAGGCAAGCAGTTGGGGATAGGACAGGAAAGAGAAGATTACGAGGAGGGAAGTGATTAATCAGGAGGAAGAGGGAGTGCTAAAAGATGGTAAAGTGTTAAGCATGAACCCCTATCAGTAATAGAAATGTAAGCCACGGTGCCTAAAATTTACAATTAAAATACCTGTCATAGAGGTAGGTACTTCAATCGTAAGGTGGAAGACAGTGGACACTGGTAAAAGGATTCATGCTGAATATTATATGCCTGAAACCCAGACGTGAATAACTTTGTAATTTATGGTGAATAAATAAAATAAAATATTTTTAAAAGAATAATGGGCTGGAACTGTTTACAATAGCCAGAATTTGGGGAAAAAAAAAACTGAGTGCCCGAGAACAGACGACTGGTTAAAGAAACTTTGGTACATCTACACAGTGGAATACTATGCAGCTGTTAGAAAAGATGAAGTCATGAACTTTGCATATAAGTGGATCAACATAGAAAGAATCATGCTAAGGCCGGCATGCTCTCTGTCGAGATGCAACCCGGGTGGCCACACATTTGTGCAGCCACTCTGCTGCTGATCCACCACTATCCAGAGGCCAGCTAGACTACTTTTGGTACCAGCAGCTGCTGATCCACCACGATCCAGAGGCCAGCTAGACTACTTTTGGTACCAGCAGCTGCTTGCAGCAATGTCTCTAGACTGTAAACTAAGCCATAGCCCCATGCTGCCCCAGGAAGGGAAATGATGCAATTTCTAACATAAATCTCCCTCAACTTAGTTACTAAAATACTTCATATCTCTTCATTCTCAGCAATGGAAAACTAATTATCAAATGCTTCCTTGTCAGCAGGGCTGTTTTTGGGAGGGAAACTCCAACAACAATAATGAGTTTTGTGTTGAAATATGGAATGTAATCAAGGTAAAGAGAAAGTGAAGTGAAATCTATCGGCTATACAGGCGGGGGTGGGGGGTGTGGGGTGGGAGGTATATTGGGGTTTTTGGTGGTGGAATATGTGCACTGGTGAAGGGACGGGTGTTCAAGCATTGTATAACTGAGACATAAGCCTAAAGCGTTGTAACTTTCCACATGGTGATTCAATAAAATAAATAAATTAAATAAGTATCATGCTTCCCATAATCCCATATGGTCCCCTGAGCACTGCCAGGGGCGATTCCTGAGTGCAGAGCCAGGAGTAACTCTTGTGCACTGCCAGAGTTGTGACCCAAAAAGAAAAAAAAAATAAGTATCATGCTAAGTGAAATGAGTCAGAAAGAGAGAGAGCAGACATAGAAAGATTGCACTCATCTGTGGAATATAAAATAACAGAGTAGGAGACTAACACCCAAGAATAGTAGGAATAAGTACCAGGAGGTTGGCTCCATGACTTGGAAGCTGACCTCACATGCTGGGGGAAAAGGCAGCTCAGATAGAGAAGGAAACACCAAGTAAAATGTGATTGGAGGCCACACTCGGGAAGGGAGATGCGCGCTGAAAGTAGACTAGAGATTGAACACAATGACCGTTCAATACCCCTATTGCAAACCACAACACCCAATTGGAGAGAGAAAACAAAAGGGAATACCCTGCCACAGAGGCAGGGTGGGGTGAGAGGAGATGGGATTGGGGGGGTGGGAGGGATACTGGGTTTATTGGTGGTGGAGAATGGGCACTGGTGGAGGGATGGTTTCTCGAACATTGTATGAGGGAAACACAAGCATGAAAATGTGTAAATCCGTATCTGTACCCTCACAGTGATTCACTAATTTAAAAACAAATAAATTTTAAAATAAAATAAAACAGAAATATGTAAATCTGTAACTGTACCCTCATGGTGATTCATTAATTAAAAAAATTAATAAATTTAAAAAATGGGCTGGAGAGATAGTACAGCAGGTAGCACACTTGCCATGTATGTAGACGATCTGGGTTATATTCCCCAGGAATGATCCCTGAGCACTGAACCAGGAGTAATCCCTGAGTACAGTCAGGTATGACACAGAAATCTAAAAGTTAATTAATTAAATTAATGCAACATGGAGCCATAGCACAGCGGGTAGGGTGTTTGCCTTGCATGCGGCCGACCCGGGTTTGATCCCTTTGCCCCTCTCGGATAGCCCAGCAAGCTACTGAGAGTATCTCGCCCACATGGCAGAGATTGGCAAGCTACCTGTGGCATATTCGATATGCCAAAAACAGTAACAAAGAGTCTCACAATAGAGACGTTACTGGTGCCCGCTCAAGCAAATCAATGAGCAATGGATGACAGAGACAGTGTCAGAGACAGTGACGATGTAATATACGAAGAAAAGGCTTGGTAGTTTAACTATAGCTCAGGCGCTCATAGCTGTGTCCCTGACCCTTACCACAGCAAGGAATCCACTGCCCTCGATGTCCACATGGACCCCAGGTTCTGCCCGCAGTGGCGAACTTCTGCTCTGTGTTTTAATACTCTCAAGTCATCTATTATACCACACAAAATATTGATGAAAATAACATGACTTGTTCCCTAAAGATCAGTTTTATGCTTGTTCTCATAAGTAATCTAGTAAAATAAAAGCATATTAAACCCATGTCATTTAAAACCACGTTTCAATACCTTCTATAACTCCCACTTAGCTGAGAGCTTTTCTATGCCCATCACAATGTTCATTACTCCCTGCAGGTGACATTTACCCTTTGAACCTTGACAGCTGTCATAATCTTCAATGGAATAATTGCCAGACACACATATTTTATCCCATCCAAGCTGCCTATATGTAAAAATTGCTCCAGCCCAATTATGCCATTCTTTAATGAACATTTCCTATTAAAAGACCATCTGCCTGGGGCTGGAGAAATAGCACAGCGGGCAGGGCATTTGCCTTGCACGCAGCTGACCCGGGTTCGATTCCCAGCATTCCATGTGGTCCCCTGAGCACTGCCAGGGGGTAATTCCTGAGTGCAGAGCCAGGAGTAACCCTTGTGCATCGCCAGATGTGACCCAAAAAGCCAAAAAGAAAGCCATTTGCCTAATATTTCATGTAAGTCACCATTATTGGAATTTGGGGCCAGAGTGATAGTATGGTGGGTAGGGCACTAGTGTTGCACAAAGCCAACCCAAGTTCAGTCCCTGGCATCCCATATGGTTCCCTGAGCACTACCAGGAGTGATCCCTTAGTGCAGAGCCAGGAGTAAGCCCTGAGCTTCACTGGGTGTGGCCCAAAAGAAAAAAATATATTGATAAGATCTTAGGAGCAGCACAACTTTGACAATACTCTATATATTGGCTGCTGCCTGTGCATAGGACTCATTCACTGATGCACACTCTGGTTCCTAACAGTCTCACCATTAAATGTTTGCATGGACTATTCACAATAGCTAGGATCTTGAAACAAACCACATGTCCGAGAATAGAAGACGGGTTAAAGAAACTATGGTACATCTACACAATGGAATATTATGCAGCCATTAAGTAAAATGAAATTCTCTTATAATTGGATGGACATGGAAAGTATCATGCTGAGTGAAATGAGTCAGAAAGAGAGGGACAGACATAGCATGATTGCATTTATTTGTGGAATATTAAAAAAAAATCATAGTATAAGACTACCTAAGGACAGTAGAAACAAGGACCTGGAGGATTGGCCCACAGTTGGAAGCCTGCCTCAAGTGCTGGAGGAGAGGGCAGTTGGGATAGAGAAAGGACCACTATGACAATAATGGTTGGAAGTGATCGCTCTAGATGGGTGCTGCATGCTGAAAGTGGATAAAGGACCAAACATGATGGCGTCTCAGTATCTGTATTATAAACCATAATACCCAAAAGGGGAGGGAGAGATGAGACAGAGACAGAAACAGAGAGAGAGAAAGAAAGCAACTGCCATAGAGGCAGGCTAGCGGGGGTTGTGGTGGCAGGAGGAATACTGGGGACATTGGTGGTGGGAAACGTACAGTGGTGGAGGGATGGGTGATGACTGAACCTGGCCATGAACATCTTTGTGACTCTGTATCTCATGGCGATTCAATAAAAATAAATGAATAAATTTTAAAGGCAAAAATAAATTTTAAAAAAAAGTTTGCATGGCGAATGAAAGAACACCTGAGAAAGGGAGGTGAAGCCCTTCACCTTGTGACATTTACTCTGAGCCAGTCTCAGGTACTGGGACTCCAGGAGACACCAGGGGCAGAGCCATCTCCTCTACCTTTTCTCTACCCATTGATGCTCTCTGCCTCCAGCTCCCTCACTGAGAAGGAATCGAGACCTTGCAGTGCTCAGTCCCACAAAACAATTCTCTTCATAACCCCCCCAGCAGCCAGCCCCACCACTTCCCAGGGTCTGTGCTCCTTCCTAATGTACGAACCTCAGAAGAACATTTTAGCACTGAAACCAGTGCTGAGCGACACAATTTTTCACCCTTTCTTTCCGAAGGTCCAAACTGTGTCAGAGGTTCTGTTAACTCGAGCAGAGAGTTGCCATGACGAGCTCAAGCACAGAATCCTCACAGGACCTTCTCTTCTCACTCAACAGCTAAGCACACTTCTGGTCCACAGAGGCCAGATGTATCTGCCCCGAGGTGGAGCACCAGTTATGGGGAACCAGACACTGCTGGCTCATCCTCCACACAGAAGAATCACAGAGGGGAGGCACTCTGGCTTTCATAGTGTCTGGATTTAGTGCTGGAGTGATAGCACAGCAGGTAGGGTGTTTGTCATGCACGCGGCCACATAGTCCCCCGAACACCGCCAGGAGTAATTCCTAAGTGCAGAGCCAGGAATAACCCCTGAGCATCGCCAGGTGTGACCCAAAAAGCATAGTGTCTGGATTTGTGAGCAGGTAAGAAGGCTCTCTAAAATAGTCCTGACCCAAGAGCGCATAGGGCATGTCACTGTTTCAGAATGTGAGAGGGGGAAATATAAGAAGTACAGAAATCTGCTGAATATAAGCCATTTCAATATTTTATCAGGCTTGATCCCTGGAACAATTTAAAGCTCTAGTTAGACTGATATTCTATTATGTTTCTTTCTCCACCTCCAGTGGTGGAGGGATGGGTATTCCATCATTGTATGGCTGAATCTCAAACATGAAAGCTTTGTAACTCTATCTCACAGTGATACAATAAAATAAAAAAGTAACGTGGAGTTCATGCCAAAGTCCATCAGCTTAATCAATGGCTAAACAAATAGCAGTACTCCTACATTATTAAAAAATAAATTAATAAACGGCTGATGGAATTATCAAAGAAAACTTGTGAAAATTGTTACATGTCACCATGAAGACATTAAATTCTTGTCTAAGAGTTTACAAAACTATTCATTGCTAGTTGAGCCTTCCCTGTTCTTTTAGTTGACTGAGCATTGTTGGCTTCTTTGCCACTTTCCCATCTAATTCATTGTGCTCCTGCTGGGATATCAGTATTTGTGGAGTTTGGAAGTGTGGTGTGGCCGCCTATGCAGCCATACATTCTAGAAAATCCAGCTCTGTAGAACAGAGCCTATGGATGAGTTTTCATGGCAGAAGCTGTGGATGTGGGTTTGGCTGCCAGGGCTTCTGGAAGGTCAGGGCTGGAGGGAGGATGCCCACTCTCACTCAGAGAAGACCCCAGAGTTTTCCGTCTGGAATTTTTTTTTATTTTATTGAATCGCTGTGAGATAGTTACAAGCTTTCATGTTTGGGTTCCAATCACAGATAGACATGGAGAGTATCATGCTAAGTGAAGTGAGTCAGAAAGAGAGAGACAGACATAGAAGGACTGCGCTCATTTGTGGAGTATAGAATAACATCACATGAGACTGACACCCAAGGACGGTAGATACAAGGGCCAGGAGAATTGCCCCATAGCTAGAAGCCTGCTTCATGCGCAGAGGGGAGAAGGCAGATGGAATAGAGAAGGGATCACTAAGAAAATGATGGCTGGAGGAATCAGTTGGGATGGGAGATGTGTGCCAAAAGTACATAATGGACCAAGCATGATGACCTCTCAGTGTCTGTGTTGCAAGCCATAATACCCAAAAGTAGAGAGAGAGTATGGGGAATATTGTCTGCCATGGGTGTGTCTGGAATTTTTGTCCATTTGGTGTCTCTTCAGGGATTAGTCGTGAAGCAGTGGAGGGGAACCATTGCATGGTGGCAACTGTGGGGGGCTGTGCAGTTTCTGGGGCTTCGGCAGGGCAGGGACTTAGCTGTTTAAGTGCTCAGAGCAGACTTCACCAGTCCTGACCCATGCCAGACATTTCCCAGGGTGGTCAAGGTTAGTCAAGCAAAGAGGTGGAAGTTCTCTTTCAAGGCCACCTCCCTCACTCCGCACTTACCCACGTCACCTACAACCTTTGGGAGAGGGCCAGGAGTCAGGTGACCTGCAACATTGTTCACAAGCCACACCCACTTCCTCTGGTGGGAGACACACTTAGCCCAACTACAGCAATGGCAATCCAGGGGCCTTGAATCTGGTCCCTCTGACTCCTGCTACACGAACTCAGAGCAGCTGCCCCAGCAACTACAAATCAAATGAGCTTCAGGCTGCCATGTGAAAGGGACCGTTGGTGCCCCCTCCACAGCCCACCGGATAGGAGCGGATCACCACAGAGAGATCTGGCTGGGAGATGCGCAGAATTGCCCATTGCTGGCCTGGTCACAGCTAATTGCTGATTAGAGACACTGGCTGCATCACGAGATTGAGGAGAAAAAGATCCCAGATTTAAGGAACTTAGCCCAAAGGCATAGGACAGGGGGCTTGGCAAGTGCCTCTCGTGACTACTAAACAAACAGAGATGCTGGGGAAGATGAGACAGCGGAGAAGAAAACAAGGCCACTGTTCTTGGGGCTACAGCGGAAATCAGAGCCGAAACCCCCACCTCTCTTCCTGCTCTCCCCATGGAAAGAGTTCTGCCCTAAGATATCAGAATCCACTTCTTCTCAGCCCTACAGTTCCCTGACTTCTTGGTTCCCTGACACACCAAGCAGCAGCACAATTAAAACACACTAAGAGGGGCTGGAGTGATAGCACAGCGGGTAAGGCGTTTGCCTTGCACACAGCTGACCTGGGTTCGATTCCTCTGCCCCTCTCGGAGAGCCTGGTAAGCTACTGAAAGTATCCCGCCTGCACGGCAGAGTTTGGCAAGCTACCCGTGGTATATTCTATATGCCAAAAACAGTAACAAGGGCTGGAGCGATAGCACAGCGGGTAGGGTGTTTGCCTTGCACTCGGCCGACCCAGGTTCGATCCCCAGCATCCCATATGGTCCCCTGAGCACCGCCAGGAGTAATTCCTGAGTGCAGAGCCAGGAGTAACCCCTGTGCATCACCAGATGTGACCCAAAAAAAGCAACAACAAAAAAAGTAACAAGACTCATGATGGAGATGTTACTGGTGCTCACTCGAGCAAATCAATGAGCAATGGGATGACAGTGATACAGTGATACTTTAGATTCCAGAGTTGAAAACTTATATACATAAATGAGAATACACATTTTATTATATGGCATTAAATGGTTTTAATTTTCTTATTTGCATAAGTCAAAATCACATAGTAATCACCAATTGGCTCTTACTGATTTATTTTCTGATCATTCTTCCTGCCATTTACTTAAGTGTGTTGGAATAAACAATATAAAGTAAGTTTGTTATGTGCCTACAGGGTCAGTTTGGGATTGAGAGGGAAACTGGGGATATTGGTGGAGGGAAGGTCACACAGGTGGTGTTAGAACACTAAATGCTTGAAAGAACTGTATAATGAACAATTTTGTATATCACAGTGTTTTTAATAAAAAATTGTCACTGTCACTGTCATCCCGTTGCTCATAGATTTGTTCGAGCAGGCACCAGTAACGTCTCTCATTGTGAGACTTATTGTTACAGTTTTTGGCATATCGAATACACCACGGGTAGCTTGCCAGGCTCTGCCGTGCAGGCACATTACTCTCAGTAGTTTCCTGGACTCTCCGAGAGGGGCGGAGGAATCAAACATGGGTCAACTGCATGAAAGGCGAACGCCCTACTGCTGGGCTATTGGTCCAGCTCAATAAAAAATTAATTAAAAAATTAATTATGTGTCTCTTCATTCTGCCATCTAGTCTGTCCTGCCTGGCTCCAGGAGAGAAGAAAAGCAGACTCAGGGGCTCTGGACCTCAAGTTCTGAGTTCTGTGCCAGAGAGCCAAGAAAGCACCATATCCCTAATTCAGGACTTCTGAGGAACCAGATTTCCTGGCCTGATTCTAGGCTGCTTGGGCCTAGCCAGGCGCCGGCAGAATTGAGATGAGCAATGGAAGGGAGACAAAGGTAATTCCTGCTCACGATCAACTTTCTCTAACCCACCGGGAGATTGGGGTGGGGACCTTTCAGTATGCTAGGGTGACCCATAGCACTCTGTCTTACACACACAGAATGCAAAGCCTCCTGCTTCCCTCACTTAAATCATCCCTCATACACTTGGATTTAAATGTGTGAAAGGGGGACCGGAGCTGTAGTACAGCGGGTAGGGTATTATCCTAGCATGCAGCTGATTAGGGTTTGATTGCTGGCATCCTATATGGTCCCCTGAACACCATTCCTGAATGCAGATCCAGGAGTAACCCCTGAGCATTGCTGGATGTGGCCCAAAGAGCAGAAAAATAGAAAAAAAAAGAAGAGGAAGGAAGGAAGGAAGGAAGGAAGGAAGGAAGGAAGGAAGGAAGGAAGGAAGGAAGGAAGGAAGGAAGGAAGGAAGGAAGGAAGGAAGGAAGGAAGGAAGGAAGGAAGGAAGGAAGGAAGGAAGGAGTGCTAAAGGGCCAGTAGTCTCTAAAGTCTGGTCAGCCCTCAGCAGACTCCTGAAGTGCCACCTGGAGAGCACCTGGCTCCTAGGGAGCCTCAACATGAGCCTTTGGAGGCTCTTAAGGTACATACAACCTTATTGGTTGTAGCCCAAATAAACCCCAATCAAGAGGATGTGTGTGTGTGTGTGTGTGTGTGTGTGTGTGTGTGTGTGTGTGTTCCCTCTGAATTCCATTCTCCTGAGTTGGTTGCCCTGCAGAGATCCAGCGCCGCACACTCCCCTTAAATGAAGAAAGGTACTGCCACTCTGTTCTGCAAGACGAGACATCCCAATTCCCATTTCCCTGGGCAGAGGGCAGCACTGGAGATTGCTTTAAAAAAAAAAAAGAAAAGAAGAAGAAAAGAAAAAACACCTACAGGGCTGGGAATAACAGGTTTTAACATGCACAGTAATGCTAGCACTGACTCTTCTTCTTTGTCCTCTGGCCCCTCTTTCCTTTGCCCCCTTTTCCTCTCACTCTCCACAAACCCCAGGCTGCAGCCCATATGATTCAGATCATACATGCACCTCAGCAAACTCCCCACCAGAGATGGCCTCAGGCCCGGGCTGCCGCTGACTCTGCCTCCTCACACCCACCCTGGCCTGTCATCTCTGTCCCTCTCAGCCCTGTGCCTGGAGCCAGAAGAGTGTTGGCCAAGTGAGAAGTTCCCCAGCACAAGACCTCAGGTTGAGAACGAGGCACCTCTGAACGTCCTCAGGAAGGGTCTGAGAACTTTCTGGCTCCTGAGCTACGTCACAGGAACCCAAATTCAACTGTCATGTTTTGTTTGTTGTGCCACACCCAGCTGTGCTCAGGACTAACTCCCGAGGCTCTGCATTCAGGAATCACTCCTGGTGATGCTTGGGGGACCCTAATGAGTGTCGAGGATCAAACTTGGGCCAACCACATGCAAGACAAGTGCCCTGCCCAATGTCCTATCTCGCTGTCAACTGTCATATTGCTTAAAATAAGAGTCTCCCAGTCCTGCAGAAAGGAAGCGCCTGAGTTCCACCAAGGTCTCCAGTATGTTCCCCTCCTCATCTGTGCCCAGCGGCATCTGAGCTGGATGAACGTGCTCACAGCCATACACCCATCCCCACACCCCAGCACAAAAATAGAAACGCAGGCGCCTCTCAGGAGTCGAGATTCAAATAGGCCTCGCATTATGCAAGGAAAAGGGACCCAATAACTTCCCTCCCTACTACTGTCACCCACAGAAGTGAGCTTCTGGCCTTGCCACTAATGGGTATAAGGTATAACATTTCAAAAACATAATATACAAGGCTTGTAAAACACTTTTTTTTTTTTTTTTGCTTTTTGGGTCACACCTGGCAGTGCACAGGTGTTGTTACTCCTGGCTCTGCACTCAGGAATTACTCCTGGCAGTGCTCAGGGTACCATATGGGATGCTAGGAATCGAACCCAGGTTGGACACGTGCAAGGCAAACGCCCTACCCGCTGCGCTATTGCTCCAGCCCCCCAAAATAAAACACTCTTATGTGCAAAAAGCAAGAAACCTAGGAGGCCCTCAAAAATAACAAAGCTCTGATAGAATATACAAAAAGAATGAGCATGGGTGGGGGACAGGGGTTGCCTAACTCTTATTTTTTCTTGGCATAATGAAATCATTGTTTTAAGATGAGCCATGCAGAGCTTCTCTGAAATGCTGACTGAGGAGAGCTGCACAAAGAGTTGCAGAAAACATTCCATCCATTCACAACCCCCCAGAACCTAGGGATAACACTCCCCCCACTCCCTTCTTCCCAGAAACTGAGCAACTGGAGATGTGGGGAGAGTGCTGGGTCTTCCCTCATGCCTGGAAAGAGCAGAGGGATGGTGATTAGCGGGACTAGGGCTGAGCTCCCTGGTTGAACTGCCCTCTGTGAACTGCCCTCTGTGGTTTGACAGGCACTGACTCCACGTGGCCCCTCAGCAAGCGTCACATGGTTACCTTCAGGAAAAGAGCTGTTGGTGGCCCAGTCACTTCCAGAAGATAAGCTCATCATCATTGTTCCAGTGTTCATTCTGTAGTGCAGGGGGGTAGGCCTCAAGAGGGGGGTTTACTAATGCCTCACCATCACAAGGTCAACAAAAGAAACTGCCCCATAAGATAGCTTTATCTGCAGAGACTATCTAGATAACTTTGTCCAAACTCACCGGAAGAGGCCTCTGCAGAGCCAAAGGAGGCACTCGGGGGAAATGCTAAAAAATCGGTTCCTCATGGGGTCAATAACCTTGGGGTCCAAATTTTTTTGAAAAATCCCAATAGGTAAACGTCTGTTTCTACTGCCATACACCAGAGTTAGAATCTCTCCTAGTGGTGAGATAATTTATAGGTTGTCTCTCCTACCCACAATTCCTCTGGCAACTTTTGCCCTCACATAGTCATGCACTGTGTAGTGGCTTGGTAAGTGGATACACAGAAGGAGTTATTATGGGTTGCACTGTGTCTCTCAAAAAAAAATCTATCTAAAATTTCTATCTCCCAGTGACTCAGAATGTACAATTATTTTTAAAATAATGTGATTGCAGATGCAATTAATTAAGAGGATATGATACTATAGCATAGCTAAGCGCTTATTCAGTGTTGAGTGGACGTCCCTAGAAGAGGAGAGGGGACTGGAGAGACAGCAGGGTTAGGGGTGTATGTTTTGCATGCATCTGGCCCCAGTTCAATCTCTGGCACTGCATAATCCTCCAAGCACTTCCATATATCCCTGTTGGTTCCCTGCACCAACCTGAACTCACAGGACCTGAACTCACATTTGGATTGCCAACCTAGTTGGGTAAGTATCACTGGAAGAGATTCCTGGACGCCTAAACAATGCTTGATAAGTTATTTAAATACCCCCACCCCACCTCCAACCAAAAAAGAGAGAAACCAGAGAGATAGTCACAGTGGGTATGATACTGGCCCTGCACACAGCCAACCCAGTTCAATCCCCAGGACCCTATATAGTGCCTTGAGTCCTGCCAGGAGTGATACTTGAACACAGAGCCAGGAGTAGCCCTGAGCATAGCCAGGCGTTGCCCAAAACCTAAAAAAAAAAAAAAAAGAAGAAGAAAAGAAAAGAAAAACAGAAGAGGAGAGATACACATCGGAACACGGTCATGTGAAGATGCAGAAAAGATTAATGCAGTTATTAGCTAAGCTGTCACCAAAACTAGAAGCTAGGAGAGAGGACATAAGCTAGCATAGAGGATGTGGGTGAGGTTCTTCCACTAGCCATCAGAAGGATCACTCCCTGCCCAGCCACCCACCCCACTCCCCAGACTTCTAGTCTCCAGAACTGTGAGGAATCAGTGACCTTCCTATGAGCACCTCGCTTGTTGTTCTTGTTGTTTTGTCTTTGTTTGGGGGTCATGCCTGGTCCCCAGGAAAGAGCAGCACACACTCAGCTGTGCTCAGGTCTTATGCCTGGCTCTGTGATCAAGAGACACTCCTGGAGGGCTCAGAGAACTAAATGATGGTGAGGAAACTGCAACCTGCAGGAAACTTGCCTCAGAGGAGTTTCCTGAAGCAACACTTCAGGGGACCTGCAGAGAGGCCCTTTCTTAAGGCTGCTCAGAATGAGCAGCTGTCCATCATCTTACCCTAACCCCACCCCAGCACATCTGTGAGAAATCATGGATTATATCTGGTCTCAGGGGATTATGCAGTCTGGGGATCAAACCAGAGTCAGGAGCATGCAAGCAAGCAGCCTCAGGCCTGTACTATCTCTGACCTTGGTGTAATCTCATTTGTTGGCATTTGTGTTCCTTTGTTTTTTGTTATTGTTGAACATTTTGTACTACTTTGCTTTTATTCTCATGCCATTAAAAAAAACAGATTATAAATCTAATTGTAAAACTATAAAATGCTTGATTTAAAAATCTAAAGGAGCAAGAGACATCCTATAGGAAGTGAAGGCGCTTGCCTTGCAAAAGGCTGACGCTGGTTTTAACTCTGGCACCACATATGGTCCCCTGAGCACCTCCAGAAGTGATCCTGAGCACAAAACCAAGAGTAAACCCGGAGTATATCAGGTATGGTTCAACCTCTACCCCTTTCAAGTAAAAGAAAATCTTCAGAACCTGGAGTTAAGCAACAAGTTCTTAAACATTACACTAAAAGCATAATTTATTTTTTAAAAGTTTGTTAAGTTACTTATCAAAATTTAATTCTAGTTAAGAGAATGAAAGGACAAGCCACAGACTTAAAGAAAATGTATATTACAAAACTGACTTACATTTGATATATCTATAGTACTATAAAGCTCTACAGAAAAATAAACAATAAAAATATGAAAACATGACATGAAAAAATTCTTCACAAAAGGGGATTTGTGAATGATAAATGAACATTTGGAAAAAGTGTGCAATTTTGCCAATTTTAAAGTACAAGTAGCTACTACTATACATTTACTAGAGGGGCTAAAATTAAAATACTGAAAATAAAGACTTCTGAAGAGATGGCTCAAAGGGCATAGCACATGTTTTGCATGCAGGAGATTCAATCCCTTGGTCCTCTGAGCACTGCCAAGAATAGCCCCTAAGCACTGCGAAATGTGACTCAAAAACAAATACATATAAACCAATTACTTGAAAGGATGCGAACAAACTACAACTCTCATATCTTTCTGAGGATACTAAATGGTACAATTAATTTAGAAAACAGTGTAATTGTTTCTTATTAAATCAAATGTGCAGCTATTATATTACCCATAATCCTACTCTTCAAAGTTAGCCTCATAGAAAAGAAAACTTAAGTTCAAGCAAAAACCTATACACAACATTTATAGTAGTTCTTTCATAATTACCAAACATTGAAAATAGCCTAAAGGTCTTCCAACAGGTGAGTTTTTAAAGCCAGCCTCAAGGATTATTAGATGTATTCAACTACATCCTTATATGTGTGAGCACTTACCTTATATATGTGAGCCATGGATTCAGTCCTTGGCACTATCAAAAAAAAAAAGCCAGTCTCAATAAGTCATACATTGTGTGACAGGAGAGAATTATAACTCTCAAAAAGAGAATTATATAAACAAGTCTGGGGCTGGAGTGATAGCACAGCAGGTAGGGTGTTTGTCTTGCACTCGGCCGACCCGGGTTCGATTCCCAGCATCCCATATGGTCCCCTGAGCACCACCAGGGATAATTCCTGAGTGCAGAGCCAGGAGTAACCCCTGTGCAGAGCCAGGTGTGACCCAAAAAGAAAAAAGAAAAAAAAAAGTCTATCAATTTAGCCTATAAGGAATAGTCTTCATGAGGTATTATCAATTCTTTCTAATCAAACACCATTTGTGCTGTCTCTTTACCTTATTAATTTTTCAAATAAATGTTTCAAATACAAAAAATAGAATTATAATAATGACAGCATATATTGTCCTTATTGTGTAGGTTATTCATTTGAATGCTCAAGGCATGTAGCAAATTAGAGTGGAAATAATTTGAAGTTCACAGTAATATTGGTCTACTCTTGAATCTCAGCTCTCCAATTTGCTGACGTTGAGCCTCAATGATCCCATTTCATCATCATTAAAATGTGTGATTATTATGTGAGCATTTTATTTTTTGATCATCATGATTTTTTTGGTACATGAATTTTAATACTTGTAAGGATTCATGTGTCTGCCACTATTTGGGATACCCAAATAGTCTCATTGCATCCCCCAATTCACTCGTACTATGCTTTCACATATTCTCACCTTATAATCCCTGGGGTGGGGGAATTCAGGTTAAAGGATGGAGGAAAGAAAAAGAGATCAGAAAAAGTGGTGAGCTGAGGAAAGGGTGGGCAGAGGAGAGGAACAATGGAAAGGAAAGAGAGTAATTTCCTAACAAATTTACATTACTAAATAGTTGAGGTGTGAGGGTTTTCATACACCTCTCCCTGATTTCTTGAACTGCACTCCTATCTCCACCCCACTCCCAGATATTAACCCATTTGTGCTCTCTGAACAAAGGGGTCTTTAGCCCCCCAAGGAAATGGCGCCACTGGGAGCTATCCATGGCCCTGATTTTCCCCTCGGCTCTTCTCTTGTCAGTAGTTGGACAGAAATCCCATGGAATCCCCCAAATGGTCCTCCTCTGAGAGTGTTGACATTGTGAATTTTCCATTTTATTTGTTTTACGACTTTCCCTTTCACAATATAACAAATACATGCAGCTGAAAGCATTTGCCACTCAAACTACAAAGGAATCTCCTTGCAACCTGCAATGTAAAGTATGAAAAAAAGACTGTATCACTGTATCACTATCATCCCATTGTTCATCGATTTGCTCAAGCGGGTGCCAGTAACATCTCCATTTGTCCTAGCCCTGAGATTTTAGCAGCCTTTCTTTACTCTTCCTTCCCAACGGTGCTGTATTGAAGGCTCTTTCAGAGTCAGGGGAATGAGACCCACCGTTGTTACTGTTTTTGGCATATTGAATATATCTCGGGGAGCTTGCCAGACTAGACAACTGAAAAACCCTGGTAAGACCTTAACAATTCCTAATATAAGGTGATTATCAAGTCATCCTTGGATTCTATAAAAGACAAGCCACTCTCATTTCAGGAGCTATATATCCTGACAGTTTAATCTACAGAAAGCAGCAGTGAAGACTAAGAAGTAGAACTTAGTCTGCAAGCTGTGAACTTACCATTAACAATAACCATAGCAGCAACAACAAAGATTAAACAAGCATCATATGGACTCCAGGAATGAAAACCACAGCAGTTACTTCCCCAATCTCTCCTGCAGCCCACTTAGACAAGCCAGGCTCATAAAGGCTCCCATGTTAATTCTGGGACACAAAAGATTATATATCAAGACATGGTTCTTCCTAAATTATGTTGATGGGGCCGGAGCGATAGCACAGTGGGTAGGGCGTTTGCCTTGCACGCGGCCAACCTGAGTTCGATCCCCGGCATCCCGTATGGTCCCCCAAGCACTGCCAGGAGCAATTCCTGAGTGCAAAGCCAGGAGTAACCCCTGAGCATTGCTGGGTGTGACCCAAAAAGCAAAAAAAATAAAATAAAATAAAATAAAAATAAATTATGTTGAGAGTGATGATGGCACTCCCAAGTGCCAAGTGCCTTCTGTAACATCAAGTGTATAGAAGAACCTGCCTAGGTAAAATAGAATATTTAAATTCATAAGGAGAAGCACCCTAGAACATTCCCTCCTAAAATGCGGTCTATAACAGTACTGAAAAATAAAACATCAGGAATAATCCTCAAGGAGCTAGAATTAGGCAGGGTGTCTTGCAGAAAAGCCAGAAACAGAAATGAAGACTCATATGACACATCTTCCCCCCAATTCAAAATTTGAAGCCAGTTCTCAGGGTTTATCCATTCATGATTCTTGCAAAAACTACTAAAATATTGTTCAGTGTGCAGTCACTCAAAAAGGAACTAAAATATTAAGCAGTAAGGCAAGCAGTGCATTGATATTCTTAAAAGTTACAGATTTGAACCACAAACTAATAAGACTTAAACTTATACTTTATGGCTGGAGCCATAGTATAGTAGCATTGCATGTGGCCAACCCAGGTTCAATCCCCAGCACCTATATGTTCCCCCAAGCACCACCAGGAGTAATTTCTGAGTTTATAACCATGAATAACCCCTGATCATCACAGAGTGTGGGACCAAAACTTATATATATATAATATATATAATAAACACACAACTAGTCAGAATAATCATTCATTATAGAATTATGTATATCACGATGATGATGATGATGGTGATGATGATGATAAAGGAAAGCACAAAATGAATTCCAATATGCATTGGGAAACTGTAGTCATATGAGAACAAAGCTAATAGTTTTTAAGGACAAGCCATATTGCATCTTACATTCAGCACCATATTTAATCCTCAAAAACCCTGTTCCAGGGCCCAGGAAATAACTCAAAGGCTCAAGCCTACATGCCATAATATGTTCTAGGCCTTGAATCCAATCCCTAGCACTAGATGCCCCCCTTGAAACTTTTAGGTGCAGCCCTGGTGACCACCAAGCCCCTCCAGAATGGCCATGATGACTTCCCAGCTCCACTGGGTCCAAGCAGCACCAAGCACTGTATCACTAGTACCAAGAGTTTTCCTAGGATGTCCCAGGCCCTCTAATCCCTGCTAAGGAGACCCCCAAAAATTAAAGCCAAAGCAATTTTAAACCCACTCCAAGTTTTTCTTTCTACTTTACAAATGCAGTAACCAAGACTGAGGACTTGAAGAACTTTCCTTCGTGTCAGAAGTAGAATTCAAGCTTGCTTCATCTCACTGCGAAGCCAACCCTGTGTCTTAAATCTCAATGTGAATAGTAACTCCCACAGATAATGTATGATAATACGTGATCTCTCTGCCTTAAAATGGCTAAAGAGTCACTGCCATCCTTAAAATACCCATGCTATTTCTTTTTAATGGCAAAGCAGACAGGGCCTTTGATTTGAAACAGGAACATTCGTTTGTGAATAAGCCCTGATAGTCAAACCATAAGACCAAATAGTAATTCCTATTTCAAAGTTTTATGGGGAGAGAGGACACAAACAGAATTGTTCAGGGCTTACTCCTTTTTCTGTGCTCAGGAATCACCCCCAGTAGAACTCAGTGGACCATATGAGTGCTGGGGATCAAATCTGAATAGGCCGCTTCAAGGGAAGCACCCTCCCTGCAGAACCGTCAATCAAGTCCCACTCACTACCTCACAGTTTTATGAGAATAGTAATGTATCTGAAAGTTGTGATCAAAATAATGCTATCAAAGAGGATCTCCAAATATACTAATTTGAATCCCACTTGTTCTTGGTATAAAATGGGAGTAAAATTGTGTCATAGAATATGTTCCTTCCCATCTTCTCTCCTTGGATCCTTTCCAAACAGAGATCCAGATCAACTCTTTGCAAAAAGCAGGTAATCAACTTTAAGTGTTTACATTTTAATATTCAGGGGGCTGGAGTGATAGCACAGAGGGTAGGGTGTTTGCATTGCACGTGGCCAACCCATGTTCGATTCCCAGCATCCCATAGTCCCCTGAGCACCGCCAGGAGTAATTCCTGAGTGCAAAGCCAGGAGTAACCCCTGTGCATTGCCGGTTGTGACCCAAAAAGAAAAAAAAACACATTTTAACATGCAATGGGTGAAATGGAATGAAGTTTATTGGCATGCATTGCACAAGAGGATAAATATGCTTCCCTGAAATTTTTGTTTCGTTTATATTGGACTCATGTACATTGGGTCATTTGCAAAATGCATTTCCTACAGTGGCCATAATAATAAAAATGCATATGGGAACCAGAGCAATAGCATAGGGGTCAAGACACTGGCCTTTTATATTGCAAACTCTGATTCAATCCCCAGTACTACATATGGGCCCCCCAGCACCACCAAGGGTCACTCCTTAATACAAAACCCAGGAGTAGCCCCTAGGTTCCATTGGGTATGGCCCAAATGCACAGAGAGAGAGAGAGAGAGAGAGAGAGAAGTTTATTTTCTCTGAGTACTCAGTATTAGTACCCTCCCTCACCCATAGACCTTACAGATGGTCCTTTGGAGAAATCCCTGATCAGGAAAGGCATGATCCTTCTACCTTCTGCCCAGGTAATCCCTAAAGCTGGTTGCACTCATCCTGGAAGCCATGTCTTGGGAATTCAGGCTGCAATTTATCTCTAGTAAAACTCTGGGGGAGTATGATTCAAAAAAAAACCAGCTTATGGAAGACAGCTTCACGAGTGAAGGGGAGAAGGCAGATGGACTAGAGAGGAATCACTAAGAAAATGATGGCTGGAGGAATCAGTCGGGATGGGAGATGCATGCCAAAAGTAGATAATGGACCAAACATGATGACCTCTCAGTGTCTGTGTTGCAAGCCATAATGCTCAAAATTTGAGACAGAGTATGGGGAATATTGTCTGCCATGGAGGCAGGGAGAGGGTGGAAAAGGGGGGGTATATCGGGGATATTGGTGTTGGGGAATGTGCACTGGTGGAGGGATGGGTGTTTGATCATTGTGAGATTGTAACCCAAACATGAAAGCTTGTAACTATCTCATGGTGATTCAATAAAATTTAAAAGAAAAAGAAAGAAAACCAGCTTAGAAGGGGAAAGGGCCTGACCACACAGTTCCTGTGGTCACCAGCTCTGCCCTGCCCTCACTGGCCAGCAGCTATAAAACCCCCAACTGGAAAAGAGCAGCAGCACCTGCCTGGGGCAGCCTCGCTGGGAAGATGCAGCCTCGCCCTCTCTCCCTGCTCTTCTTTCTCCTGTGCACCCGAGTTGAAGCTGGTGAGTCTCTGGGCATCCCCCTCTAGGGACTGCAGGCTCTCCTCCAAAACAGTGCATAGTCAGAATATAGTTGACACTCAAACCAGGTCCTGGGGTGTCCTTTTTAGGGCCAGGGTGAAGTGTCCACTCGGATGTGCTCACCCTTTCTCTGCAACCTTGGTGGTTCCCGGGAACGTGGAATCCCATGACCCAGGCAGAGCGCAGAGCAGGCGGAAGAGGAATTTGGATCTTCCCCGACATAATAGACATGATGTAGGATGATGTCTGTAGAGCCCCGTAAACCCTCATATCCTGAGCCTCGGGTATATGTGTTCTCTAGTCACTGGGCCCTCTCTGACCCTGCTCAGGGGCTATGAGATGGTCCAGGACCTTGAAGGGACAGTCCTGCTCAGGAGGAGGGTGGAGGTAGATCCAGGGATGAGGCAATGAGTCCCAGGGGATGCAATTTTTATAAAGCATCTGAGGCCTATAGCCTATTGTGCCTGGAGGGAGAAATTAAAAGTTATGGGGTGCAAATAACAGGGAGAGCTGAGGGACAGAGCCCAGTAAGGAGGGATCTTGAAAGAAGCCTCTCCCCTGGGCTGGAGCAATAGTACAGCAAACAGGGTGCTTGCCTTGCACACAACCTACCCAGCTTCAATCCATGGCACCACGTATGGCCTTCTAAGCCCCACCAGGAGTGGTCCTTCAGTGCAGAGTCAGGAGTAAGCTCTAAACATCTCTTGGTCGCCCCAAAACAAATGGAAGAAGAAGATGTCGGGGCCAGAGAGATAGTACAGCAGGTAATGCACTTGCCTTGCAAGTGGCTGACCCAGGTTCAATCCCTGGCACCACATGTGTTCCCCCAAGCCTAGCTAGGAGTGAACCCTGAGCATAGAGCCAGGAACGAGTCCAGAGACTGCGGAGTGCCCTCTTTCCCCAGCACCATGCGTCAGGCCCTGAACCCTCTCTTCCAGGGGAGATCATCGGGGGCACAGAGTGCAGGCCACACTCCCGCCCCTACATGGCCTTCCTGGATATTCGCAACAAAGAGGGCTTTGGGGAATTTTGTGGTGGCTTCCTGATAAGACGGAGCTTCGTGCTGACGGCTGCACACTGCGCTGGGAGGTATGACAGAGGGTCCGTCCCTCTCCACATGGAGATAAACAGCCAGGGAAGCAACCAGGGACCCCCTCTTAGTGGGGTCTGAAGAGAGTCCTGGATCCCTTGCGGGAGAGATGTAAAACTTGGGGGGTAAGATGGCTGATCTTTCATTGAGTAAGTGCCCCCCATCCTGTCACTGGCAGCTCAGCTTCTTCAAAGGAAAAGTATCCCATCCCAGAGTCCCTCTTAAAGGAGCCTCTGTCCCTGACCCCAACCCGTAAAGTGAGGGATTCATTTTTCAGGGTCCTACCCAGTTCTCTGAGCCCTTTGCAAGGACACTAGCCTAAGTTTAATTCTTACGGACTTGAACCTTCCTTCCAAAAGAGGCAGAAAACAGGGCCCACCAGTGGACCCCAACACATACCCCTTGCTTCTGCTCTCTCTTACTGGAAATGGGCTCCAGGAGTCAGGATCTAAGGAGGCCTGTCCCTGGGTCCTCCCTGACTTATGCTCAATCCCCAAAAATTTCCACGTGCATTCTTTCCTGAAAAAGTCTTTCCCTGGGGGCTGGAGTAATAGCACCAATGATAGCGATAGCAGGTAGGGCGTTTGCCTTGCACACGACCAACCCGGGTTCGATTCCCAGCATCCCATATGGTCCCCTGAACACCGCCAGGAGTAATTCCTAATTGCAGAGCCAGGAGTAAGCCCTGTGCATCGCCAGGTGTGACCCAAGAAGTCAAAAAAAAAAAAAAAGTTCTTCCCTGAGCAAAACCTGAGCCTGAGCCCCCTATCAGCACTAAGTGTCTCAAATAACCTGAGAAGGGGAGGGGAAAACGTTCAGTGACTCTGAAAAACAGGGCCTGTCTGAGGAGAAACCAGCTCTTTCACCTTCTTTATCCCTCACAACAGCTCCATTACCGTCACCCTGGGAGCCCATAATATAGGCAAGGAAGAAGACACACAGCAGAAAATTGAGGTTGAAAAGCAATTCGTCCACCCCAAATATAGCCACTCTACTATTCGCAATGACATCATGCTACTAAAGGTGACAACTCTCCCTCCGCTTTCCCCACGTCCGACTCCCTTGGGCTTCTTCTACAAGTCCATTTTGCCCCGAAACTTTCCCAGCCCACCACCCAATGTCTTCCCGATGTCCTCCCACTGTCCCCCATTCGTTCCTAGTGCAAACAGCCTCTCATTCCCTTCACAGCTGAAGGAAAAAGCCAACCTGACCCTGGCTGTGGGGACACTTCCCCTTCCATCGCAGCCCAACTTCATCCCTCCGGGGAAGATATGCCGTGTGACTGGCTGGGGACGAACAGGAATACACTCTCCTGGCTCCGACACTCTGCAAGAGGTGAAGCAGCGGCTCATGGAGCCCCAGGCCTGTAAACACTACCATTATTTCAACCACAAATCTCAGCTGTGTGTGGGCAACCCCAACAAAATCAAGTCGGCATATAAGGTGATCTTCAGTTTTGGCTCCTCTACACACATCACTTGGGGTACGCCACATCTCCTCCTGAGAGGAGATGGAATAAGTAGAAGGGTCATAGGTGACAGGTATGAGCCCGTGGGACTGAGGAAACTGGCCTTGTCCCTCTGTGGCTCCTTCTCCCATGGCCCCAGGTGCCATCCCTGACCACTACAGAGGGCACAGGGGGTGACAAAGGGAATAAGGAGCATTAGACAATAGACACAGAGCTCTTATGGCCCATGTGCAGCTCTGAGTGACTTCCCTGACACTCTCTCTCTCTCTCTTTTTCTCTGTCTCTCTCTCTATATATATATCTACAGGGAGACTCGGGGGGCCCTCTTCTGTGTGCTGGTGTGGCCCAAGGCATTGTGTCCTATGGACAGCTTAACGCCAAGCCTCCTGCAGTCTTCACCCGGATCTCCTATTTCCGGCCCTGGATTGATAAAATCCTGAAAGAGAATTGAGCATGGTTCCTGGGCCTGCCAGAGAGGAAATATGGAACCAAAGGCTTTTTTCTGTGTTGGCAGTATTCAAGTTGCATCCAGTTCCTGCTGAACTTCTGCCCCATCCCAATACCTCAGACAATTTTGGCCTGATGACAGACTCTCCATAAATCTCAATAAAGACCAAACTTCCAGACGTGCGTGGGTGTCTCCTCTTTAATCTCTTTTCTCCCAGCCCAGGAACAGCCTATCAAGAATGAATAAATAGGGCTGGAGTGATAGCACAGCAGGTAGGGCGTTTGCCTTACACGCGGCCGACCCAGGTTCGAATCCCAGAATCCCATATGGTCCCCTGAGCACCGCCAGGAGTAATTCCTGAGTGTAGAACCAGGAGTAACCCCTGTGCATCGCCGGGTGTGACCCAAAAAGCAATAAATAAATAAATAAATAAATAAATAAATAAGAATGAATAAATAAATAATAAATAAGAGTAGAAAGAGCTTGAAGGAATGAAGAAAAATGGATTGGAGTAAAGAGAGAAAATGATTCCACAGAGATCAGTTTTTGCTGCTGGTGATTTTATTTGGGAGTTTCACGCTACATCTGGGTAGCTGGAAATTGAACTCAGGGCTTCCGCATGCAAAGCATGTATTCCAACCCTTTGAGCCTTCTGCCTGGCTCTGGAGAGTTCTACAATGAACCCCTTTACTGCACAGACCACAAGTCCTACCAGCCACACTAGGCAGCCATCAAGCCACAGCTGATGTCCACTTCTCCTTCTTGGCACGGGAGTTCATATCTATCACCCGATTTCTGGGTAGCTGTGAATTCAGGCTGGAGTGAGGGCTTGCACTATGCAGAAGAAGGAAAGCCTTACCCAGACCTGTTTTGTCCTTGTATTTCTCATAGAAAAGAATTTCAGGAGTAGAAAAGCAGTGAAGTAAAAACAGATTTTTTTTTGGAGGTTTTTTGAGGAATGAAAGTGGGGAGAGAAAGAAAGAATTGAAGTGCTCAAGAGAGAACATGAGCTTCTCCAAATGTGGAGAAAGCCCAAATACACATCTCAAGAGGGGAGATTTGGGCGACACATGTGTTTTGGTGCCACATGTGCTTAGCCAAGTGCACACAAGCAGCACCCAGGCTCGGGCAGCATATGCACACATTTTCTTTGTTCAAGTTGGCTTTTATAGGGTTTTTTTTCCCCCCGAGCTGCTTCACATGGGGCTTTCTAACTAGGTAAAAGTCTATTGCTAATGGAACAGAGTTGAGAGTTGTTGATGGTTTTCTTTGACATTCCTTTTCTTGGCCTTTGTTCCTGCTGGAGTTTCTCTCAGAGTTGGGGACCCAGCCTTCTCTGGGTCTGTAAGATACCAGGTGAGGGTCTTATCAGGACTTAGTTTCTGAGCTCACAAGGTGGGATTTTGCAGCCTTAGGGCTATTGGTTTTATAACCTCCTAGAGATTCTGTTGCCATGGGGGCCTTTCATATCTACCTGCCTACATCACCTGCACTTTCAAATTCACCAAATCCAGAAGGTATTTGGGGAGGCAGAGCCTCCAGGGGGTTCCTGGGGCCAGTGCACAGTCTTCGTGGTATCTCCTTGTTAATTAGTGCCCTGTATGGGAGAGTTTGGAGCTATAGCAAAGATAATGGTGACCAGGGATTTATAAGCATGGGAATAGTGAAAGCTGGGAAATATAAACGTGATTGAGTTAAAGCAGTTGTTGAAGTGTTATCTAAAATATGGAGCTGGCTTCCTCTCTTCCTCCCTCCATTCTGTTATATACTTTGTGTCCTCCACAGTTGAGCATGATATAAAAAATCAGTCATTTAGGGAAATTAAGTTCCCCTATATGTTTTGAATTATTTTTAAATGATTTTATGGTAAATTATTACCAGAAAAAATGCTTTGCTTTTTTGTTTTTTGTTTTTTTGCCTTTTGGGTCATACCCGGCAATATTCAGGGATTACTCCTGGCTCTGCACTCAGGAATTACCCCTGGCGGTGCTCAGGGGACCATATGGGATGCTGGGAGTCGAACCCGGGTTGGTTGCGTGCAAGGCAAACGCCCTACCCGCTATGCTATAGCTCCAGCCCCAGAAAAAAATGTTTTGTAATGGAAAAAATTTACTCTGAAACAAGACTATATAGCAGTCATAGCTCCAGCTGCTCAGGAAAACATGTTTCTTTGAAGTATTATACACTGACTGCTCCATAATACTAAATTCAGTTCTCTCAGTAGTTCTCATTATACTCTGTTCCATGGTACTCCTCTCTCACTACCCACCACACTTTAATCCACTTCAGCAGTTATCCCTTTCCTAAAAAATGACCAAAAAAAATTTTTTTATTCCATAAATCATAGCCTGAAAAGGAGATTCACATTTGAAAGCAAGATTTTTGAGGAGAGAATATTTAGGTGTTCCTGGGGCTGGAGCGATAGCACAGCGGGTAGGGCATTTGTCTTGCAAGCGGCCAACCCGGGTTCAATTTCCAGCATCCCATATGGTCCCCCGAGCACTGCCAGGAGTAATTCCTGAGTGCATGAACCAGGAATAACCCCTGTGCAACGCTGGGTATGACCCAAAAAGAAAAAAAAAAGAATATTTTGGTGTTGTAAGTAGATCTTGGAAGACTAGTTACAGAAATTAGAGTAGAAAAGAATAAAATTAGAAAAGAAATAAATAAATTGGAGTAGAAGGAGAAGCCTGATATTTTATCCGAGCAGCTTTACCTCATGGGAGGAGAGAGATCTGAAGAGAACCAGAGGAAATTGTAAATGTTTCAAAGGTTTTCTGAGAAAGTACCAGTTAGGGAGGTAGGAAGATTCCCAACCTTTGCTAGCAGCAGAAGTGTGCCAGGCATGGTCTAGAGACTCTCAGAGAAGCCCTCATCACAACATAGAACTTGTGTTGCTTTTAAAATATGTCCACAGAGGCTGGAGGAATAGCACAGAGGGTAGGGCATTTGCCTTGCATGCGGTCGACCCAGGTTCGAATCCCAGCATCCCATATGGTCCCCTGAGCACCGCCAGGGGTGATTCCTGAGTGCAGAGCCAGAGTAACCCCTGTGCATCGCCGGGTGTGACCCAAAAAAAAAAAGAAAAACAATATATGTCCACAATCTTTTGACATTCCTCTCTTCAAAAGTTGAAGAAAGAAATAAATGAATCTGATAATGATTTAATAAACACAATCAACAAGGTTTCAAATATCCAAGAAGTGTCTAGTTCAAAGTTCATGGGACACTGGATCAATTTTGTTTTTCATAAAAACAAAAGCAAAAAGGGGTAACTGGATTCACCCAGAGATACTGGAAGGAAAAGTGTAGCATGGCAAGAGATGGCAGTTCTAGGGCCCAAATTTGAGGAATACCAACATTTCAGGATCTTAAGTGAAGAAGAAACACCAATAAAGGGGGGAAAAAAGAAAAAACAGGAAAAAGTCCCCCACGAGGGAGGGAATCAACAAGGATCCAATGATACAGAGGTAAGGAGAATGAAAACTAGACATTACATTAGTGACACATGGAAATCAGTGCTCTGGGTGACAAAAGCAAGATTAAGATAAAAAAACTATTAAGACAAAAGACCAGGAGAAGCAAATGCCAGCACTCTCTTGGGCCATTCAGTTGTGGAAGAGAAGAGGAAATCCTTGGCAGAAGAAGACTAAAACAGGGTGATCTAAGATAGGAGGAACTTTAGAATGTTTACACGACAGTTAGCATGGAACCGGAATAAGAAACATTTGGGATATTGTTTGAGTAATTTGGGTTTGGAGTGTTATTTGAGAAGCCTGGGTTTTGAGTGTTTGAGTAACTTGGGCTTGGGATATCCTTTCTTGCATATAGGAGTCAGATACTCTAGGGTGGGGGGAGGGGTGTCCATGCTGTGCCAAGACTTGCTCCAATGCTTTTTTTTTAACTTGGAATATTTTCTTTTTTTTTTTTAATTGAATAGCCATGAGATAGACCATTTCAAAGCTGTTCAGAATTGGGTTACAGTCATACGGTGATCCAGCTCCCATCCCTTCAGCAGTGTGCATTTCCTACCACCAATGTTCGCTTCCCTCCCGCCACCCCCAACACCCCACCCACTACCCCCAGTCTCTATATGGGAGGCACTATCTCTCTCTCTCTCTCTCTCTCTCTCTCTCTCTCTCTCTCTCTCTCTCTCTCTCTCTCTCTCTCTCTCTCTCTCTCTCTCTCTCTCTCTCTCTCTCTCTCTCTCTCTCTCTCTTTCCTTTCCTTTCATGCATCATGTTTGCAATACAGGTACTAAGAGGTCATGGTGCTTGTTCAGGGCATTCAGTATTTTTATCAGGATGGTAATGCTGGAGTAGCATTTTAACTGGGTGGCAGCTTTGGGGTACGGATGTGACTGCTGAGGCTTCCAGAAGTACAGGGAGGTGGGGGGAGATAGCCCATCCCCACCCCGTGAAAGCCTGCATACCAGAATTTTCAGCAGATTATGTTTCAGTGATGTCTATTCTGAGACCCTTTTCGCTGGAACCCTTTGGGTCACGCCCATACTCCAAACCCCCACCGCAACAGCTTCAAACTTCAGAGCTTTATTTTTCCCAGCTAAACCCATGCTTTCCTTCACCTCTTTCCTCTCTTTCCCGCCCCTCCGCCTGCTTAGAGCCTGCAGCCCCACCCACTGACCGCCTTCACTCCACCCACAACCAGGACCGGAAGCATGGACCTACTCTAGGAATTCTTCCGGGTCTCGAGGCAGGGCCACGCCCAATTCCAGTTCGCCCCGCCCCACCATGGGAGCTCACGGCCAGAAGGACGCATGCGCGGGGCGGTGGGCGTGTCGCCTAAAAACAAAGGGCGGGGTGGGCGGCAGGGAGCCGCCCCGAAACCCTCGCGCAGGCGCGCCAGCTCCTGGTCGCTATGCGGGTGCTTGTGGGTGAGGGAGGCTGGAGCGGAGGGCGAGGGGCGGGCTCTTGGGAAGAAGGTTGAGCTTGAGGCTGAGAGCTGGGAAGCGGTTGGGAAGGGAGGGCTCTGTCTCGTGCACGAGCCGCCTGCTCTCGCCCTCCTGGCTGTAGGGGCCGAATGCCCTCCATCCCCGTGACCCGGGTCACCTCTGCACGCCACGAGTGTGCAGTTGCATGGGATGGCACCGGAGCAGGAGAGCCCGCAGGATAAACACCCCCTATTTTCCCACCAGGTGGCGGCACCGGCTTCGTGGGGACAGCCCTCACGCAGCTCCTGAAATCTCGGGGCCACGAAGTGACGCTGGTCTCCCGAAAGCCGGGACCGGGACGCGTCACGTGGGTAAGTGGGACACCCTCCCACCCCCCCTCCCGATCCACACCCACACCCACACACCCCTGGGAGGTGGAGCTCGGAGGGAGTCTCCATCCGCTGGGGCGTCGCGAGCACTGTGTTCTGTCCTGCAGAAAGAGCTCGCCTCGTCGGGGCTGCCCCCCTGCGATGCCGCCGTCAACCTGGCCGGGGAGAACATCCTCAACCCCCTGCGGAGGTCAGCCGGGCACCAGGGCCCGCGTGGGTGGCGGGCGACAGGACGCGCCCGCGGAGAAGATGCCTCGAGCCAGCCCCTGGATCATGTCCTACCCGTGTCCCCGACCCCTTCCACGCGACCCGCCAGCCCCGCCACCCGCCCCACTGCTGACCTCGAGAGGCCCCAGAAGGCCCAGCCTTGTCCTTGGGCAGGAGCAATCCACAGAGCACTTTTATATACTTGCGTGGGGAAAGAGAGGGAGTGGGAAGTGCCCGATAATGTGACCAGTGTTATGCCCCAATTTCTTCGGCAGGTGGAATGAAGCCTTCCAAAAAGAGGTTCTCAACAGCCGCCTGGAGACCACCCAGATTCTGGCTGGGGCCATCGCCAAGGCCCCGCAGCCACCCAAGGCCTGGGTCTTGGTGACAGGTGTAGGTATGCTGCACATCACAGAAGCCCCAATAATGCTGGGGGGCGGGGTTGGGCGGTGCCTGCTGAGGGGTAATTCAAGCTCTTTTTTGCCCCCTCTGACACCTCTGGGGGTCTCCAAGTATAGGGGCGTCTTGGAGTTGCCCGCACTGGTTTGTCCTGGGTTTTGTGTACTTTCACTCAGAAAAAGGAGGCCCATGGAGAAGGGGGTGGGGCAGGAAGGGCACTGTCGAGCAAAATTCACCTGTCCCAGGTGTCCAGCTTTCCACAGGGCAGCTCTGTAGCAACAGGATTCCCCGTTCTCCTGTTTCACTATAAGAACCAAATAATTGCCAGCCATCTGTGGTCAGTACACCTGCTGCAACTGTAATAATGAGCTATCTTCCTCATAGCTCATTATTAAATCCAGTGAGTGGATACCACTACTGTTCCCATCCCAGTGAGGTAGAGATTTTGCAGAAAGCTTTCCTAGTCTGCTGAAATCCAAACATGAATGAATGACAACTGAGGTGAGAACTGGGGTAGCCTGGCACCCAAGTCTTCGAACTAAACCTCATTCTAGCCTAGGCCCACACCTAAGTACTCCCCCAGGACAGGAAGATCAGCTCTCCGGGAACCATCACTGGCACCGTTTTCCCATGGGAAGGGTAAGGCCAGGCCCAGGACAGCTGGACAAGGCTGTTCCTCTCCCCCACCCCACCCCAGCTTTCTACCAGCCCAGCCTGACTGCGGAGTATGACGAAGACAGCCCAGGAGGGGATTTTGACTTCTTCTCCAACCTGGTCACCAAGTGGGAAGCTGCAGCCAGACTTCCTGGAGATTCCACACGGCAGGTGGTGGTGCGCTCGGGTGAGAGCCAGTGATCTGGGAATCAAACCAGCAGGCGGTTATAAACCATCTTCTCTGACTGGGGGCTGGAAAGATCCAGAGCTGAGCTTACAGGAAGTAGGAGGTGACACCACTTCTGGCTAGATGGGAGATGGGACTTGCCTGGGAACACCCCTGAGCTACGTTCTGGTTCCCTTAGCTTGGGGGGAAGGGGGAGGAAGGAAAGGGACCAGCAGGGCTGGCTGCAGGCTGAGGGGCTGCCCCCTTCCATCTCTCTGCCCCATCCTAGGGGTCGTGCTGGGCCGCGGAGGCGGCGCTATCGGTCACATGCTGTTACCCTTCCGCCTTGGCCTGGGGGGCCCTCTCGGCTCTGGCCGGCAGTTCTTCCCCTGGATTCACATTGGAGACCTGGCCGGAATCCTGACCCTGGCTGTGGAAGCAAAGCACGTGCAGGGCGTCCTGAATGGGGTGTCCCCCGCTGCCACCACAACCAATGCTCAGTTTGCCCAGGCCTTGGGAGAGGCGCTAGGACGCCCGGCCTTCATCCCTGTCCCCAGCCCCATAGTACAGGCCTTCTTTGGGAGAGAGAGGGCCATCATGCTGCTGGAGGGCCAGAAGGTGATCCCGCGGCGGACACTGGCTGCAGGCTACAAGTATTCCTACCCGGAGCTCAGGGCTGCCTTGCAAGAAATTGTAACCTAAGCCGGAGACTCCGCACGAGTCCCAAGGCCCACCCATCAGCAGGGGCCTCCTGGTCAGAGCCAGAACAGGCCCCGGTACTCTCACACTGAGACCCTCTGCAGACCTGAAAGCCTGTTTCTTAAGAACGTCTTTGCCCCGCACCCCTTTCTCGTGGTCCTATTGCTCCCCATACCACAGCCTCCAGGTCACTCTGATGAGTGGAAGCCTTAACCTCTTCCACTCCTCATAAAAGCATGTCGGGGTTTGGTGTCCCACCGTGTCCACTCCTGCCCCCTTCCCCTCTGTCCTTCGGTTGGGGCAATAAAAATCAGTTACCTCGCCAGCTTCTGGCTCATCTCTTTGGCTGAGATCCTCCGGGATTTATCTCAAGGAATGTCACCTTCCATAACTTTCCCTACATGAGGTTTGGAAAGTCACACTGGGTAACATCTCCTTTCTCCTTCTCTCCATCCCCCATCCCCCTGAAAACTGGTAACAAATGCAGGGTGCAGGGCGTGAAGTTCTGATGGAAGCCAAGACTGGGAGGTGAGGGAGGGATGTCCTGTGGCCACCCTGCATCCTTGCTCACCCAGGGCCACCAGGAGAAGACAGACAGGTGGTAGGTCCTGGTGACTCTGTCCACCAGGGTCCAACATCCCAGGGCACAACAAGCTTCTGACCTACTGTGTACCTACCAGCCTCGAGAGCAAAAGCAGCAAGGAATGGGTCAGAACCTACAAACTTCCCCGTCAGGGGAAAAATATCCCGTGTTCTTCTTCCGGGGCCCTCTTCCCACTTGTCTATCCCGCTTTCTGCCCCCAACGTGACCAGAAGTGGTTCTCTTAGCGCCCCCACCCCTCAATTTGGACTGAGAGCCGAGCAAGCTACGGAGAGTATCCCGCCCACTCGGCAGAGCCTGGCAAGCTACCCGTGGCATATTCGATATGCCAAAAACAGTTAACAAGTCTCACAACAGAGACGTTATTGGTGCCCGCTCGAGCTAATCAATGAGCAACAGGGTGACAGTGATACAGTGGTATGTATTTCCTTCCGGGGTGGGGTGATTCTGAATCCATCCTTTCCTTGACTGGCCTGTCCCCAGCCCAAGCTCAGTCTGGCCCACTGTGGAGCCACCAGTGAGAAGGCCCCTCTGCTCCTGCTTGCCGTGCCAGCGGCTGGACCGAGGAGTTGGAGCAACCATGTCTGACTGCCCGTGCTACTGAGGGCTCAGCCGTCAAGGCCTGCAGAGGGTGAAGCACCCCAGCACCTGGCTCAGTTCATCTCACTCCCTCAGGGCTCAGCCTCTGGAAGTGAGCTGGCTGTGGGCTTACTATCAGGGAGTGACAGCCCCAAAGACAGAAGTCAAAGCACACTAGGGGCTATGTACAACGAAGGGCTTCCAATACTGCCGGTGACTCGGGTGTGCGCTAGGCACTAACAAGTTCCCCGACGGACGACACAGTTCTCCATGCAGATGAGGGACCTGCAGGAGTCAGAGCACAGGCAGTGTCCTGAGGTGACAGCCTGGTGGTCAGCCAGCCAATGACTTGTATACGCCTGAGTTTTTATTTTTCTAGATAACTGGCTCGTTGCGGTACAACCTCTCTCAACCGTCCCATCCCCATTCACACACATGCACACACACAACAGAAGAGGGCCTCACTTTATGCATCAGCGGAGTTCAGTGGAGGAAACGCGAGGGTTAGGTCACACTGGCATCGTCACCACAGAGCACGGCCTTGCAGGTTTGACGGGGGCTCAGCACGCACTCCAGCAAGCGCATCTAAGTGGGGACTTTCGGACCCTTAATCTGTAAACACGCATGAGTGCAACAGGAAAGCTGCCGTTCGGAAGAACCCTGAGAGTATTTTGGTAATGCAAACAGTCACCCCTAACTGACTATTTCATAAATGTGGATCTGGTCGGGGGAGAGGGTGGGGGGGCCCAAAGGGCCGCAGCCATGACAGGGCATGTTAAACTGAGGATTCTACTGAGGATATATGCAGCCATGATAGGGCATGTTATAGTGAGGATGCAGCGTGAAGTTCTCAGCACAGGCCCTGGAGACTGGGTCTCCCTGGCTCCCTGGAAGAAAGGATTGGGCTCGGGAGCCTGTGCAGCTACAGAGAGACACACCTGAGACTGGTCCAAGTACCTCTCCTCCAAGGATCTTCCCTCCTGGCTCCTGTTTCCCCTCCAGATGGGTGAATATGCCCCTGATCTGAATGCAGAAGTAAAGGCCAAGCTGTTCAGTCAAGGTCCCAGACAGGAGGTAGAGCGAACACCAGAGGCCAAGTACTCTGTCTTCTCCACCGGCACCAGCGACCCCAGGCCTGGGATACCAGCCTTACAGCACCCAAGCCTTCCCATCCTGTCCTGCTCCCAGGACCCTGGCTAATAAGCCTGGGAAGCAGCCGAGGAAAGGGTCAACTCCCCCTCACCTGTCCATTCTCCACTGCCCACCTCGCCTCCATCCCGCTCAGCCAGGGGAACAGCCAGTCCCAATCCCCAGCAGTCTGGCCTGCTGCTACAGTTCCAGCGCCACCCACCCCCAAACCCCCAAAACCCTGTGCAGAGGCAAGGTGGGGAATTAATGCTGAGCAGCGCCTCCTGAGAGGAGGGAGAAGTCCACAGCAGGTCCCTTTAAGGAGCCCCTGACGCCAGGGCCCCAGGCTTGGGCACCCCACACACGTGCATGCTCCTGTGCAGTGTGGGGGAGGTGCCTTCAGGACCACTGCCCCAGAGCCAGGACAGGGCAGGGTGCTTATCAGGGACTGGAGCGCCCCCCCTCAGGCAAAGCACCAAGTCAGGGCCAGTGTGGGTCTGAGCAGCCCGGGGCAGACCAGGCGCGGGCGGCGCTCAGAAGTTCAGACTGAGCAGTGCCTCGGAGAGCTGGTTGATGTCCCGGGAGTAGGGCTCCCGCTGCAGGACAAAGTCCACCTTGTGATCTTGGCCCGAAAACACCTCGAGCAGTTGCCTCCGAAGCCGCTCCGTCTCCCGGTTCTTCCGGATGCCGCTGACTTTTTCCTCTTCTTTCCCCGGCCGCTGCGGGCCAGGTTCTGGGAGGCCCCTGGCCGGATTCTGAGCTTTAGAGGACTGCGGTGTCCTGGGAAGAAGCAGGGAGAGCGAGAGAAGCCAATGAGCATCCGGAGAGTGCTAGAAGGCAGCAATCATGCCGTACCCCACAATAACCACTGGGTGGCAGTGTCAACCCGTTGCTAAAGGGGAAAGGCCAAGGTCCGCAGGAAGAAAGAGGGTCAGTGTCAACTGATCTGGTTCTAGTCTAATCAATGAATCAGGGATGCAGCAGGGAGTGTCCCGCCAACAACAGGCTGTAGGTGAAAGTAACCACCATCGCTATGATTCCATCCCACAGACTGACGAGGGCAAACAGGAGCCACTCCCTGAGCCACCAGCAGGCTCTGTTAGGACTTGCTGGGCAGCAGTTAAAGATCAAGCCCAAGGCAACTGAACGTGGGGAATGAAGCTGACCCGGGCTGGTCACCCTTTCCCCAAGCCTCCAAGTCCCAAGCAGGGCTCCTGGGGAGAGAGAGCCAGGACAGGGTGCTGCCTAAGTGCTGGAACTATAGTACCATAGGTAGGTGTTTGCTTTGCACACAGCCGACCCGGGTTCAACCTCCAGCATCCCATATGGTCTCCCGAGCACCACCCAGAGTAATTCCTGTGTGCAGAGCCAGGAGTAAGCCCTGAGTATCGCTGGGTGAGCCCCTCCCCGCAAGGAAAGGGCTGGGCCATTACCTGACTGGCTTCTTCAGAAAATCCTCCAGTGTGGGGCCGTTTCGCCCTAACGGGTCATCCGGGACCATGAAGAGATTGCCCACAAAGGTGAAGGGCAGCAAACTAGAGGGCATAGAGAATGTGAGGTCACGAATGGGGCCACCGCCCTCCTCCCAGGCCACCAACACCACCATCATCAGTTGCCATGGCTACCATCCCTCAGGGTCATGTCAACTCCCTTCCCAGGGTCCTGGAGCCCATAGCAGGGCAGAGCTGGGTTTGGATAAGGATGGGCAAGGCCTCCCTCACCGCTCTCTGATGATGGCCATCCACTTGTCAGACTCCTCCGCCAGGTCCCGGAACTGGTCATTGGAGACAATGATGCCGTCCGTCTCTTCAGCCAGCTTCACCATGAACCTGTCTCAAACCCATGGCAGCCATACTAGGATGTGCGAGACCCCAACCCCAGAGAGTGCTGATGGAGACTGGGAGTTGAGGGGGAGGCGGCGGGGGGCGGGAGACGGGGGGCAAGGCGGGCAACTCCTGGATGCCACCAGGTGAGTGACTGGATTCCGATGTCACAGGTGAGAGGACAAAGATGAAACCCACATGTCTCCCACATCATCCCCTCATTCACCACCCTGCTCCGCCTAATGCTTCAAAACCTGTCTACAAAAGAGGAAGATCTAGCTCTGGCTCTGTCCTCTCCCCCCACCCCCGCGCCACCAGTCACAAATCTACTATGTTCTTCCTTCAAAAAAAGCCTGGAGCGATAGCACAGCAGGTAGTGTTTGCCTTGCACGCGCCCAACCTGGGTTCGAATCCCATCATCCCATATGGTCCCCTGTGTGCTCACTTCAGCAGCACATATACTAAAATTGGAACAATACAGAGATTAGCATGGCCCCTGCACAAATTCGTGAAGCATCCCATATGGTCCCCAAGCACCGCCAAGGGTAATTCCTGAGTGCAGAGCACCAGGAGTAACCCTTGTGCATCGCCAGGTGTGACCCAAAGAGGAAAAAAAAAAAAAAAAGAGCCTTCCATGTGGCCCCCTTCCTTTCCACTCCAACCACTGCTACCTTAATTATTCGGATACTGCAACTGCATTGCCTCCTACTAAGGAAGTACCCTGGCCCAGCCATCTACCACTCTTCTGCAAGAGAACTGCTCTCCCCGACACTCTTCCACTCTTGCCCTTTATTGAATCAAGTCCACGTGCCGCAGCCTGGCAGTGGAGACCTTCCTCACCCAGCTTAAGCTATCCTGATGACCTTATTTCCCCCCCCCCCCACCCCCGTAATCCCTAACTCTCCTCAGCTCCCGCCAAAATCAATAATCAGCTGACACCATTGTCCAAACAGGCCCTGCACTTTCTGGCTGCCACATTCCTCAAACTGTTCCTTGAGCTGCATGTGGCTGCCACACCCCCGGTGGGCAAAGTCACCAGGAAAGCTTATGAAAGGAATGTCTGGGCCCCACTTTGATCATTCTGATTCCACAAGACAGGGCAAGGGCTCATGAAGCAGTTGAGCGTTTTTTTTTAAAGAGATTTAGAAATTAAGAGACCCACCCTAGCCTATGTCCCACTCAGTCACCCACCAAGACTCTGATGAATATCTCTCTTCCTACAACACCCCAGTCAGAAGTGGAGGCTCCCTTCCTCTGAGTTCCTGAAGTGCTTGATGTACATGTTCTTTCGCTCATTTAAGTAAATACCCAGGTTCTCCCTGATTTCCAGCATTCCTGCTTCTGCTCAGACATCCAAAGCAGGTAGCCGGCATGCGCAAGCCAGCAAGGTATCTGGTGTCAGAGGGAACTGGTACTCAGCATTAGGTATGCCAGGTTCTGTGTGGGAAACAAACTGAGGCAGTTGTGTGTGTGTGTGTGTGTGTGTGTTTTAATGTATCCAAAAGGCTTTTTTTTTTTTTTTTTGCTTTTTGGGTCACACCGGGCAATGCACAGGGGTTACTCCTGGCTCTGCACTCAGGAATTACTCCTGGCGGTGCTCAGGGGACCATATGGGATGCTGGGAATAGAACCCAGGTCGGCCGCGTGCAAGGCAAACACCCTACCCACTGTGCTATTGCTCCAGCCCCAAAAGGCATTTTTAGGTTGAGCATGTTTTACGGCTATCACATGCTATTCTGCAGTGTTCACTCGACCTGTGCTGACTCATTAAGTGAAACTATGTGAAAGTTCAAACTCTGGGCTGTCTGCTTATCAGGGTCTACATAACCACACAGGCACATGCTTCGAATGTGCACGACAGGAGCCAGAGATAGGACTCTTAAGGGTTGAGGACAGGGCTTGCTTGTGGGAGACATCTCTTACACAGAACCAGAGTGTGATCCCAAGCACAGAGCCAGGAGTATCCCCCAAGCACCAATGGGTGGGGCTCCAAAAATTAATAAATAAACAAAATAAACAAATTCACTACAACTAACTCGATCTTTAGTTCCAACCGGTGTCAGTGCTGGTGTGGAAACAAGGTTCCATCATAACCTGAAATCTAGATAGAAAACAAAATACTGGGGCTGGAGTGATAGCACAGCAAGTAGGGCATTTGCTTTGCACGCGGCCGACCCAGGTTCAATTCCCAGCATCCCATATGGTCCCCTGAGCACCGCCAGGAGTAATTCCTGAGTGCAGAGCCAGGAGTAACCCCTGTGCATTGCCCGGTGTGACCCCCCACCACACACCCAAAAAAAAGAAAACAAAATATTATGTGTGTGGGGGCGGGGATGAACTGCCTTTAGGTAGAATACCCTTTACTTCTTGAAGAATAAGGTATCTGAAAAGACAAAATATATCATCACTGTGGTTTGGAGATGTTACCTGGTGCCTGCTTGAGCAAATCGATGAACAACAGGATGACAGTGCTATAGTGCTACAGTGGTTTGGAAACTAATCTTTTTATTTAGGACTGAAATCCTAGTGAAGAATCAAGAGTTGTAAAATTGGTGGGGTGGCACGGGGTCAGGGGGAAATATACCTTGAAAAGCTGCTAATTTCCACTCCATGTGTGCACCCCTTCGAGGGGATAAGGGGACGGGCCTTCACTGAAACCATCTGGCAACTCTAAGTTCTCATTTTCCCCGCTGCCATTTAGCCACCTTCGCCAAGAGAATTCATCACTCTGACCTTCAGTCTCTGCGTCTGTCTTCTGCAGTAACTAATGGGACCCAGGAAAGTGAAGCAACGCCACCACCCTCTTGCCTAGCACCCCTGTGAGGCAGGTACATCCCTCACCTCCTTTTGATATTCACCAGGAGGGTGAATGAAAGGAAAAAAAGCTTCTGGAACTGAGAAGTCACTAAGAGAAGACCCAGGGACAGAGCCAATAAGTCAGTGCACCCTAGGGCTCAAAGACCTAAATTCTCAATCCAGGGACCTTTCTACAGTATCACATGTTGTGCGGTCCTATTGCGCATGAATTATGTCTCTTCATCTGATTTTTATTTGTTTGTGGGCCACATCCAACGGTGTTCAGAACTTACTCCTGGCTCTGTGCCTCTGTGCTCAAGGACCACTCCAAGGAACCATATGGGGTGCTAGGGATCAAATTCAGGTCAGTCCTATGTAAGGCAAATGCCCTACTCACCTCTCTCTCTCTCTCTCTCTCTCTCTCTCTCTCTCTCTCTCTCTCTCTCTCTCTCTCTCTCTAACTTATTTTAAACATTTACTTTGGTTTCCCCAGAATGTAGGGGCAATTTCTCTATACATTTGGACAGACTGTAAGAAGGCACTTGTCAGCTTATTGTGTCATCGGTTCTCCATCTTTCCGCTAAACCGGTATTGTCTAGACAGTAAAGCCCTATATAAATACGAGGCATCCTTTTATTTGATGAATGACTAATGGACAAACAGTTGCCTCCAGTCTGTCTCATCTGGCCCACAGGGCAGGTTTAGCTGCTCCATCACACAGGCCTCTGAATGAGGGACGGGAAGGGAGGGGCCGCTGGCTCTCCCCTCAGCCCTGCCAGGTGGAGGAGAATGCCAAGGTGGGGGAGAGAGGCAGGTAGGTACCTGTCATCATAGGAGGAGATCCTCTTGCCTTCCACGACCCGGGAGGGAGTGAGAGAGAGCAGGCTGAGGGAGTACAGCTTTTGCAGAAAGTGTCCCTCTGGGGAAAGGGAGAAACAAGGGTAGGCATGACTTCAGAAGGAAGCAGGGCGGCGGAGGAGAAGGAGGGGGCCCGTCTCACCTCTGACTTTGGAGTCCTTACTGAAGCGCCACTGAGGCACAAACACGGTTATGTCCCGATGGCCCCGGTCCCAGAAGTACTGCACAGCAATGGCGATGCCCCGGCTGGAGAAGTAGTGCTGGAGGCCATGGCTGCAGGGGGGCGCAAGGGGGATGGGTAGGGGGGCGTGTCAGCTGTCTGCCGCACCCCTGAGGTGGGCTGCACAGGGGAGCCCTGGCAGCCTCCTGTCTCCCAGCAAGTGCCCCAGGGTGAACAAAGCCACCCCTCTCCCCCCTCTCCACAGCCCTCTTCCCCCTCCCCCCCAGGACAACCCCGCACTCACACCATGGCCACGTTGCTGCCATCAATGACAATATGGCGGAGGTCTGGCTGGCCGGGCACGTTGGCGAGGCACAGGGTGAAGGGGTTCTGCAGAGCCTCTTGGAAACGCTGAGTGCCGGTCACCAAGTTGCCCCCTCTCGAACCTTTCCAGGACGATCCCCGACCTCGAGGCCCACCCTGCTGCCTGTCTCCCCGGTCCCCTTGGTCCCCTCGGTCCGCAGTGTGCCACGGAGGCTCGGGGGCCGGCAGGGGGCTGGGCACTCTGGGAGGTGCGGCTTTCCCGTTCTGCAGACGCTGGTGGAGGGAGGCTCCCCGGGACTGAGCTGCCCGCAGACAGGGCCCCGGGACACCAGGGGGCTCGGCCTGGACAAAGACCCCTCCCCCCTCCGGAAGTGCCCCCTTCTCCCCCAGGGCCTTCCCTTTCAGGGGCTGTGCCGACTGGGGTCTGCAGCCCGCTTGCCTCCACTGGGTCTCTTCCCAATGCAGCCCCGTCCCGCCTTCCCAGGGACCACTCTGATTCCCACACACCTCCACAGCCCAGCCTTCTCCCCCCGCCTCTCGCTGCCCCGGAGTCCCAGTCTCTAGGGGCTCCCCACCTGCTTCCCAGAGAGCTCTGACCCCCAGCGGCTGAGCACCCAGCACTTCTGGGCTCCCCAGCTCCCAGGAGGGAGAGGCCCGGGGTCCTTGCCCCCGGGATGCCTCGTGAGCCAGGCTCAGCAGTTCCTCCTGGACAGCCAGGGGCAGCTGCAGCAAAGCTTCTCTGTGGACATCGGCCCTTGACTCGATCAGTGCAGAGAAGTCCCTCAGCACCGAAGCACACTGAGGCGTGCCAGGGGGTGGCCCCGGCCAAAGGTCCCAGCTCAACCGCTCCACCAGGCCCTCCACTCGGCTCTGAGCCATGACCACGGCCTCGGTCAGGCCGCTGACGCTCAGTGTTCCAGGCATGCCAGGTATCAGATGGGCAGCCGTGCTCCAGGCCAGACACTCAAGGAAGAAGCCCTGGGCTCCCAGGAAGATGCAGTGCAGTTCCGGGGGGTAGTGGAGTTCGTTCTGCAGCTCTGGACTGCAGAGACCCTTGAGGAATTCCTGGAAAGGGGCAGGAAGAAAGGAAACTACTGGGATCCTTAGTGGCTTGGGACTCCAGCTCCCTACTCGCTGCTTTTCCTGGGGCAAAGCCATCAGGCCCCCCACCCCCACCCCCTGCCTGGAAAGGAAGTAAGAAACTCAATTTCCCTTTTCAACTGGGTGGGGGGTGGGGGGGAGGGGCTGGACTGGAGTCTCCCTGTACTACTTGTTTCTCTTTAAGATACTATTCTAAGCAACTGGTTACAAACCTAATTCTAAGTACACAATAAACCCTTGAGCAACAGGGATGTGGGCGTGGCTGGTTCATATTCCAAGCACAGGTTGCAAGTTCCTGAATTCAACCATCGGTGAAAGAATCTGGTTGAATTCCTGGATAAGAAAGGCCAACTCTAAGGGACTTGCATAGACTCAGAGGTCCTTGGGTCCATTTCCCCTCAAATAGCAAGGGACACTATATTTAAATTGGGGTGGAGAGATGTCAACATTAGATAAACACTCCCATGCAGTGAGGACTGATGCCCAAACCCCCACATTGTTCAGGGGTCTGTGCATGCACTGGGTTGTCTCTTTCCATCCTGATCACCCTCATTTACTGAATGCAGCTCTGCGTTCCTTATCTCGTCCACTATAAACCCAAGGCAGTGGACATTGTTGTTGGCACTGTACAGATAAGAAAATTGAAACCCTGGTCACAAGGAGCACGGGAAGTGGCACTGTCCCAGACTTAAGCCAGAGGAAGTGAGGTGGCTCCACTGCCCACACCCAAATAGTGTCCACACCCTCCAAGGGTACTGAGGGTGAAGGTGATAAGGAACCAGACTCAGAGCCCTGATCTGTGTGTGTGTGTGTGCGCGCGCGCGCATGTGTCTGTGTTTCTGCGTTCCTTCCGGGTCCTTACACGGGAAACGAAACCAAAACTCCAAATACAAAGTCAAGAAGAGATGGGCCGGAGTGATAGCACAGCGGGTAGGGCGTTTGCCTTGCACGCGGCCGACCCGGGTTCAATCCCTGGCATCCCATATGGTCCCCCAAGCACCGCCAGGAGTAATTCCTGAGTGCAGAGCCAGGAGTAACCCCTGAGCATCGCTGGGTGTGACCCAAAAAGCAAAAAAAAAAAAAAAAAAAGTCAAGAAGATCGTTAAAGTTGGGAGGACCACCCCCTCCCCACTCCTCTGCACCCCGCCCTTCTCCACCACAGATTCCAGGAAGGGTCTGAGAGGGGAGGGGCGGGAAGGCGAGTTCACCTTGGCCCTGCGGACGTTCTCCTTGGGCCCCTCCAGCTGCAGCCAGATGTGAGGGTTCTCGGGACAGTCCTTCGGGAGGACGCTCACGCTCACGCGGAAGATGCGCTGCACGGGGGGCCGCTGCTCACGCACCGTGGCCTCGGCCTCCGCAGACACGGCAAAGCGGTCGGGGGTCTCGGGCGCCGCCCCGCAGGTCTGCATGGCTGCGGGGCCGCCGGGGCCTGCAAGGAGGGAAGGCAGCTCGGGGCCCTGCCGTGCGCCCCCACTCACGGCCGCAGCACGGGGCCGGCGCCGGCGATCCACAGGTCCCGGCCCCCCCAGTCGCTGGTGTGGTCAGCAAGCCCGCCGGCCACCCGCATCTCGGCCCGTGTTGGAGGGCTGGCCGGGGGTGGGGGCCTCCGGGCCTGGTCTCGGGGGTCGTCTCTCCGGAACGGCCATCGGGCCTTTAGGAAACGAAACGAAGATCCAGCGCAGAAAGTTGGGGTGGAGCGGGAGGCCCCCGCCCAGCCCGGAGGGGCGGCCCGGAGCGCACGCGCACGCGCATCTCCTCGGCGGACTCTGCCTCCTCCGGGGGCAGGACGGCGTCAGGGGTAATCCCCGCCAGGGTTGGTCCTGGGCCGTGGTCCCACGTCCCGGGACTGCCATTTCCCGGCTCGGGTCCCTCCCCACCCCCGCGCTCTAGCCGCGCGCCCCACCCCGGGACCCCCGCGCGCGCGCACGGGGGCGCCTACCCGGCCTCGGTGCAGCCCGCGGGACGCCCCGCTCGGCTCGGGGCCAGGCGGAGGCACGATCTGGGCGGGGCTGGCGGGTTCCTCGCCCAACAGGACCCCACAAGCCCAACTACGTGAGAGTGCGTGCGTGTCTGTGTATGTTTTGTTGGTTTTTTTTTTTTTTTAAGTCACTTCCTGGCCCGGGACGGGGCGGAGTCGACCGGGCCCCTCCCCAGGCTGCGGGCCCCAGGCGGCCTTGGTAACGCCTCGACGGGGCATGAGGCCTGGGAATAGTGAAAGGGTTTTCAAAGGCCGGATGCAGCCCCTGCGTGGAAGAAATGGAAGACCCAGTAAAGGACAAAAGGGGACACGGTTGGCCCAAACACTTTCTAGCAAAAACGATAGTGAGGGGAAAGAGCAGGGTACCCCCTTTCTTGCAGCACTGCTGAGATACCCCTTTCCTTTAGAAGCGGGGAAGCCGGGGCATCAGTGCTCACAAACACATAGCCAGTTCTTTCTCTGTGCTCCCCAGTTCCAGCCTTCTCCCCACCCCACCCCCACCCCTACCCATCCCCCGCCAGAGGAGCTGCCCTGGGGTTCTGGCTGGAACCCTCCTAGCTAGCTGTCTCATCCCTCCTCTCTCTCTCCCGGAATCCACCTGCTGTCACTGCCCTGCCAAGGAGGCGGGGGCTGTGGTGACCGCAGGTGGCAAGAGGTAGGACAGCTACAAGGCACAGAGCCGTATGGAGAAGGGGACCAGGAGCGAGTGTCTGTGAGCTGCAGGAAGAGGGCTGAGGGGTGGGCAGAGGGGTGTTCAAGTTTGGGGAGAGGAGTCAGAAGAGGGGACCAGACCCCACCCACAGCCACTCAGCGATGCTGGGGCCACAGCAGCCCCGGGGAGCGCCCGCCGCACTGATGCTCCTGGTCCTGGCGGCTGGGTGGGCCCAGGAGGGCACAGAGCCGGTCCTTCTAGAGGGCGAGTGCCTGGTGGTCTGTGAGCCTGGACGAGCTGTGGCTGGGGGGCCAGGGGGGGCAGCCCTGGGAGAGGCACCCCCTGGAAGAGTAGCATTTGCCGCGGTCCGAAGCCACCACCACGAGCCGGCAGGGGATGCTGGCAACGGCACCATCGGGGCCATCTACTTCGACCAGGTAATCCCAGCCCTGCAGGACCTGCACTCGGCCATTCGGGCCCCCCAACTTGAAGGCCGTGTCTCCCCAAGGCCGCCTGCTGGCCTTTGGCCCCACTGCCTGATCCCCTCCCACACTCGGCCTACACCCCTCCCTCCAGTCCTCCAGTCCCGGCTTGCTTGCCCCTCTTCTTCCCCTTCCTCTCAGTCCCCTTCCTGAACCCCCATCAGCAGGCTCTGCTCCCCCAGGTCCTGGTGAACGAGGGCGGCGGCTTTGACCGAAACTCGGGCTCCTTCGTGGCCCCTGTCCGGGGTGTCTACAGCTTCCGTTTCCACGTAGTGAAGGTGTACAACCGCCAGACTGTCCAGGTGACGGTGCCCTGTCCCCCTCTCAGTCGGGAAAGGAGGGCTTGTGGTTCAGTGGGGGAGCGCCTTGCATGCATGAGCACCTGGGCTCAATCCCCAGCACCATGTAGCCGGGAAAGAGGAAGGGATCTGAGACTTGCCCAGCACGCCTGGGTCCTGTGAGGGGACAGTGCCTCTCTTGGTCTATGTTTTGGGTAACGAGGAGGAAAAGGGCTCACCTAGCAGAGTCTGGGGTGTGTCGCACCCGCCACCCCAACCCTCCCAGCAGAGTCCCTTGCACCCCTGAATCCCTAAGTGTCCACCCAGGGCTGGAAGGAAAAGGGAAGCCTTGGAGGAAGTGCCTCAGGCACAGGCGGGGCACGGTGCTGACTGGGCTCCCATCCCCAGGTGAGCCTGATGCTGAACACCTGGCCCGTCATCTCAGCCTTCGCCAACGACCCCGATGTGACCCGGGAGGCAGCCACCAGCTCCGTCCTCCTCCCCCTGGACCCCGGGGACCGAGTGTCCCTGCGCCTGCGGCGGGGAAATCTTCTGGGGGGCTGGAAATACTCCAGCTTCTCTGGCTTCCTCATCTTCCCCCTCTGAAGGCTCCGGCCCATCCAGGACAGAAATCAAGACCCTGACCTCCGCCTTCTGCCCTCTCCCGCCCCAGAAGCAGGATCTTTGGGACAGGAGAGGGTCTCCCCCCAGCTGCCTGTGTTCCACTGCCTTGCATGGGACCCTGTGCCAAGTGCCCACGATGAAGAGGAGAGCTGTGGCAGGATCTGGTCCTGCTTCACCCCACCTCTACATATCACACACACACACACACACACACACACACACACACACACACACACACACACACACACACACACACACACACACCACTTCGCTCCCAGCCTCCATTTCTTTGTACCTATAGCCCTGGGGTGGGGCAGGGTGGGATGTATGGCTTTGCAGGGTCTGCTTCTCCAGCTCCCTCCCCACCCCCCCAGCTTTCTGTGCAGTGCTATTTGGGGACAGGTGGCACAGGTGAGCCTGATGGGGCCCCCCCACCGTTGCCCAGATGGACCAGCCTCAGCGGACCCGGCAGGCCCCTTCCAGCGAGGAGTGCCAGCGTCAGGATCTCTGCCAGCAGATCCCTGAGCTGGAACAGCACCACAGGGGTGTGGCAGGAGGCCCAGCCACCGGCAGACATCCCACAGAGCTCCATGAAGATGCTGGCGGGCTGGGGTGGGGGTGGGGAGTGGGAAGGAGGCTGGCACCCAGCCTGAGCAGGGGCTACAATTTCAGGTGTTTGGAGCACCTGGCTGGCAGGAAGCTTGGGTGTTCATCTGTGCCAGGTCCCAGATGGATACTAGCGTTCACCTGCTTGCCCGTGACATGAGGTGTACGTGTGCGCGCTCTGGCCAAGGACAGGTGAACTGAACTTAGTTCGGAGGATGGAAGGTCCCATGTGGGCAAGTATAACTCTCCACTCATGCAACACGGCCGCCTAGCACTGCTCTGTTTTCTAAGCTTTAACCTTCCCGCCCTAATATCCACTTCCTCCCCACTCTCTTATCTTCACTATACCTCTTCCAGACCACCCCTCAACCTCTCCTCTCTTTCCTGATTTGTACCATCTTATTTGCTGTTAAACTCCCGATTCCTTTGAATTCCCTCCATCATCCCCCAGCCAGTAGTATTGTAGCACTGTCATCTCGTTGTTCATCGATTTGCTTGAGTGGCCACCAGTAATGTCTCCATTGTGAGATTTGTTACTATTTTTGGCATATCAAATACGCCACGGGTAGCTTTCCAGGCTCTACCATGCTGGTGGGATATTCTCGGTAGCTTGCCGGGCTCTCCGAGAAGGACGGAGGAATTGAACCTGGGTCGGCCGCATGCAAGGCAAACGCCCTACCCACTATGCTATCGCTCCAGCCTACCCTCAGCCAGTATTGTAAATTTTTTTGTCTCTTTCTCCCCACCTCCTGACCTCCCTCCCCCACATCTGTCTGTCTCAACTCCTTCACTGTCCCCATAAACCAGCATGGATAAATCTATTAATAAAGTAATTAGACAATGATGATCAATGAGGCACTAGATCATTGAAGAAAGATGCCATTACAGTTGGATCAGAGGTTACAATACACGCAGGTAGGTTGTAGAGAAGAAAAATGTAAAATATATATTAGAGTGAAATTTTCAAACATAGGTTTGAAACAGGAGAGATAGTATAGAATTAAGGTGCTTTCTTTGTATGCAGCTGACCATGGTTTGATGTCCCTGTATCATGTATGGTCCCCCAAGCACCACCAGGGGACACTCTTGGGCACAGAGCCAGGAATAGCCCCTGAACACTGCCAGGTGTGGACGCAATAAAAAACAGATTTGAATTCAGTAGGAAATACCTATGTTAAATTTGTGGTTTTCAAAAGAATTTAACTTTTTCAAACATTATTAAATAAGGTAAAATAAACAGCATCAAGAAAAATCTGATATGCATTCTTAGGACTGGATCTTTGTCTCAAATATTATTCATCTTTAAAAGGATTCCAGTTTCCCTGGAGAAGAATAGTGCCAAGTCTTGGGGCCGGAGCGATAGCACAGCGGGTAGGGCGTTTTTGCCTTGCACACGGCCAACCTGGGTTCGATCCCCGGCACCCCATATGGTCCCCCAAGCACCGCCAGGAGTAATTCCTGAGTGCAAAGCCAGGAGTAACCCCTGAGCATCGCTGGGTGTGACCCAAAAAGAAAAAAAAAAAAGAATAGTGCCAAGTCTTAATAAGTCAAGACCTAAAACATGGGTTGATGACAAAAAGCAAGGATGCTTTGGGGGCTGGAGAGATAGTACAGCGGGCATTTGCATGGCAAGCGGCCAATCTGAGTTCGATCCCAGGCACCAAGCTCACAAGTAATGCCTGAGCAAGGACTAAAACCTAAGCATCACTGGATGGGCCAAAAATAAAAGGCAAGGATTCTTTTTAAAGTGGATAAAGACAAAACTGAAGTGAATTAATTTTAGAACTGTCTACCTAATATGCTGTGACAATTTAAACATCAAAAGGAAAAGACAGTTAATGGAGCAAAGTAAATATTTTTAAATTCCCAGTGAATGATACTCAGAAAGGAAAGTGTCACTATAAATTGTGCAGATAAAGGGGGGTAACATACTAAGTGTAGAAGAGTAAATTCTAAAGGATATATTAATTTTGATAAGTTTTTTTTATCTGTTTAATTAGGGAGGGGTAGATGCTGAGGCTGTGAGTAATTCTAGAAAACACTGGAACTGTACCAAGAGTGAAACATACTGGGCACTATCTGCTGATATAGTGCAATTAGGTGAAAGAGAGTCTAAGAGTGTGTTACAAGATGATGAATCAACCAAATGAATCCAATAGACAACAGCTCACTGATCAAACTTGATCCTCATCTCTTGGGAAAGAGAGCCTCAATACAGCCTTCCTAGATATACTGAGATCACAGTAATAGAAAAATCCAAAGTAATGTCTTAAAAATTGTTTGGTTTGTTGTTGTAAGATCAGGGATGGAACCCAGGGCTTCATGCATATCAGGCAGGCACTGTCCCACTCAACCACATTCCCAACCCCTAGAAGATAGATTATTTATATTTTTTTGGTTTTGGTTTTGGTTTTGGTTTTTCTTTTTTGGGTCACACCCGTCAATGCACAGGGGCTATTCCTGGCTCTGCTCTTAGGAATTACTCCTGGCAGTGCTCAGGGGACCATATGGGATGCTGGGAATCGAACCCCGGTTGGCCGCATGCAAGGAAAATGCCCTACCTGCTGTGCTATTGCGCCAAACCCTGAGAAGATTATTTCTAAGTTTTATAGAAGGATCTGCAAATAGAATTCTTTTTGCAGAGATTGACCACAGAGATAGCAAGGGCCAAGGCTCTTACCATGCATGCAGCTAACCATAGTTTGATCCCAGGCACCATTTGGTCCCCCAAACAGCACCAGTAATGACCCCCCCCCCATCACAGTGAGGAGCAGCCCCTGAGCACTTCTGTGGGCCCCAAATTAAGAGTCCTGAGATAATTGGCACTTTTTTTGGGGGGGGTAGGTGTTTTGTTTGGGGGCCACACCCAATAATATTCGGTGCTTATTCTCAACTCTGTTCTCAGGGATGAACACCTGCTGTGCTCAGGGGACTATATGTGGTACCAGGGATCAAGCCAGGACTGGGTGTGTTTGAAGCTAGTGCCTGGCTGGCCATATGCTCTCTCCAGTCCACAGTGGCATTCTAAGATCATCAGAACCCTTTTCTCTTCTTGCTTGCTTGCCATCGTCATGTTACATGACCCAAATATTTCATGCCTCTGCTCCAGCTATTATATCAGTCATAAATCTCTTGAGAAGAAGGAAAGCAAATAAAAAACTCCTCTTTTCTTTAAATAAGATTTCTGTAAACCAATATATATATATATATATATATATATATATATATTTATATATATTTGCTTTTTGGGTCACACTGGCGATGCACAGGGGTTATCCTGGCTTTACACTCAGGAATTACTCCTGGCGGTGCTTGGGGGACCTTATGGGATGCTGGGAATCGAACCCGGGTCGGCCGCGTGCAAGGCAAACGCCCTACCCGCTGTACTATTGCTCCAGCCCCTAAACCAATATTTCTTATTGCATCCTGTTAGCTAGAATTTGGTCTCACACAGCTAGGGAAAGAGGCTAGTAAGTAAGGGTCTTGTAAGTAAGTAAGCCATGTCCAGTCAAACTTCATGCATTATCTAACAAAGAGGATCCTGGGTATTAAGGAAAACATTTAGAAGTATTTAAAAACACAAATGGGGGTCTGGAGAGCTAGGATAGTGGGTAAGGCACTCGCCTTGCATGTGACCAACCTGAGTTTGATCTCTGGCACCTCATTTGGGTCCCTGAGCACTGCCAGGAGTGATCCCTGAGTACAGAGCCAGGAGTAAACCCTTAGCACTTCTGGATGTGACCGAAAAAACAGGAAGTAAATAAAATCAAATGGAGAGGTAAATTTGTAGCTAGTTGTATAAAATTATTCTGTTAGTTTCCTATGGCTGTGTTAACAAATAACTCAAATAACTACCAACTGTGCATCCAGCCTGTTCAATTATCTCACAGCTTTTGTAGGTCAGAAGTCCAGCAAGCATGCCTGGGTTCTCTGCTCAGTTTCATAAATCAAAATTAAGGTGTGGAGGGGCCGGAGTGATAGCACAGCGGGTAGGGCGTTTGCCTTGCACTCAGCTGACCTGGGTTCAATCCCCGGCATCCCATATGGTTCCCCCAAGCACCGCCGGGAGTAATTCCTGAGTGCAGAGCCAGGCGTAACCACTGAGCAATGCTGGGTGTGACCAAAAAGAAAAAAAAAAATTAAGGTGTGGAGAGAGCTGCTTTCCTTATAGAAGGAGAGGAATCCACAAGGAGAGGAATCACTACATTGAGAATTCATTTCCTTACAGCCATAGAAATAAAATCCCCACTACTGCTGCTGGGCCAGCAATGCCAGGCCTTCAGTTCTTGCACTCCGAGCCTCGCTGGCCTTCCTGACTTTTATCTCGGTCCCCAAGATCTCTGATTTTAAGAGCTCAACGTGATTTGATTTTGATTGACCCAAATAATCCAGAATAATCTCCTCATTTTAAGGTGCATCACCTGAATTATGTATTTATTAAAAACCACTTCGCTTAAGGGCTGGAGCCATACTAGAGTGGGGAAAGTCCTTGTCTTGTATGCAGCTGACCCGGGTTCGATCACATATGGTCCCCTGAGGTTGCCAGGCATGATTCCTGAATGCAGAGCCAGAAGTCACCCCTGAGCACTGCCAGGTGTACCCACCGTTCTCCGCAAAAATAAATAAATAAACACTTCATTTAAAAAAAATTTTTTTTAAAGTAACCAGTCACATACTGGACCAGATATATGGAAAATGTGTGAGTTGAAAAGTTCCTCAAGGGGCTGGAGCGATAGCACAGCGGGTAGGGCATTTGCCTTGCACACAGCAGACCTGGATTCGATTCCCAGCATCCCATATGGTCCCCTGAGCACCGCCAGGGGTGGTTCCTGAGTGCAGAGCCAGGTAACCCCTGTGCATCGCCAGGTGTGACCCAAAAAGAAAAAAAAAAAAAGTTCCTCAATAGACCAGCTAAGCACTGACTCCAATTTTAACCACCTTAGTAGATAAACCGGGTCCCAGATCCCAACCAAGAACTCATAATTCACAACTTGTCTAAGTCAAGATAATGCACTTTGAGATCTCCAAGTTTAGAAATCTGAACCCAAACAGGGCCCACCTCAAATCTAAAAACTCTTTGTGAGGGTCGGGACTGTAGTTCAGTGGTAGAGCACTTGCCTTTCACATACAAAGTCCTAAGTTTGATCCCTGGCACCAAAAATAAATTTTTTTTAAATTTTCAAATAAAAATTAAACCCCATTATTAACAATGGGTTTAAGAGTGGACATAATATATCTCATCATCCTTGTCATGTGCGTGTGTGCCTTACCAAAATGTAAGATGCTTTCAGAAAAACCGACATACTAGCGACTCTCTTGAAGTACATAGGAGAACTTAAGTTTGGAATAAATGTTTTAAAAAAAAAAAACTTGGTTGGTTTTTTTGGGGGTTTTTTTGTTGTTGTTTTTGTTTTTTTGGCTTTTTGGCTTTTTTTGGGTCACACCTGGCAATACTCAGAGCTGACTCCTAGCTTTGCACTCAGGAATCATTCCTGGCAGTGCTCGGGGGACCAACATGGGATGCTGGGAATCGAACCCAGGTCGGCTGAGTGCAAGGCAAACGCCCTACCCCCTGTACTATGGCTCCAGCCCCAAAAAATAACTTAGTTTGTAAATTTTTTTTCTTTGCTTTTTGGGTCACACCTGGCGATGCACAGGGGTTACTCCTGGCTCTGCACTCAGGAATCACCCCTGTCAGTGCTCAGGGGACCATATGGAATGCTGGGAATTGAACCCGGGTTGGCCGTGTGCAAGGCAAATGCCCTACCCGCTGGGCTATTGCTCCAGCCCCTGGTTTGTAAAATTTGTACAAAAGATTGTCTAGCATTTTTTGGTAGAACATGTCTAAACATATAGATAATATTTGCTTAAACTTGGTTGATGAGATAAATAGATTAAGCCATCAATAAACCAGCGATCATGGTTAGTGTTCCTCTCCTGGCGCAAACTATCTCAGGGTTTAAAGATGCTAAGAATAGGACTCACTGTCCACCTTCCCTCGAGCAGCTGATGCTCAGGTACTCAAGAGAAGACCTAAATGAGATCTATATCTAGAGTCCTGCTTGGTCTCCGGCACCCCTTGGTCCTTTTGAACTCTCCAGACAGTTCATTTTTTGTCGTTTGCATTTGGGTTTCGATTTTTGGACTTCCCTCACTGATGCTCATGAGCTACTCCTTGCTCTGTGCTGGTGGTGGGTAGCGGGCTGAGGGCCCGCTCCCAACAGTGCTGGGCGACCATGTGGTGCTAGGATTGAACAGGGTCTCCTGTGTGAGCAATGCATGTGGTCAGTCTTTGAAACTATCTCCCCAGCCCTGAGCAGTTCCATAGTTTCATTCACCAGCTTCTTCCCTCATCTTCTGGAACTCACTGAAACCTTCCCTTCCCTTCCCTCCTCTACCACCTGTGCGGGCACAGTCAGCTCGAGGCCTTCTGCCTCACTGAAAGGCAGAGCCCAGCAGGATCTCTTCCCACCCCCAGAGAGACACACTTACCCTTCTCCTCGTGTCTACTTCCTCTCATCTGGCTCAGTATGACGCTCATACCTTCCTCTGCAAACTCGACTATCTTCACCCACCAGTCGGGGACCCCACTTCCTCCCAGCATCCTCTTCTCCCTTCCTTGCTCAAGTCTGCACATCCAGCTTCTCCCTCTGCCTTACTCTTCCCCTTCCACAGTTAAATAGACTCCAGGTTCTTAAATCTAAAAGCCAAAGAGGACAGGCTCTCCATCCTCTCATGGAAAGTCTGAGTCAACTCCAAATATCTGCGGAGCTAAATCTCTGTGCTCCCTAGAACCCGCCTCTTAAGTCAACCGTGACCTTCCAGGCTCCACCTGAGATGCCCTCAGCTGGTGACTCACAACTGCTGTGTCCCTAAATCAACAGCACTGCCTTGATAAGGGTCTATCAGTTTCTTGGCTCTCCCTCTCATATAGCTTTGTGGCCACAGAGAAGCACCCTCTGGATTTTACCTCTTTTTTTTCTTTTTGGGTCTCACCTGGCAATGCACAGGGGTTACTCCTGGCTCATGCACTCAGGAATTACTCCTGGCAGTGCTCAGGGGACCATATGGGATGCTGGGAATCAAACCCGGGCCAGCCGCGTGCAAGGCAAAAACATCCTACCTATTATGCTATCACTCCAGCCCCTACCTCTACCTCTTTTTTTTGTTAAATTTTTTATTGAATCACCATGTGAGAAGTTAGAAAGCTTTCAGGTTTAAGTCTCAGTCATACCATGATCGAACACCCATCCCTTCACCAGTGCACATGTTCCACCACCAAGAACTCCAGTATACCTCCCATCCCACCCCCACCCCCTGCCTGTGTGGCTGATGATTTTCACTTTACTTTCTCTTTACTTTGATTACATTCAATATTTCAACAGGAAACTCACTATTATTATTCGGAACTTTCCCCCAACAATCAGACCTGCCGAAAAGGCAGCATTTGATAATTTGTTTTCCATTGAATGAAGAGCATATGAGGTCACTCTTATGGATTTCTGGTATTTTAGTAACTAAGTCCAGAGAAATTTCTGCCAGAAGTCGCATCATTGCAAGCTTGTACCTCTGTTTAGTGGGTTCTAAAAGATGGCGGTCGCCACGCCGCTGCCGGGGAAAGGAAAAGCCTAGAGAGAAAAGCCTTTCCCCTCCAAGGGCGGCGTGGGCCATAGCTTAACTCACAGTCTAGAGACATTTCTGCAAGAAGCTGCTGGTGCTGAAGAAAGTAGTTAGTTGGTCTCCGGGATCATGGGCGTTCAGCAACGGAGGGGCCGTTCGTGTGCGGCTGCTCGGGTCACATCTGGGCAAAGGCCCCTACCTCCACCTCTTGATCAGCTTCTTTTTTAGGTTCCTGGGCCTTTGTCCCACTGTAAAATGTTGGCTTTCCTCAAGATTCCACCCAGGGTGCCTCAGAAGTCCTGATTTCCAGTCTTGTGACAATTATGTCCACATTCATCTCTATTCCTTCTCCCTCCTAATGCCCAAAGTCAGACACCGTATAATCCCATCTGAAACCGAACCTGATGGAGTTAGTCTTCCCTCCATTAGTCTATTCTCTAGCCCTGTGCCCCATGCTATCAGCAGGCCCTCCCTTTTGCCCCAGACATGCATCAGTCATTGTATTTGTCTCTTCCCCTCAACACTATATTCAATATGAATGATATTTACTCACATCCATGGAAGTGAGGAGAAAGGTGAGTTTGTTGCTGTGGGAATGAGAGGGGTTCCAGCTGGCCCTTTTGCCTTTCAGTGAGGCAGATCTGAGTAGCAATTTTTAGTGAGTGATGTGAGTGGTATTCACTCACATCCAAGGCTTCCATACATCCTGAATGACCCCTTTGGCCCCCTGTTCTTTCTCACACTCACCCATATTTCTTAATTTAGTGTGTGAGGTTCCAGTTTAATGGGGTTTTACAATCCAGCTGCAGCTGGTGCATTTTTTTACCATCTACTTTTGAGCATGGAAACTCAAACGAAATCACACCATTTATTAGCTGAGGGAGAATGACACCTTTCAAGAAAGAAAAGGGCATGAGATTTGTGTCAAAACTTATATTGAGGGCCAGAGCATTAGTATAATGGGTAGAGCATTTGCCTTGCACTTGACTGACCTGGCTTCGATCCCTGGCATTCCATATGGTCCCCTGAGCACTTCCAGGAGTGATTCCTGAGTGCAGAGCTAGGAGTAACCCTTAAGCATAGCCAGGTGTGACCAAAAAGAAAAAAATTGGTAAAATAGTTTAAAAAAAAAACTTACATTGAGGGGGCCACAGTGATAGTACAGCAAGTAAGGTACTTGTGAACCCTGGCATCCCATATGGTCCTCTAAATCCCTCCAGGAGTGAGGAATAAGGTCCAGGAATAAGCCCCAAGCACTACCAGATGTGGCAAAAAAAAAAAAAGCAACAGCAACACAACCTTACAAGGAGGTCAGGGAAAACCAAAATGTCGCTGAATAACATGATGGGAGAGCCCAGGCATTTTAGCCCCTTGGACTATGTTTGCTTGTTGAATTGTCACTTGCTTCAACCATCCACCCCAAACCTAGGCAAGGCTGCCACCTCAGAGGCTTCCTGTCACACCCCAGATGAGGCACTGTACCCACAGGTACAGTGGCTGCTGGCTTCTCTGTGCACTGTCTGGCATTCCTACGTGCCCTCGGCAATTGCATAGCCCATCCTGATCCTGATCACCCACCCAGGGAAACTTTAAAGTTTTTTCTTGCCCCATTGCTTCCGCCTTTCCCTTGAGTTAAGAAACTTTTCTATAAATTGTGTTTCATGATAAAGGAGGAGCCAGTCAGGAAAAGACCAAACAACAGATATCTGATTCGCCAAAGGCTGACGTCACCCTGATTGCAGAGTTATCTTCAGTTTTACAAGCAACAGGTCAGCCTGCCCTACAGACTTCACCAAGCCACTGACGTTGGCTCCCTCACCAGCCCTTACCTCTTGGCTCTGCCCGCCTGAGAGCAAGGTTTCCAGAGGGGGGGGGGAACCAGACCCACCAACGTGGCAGGTGGTCACCGTCACTGTCACTGTCATCCCATTGCTCATCGATTTTCTCAAGCGGGCACCAATAATGTCTCCATTGTGAGACTTGTTACTGTTTTTTTGCATATTGAATACTCCACGGGTAGCTTGCCCAGGCTTTGCTGTGCGGGTGAGATACTCTCGATAGCTTGCTGGGCTCTCCGAGAGGGGCGAAGGAATCTAACCTGGGTCGGCCGTATGCAAGGCAAATGCCCTACCTGCTGTGCTATCTATCGCTCCAGCCCCCTGAATAAACCTGTTTCTCTCAGACCCATCTTTGTCATGCTAGTGTTGGCCCTGGTGTGGAAGCAAACATACCTTGGCTTGTCTGACCCTGCTGCTCCCACAATCCTGCTCCTTGGCACCTGTTCGGGTGAGAAAAGCCGTGAGAAGCAGAGGTGCAATGTTGGGAAGTGGCCAGCACGCAGGTGTCTGGACCCATGGGGCATTGATGGCAAAGAGGATCAGAGGTGGCCAGAGTGATAGTACAGTGGGGAGGAAGTTTGTCATGCATGCAGCAAACCCAGGTTCCATCCCTGGTATCCCATATAGTCCCCCGAGCATCACCAGGAGTGATCCCTGAGGTCAGAGTCAGAAGTAAGCCCTGAGTATTGCCAGGAGTGGCCAAATAACAGAGAGAGCGCGGGGGGGGGGGGGGGGGCTGGAGCAATAGGGCGTTTGCCTTGCACACGGCCGACCCTGGTTCGATTCCCAGCATTCCATATGGTCCTCTGAGCACCGCCAGTGGTGATTCCTGAGTGCAGAGCCAGGAGTAACCCCTGTGCATTGCCAGGTGTGACCCAAAAAGAAAAAAAAAAAAAAAAACAGAGAGAGAGAGAGAGAGGCAGAGGCACAAGGAGCAGGTCACAGAGTTTTAGGGCAGTTCAGGCCTCTCTAAGAACAACAAAAACACCCCTGACAGAAAGACTTCAACACATACTCATCTCCCGACATTCAGGAAGTGGATATTCAAGATCAAGGTGCCAGAGGTCCAGAACAGCGGCAGACAGCTGTCTCCTCACTCCTGATGTGGTGGAGAGAGCAGACTTCGCTTCTTTCTCCTGCAAGGGGGCTCTACCTCACCTCCTGTAGCCCTCATCACCTCATCACCTCCCAAAAGTCTCACTCCCTAAGGCCATCCCGCAAGGGGTGAGGCCTTGAAGGTCACATGAGCAAGTGCTTAACAGAGATGAGTGTCAACTCCGCACGGCAGCAGGTATGTCTTCCACGAGACTTCACGTAATCCCTGCACCATTGCATTATCTGGGAATGTTTATCCCACCAGAGTCCCAGGAGACCAGAAGAGCCGGTAGCAGGTAGAAAGTCCGTATCCAAATGTCCTTATTTTTTATTCTTTCATGCGCCTGGTGCTGGGGATGGAGCCTCGGCCCTCAGTCACTCCCAGCATGTTCTCTGTCTCAGGCAGAAGCTATTCCTCTGGTGTTGCCAGTGCAACTAACTAGGCTGGACCACACTGAACTGCTCTCTGCCAGTCCTCGCCAATCTGTCATCTTCACTACCACCCTGTCTGCTTACAAACAAGATATGAACTGTGTTTGGTCTTTTTTTTTTCTTTTTGGGTCACACCCAGCGATGCACAGAGGTCACTCCTGGCTCTGCACTCAGGAATTACCCCTGGCAGTGCTCAGGGGACCATACAGGATGCTGAGAATCAAACCCAGTTCAGCTGCATGCAAGGCAAACGCCCTACCCACTGTGCTATCGCTCCAGCCTCGAACTGTGTTTGTTTTTTTAAAAATAATAATAAAATAAAGAATTAAAAAAAAAAGAACAAGGGGAGAGGAGAAAAGAATGGGAAGAAGAGGAGGGAATTTTTTTTCCTCAACTGAGGGCTTGGAGTAGAGCCCAGTGGCAAAACACTTGCCTTGCATATGTGACACACTGGGTTCCATCCCCAGCCCGGCAAACAGCCATCTCCTAGGCTGGGTTTTGCTTTTTCACAACCAAGAAGAAAGTCAGTTTCCAAAATCTCCTTATTTTTTTACTCTCTCGTGTGCCTGGTGCCGGGGATGGAGCCTCGGGCCTCAGTCACTCCCGGCATGTTCTTCATCTCTGAGCACCAGCGTAGGAGCCCGTGTAACTGGCCCTCTCCCATACTGTCAAAAACCCTGCCTGGAACCTTAGAGCACACCAGTGGCCTGGGGACTGGCCACCTCTGTACCACCAGAGCCTGGGTCAGCTCAACTTGGAAGGCTCTTCAGATCTTCCTGGAGACCTGGGGGACACCCGGCAGCCCTGACCCCACCCTCCTCACCCTTATAACTGAGCCTGAAACTAGAAAACAGGACAGGACATTTGTTCTGGTTTGATCCATTTATTGACAAATCAAATGGGATAAAAAGGTCACACGAAAGAGGTATCTGAGTATAAATGTGACGAATGGGAAGGGGCGTGTCAGGAAGGGGACTGAGGCTGAACGCAGTACTCAAGGCAGGGGGAGCAAGAGAAGGGAGAGGCGGAGGAGGAAAGCTCGTCTCCCCTCAAGGCCACCTTTCCTTGCTGTCACCCAACCACTTTCCTGGACAGAGTCAACAGCCGGAAATGAGAAAAAAGGCCACATCTAAGTAGTTTATGTACAAGTTTCACGGAATGAGGTGCTGTTGGAATGCATGTATGGCTGGTGTGAGGGATTTTCATTTTTCTTTGGGGGCCACAATGGTGATGCTCAGGGGTTACTCCTGTTTCTACACTCAGGAATCACACCTGGCGGTGCTCAGGGGACCACATGGGATGCAGGAGACTCAGATTGGCTGTGTGCAAGGCCAACGCGCTACCTGTTAGACCATCAATGCAGCCCATTGAAGGGTTTCTTGAACAACCTGCCCTCAGACTGTATCATGGAACTGAATCAGCAGCTTAATCCTGGTCCCAGGTCTGCCACAAACTAGCCAGGTGCCTTTTAGCAAGTCACTCCCCCTCTGGCCTCTTCCCTTAACTGTAGCACTCACACACACACACACACACACACACACACACACACACACACACGCACACACGCACACACACACGTGCAAGACACCAATCATCTAAGTTCCACTCTGGCTCTAGCAATGCCAAGTGCTTTGGCAGCCTGAGTGCGCTAGGCCAGAAGACGGGCCCCGCCTGGGAGAACACACACGACCCCAAGGCCCAGCCAGAATGTTGCAGTGTCGGCCCTCTCCCGAGTCCACCCTGAGGGGCAGGAGCGACGCAGGGGTAAGCAGAAGTGCACACCCCAGTCTGACTCACGCACGCTCCGTGCCAGAGGGGCTCAGGATTTCGTGCCACGGTAGGCGGGGAAGGGGCAGGCCATTCAAAGCAGCCTCACATGATATGGTTTGGGGGGTGTGGGTGCTGTGGGGTGAAAGAAGAGGACTTTGGGCGAGTTGGGAGGTAGAGCCTCATTTCAGAACCCCCCCCAAAAAAAAAATCGAAAACAGAGGCCTGGGCCTCTCCGTCTAGTTGAAGCAGCTCTTCAGGAAGAGATGCCGTACGTGGCATCAAGACTCTTGTTTCCCGTGGGCTTGACCCCAGGAAGCAGGCGTCGGGGTCAGGGGTTCAGGGCTGTCTCCATCCGCTGGAGTCAGATGAGGTAGGCTGACTCAGTCTTCTATGCCCTTCCCGGCTGGCAAACAGGGCAGGGGACGTGGTGGTCCCATTCAGCATGATCAGCCGGGAACGGCAGCAAGCCGTCTCTATGGCCGGCACAGGCGGGTCAGCGGTGACACCGTCAAGGGCAACGGGGCCCCAAGAGAGCAGGACAGGGCGGGAGCCCACATTCGCAGCTTCTCTTCGAGAGGGGAATGTGGCTCGGAGTCATGGGTCCATGGCTACCATTTTTCATGGTTCTGACAGGAGAGCTTGTATTCTTTGCGTACGTGTGTGTGCTACTGTTGGAGTGGTGTATGGTGTTGGTGGTGTGTATGTAGTGTATGTGTGCGATGGAGTGTGTACTATGTAGGAGGTGTTGTCTCAGGGTGTCTGTGACAAGCTGTGTGGGGTGTGTGTACTGGTTGCTGGGGTGTGTTGTGTAGGTGTAGCGTGTCGGGGTGTGTGGTATAGGTGTGTGGTATGTGCGTCGAGTTGCACACTTGTGTCAGAACAAAGGAGATATTTGAGAAAGCCATTGAGCCTGGCCTGGCTTAGTAAGAGGACTTTGGTCCTCGGGTAAAACTTCCAGGGGAGCATGTCTGACAGCTTCGGGAAGTTCCCCAAAGCCCCAAATGGGGACAGTGTCTCCCACGAGTGTCTCTGTGGAGACCCTGGCCCTGAGTTCAAGGCAACTAGAGTTTAAGTGCTCTACAAAAGGCACAACCGAGGGTCCCCCCCCCCACTCCGCCCAGAGGCCGGGAGCTGGGGTGTGGGCAGTGGGCAGGGAAGCCTAGCAGCAGACCCCTGTCCCCAGGGGCAGACCCCCGCTCACTGCTCGAGGACCTTCAGGGGCAGCAGGGTGGCACGGTTGGCAAAGGCCTTCATCAGACTGCTGGGGTAGATGCAGCCCAGCTTCTCGGGGGTGGGGAAGCCCCAGACCCTGTAGAGGGACAAGCTCAGCCGGTCCCCGATGTAGAAGGGCCCCACCCACTTGGCCCCGCTGCCGTTCCTGGGGAGGGACAGCAGCAGCACCTGGTCGCCCACCCTCCACTCCCTCTCTCGGCTCTCCCGCAGCAGGCGCCGGTTCTCGGCCTTCTCGCTGGCCTTGTCGGCCGCCCTCCAGTGCAGCTCCAGCAGCTCGCGGGTCAGCTGCCGCAGGAAGCTGTCCATGTGCAGGCCCTGAATGTTCGCGCCGCTCATCTCCCACCACAGGGGCCCGGCCAGCCTGCCCTCGGCCCCCGTGAGGATCTGCACGGGCGTGGCGTGCGGCGAGGAGGCCCTGAAGGCCAGGTGCAGCAGGGGCAGGCAGGATGCCCAGTGCCGGCCATACAGGAGGATGAACTCCCTGAGGGCCCGCTTGAACTCCCAGTAGGCGCCCGAGCTGCTCAGGCTGGGGAGCTGGAGGTCCCGGCTCGGGGAGGCCACCTGGGCGCCCAGGGCCAGCCCGCAGCTCACCAGGACGTGGCGGGCAAACTGGGTGCCCTGGGCAGCCTCCAGGCGCACGGGCACGCCCCAGCGGGCAAACACGTGCTGCAGCAGCAGCTGGGCCACCGCCGCGTGCGAGTAGGGCTTCAGGGGGAACGCCTCCACCCAGCGGGTGTTGGGGTCGGCCACGATCAGCACGTGCTTGTGGCCCTCCTCGCTGGCCGCCACCGGGCCCACCACCTCGATCTGCAGGTGGGCCCAGGGCGCGGTGGACCTGAGCGGCCACAGGGACTCGATGACCTTCAGCTCCCCGCCCGCGGGGCCCTGGGGGGCGCAGAAGAGGCAGGTCCGGCAGTAGGTGCGCACGTACTCCTGCATTCCCGGCCACCAGCCCAGCAAACGGGCCTTCTTGTAGGTCTCCTCGGGCTTCTGGTGGGCCCCCCCGGGCAGGTCGTGCACGAAGAAAATCAGATCCCGCCGCAGCTGCCTCGGGACCACCCAGACCCGGGGCCTCTTCTCCCCCTTGAACATGAGCAAGCCGCTCTCGCCGTCGAGGCTGAGCGAGCTGTAGACGGAGCCGAACGGGGAGGAGCCAGGCGGCCTCTGGCCGCTCTGCAGCTTGGCAATGGTGTCGGCCAGGGTGCTGTCCCGCAGCTGCAGGGCCAGCAAGTCGGGCCGCTTGCCCGCCGCCCGGGGGGTCACCGTGGGGCTGGGCACGTCCTTCGGCAAATCCCACCGCGGCCCGTCGCCCTGCGCGCCCCGCTTTGCCAGGGCGTCCACCGTCACGGCAAACAGGGAGCCACGGTAGGAGGTTCGGTAGACGAACGGGAGGGCCGAGAGGCCGGAGGTGAGGGCGAGGATGTAGGCGAGCAGGTCGGGGTGAGGTAGCGGTGCCCCGTCGGAGGAGAGGAAGCCCCGGGCCTGCCAGAGGGGCAGCAGCTCCCACAAGATGCTGAAGATCCAGCTGCAGTGGGTGAGGAAGACCACGGGGAGCTGGGACTGGCCGAAGCGCTCCAGGCCACAGGCCACGGCAGCCAGGTGGGCGTAGGTGGGTGTGGAAGGGGAACAGGAGAAGGACAGGGACACTGGGGGGCTGGAGGGCGTCAAGACGTAGAGCCCGAAGCCCGAGCACCACTCGTCGTCATCCTGGGAGAAGCAATAGCCCGCCATGTGGATGCAGACGAAGGTGGACAGGTCCGAGAGGGGCGGCAGCGCCTGGAAGCAGCGTGGGAGGGCGGCCGCGGGCGTCAGCCGCCGGTTCTCGCCCAGGAGGCCCTGCAGCAGGGTCAGCTCCAGAGTCCGCTTGCCTTTGTCCTGCACCAAGAGCTTCCACCGGATCAGCCACTCATCGGGGCTCAGGCTAGTCTCCTGCCCCCCGGCGCCCCCCGAAGGCCGGGCAGCGTAGGAGAGGTCCAGGACCACGGGGCTGTCCCCGATGCAGCGGGAGAAATGCTTGAGGGCCCAGGCCACCGCGTAGGGGCTGTCTCCCCCGGACTGGGGGCCCTGGCCCTGCTCGTCGGGGAGCAGGGGCTTCGAGGTATAGGCCACAGGGTGCCTCTGCCCCGAGCGTTCCTGGTAGACGACGGCCGTCAGCGCCACCTGGCTCACCAGCACCTCCAGGCGGAAGGGCAGCTGGGCGTCGGGAGCCGAGAGGCAGAGGGCGGACACCAGGCCGCGCTTCAGGGCCAGGAAGGCCAGCTCGTGCTCACGCTCCCACCTCCAGTCGGGCTTCAGTCGGAGGAGGCTGTGCAGGGGGCCCGCCAGGGCTTCGTAGTCCGGGATGACGTCCCGGTGTGAGTCCATGAACCCCAGGAAGAAGGAGAGGGCGGTGAAGTTGCTGGGGATGGTCAGCCGGGCCAGGTGGGCGAGAACCTGCTGGCAGGGGGCCTTCCCGTCCCAGGGGACACCCAGGGAGGGAGAAGGTAGCCCCGGCAGGAGATCGATGTCCAGGACCCCGTTGGGGGCCTCCGGGAGACTGAGACACCGGAGGAGCTCCTCTGAGAGCACAGGGCACTCGAGCCTGAACACGGACGCCAGCAGAGAGCCCTCGTCGTCTTCCTCGGCCAGTCCCTGCACGGCCGGCTCCTGCTCCCCTGGCTCCTGCTCCGCTGGCTCCTGCTCCGCTGGCTCGCGTACCTCCAGTCCCTCTCCCTGCTGCTCCTCCCGCCTCTCCTCTTCCCGGATTTCCTCCACCGACTCCTGCGGGTTCTCCTGGGGCTCCGGGGCATCCTCATCACTGAGCTCAGTGAGGTGGGCAGGGCGGGGAGGAAGAGTCTTCCACACTTTCAGGAAATTGCCGACATCAGTGTCCAACCTTTGTCAAAACCCGGGCCAGAGAGATAGGACAGTGGGTCAGAGGCTGCCTTGCATGTGGCCGACCCGGGTTCCATCCCCAGCATCCCACACGGTCCCCTGAGTACCACCAGGAGTGACCCCTGAGCACAGAGCCAGGCATCAGCCCTGAGCACCGCCAGGCCTAGCCCCAAATAAAAACTTCATGTTTTCTGACAGCTATGTAGTATTCCATTGTATAGATATACCAGAGTTTCTTTAACCAGTCATCTGATTTTGGGCATAGAAAGATTGCACTCATATGTGGAATATAAAGTAGCTGAGAGGTACAAGCTTACAATGATGCAATTTCTGGCAGATATTTCTCTGGTTACTAAAGTACTTTAGTAACTTAGTTACTAAAGTACTAAAATACAGAAATCAAACCCATGCAGCTGCTAGTGCAGCCTCTCAACCTCATATCTCTTCATTCTCAGCAATGGAAAACAAATTATCAAATGCTTTCTTTTCAGCAGGTCGACTTTAGGGGGAGAAACTCCAAATCAATAATAGTGAGTTTTTTGTTGAAATATTGAATGTAATCAAAGTAAAGTGAAAGTAAAGTGAAATTTACCAGTTACACATGCGGGGTAGGGGGCTGGGGAGGTGATGGGGAAGTGGGGAGGTATACCGTGATTCTTGGTGGTGGAATATGTGCACCGGTGAAGGGATGGGTGTTCGAGCATTGTATAACTGAGACTTAAAGCTGAAAGCTTTGTAACTTTCCACATGGTGATTCAATAAAAGAATAAACTTTAGGGGCTGGAGTGATAGCACAGCAGGTAGGGCATTTGCCTTGCACACGGCCGACCCGGGTTCGATTCCCAGCATCCCATATGGTCCCCTGAGCACCGCCAGGAGTAATTCCTGAGTGCAGAGCCAGGAGTAACCCCTGTGCATCGCCAGGTGTGACCCAAAAAGCAAAAAAAAAAAAAAAAGAATAGGGGCTGGAGCAATAGCACAGCGGGTAGGGTGTTTGCCTTGCACGTGGCTGACCGGAATTCGATTCCCAGCATCCCACATGGTCCCCCGAGCACGGCCAGGAGTAATTCCTGAGTGCATGAACCAGGAGTAACCCCTGTGCATTGCCGGGTGTGACCCAAAAATTAAAAAAAAATTAAAATTAAAGAATTTTAAAATATATAAATAAATAAATAAATAAAAATTTTTAAAAATCCTTTGATACCTCTCAGGCCCCTCCTTAAAAAAAAAAAAAGACAAGACAGGTTATGTTTATCCAGCTCAAATCATGGAGATCAAAGAGCACACACAGTGTGAGCAAAACTCCACTTGGTGCTTATCTTGCACAGGTCCCACTGCCCTGGAAAAAGGACAGACTGTGCGCAAATGACACAAGTGCCAGCAGGGTGACAGAACTGTCCTGAGACCCTCCACAGGGGAGCTAAACAATAGGGCAGCACCGACAAGGGAAAGGAACTCTGGCCATGAAGCACCAGGGAGGAAACAAGTTTGAGCACAGACGCCTGCTGTGGAAAGATGCAAAGGGGTGTGTGTGTCTGTCTGTCTGTCTGTCTGTCTGTGTCTGTGTGTCTGTGTGTGTCTGAGTCTGTGTCTGTGTGTTATGTGTGTGTCTGTGTCTGTGTATGTATATGTGTGTATATCTGTGTCTTATGTATGTATGTATGTGTCTGTGTGTGTGTGTGTGTGTGTGTGTGAGAGAGAGACTTTAGATCCACTGGGGGCAGGGGGGCGGATCAATAGTCCAGAGGGCAGGGCACTGGCCTTGCAGGCAACCAACTCGGGTTTGATCCCTGGCATCTCATAAGGTCCCTGAGCACCGTCAGGAGTAATTCCTGGGTGCAGAGCCAAGAGTAACCCTTGAACATCACTGGGTGTAGCCTCTCTCTCCACCCCCCAAAAAGAAACCAGACTAGAGATCCACACAACCATACTCAGAAGCGGTGCACAGCAGCTTAAACATGCAGTAAAGGTAGAAACACCCGAGCAGGTCCGATCCCCACTCCTCACTGAGCACGAGACAAACACTGACTTGCACACAGCAGGGGTCTCTGGGGAGTCCCGGAAGGGGTGCCTGGACCTGGACCCATTACCTGTTTGGCTTCTTCAGAAACTCATCCAGTGTGGGGCCATCACGGCCCAGGGGATCATCCGGCACCATGAAGAGATTTCCCGCAAAGGTGAAGGGCAGCAGGCTGAGGGAGAGAGGGGCCGCGGTGACACAGCTGACGCCGACTCACCCTGTCCCGCCGGGTCCCCAGTGACCGAGCCCCACTTCTCCTCCAGCAGACGCCCCTCTCCAAGCCCCAGGAGTCTCCTCACCGGTCCTTGACCATGTGTTTCTTGGAATTATTCATCAGGACGTGGAGCTGCTCGTTGGTGACAAGGACGCCATCCGTCTCCTCGGCCAGCTTCACCATGAACCTGCGCGGAGGGAGCAGCTCTGAGAATAGGGACGGGGACTGGCGGCTTCCCGCGGAGGGTTGCTAGACAGAAACGCTGCTCCTCAGCTCCATGGGAAGCGGCATCCTGCCCCCTGCCCGCCGCCTCAGTGGCTTCTGCCGGCCAGGCATGGCGGCTGGAGCAGAGCTTGAGCCCTGGGGAGAGTTTGCAGGAGGCCTGGACCTCTGAGTCCTTTGGAGCCTGCCAGGGAGGGTGGCAGCGAGGGAGACGCAGCCTTCTCCAATTGCTTGGGAGTGTGAGCTGGGGCGGGGCGGGGGGAGCCCTGCACAAACATAAAGCCCCGTTCTCCACACAGGCGCCGGAATCCAAGCACAGACTGCACGAAGATGCCCACAGGCTAGTCCTTTTGCTCACACGCTCACGGCCTCTCAGTCCCTCGTCTGATAGCAGACACCCAGCACCTGCCCTCTGGGGCTGAGGACAGGAGTGAAGGGACCACACGTTCACACGGCTGGCTCAGCACCTGCCCTTCATCACTCTTCCCCAGAGGACCATATCTGTCCACAGGCCAGGACACACACTCACACATGTCAACATGGAAAGCATCACACTGACTCAGCAATCCATTTCTCCAAAATCGTGCTCCTCAGAAAAGGACTGGGACCAGAGAAGAAAACAAAGGCTCCCAAGTGCCAGGAGTCCACTAAAGAGCCCCCCAAGTGCACCCCCAACTCCAGCCCACCCCAGGCAGACAGCATACTGTCTCACGGGTACCCAAGAGAGGGTGTCTCGCAGAAAACCGTCTTCCCACACAGCCAGGAGGGACTCAGTGGAGGCGCTTCAGGACCTACCCAGCTCTTGACGTGAGGGTGATCAACTGCCCGGCCCGGCCCCCCTGTAGGCCTGAGGGCTAGGTCCCACGTGGGTACCAGATCTTGGAAAACATGTGACAAGCAGAAGTTCCCTGTACTGGGCACAGGAGGCCCCTCACAGAGCAAAGACCTGTGTCTGCCTGGAGCCCGGGAGGACAGCAGGGAAGCCCGAATTCCCCAGGGTCCCTGCAGTCACGGAGGGTGGGTAGGGGATGTGGTGGCCCAGCCAGTGGTGATGCCCAGGTGTAGACAGAGACCCCGAGTCAGGCAGTCCCCTCAAAGCGCTTGGGCGCCTCTCCTTGCTGTGATGCTCCCTCTGCCCTCAAAAAGCCTGTGTGCCACCATCCTCTGATATGACCCCTGCCACATCCTCACAACGCCCTCCATGTCCTCTCACTGACCGCTGCCACACCTCACTGATCCCTGCCATGTTCTCTGACACAACCCCATCACGTCCTCTCACTGACCCCCTTCTCCCTCTGCCCCACCCCCATACCCCGCAGACTGACGGCGCAGAACTCCGCGGGGCCCACCTGTAATCGTAGGTGGTGACCTTCTTGCCGTTCTCTAGCTGCGAGGGGGTGATGGACAGCATCTTGAGGGAGTGCAGCTTCGTCAGGAAGTGGCTCTCTGGAGGGGACAGGTGGAGGCAGGTGCTCAGGAGAGAAGGCTCGGGAGGGGGTGGGGAGCGGAGAGTGAGGAGCAGAAAAGCGAGGGTTTCCATCCCAGGGACAGCTCACCTCGCACCTGCCGGTTCTTCTTCAACTGCCACGTGGGGACAAACACGGTGACCTCTCGGTGCCCACGGTTCCAGAAGTACTGCACTGCCATGGCAATGCCCCGGCAGGAGAAGAAGTGCTGGAGGCCGTGCCTGGGGGTGCAGAGGATGGAAGTGAGGGGGCACCTCCCTGCCCGAGGCGTGGTCCTGTCTCCCCACCCACTCCCAAGTCAACCTGGGCATGTGGGGCACACGACCAGCATGTGTTGCCCACCCTGCCTTCCTCCCCGCCCCCAGTTCTGTGGGCATCTATGGGGTGCACTCAACCGACTCTGTGTGTGTGTGTGTGTGTGTGTGTGTGTGTGTGTGTGTGGGAAGGGAAGCCACAGTTTTCTCTGCATGTCTGTGTGAGTGCTCAGGACAGATCACCACCCGGAAGACTCAAGACAGCAGCAGAGAATGCTGCTGGGCAGGGAGGGCCTGCTGGAGCTGGACTGGTCAGGAAGAGCTTCCTACACACCACACACACACACACACACACACACACACACACACACACACACACACACACACACACACACACCCCACACCCACCCAGGAAGGAGGGCAGCACATCTAGCACTGCTCAGGGGTTACTCCCCATTCAGTGTTTGCGGATCATTCCCATCCGTGCCAGGGAAACCAGGAAGTGCCCGGGATCAAACTAGACTCGGCCACGTGCACGGCAAGTGGCCCAACCCCCATACTATCTCTCTGGCCCCGAGTGTTAGGATTTGGGCCATGCATGTGCAAGTGGCCTGGGGCTGCCAGATGCCCTGCGGTGGGAGGCAGGCTGAAGTGGGGTCATGTGGGCCTTGGCAGTGGGGGCGGTGGGGCCCCTTCCTGCCTCTGGGCTCTCGGGAAAGATTCCTCACTTCTCTGAGCCCACTTCTGCTTCCGGGCCTTCGGGAGGACAGGAAGCAGAAAACAGCCTCGCAGGGCCCTGCTGCCTACTCAGGGGCCACTGCCGAGCGATGCAGACTTGAGGTGTGCCTCTTCCGCCCACCCTGGTCCCTCTGTAAGCTCCCAGTCCCCGCCCCACCCCCACCAAGGCCACCTGCAGCGCCCGTGGCACCCCCCGCAGCCCTGGCTACTCACACCATGGCCACGCTGCTGCCGTCGATGACCACCCGCCGCAGGCCCTGGTCCCCCGGCTCCTCGGACAGGGCCAGCTCGAAGGGAGTGTTCAGGGCCTCGTGGAACCTCTGGAAGCTGGTCACTGTGCTGCTAGGCTGCGGGTGTCGGGGCGACGGCCTCGGGGTCCCCTCCCAGGCCCCCAGGAGCCCCTCCACGTGCGGTCGGAGCTTAGCCACGCTGAGCGGGGGGCCCTGTGGGCAGGAGGCAGAGGTCTTTGGGGAAGGCGGGGTGTCGCTCGGGAGCTTGGCAGGGTCCGAGGTGGGCCTCGCCGCTGGGGATCCCTTCTGGGCCACGGGCGTTTGGGGGGCTCTGGACGCTTTGGGGGCGGCTGGTCCTTTGGGAGCCACTGCTCCGGTCTGAGCTCCAGGCCCTGTGGGGGGCTTGGGTCCTCTGCGGCCTGCAGGGGCTCCTTCGGCCACTGGCCCCTTCTGAGTGGGCAGTGTCTGGGCAGGAGCAGGCACCGTGGCAGCCGCCGTGGACGCCGGCGGGCCCCCAGCAGCCTTGTGAGCTGTGGACACTCCCTGAGCCGCCTCAGGCTTCTCTAGGGCCGAAGGTGCTCCGGGGTCAGCAAGCTGGGTGGGGGCCGCGGGCAGCATCGGAGCCGCAGGCACGTGGGCAGCTGTAGGCGGCGCTGGTGTCGAGGGCAGAGCTGGGGCCGTGGGCACGGCAGCAGCCCCAGGCACTTTGGGAGTTTCAGGCACTGTCTGAGCGTCCAGGACCGCCGGAGCTGGGGGCGCCCCCGCGGACCCCGGCCTCTCTGAGGCGGGAGGCACCTCTTGCCCCGCGGGCAGCGCTGGAACAGGAACCCCTTCCAGCCCCTTAGGATCCCGCCGCCCACTGCCCGGAGCCCTGGGCTCGCTTCCAGCGGGTGTCTGGGGAGCAGAGGGCAAAGGTGGCTCGATTTGGGGGAGTCCCGGGCTAGCTCGGTCCTTTGCCTCAGGGCCCCCTGAAACCACCACCAAGCTCATGACTTTGGGCGGGGTCTCTGGGCTTGGGCAGTTCGGCAGGGCAGCCTCTCCTCCTGGCCCCCCATCCAGTCTCTCCACACTGGGCAGAGGAACCAGCTCCTTCGGCTTCCACTCCAGATTTAAGGGCAAAGGCGTCTGTCCCGGCAGCTTGAGCTGAATGGGGCCCAGGGGCCTCTGCCAGAAGGGGAAAGTGAGGTAGGCCTGCGACAGGAGCCAGGCCAGGTGGAGAGAGTGCAGTTCGTTGATTCTCCAGAAGGTGGCAGCCACAGCCCCCGGCCACAGGGGCCCAAAGGCCGGTGCTGGGGGCCAGGCTTTCCAGGGAGGACACAGGCCCAGGACAGACACGGGTGGCGGCGGCGGGAAGGGGAGCTTGTCTTCCACCCTCTGCACCTGCCGCTGCGGGGACCAGGCCTGCGTGTGGTTTGCGGAGTCCTGGCTGCTGCCGCCGCCTTGCGAGGCCCCTTCCTTGCCAGCACGGTCCTCCGAATCACCCTGGATGCGGGAGCCGACCCTGGAGGGAGACGGGCCTGTCAGGACGGCTGGAGGGCCCTGCAGGCCCGGTCCCCAGGTAGGGGAAGCCCAGTGCATCCTCCACAACTTACCAGACCAGCTGCTTCGTAGCCTCCTGCTGTGGGCTCTGGCCGGGAGAGCTGGAGGGCAGCGGGCGGGCGTTCCCCGGGCTGGTCAGTCTCTTGGAGTTCTCGGAGGCCCCTTTTCGTGCGGCCCCGGCTTGCACCGAGGGCCCGGTGCTGTCCCCTGCGGGCACCAGGGCCAGGCTCTGCTTGGGCAGGAGGAAGGGGCGCGGGGAGGGGCCCACGCTGCCCAGCCACTCGATGATGTCCTCCTTGCCCGCGGTGTCCCGCACCAGGCTCAGCAGCAGCTCCTGGACGGCCGGGGGCAGCTGCAGCAGGCAGCCTGCGTACTGGTCAGCACGGAGCCAGACCAGGGCGCCAAAGGCCCGGCTCACCTCCGCCTCCCGGGCCCCCCAGGGGGCGAGCAGGGGCACCGAGCCCCAGCGCAGCCGGCCCACCAGCTCCTCCAGCCAGTTCTGGGTGAGGACGAAGGAGTCGGTGAGGCCGCCCACCATCAGGGAGCCGGGCGCCCCGGGCACGAGGTAGGCCTGCGAGCTCCAGCACAGGCAGTCCAGGAAGAGGCCCTGGGCACCCAGGAACACGCAGTGCAGGACGGGCGGGAAGCGCACCTCCTTCCACAGCTCCGGGCTGCACAGGCCCTTCAGGTACTCCTGACGGCACAAAGGGAAACGGGGCCTGAAGGGGCTCAGGTTCACCGACCCTCAACCCACCACAAGCCAGGGACCCCCACAATCAGCCTCTCGCCCTGGCCCTGGCTCCCCACACAAGCATCTTTCCAGGACAGGCTGACGGGCCCTGGAACCTGAGCATGGAATCACGTTCTTGCTCCGACCTCAACAGGAGAGCTCAGTGGGGGAGGGGGGTACAGGGGTGGGGGTCGGGGGTGACATATTATGATTTCAGAGTCTGGGCCCCTCACACAGCAAGGGACAGGCCCAGCCCTGTGAAGACAAGGAGGAGGAAAGGGTGGAGGTGGAGAGAAGGGGAGAAGTGGGATGAGGAGGGGAAGGAGAGGGAGAGCAGGAGGAGGAGGAGGCTGGGGGAACAGGAGGGGAGGAAAATGGACAGTGCCCAGTGCCCCCTCCCTGTGTACCAAGCGCGTTCCCCACCCTCCCCTGCCTGGGTTTCCTCCTCTTGTAAAAGGGGGGAAAGCCCTTCCCACCTCATTAGAGAGGAGGAAATCTGGGTAACTTCGCTCAAGGAGGGGCTTGGCAGGGAGCCTTGCACAGGCTCAGAAAGCCTATGCCGCTGGCCCTAGGACACACAGCCTGAGGGCGACTGAGCCTGACTCACGTCCACATCTGCGTGACTCTGAAACCAGAGCCCTGAGCTCCTCCTCAGACCCACTGCACCGTGACTACAGGGTAATCCTCCCGGCTTCTGCTTAATCCCCCTCCAGAAAGCCTCCAGTGCGACCTGCGCCTGTAACCATGGAAACAGCGGCCCAGCGGAGACCAGGAGATAAGTGCCTGGGCTGGTGTCCAAGGAGCCTTTCAGATAAGCAGTAAGGCCACGGCAGCAGGACGACCTCTGGGTCCGCAGCGCTGACAGGGCCCCCACAGTCCGTCTCTCTTGGGGGCTAGGATGGTGAAGTGGGGTTCTTCCCCCGCATGACTTGAGTTCTACAGCACCACCCCATAAGCCCCACAAGACACAAGCACTCAACACCCCCTCTTGATGTGCCTGTCTCATGCCCCCCACTCCAACCCCCAATTAGGTCCCATCTCCCACAACCATCCTAAAAACCACTAGTGTCCCCCCTGTAACCCCCAGATCAGCCTTTCCTGCTCACCCCAACGTGTCCGCCTCACCCAGGCCACGGAATGCAAATCCTTCCCCAAAGGGCCTGGTATATATCCAGGCTCAGTTTTGACCACTTCCTGTAAGTTCAGAACCAACTTAGAACCTGATGGACTGGGCCAGGAAGAGGGCTCCAAACACTAGAGAGCATGCTTTGCATGTGGGAGGCCTGGGTTCGACCCTGGCACCGCGACCTGGCCTCCCAAGCACCCAGCTGGGAGCAGCCACTGAGCATCACCAAAACAAAACCAACTCAATCCTGATGGGAACCCTCTCAAGTCAGTCTCTCCCTCTCCAACTGGTCTCACCCCATCCGCAGCAAGAGAGAATCATACCAGATGCAGAATGACTTTCAGAGACTAGCCCCCCACGCCCCTGCATCCCACCTTCCAACTGTACAAAAACATAAAAATGAAAAGATGTCATGCCAGAGAGATAGCTCCAAGGACGCCCAGGTTCAACCCTTGCCACCAATGGTCTGGGCATACAGAGAGGAGGGAGGGGCCAGATAATCAAGACCCCAGACTAGCCCCTCATTTGCATACATGATCCAATTGGTCATCACACAAACTCTCATTTGCATCGGGCACAAACAATCTTATTGGGCAATTCCACAAACCCTCCTTGAAGGAGGGCGTAACCAACCACACAGCATGAACCGTGAAGGGCAGGGGTGCAGAGCAGACAGAAGCCCAGGTCTCTACAGCACAGTGAGGAGCTAGGGCTGCTGTCTCGGACACAGAAGTCGCTGTTGGACTTCTCTGGCACCCCCTACTGCTGCTGATGAGTCCTGAGGAGAGTCGTCCTCAGAGGTGTACCCGGGTGAGCTGTAAATAAAGATTTGTAATTCTGAACACTTGTGAGACTTGTTACTGCTTCTGGCATATCGAATACACCACGGGAGCTTGCCAGGCGCTGCCGTGCGGGCGGGAAACTGTCGGTAGCTTGCCAGGCTCTCCCAGAGGGATGAAGGAATCAAACCTGGGTCGGCCGCGTGCAAGTCAGTAACCAGTCTCACAATGGAGACGTTCCTGGTGCTCGCTCAAGCAAATCGATGAACAACGAGACGAGGACAGTGCTACAGTGCAGTGCTAATTTTGAACACGCCTCACAGCCCGTGCTACTGACTCAACATCCCCAAGAACCTGAAGTTAAGTCAGGTCCATTGTAAAACCTCGAAGTGTGACCCAAAAAAACTCCATCCAAATAAAAATATGTGGTGGGAATGAAGGTTATGGGGGCTAATTTGCCTTGATGCAAAGAACATAAAACATTTATCGTCCCAGAAGCTGCCTTTTTTAGTTTAAAAGCTAGGTAACAGTATATTTGACAGTTTCAAAATAAAATGCAAACCTAATTTTGACCGCTCACTATGTGCATGGCTCTCTGAGGGGGTGGGGCAGCAAAGGGCACACCCAGCAGGGCACCATCTGGGGTGTGGGGGAGTTGAGCCAGGGCTGCAGCCTCCACAGCCCCATGTAAGGCAGGTGCTCACTTCCTGTACTATCTCTCCAGCCCACGTCTTGATACACATGATCTCATTCCTTCCTCTCTAGGCTCTCTACGGAAATGACGATCGCACCCGTTGGAAAAGCAAGAAAAGCACATATCCAGCCCCAGGGATAGGACATGGGAAACTCTGAAATTTGAAGATTTTTTTTTGGGGGGGGGGGACCTGTACCAGCAGTGATCCATCCCACACAGCAGCCAACACCTCCTACAGTGCCTTCCCTGGTTCTTCAACCCACTGTGCGTGATCCCCTGTGAGCCACAATAACAAAAGGAAGAGGGGAGAGTTCAGTATCGGCACTCCCCTCGGAGAGATTCCAGAGAGCAGGAGCACACCAAACAGGAACAGAGGACTGGTCTCTAAACAGGGTCCGCTGTTTAGACCTGTTTAGACAGTGAGCGAGGTGCTTGCCTTGCACGGGGCCGAACGGGGTTCAATCACAGCATCCCATATGGCTCCCCGAGCACAATTCCTGAGTACAGAGCCAGGAGTACGTCCTGAGCATCGCTGGGTGTGGCCCAGAAACCAAAATAAATAAACAGGGGTCACTCTAGGACAGCTACCTGGGCCACCCCAGCGGCACTCAGAGGCCACCTGGCATTACACCCGATGAGCTCAGTGAACTAAACGTGGGGCCTACCACATGCTAGCCATGAGCTCTACCACCTGAGTTCTCTTCTGAGACAGCAGCAGAATATTTTTTCCAGTCTCCCTAAAGACTTCAAAAATTGCAAGCACCAACTATATTTCAAATCTTCATAGGGGAAAGGGGAAAGTTTTCAATTAATAACAATCATGAGTTTGACAAACTTCACTGACTACCGTGTAGTCACTACACAAAGCTCAGGATACTGTTTTATTTCGGTGGGGCGGGGCGACCCACACCCGGTTATGCTCAAGGCTTACTCCTGGCTCTGCTCTCGGGGATCTCTCCTGGCAGGGCTCAGAGGACCATATAGGATTCCAGAAGTCAAACCCAGCTTGGCCATGTGCAAGGCAAGCACCCTCCCCCCGATACCATTTTTGGTTTTTTGTTTTGATGTGTTTGGCACACAAACACACCTGGCAGTGTTCAGGACTTACTCCTGGGGGTGCTCAGGGGACCATACCTGGTACTGGGAATTGAACCCAGACAGTCTCATGCAAGACAAGTAACTACCAGCTGTACTATCACCCCAGCCCTCCAGGATACTATTAAGAAGAAAATTTAGAGAAAACACAAACAACAATTGTCAGATGTTAAAAATTAGGGTGACGAGAATGAAAGATTCCCCTAAAAGGGTTAGCGTATAAAACTGAGGAAAACTCCAGAAAGAAAAGCAAAAAAAAAATGTTACTTGGAAATAGAAGGAAAAATAAGAAGAGTACAAGACTGCCCTTGGGGGCAATGCCTGAATAGGAAATCCCAAAGAAGATTTTTTGGGATAATCAATACATTATTCCAACGTATTAACAGAGCACACAGGTAGAAGGGATCCCCAAATGCAAGGCCACTGACAGCCACTAAAGACATGCAAAGGGGCCCTCAAAAGACCCAAGTCACTGGGGGAACTACCAATTTTCAGAGAGAGAATGTTTTACACATGAAGATCTGGGATCAGAACAGCTTCAGAATTTTCCAAAAGAAGAAGCCAAAGTTGTCTTTTCACTTGTAAAGAAAAATAAGTCTGCATTTATCACTGGAACTCCATTCAGTATCAGGCAACCTGTGGATCAAGGGGTCTTCGGTATTCAAAGCTGATGTGCTGATATGCAGCCCCAACATTTCTCCTCTCCTAAAATCCTTCCCAGGAAGCCACCAGAGGGCATTTTCCAGCAAAACTCCAGGGGGATTCCCAGAAAGGAGACCCTCTTAGGGAAATAGCAGTGACGATTTCCAGAATATTTAGCACAGAGGAATCTCAGAATGTATTCACCCACTCAGAAGTCATTGTTGAGCACCTAGACACGTCAGGTACTATTCTTAGACCACCACTGTCACCAGACACTATGACCAATAGGAGAATGTGGCCCAACTGTATGGATGGGAACTCGTCTTTTTACGGTGAGCGACATATGCAGGCATCAAATTATAGTACTACATACTGAAACATGAATTGTGATTTCTAGCAACGTCTTCACTTTTGAGGGGGAGGGAGAGGAATATTCATGAACTCTACAGAGATTTTCCTGGAAAACCAAGCCACAGCTAATGTAGAAATACAACCAGGCAGTTCTCTAGACACACAACCAGCCTACATCCCCTTTGACCATTCCTCACCTCACAAAAAAAGCCAGCCTAGGGCATGCTAGGGAGACAGTTCAGAGGACCGGAGTGCAAGCCTGATATGCATAAGGTCACAAGTTCAGTCTGTGGCACTAAATGCACACCCACAAGGACATGTGCATATATGCACAAACTGAAGTAGCACTAAATACACACACACACACACACACACACACACACGTAGACTTGGTGGTTCCCACACCACTAGGCTCCAAGCAGCATCAAGCCTGAGTATTGAACCAACCATACCACATAGCCAAACTAAGTGTGAATGTCACCAGGAAGGAGTGAAGCCTCTAGACCTCCCCCTCCCTGCCCCCCCAAACCCCACCTCCCCGCAGTCACTGCTTGGGAGCTTCCTCCAGAAAATCCAGCACCATCCTGCTACCTCCTTTTCCCCATGCTACAACCTCAAGTCTTCTGGAGTGTTAGCTTGTCTGGAGAGCTGGTCACTGTCCCAGGGCACAATTCGGCACCACTGGGTGCCTATGCTGAGAGGGGTCAGCACAGCACCGGGGAACTTTGCATGGATCCTATCTTAGGACCTCAGAAGACATTTCAGGCAAGTTTCTTATTTTACCAACATGTGAAGGAGACTGGAACTCAGACAGGGAATGGGTCTTGCTAGGACTCACATTGGCTAGTTAAGCAAACGAAGCTTCTAACCTCAGCAGGGGACGGGACATTCATACTCCCTGTCTGGCATATGTTCCTCCACGTGCATTGCTCCAGGCGACTCCCACCTTCCTGCCATGGGGCAGGGCTATCAGATTGTCTTGTAGAGAAGGAACAAGACCGGAGGGAGAAGGTGATGGGACTCTGCTCACTCACTGGGTTAGTGGGAGCAGATCCCAGGTGCAAGCTCTTCCCCCCCACCCCTCTCCCCTGCAGGCCCGAATCTCCTAACTTCTAGGAGAAGCCGGATGGTCCCCACCATCCCGACCCTCCAGGTCCAGACCTCACATCATCTCTTTTATTCCTCTCATCCTGTGCAACCGGAAGTCATCAGAACCCCCACATCCCTGCCACAGCACCTCATGCTGTCTTCTATCAGTGCTTTCCACGGGTTAGAAAGAATAATGCCCAAAAGCAGAGAGAGAGTATGTGGAATATTGTCTGCCATGGAGGCAGGCGGAGGGTGGGAAAGGGAGGGTATACCCGGGATATTGGTGGTGGGGAATGTGCACTGGTGGAGGGATGGGTGTTTGATCATTGTGAGATTGTAACCCAAACATGAGAGCTTGTAACTATCTCATGGTGATCAATAAAATTTAAAAAAGAAAGAAAGAAAGAAAGAAAGAAAGAAAGAAAGAAAGAAAGGAAGGAAGGAAGGAAGGAAGGAAGGAAGGAAGGAAGGAAGGAAGGAAGGAAGGAAGGAAGGAAGGAAGGAAGGAAGAAAGAATCTAGGCTAATTGGGGGGTGAAAGAGGGATTGGTGCCTCCTCCCAAACCCTGGGGCAGCTGTGGGAGTTGGAAGTGAGGTGCCTGGGGAAGGATTCCTGCAGGGATCTGGGAGTGGAGCACTTAAGAAAACTGTTGCATTCCAAGTTAAGAAAAAGGAGAAGAAGAAGAGCCCAACACAAAGGTGCCTCCTGTCACCCCCCCCTCCCAATCTCAGCTGCTGCTGACAGAGTTTTCCCCGGGACAGGGAGGGGTGCTCCTGAGCTTTTCCAGGCAGGCACCTCTCCCCTCCCCCAGCACCTCTGTCAGAACCACGGGAAAACCCGCTGACACAGCAGCTCTGCGGAGGGGCTGAGCTAAAAACTCCGCAGTCCTGCCCTCCCACCAGCCAGCCGCCAGGGCCAGCGGTTTGGGGCCTTCTCAGCCTGGGTCAGTGAGGAGTCTGGGAAAGAAGTGTCCACGCAGGGGGTTGGTGGGGAACAGGCAGAGGTGCCACCAGGAGGTCACGAGCTCCCAGGGGCCCGTGGGGCTACAGCCTGTCCACAATTACAGGTAAAAGAGAAAAGGAGGATGTTCAGGGGACAGAGAAAGGACCTTCGCCTGGATGAGGAACCTGAGAGATCCAAGAAGAGGGGAAGCCAGGGAGGAGGCGAGAGAAGGGTGCTCTGACACCTGGCCTCCACTGCAGAACCGCACACAGCCTCCTCCCACAATAAGGCCCGTGCCCAGGCCAGCCAGAGCAGCTGGACCCAGCCTGGACCCTTTGAGAGGCAACCTGGGGTGTGTGGGGGGTGGGGGGGTGGGGGGAGGTTCAGATCTGGGTCTGGAGGTCCCAGCCTCTGTCACTCCCCACCTGCCTGGCCCTGGCCCACCCTTCCCACGGCCTCAGGAAAGTTTTGGAAGCATCTGGAAAGGCCACTCCAGAGCCGGCGTCTGGGGGTCTCTGGGTCAGTCCGGGACTGAGTCAGCAGGCCTGGGCGGCGCAGCCTCCAGGAGAACAAAGCGAGTGGCAGAGCCCCAGGCATGCGGGCTTTGGGGGCCTCGAGGCTCTGAGGGGCAGAAGTGACATACATAGCAGGGAGGGGGTTAAGAAGGAATTAGGGGGTGCAAGGCTGGGACGAGAGCGGAGGGGTCCGTACCTGCAGGCCACACGGCCAGTCCAGATGGGGGTAGGGCGGGGGGCGGGGGTGGGAACCCCTGTTTTCCGGAGCCCGGGCGGAGACAGAGGGCCCGGGAGAGCAGAGCAGCTTACCTTGGCTTTGCTCAGGTTCTCCTTGGGCCCCTCAAGCCGCAGCCAGAAGTAGGAGGTGTCCGGGCGGCCCTGGAAGGCGCTGAGCTTGACCCTGAAGATGCGCTGCAGCGGCAGCCGCTGGCGCTGGACGCGGGGCTTGGATTTATTCTGCACCCGGAGCCACTCCTGCGCCGGAGGCTCGCCCCCCGACAGGAGCATGGCTGCCCCGCAGCCCCCCGGATCCAGGGAGCCCACTGTGTCACCAGGCCCCGCGCGGGGAGCCCAGCCCCGCTAGCCTAGCCGGGCTAGACCACGCCCCCGGGCCCGCGGCGCGCCCCCCAAACCCCCCGAGGCCCCCCGCGCTCCGGGCCGCGTCCCTCTCGGCCGCCGCGCCCGCGACTGTCGCTTCCCGCCGGGGGTGGGCGCTGAGGGTGGGCGCGGCCGGGCTCCAGCAGACCCCCGGGAGCCACTCCACCAGTGTCCCCCCACCAGCAGCAGCAGCAGCAGCAGCAGCAGCACCCCGGAAAAACTCCCGCTCCGGACGTGGGGAAGCTGGAAGGGGCGCGGAGGGCGGGGGCGGGCCGGGGAGGGTCCTGGAAACCTCCGCTTCCACCCCGAGCTGCTGGCCCGGAGCCAGGATCCGGGGGGTCAAAGTTAATTTCCTTCCACGTTCCCTTTTCCCTGGTGGGGGGAAGAGGAAGGACGAGGAGGAGCGGGGTGGGCAGAGCGAGCCGCGTTTCTGGGGCCCCTCCCAGGCCCCCGCGCCCCGCCCCTCCAGGCCCCCCCGCTCCTCACTCCCTCGGAGGAAAGGGTTAAGGGGCTGAGAGCTGGGTGGGGAGCTGGGAAGGCCGGGCCCCGAGGAAACTCCGGGCTGGAGACCGAGCGGGAAGGAGAGGGGAACTCGCCGCCTCCCCGAGTCTGGGCACCGCGGGGAGCTGGCAGGACGCCCGGACACCCCCCGCCCCCCTCGCCAAGCCCCGGGGGCCGGAGCGGCTGGGACCGGCGCCGAGCTGCAGCCGGGCTTTGAAGCCTAGTTCCTGAAAGCCCCTTTTAGCAAGTTCGAGGGGAGGCTTAGGGATCCGAGGAGTCAACCTCCCGGGTTCCCTCCTCCTCCCCCCACCCCGTCGTCGCCCCCCCCCACCCCGGTCTGCCGGTGCGGGGGGCGGGGGCGGGAAGGCGGCCCCTGGCACAAAGCGAACCTTATGCACCCGGGGCCCCCCACCCCCACCCCCGACTACCTGGCGCAGCGTCCCGCGCAGGGGCCTTTATTTCCAAAGGCGAGCGAGGGTCTTAGCCCGCAGGCCCGGGAGTGCCCGCCTACAGGGCGAGGGGCAGCGGATGGGAAACCAGGCCTGGGGGCAGCGTGCGCTAGCGGACCTGGGGCCACTGGAGGAGGGGTGCGGGTGTTGGTGGGGGGGTTCCCCCTCGCCTAGTCTAGACAGGCTCAGCCCCTCCCACCCTACCCCTCTGGTGCTTCTGCTCTGGAATCCTGAAGAATAGAAGGTGACCTGGCTCTGGAGCCCAGGCCTCTGCCTAGGCGCCTGGTACCCCGGTTTCCAGCGCCTCGGAGATGCATTCCACCACCCCTGGCTTCTCTCCTGTTTGGGGGTTTTTTTGGGGGGATTTTTTTTGTTTTTGTTTTTGTTTTTAAGGGAAGGGTCCTTCCTTCTCAGGCTTCATTTGCCACCGTTACCCGCAGCTCTCGATGCCCTGCTCCAAACCAACCGCTCCCAGCCCAGTGCTCTGTGAAGGAAGGCATGCGCGCACTCGACCCTGTGTTCCAAGAAGCTGTGCGGGGCGTGGGAAGAGGTCAAGCTTAGGAGTCAGGCACCGGTGGTCAAAGAGAGAACTGGTTTAAACTCATGCTTCCGTTTCCTGCGCCCATGAGAATGGGGCAAGTATTACCTACTGCACAGGTTGCAGATCAGACCGCGCGCGGACTGGGACCACCCCTGGCTCAGAGCCAGGCAGAGTGGACACCCAAGACGCCTTCCGTGCCCTTGCCTCTTCTCTCCCAACTCACCCAGGCCACTGTGTTCCTAGAGCTCCCCAGAGATCCTTCCCTTCTCAAATCTGCTGCTACCAGTCTCCCTCTTTTTTATTTTTAATTGGAAGGGGCCACACCCAGCAGTACTCAAGAGTTATTCCGGGGGCTGGAATGATAGCACAACGGGTAGGGCGTTTGCCTTGCTTGCGGCCGACCCAGGTTCGATTCCCAGCATCCCATATGGTCCCCTGAGCACCGCCAGGAGTAATTCCTGAGTGCAGAGCCAGGAGTAACCCCTGTGCATCGCCGGGTGTGACCCAAAAAGAAAAAAAAAAAAAAAAAGGTTATTCCTGACTCGGTGCTCAGGAGTGACCCCTGGCCATATTCATGGGACTATATGTGGTGCCAGGGATCAACACGTGTTGGCTGCACTATGGGACAGATGACTTAACTCTGGTACCATCTCTGCCAGCCTTCTTCTTGGATCAGGCTGGCATTTCCAATCTCTTGCCTCTCCCTCTGGGTATAGCACATTGGGTTAGAGAGCCTGGCCCAGCCCCCCTTTGGCCAGTAATGAGGCATGCATGGACTTCCAAGCTCCTTGACCTGTCTGGGCTACCTCGTCTAAGTTCATCCATTGGACAAAATCTGTTCATTCATTCTACAAATTCCATGAGAGAGAGAGAGAGAGAGAGAGAGCGCATCTTCTCTAAGCCAGACCCTGGGAACACAGAATTGACTAAGACAGGTATCTCCCTGCCCCTGTGGAAGGGACAAAGAAAGAAGAAAACAGTGAGACTTGAGGGAATGACAAAACTCTACAGGACACACAGCAAGGTATAGAGATGGAATTACTTTTTCCTTTTTTTGGACATTGCAAGTTTACTTTCAATTTTTTAATTTGAACCCACACAAATAGTCCTTAGCTTTTTTTGACTCTAAATCTTGTGATATTTTAAATCCGGTCTACAGTCATAGATTTCTTCTAGTTTTAACTGGCAGCAGTTTCTTCCCTACTGGTCCATGAAACAGTGGTGCAGGTTTCCAGACAGTGTGGGTTTGGATTCTGCAAGAAGTCCATTCTGCAGCAATGGAACCCTTGCCTTGTCTTTTGTTATTTCATAAATTAGTTAAGGGGCTTCTGCGATAACTCCTGTAAGTAAGCGGGCTCTCATGGTCACCGCAGAACCCTTGTCCCTTGTCAGCCTCTTTTCATTGCTGCGTTGGCAGTGCCTCTCTGGAGAGAGGACCCTTCTTTCAGAAGAAAGTCACAAACATGGGCACTAAGATGCAATGTCATAAGCTCTGAGCAATTTCCTTCCCCACCCCCCACTTTATTTAAACACCATACTTTACAAAGTTGTTCATGATGATTTATTGCAGGCATTCAGAATTCCAACACCAAATCCACTACCACTGTCACCTTCCCTTCACCATCGTCTACATTTTCCCCACCACTCCTCAAGCTTGCTCCCCTCCCCACCCCACCAGGCCCACCATCATTTATTTTATATTGCCTGTTACCACTAAATGGCTTCATGGAATGATCCAAAAAATGTTCAGTAAGGGAAAATTTGTGAAAATTGTTGTATCTCGCCATGGGAACATTAAGTCCTTGCCTGAGGTTTTATGAAGCTATTGTTGCAAGTTAAGCCTTCTCTGTGAATGTTTTTGTTAGTTGAGATTACTTGGCCTCTGTTACATTCCCACCCAGTCTGGTGTGTGCCGACTGGGATGTTAGTGTTGTAGAGTTTGGAGATGTGGTGTGGCTGGAAATGGGCCATGTGCACCAGAAAATCCGGAATATTGAATTGGGCAGTCCAGCTGGAGGCATGACCCTACTGTTGAGGTGATTGCAGCAACTGGGGTTTTCATAGGAAGGGAACTGAGCAATTCTCTAAGCTTATATATACTGAGCATTTCCTTGCCTTGGACGCTAGGTTACAATTTGTGGCACTGTCTGGGAGGCCTTCCTCCACCTGGCCCAAACCACCTTCCCAAGCATGGAGAAAAGGAACCCAGCTCCAATCCAAGGAGCAATAGATTTGTCTTGGCTTCTGTGGCCATAGAGTAGCACAGACCTTCAGGAGCCTGTTTGTTTGTTTGTTTTGTTTTGTTTTGTTTTTTGCTTTTTGGATCACACCCGGTGATGCACAGGGGTTACTCCTGGTTCATGCACTCAGGAATTACTCCTGGTGGTGCTCAGGGGACCATATGGGATGCTGGGATTCGAACCCATCTTGGCTGTGTGCAAGGCAAACGCCCTACCCGCTGTGCTATCGCTCCAGCCCCAGGAGCCTGTTTGTTTAAGGACTGAGAATCCTCCAAGGAAAAAGCTCTCCCTTCTGGCAGGGCCCTCACTTAGGGTGAGCCTCATCCAGCGGTGTGGGAGCAGATTCCTAACCCTCCCAGGCTCCAAGGCCCCATGGAAAGAGGAGGGTCTCTCCTTGCCTCACCTAGATCCACACCTGATTTCTCAGGGGCAGGAGGAGCCCTAGGACCCTGCACAGAGTAGGGCCTTTTTGTCGGAGTTACGCAGACCAGGAGACACACTTGTCCCTAGCTATGACAGAGGCCCTCCGTGGCCGCTCTCTATCTGGAGGGCCCCCATGGGTGAGGGCAAGAGCTAGGGAATCGAGTGTCTGCTCTGGTGTGGGTCCCCAGAGAGGAAACAGGGCGTTGAAAGTATTGTCTGTGGCGCTGTGGATGGTGGTTAAGGAAATCCTGAAAGAATATTTTAATATTAATAACAAAAGTACTATAACAAACTGTGAGTGAATTTTGTTGCTATTAGTATTCAATGGAAGAGTTCGGTTTTCTTAAATGGTATGCCAGAAGTCATCCAGAAGTATTTAGTGCAAATACAAAGTGTTTTCCATGCAAAAATACACACTATAAACAGAGCCAACGGACACATGGAAAGCTGGGACAGAAGCACCTTTGTAGCTTTATCACAGACCAAGAGCTAATTTTTTATTTATTTATTTATTTTGCTTTTTGGGTCACACCTGGCAATGCACAGGGGTTACTCCTAGCTCTGCATTCAGAATTACCATATGGGATGTGGTAAGTGCTCAGTGGGCCATATGGGATGCTGGGAATTGAACCCGGGTCAGCCGCGTGCAAGAGAAATGCCCTACCCTCTGTGCTATCGCTCCAGCCCAAGAGCTAATTTTCTTTTTTTTTCCATTTTTAATTTTTTTAATTTTTATTTTAATTTTTTAAATTTTTTTATTGAGTCACCATGTGGAAAGTTACAAAGTTTTCAGGTTTAAGTCTCAGCTACACAATGCTCGAACACCCATCCCTTCACCAGTGCACATATTCCACCACCAAGAATCAAAGTATAGCTCCACCCCGTCCCCCCACACCCCTAGCCCCCCCACACCCCTAGCCCTCCCCACCACCCCTAGCCCCCCCTTGCCTGTGTAACTGATAAATTTCACTTTACTTTCACCCAAGAGCTAATTTTCTTAATGTTTGAATTTCTCTTCTAAGTCAATAAGACTTACTCAATAGAAAAATAGACAAAAATCTATAGCTTACCAAAGAAAAAATATAAGTGTGTGTGGTGTGTGTGTATGTGTATGTGTGTGTGTGTGTTGCCTGGGATTAAACCCAGGGACTCACCTATGCTAGCTGTGCCTGATACTCTAAGCCACTTTCCTAGGTTATATCTCCAGATTGACTCCCCAGGCCTATTACCATTGGTCATTGTTTATTACTATCATCTTACCATGCTTCTTCATACTCTACAATCTAGAATAGTGAAACCATTCTAGATTTGTCCCTCTATCTTTGACTCACTTCATTTAACATAATGCCTTCTTGTCCTGTCCCTGTAGCAACCATCTGCAAGATTTCATCTTTTCCTATGGCTGAGTAGTATTCTATGTGTATATATAGTACAATTTCTTGAGTCACTCATTAAATACTGAGGCTATTTCCAGGTAATGGCTATTGTAAATAGCACTGCAATGAATATAAAAGTACAAATGACAAGAAGTAAAATCACTAGGGACTTTACTAGGGTAAAGTATAAAGTATCTGCCTTAAAGTGAGCTATTTCACCTGAAATCATCCTCCCGTCCCATGTAACCCCCTCCCTCTTTCCTTGAAAGGATTTAAGCCCCCAGTCTGTTCCGTTTACTTTAGAGTTTACACCCATGCACGCAAATTCCTCATATCTCTGTTATTAGCTTTGCTCTTTTTCCTCCTGCAAATCTGATGTTAATTTGCTTGCATGTCCAGACAGAGGAAAAATGAGAAGAAGTGAAAAAAATGTCCCCAGTACCCAATGGGGGACGTTGGAGAGCAGGATGTCCTTAGCCAGGGTCTAACTAATGAAAGTCACTTCTAAAATGTCCCCTCGCCTTTGCTCACTTCTCCCAGACATCATCAGCCATCAAGCCTTGCAGACTGCCACAGCGTGAGTGCCAACATGCCAACTCTGCTCTTGGCACTGCTGCTCCCTCAGTGATCACAATCCCTGCCTTCACGGGCCAACGTGTAGAGATGAACAAATCATTGCATATTTATTTCATTGCATATTTATAACATTTTGTGTTATAAGGAAAAATTCCTGCTGTTTATTTTTTTTTTTTTACTTTATTTACCTGTCCTCCCTAAACTTACCTCAGAAAATACCACCACCATAAACCCATTTGTTTATTTACTTGCAGTACCAAGTAAATAAGGGTATGCTTGGACAACAGGGCCAGATGGTTCAATGGTTCAGGCTGGCTGAACCCAGGCCCTCCAGGCATACAAGTTGTGCCACGGATCAACCTCTGTCCCTGTCCATGTGAAGCATATGCGCTGACTTACCGCTGACCACTTACCTGTCTCCAGGCTTTTGTAGGTGTTTTGTTTGTTTGTTTGTTTGTTTGTTTTGTTTTGTTTTTTAAAGAAGAGTTTGAGATTCCTAGCAAAATTGAATTGGAAGCAGTCTTCCCACTAGCCTGAGGTCCTTTTGTAACAATAGATGAACCAACATTGCAACACCATTAAGGAACAAAACCCACGTTGGGCTATTTAAAAAAGAGACTAATGGATTGGCTCTGAGACCCACAGGAAGAAGCCGAAGGAAGCCCACACACTTACTATGAGGAAAGTGTCATACTTCCATTGGTGTTTTGCAGAATTGTGCAGCTGGGCCCTCCTCCTTCTCTTACCCATGAACTCATCCTTATCAATGCCCGCTCTCTGTGGTCCTGATGCCAGGCTTGCCCACGCCATAGACGTTCAAAATGCTGGGCCAACCCCAGCCTGATTGCATCCGGGATCCCCTCCCGACCCTCTGTGTGCAGCTCGCTCTGAGACTGGCGCTGGCTTGGGCATTTTCAGTAGCTGTCGATCCGCATGTTTCCAGTTTTCTCTATGCGCTCATTTGACTTCAGACAAAATTGTTTCTTTCTTTTTATCAGGAATATTTATTGAGACACCGTGATTTACGAAGTTACTCATAATAAAGTTGTTTCAGATACACAACACTCTGCCCTCGCCCAGATAAGATCCAGAGCTGCTGCTCGAGAAACAGACCCTCTGCTCCTAAAGACTATGATCCAAGAGGTCTTCTAACCCATTTTGGCACCCAGAGCGGCTTCTTACAGCAATGCATCTAGACTGTGAACTGAACTAAAATATCAGAAACCCAAAACCTCGCAGCCGCAACAGCGGCTGTGCGAGCTCATAGACTCTTCATTCTCAGCAATGAAAAGAAATTGTTAAATGATGCCTTTTCAGCAGGCCTGATTGTTGGGGGAAAGTTCCAAACAATGATAGTGAGTTCTCCATTGAAATATTGAATGTATTCAAAGTATAGAGAATGAAATGAAGATCATTAGCTACTTAGGTTGGGGCTGGGTGGGAGGGGGATATATTGGGGTTCTTGGTGGTGGAACATGTGCACAGGTGAAGGGATGGGGTTTCAATCATTGTATGACTGAGACTTATACCTGAAAGCATTGTATTTTTTTTTTCACGGTGATTCAATATAATAAAATAATTTTTTTTTTTTTTTTGCTTTTTGGGTCACACCTGGCGATGCACAGGGGTTACTCCTGGCTTTTCACTCAGGAATTATCCCTGGCTGTGCTCAGGGGACCATATGGGATGCTGGGATTTGAACCTGGGTCGGCCGCGTGCAAGGCAAACGCCCTACCCGCTGTGCTATCTCTCCAGCCCCCCAATAAAATAAAATTAAAAAATATATATACACAACACTTCAACACCAATCCCACGGCCAATGTCCCCTTTCCTGTCAGTATCCCCAGGCTTCCTCCCACCCCCCAACTTACACCCCCACAAGCATACAACAAATTTATTTCATATTATTTGATCCAATAAAATATAAGGAACAGCAAATAGAATTATCAGAAAATAGCTCAATAAAAGGAGTCTATTTGTGGTGCTGAATTCTATGTTTTCAAACTTTCTTAACCTAGGAGAGGACAGCCATATGCACCGTGAGTGCCATACTCCATGCCACATGATGGGAGGTTTCTCCTGTCCTATAAGGGAGTTATTTTCATGCTTTTTGCAAAACTGGTTTTAAGGTTATGAATTCCTATGCTGTTGCCTGCCCATGAAGTTCTGCATAGTTCCTTTACACCTGAATGATAACCTAGCTGAATAGAGTACTCTTGGTGAGATGTTCATTTCATTGAGGCTTTATACTATATTCTTCCATATATATATATATATATATATATATATATATATATATATATATATATATATTGCTTTTTGGGTCACACCCGGCGATGCACAGGGGTCACTCCTGGCTCTACACTCAGGAATTACCCCCAGCGGTGCTCAGGGGACCATATGGGATGCTGGGAATCGAACCCGGGTTGGCCACGTGCAAGGCAAATGCCCTACCCGCTGTGCTATCGCTCCAGCCCCTATTCTTCCATATTCTTTTGGCTTATAGAGTCTCATTTGATAGATCTGCTGTACATCTTATGAGCTTTCCTTTGTATATAAATTCCTCTTTTGATCTTGCTGAGCCTAATTTTTTTTTTTTTTTTTACAACAGCCTCCATGTTGAAGTGGTTTGTTACACAGCAAGAAACAGCAAGCAGAAACTATTCCGGCAACAGAATGCCAAACTCTCACTATAGCCATCAGTAATGTCTTACAGGTGACTTTGCCATGATCTTGGCACCCCTCCTCGGCAGCCCCCCACGCCGCACTTTCGAGCGCTCACGTGCACACACACACGGGGACACACACACACACACACACACACACACACACGGGCACTAGTTACTCTTCCATACATTCTCTGTATACACATGATCACAGATGTCTGATGCCCCCATTACTGCCATAATGATCACTCTGGACAAGAAGTGAGTGCTGAAAGTAGGTAAAGGGATATGCATGATAACCTTTCCATATCTGTAGTGCAAAACAGTGCCCAAAAGGAGAGAGAGAGAAAGAGAGAGAGAGAGAGGGAGGGAGGGAGGGAGGGAGGGAGGGAGAGAGAGAGAGAGAGGGAGAGAGAGGGAGAGAGAGAGAGAGAGAGACAACAAGTACCTGCCATAGAGGCAGGAGGGAAACTGGGAACAGTGGTGATAGGAAATATACACTGGTGAAGAAACGGGTGTTAGAACATTGTATGACTGAAACCCAATTATGAACAACCTTATAATTGTGTATTTCACTGTGATTCAATTAAAAAAATTTATAAAGAAAGAATGCCTGTTAAACAATAAACTTTAAGTGTAAACTATGGAACTGTAGAATTCTGGATGCTGCCGAACAATTGTGTGGAGGGGGAGAGAAGATTGGTGGCACTGTGGTCCATCTTTGAACAAGAGAAAGAAGGTCACTCTGACCAGCTCCAAGCTCAAAGGAACAATGAGGAGCCCTGGTGGAGACAAGAGATGCCAAAACCAGACCAGACTAAGTGGGGACGTGTCCCCGTGTCCCCGCGTGGGGTGCATAGTGCAGTAACCACCCAGATGAAATCGGCACAGCCTCCTCTGCACTGTTGTGGGAAATCCTGGCGCTTTGCAGGCATTGGGGTTAACAGACACAGTGTTTCAATATCTGATTCACTCCAAGTAAGGGCTTACAGTGCACAGTCAAGGGGTGGGGGCTGGTCAAGCACCAGAGAAGCCCAAGGCATTGGCCGCCTGCCAGCCTCTGCCCTTTGCCCCTGGGGCTGGAATGAAGACCTCAGGAAGCTCATCACTATCTTTAAAGAATCTAGACTAAGTGGGGAGGGGAGGGCTCTTGCCTCACGTGCAGCTTAACCCACCACCACATAGGGTCCTCTGGGCATGGCCACGACCGATTGATTCCTCAGCGCAGAGCCTGGAGTAAGTCCAGGTTCTGGTGGGAGTGATCACTGAGCACAGAGTTGGGAGTAGCCACCTGCCCTGTAACACCACTGGGTGTTGGCCAAACCTCCCCCCATCCCCAGCAATACATTGCCCCTGCCCTATGTGAAGGACTTGATGAGGTGTTTGGAGCTGACTGGACACTCCCTCCCTACATATTTTCGTATTTTCTATTGGCATTGCTGAGACTCCTTGGTTTGGGGGCTAGAAGCCCACTCGAGTTAGAACCCATAAAACTCAGTCCTAATATGCACCACCACTTGGGTTCAGTGACTGAAACCTCCAGGCCTCAAGGGATAGAGGATGGGCGGGTCCCTCTCATCTCCCCTCCCCCTCCCCCTGGGATTCTGGAGGTCACGCCCACAAACTGCCTCTGGCTGCTACTTAAGCTCTTTAACAGCCATGAGCCAGAGACACACAAAAGAATCTCGAACCAAGCAGCTCGCTGCGGAGATTTCTCTAGACCCTAATTTCCTAAAACTTTAGAACTCCAAGAGAGTGCAGCCACGCAACATTTATGCTATTCATAACAAGCAGTACAAAAGAGAGTATGGGGGAGATTGTCTGCCATAGAGGCAGGGGGAGGAGTGGGATGGGGGGGCGAATACTGGGAACATTGGTGGTGGAAGATGTGCACTGGTGGAGGGTTGGGTGCTCGATCACTGTATGGCTGAAACTCAAACAGGAAAGCTTTGTAACTGTATCTCATGGTGATTATAAAAATAAAAAAGAAATTAAATTAGTATTCTGAATTTTTAAAAAGTAATGTGGAGTTCACACCCAATTCAATCAACTTAATCACCCAATTCAATCAACTTAATCAATAACTTAATAAATAGCAGTACTCCTACATTTAAAAAAAAATAATAATATGCACCACCAAAAAAACTATGGTTTTAATTCTTCAACACACAGGGAAGTACTAGAGGTCAGTGTGCATACAGCCTATGCTCTTCGAGACATTTTAATAGAGTAGGGAAGAGAAAGAAAACTTCATTTCACTAGCAATGCAAAACAATGATTTCTAAGGACCAAAAGACTGACAAGTCCTGGAACCAATCACACTGAGCCTTTAGGAATGAGGCTTTTTGTGATTTCTCTCTTCCCGCCTGCTTGCCACACCCTCCACCTTGTTACTGCTGCCCCCTGGTGTCCATTACCTTCCTTGCACCCCTGGGTAACACTAATTCAGACAAGGACACAGGGGAGGGGACACCATACACCAAAGGAAAAATAAGTGCTTACTCCCAGAAGACCTAGTCCCTCCAGGCCACATCTCACTTGTGGCAAGCAAGTCACACCCCCTTGCAGAAAGCCCCTCGTGGATCTCCCAAAGCGTGGGCCGGTGAGCAGGGACCCCGCTGCTGGCCTGCTGTGCTTCTTTACCAGCCGTTAGCAGGTAAGACTGCTCCCGGCCAGCAACATGGAGTCTCAGCTCCTCCAGCTGGTGACAGGATGTCATCCACCCCTAAGTAAGCTTCCCTGATTCCCTAGACACTGCCCGGGTCTGGCGCTGGTGACTAGGACTACCCAGACCTGTTCAAATTAGAGTCACCGTTGCCAGAGGCACGGGGGAAGTCATACCTCTAGTACTTTGCGGGTAAGACGGTGAGCTGCCAGGATGCGCCCAGTCACACTCAACCTTAGTGCTGCCACCCCACAGTTTGTTGTGCCAGGCACCACAAACTCCTGGTTGCCACCTCCAGACCTGCTTGAACTTGGACCCCTCGGTCTCCACCCAGACCCTCAGGGAGCACACACACAGGCATAATGGGGAGATGGACCAGCTCACCTTCTCCGTGGAATCAGGACTGCAGCCCCCCACCACCACAAGAACTAAGCCCACAGAGCTCTGTAGACTACCGAAGGACCCCTCAAAGCAATAGCTACCTCATGGAGGCTCATTGAAATGAGGTCGGCGGAAGAGAAATTCAACAAAGACAGAAAATATGAGACAAAAAATCAAGCAGAAACCAGAGTAGAAAGTAGATAAACAAAATGCAATAGCTCAGCAGTGTAATGGAGAAGGCAAAAATCAAATCAACAAAAAGAAGAATTAAAAACAGTAAGGGTACTATATGAAGAAGCACCAGAAGGAGGGACATCATTCATATCACAGAAGTTTCAGGAGAGAGAGGGATGGAGAACCAAAAAAAAACCAAAAATTGTTTTTTTGGTTCTCTCTTTGGGTCACACACAACCATGCTCAGAGTTACTGCTGGCTCTACACTTAAGAATTACTCCTGGTGGTGCTCAGGGGACCAAATAAGATGCCAGGGATCGAACCTGTGACCAACCACATGCAAAGCAAATGCCCTATCCACTGTGGTATCTCTCCAGCCCCCAAAGGAAAAATTCTTATTTGCAGAAATAATAGCTGAGAACTTACCCCAGCTGAGAAAAGGTTAGATACCAACATCAAGGAGTCTCTGGGTTCCAAATTAACTAAACCCAAACAGATGTATACCAAGACACATTATAACTAAATGTTTTAAATAAAATAAAGAGAGAATTCTAACAGAGGGTAGGAAAAAGCAAAGAGTCATATATAAGGGAATCCCTATAAGAATATCTGCAGGGGCTAGGAACGTGGCTCAGCGGTAGAGAGCTTGCCTGTGCATGAGGCCCTGAGTTAGTTCCCTGCATCTCCCCTTACACCCCAAGAAAGACAATCAGCAGATTTCTCCACAGAAATCTGCTGATTGCTCACAGTCCATATTAAAGTGCTCAGTGGAAAAGATCTCCAACCAAGAACGCTGTATACCCAGTTAGACTGTCACTCTGATTTGAAAGAGAAACAGAGTTTTTCAGGCAATGGTTAAAAGAATTTAATTGCCACTGAACTTGCCCTCCAATAAATACATAATGGACTTGTTTAAAAGGAAAAGATATATTGGGGCTGGAGCAATAGCACAGCGGGTAGGGCGTTTGCTTTATACAGACCAGATGCATATGGTCCCCTGCACACTGCCAGAGGTAATTCCTGAGTGCATAAACCAGGATTAACGCCTGTGCTTCGCTGGGTGTGACCACCCCCCCTCAAAAAGGGAAAAGATATCTAAAATGCATGAGAGGTAGGAAAGAAGACTATTGGTGAGAACTTTTTTTGCTTTTTGGGTTACACATTACCCAGTGATGCACAGGGGTTACTCCAGTCTCTGCACTCAGGAATTACTCCTGGCACGGCTTGGGGGACATACGGGATGCTGGGAATAGAACCCAGGTCGGCCGCGTGCAAGGCAAACACCCTACCTACTGTACTATCACTCCAGCCCCTTGGTGAGAACTTTTTATTTTCAAGTTATTACTGCTTTATTTTCTCCAGTCTATAAGTTGGAAGAGCTTTAAGTTTCATAGGTAGGGATGATGACAAACCCAACTTGGCCTTGGATCACAGAGTGGAGATTACAAGCAGTGTTTGGAGGGAGTGGAGAAAGGAAGATGAGACTAGAAATGACATACGGACAGTGGCGAGGGGTCTCGGGCACTTTAATGGTGGTGAAGGTGCAGTAACTGTACACCGAAACCCTGTTCCCTAACTATGATTTTTAAAAACGTAGTTAAAGAGGACCGGAGAGATAGTACAGGAGTCAAAGCACTTGCCTTGCATGTGGCTGTCCTCAGTTTAAATCCCTGACATTGCATCTGACCCCTGAGCACTTCCAGGAGTGATCCCCGAGCACAGAGCCAGGAGTAAGCCCTGAGCACAGCCACAGTTGCCAAAAGTAAATAAATAAATATAAATGATAAAAATGAGATGGGGGTGGTGGCGGTGGCTGGGGAGAGAGCTGAGGTGGTAGAGCACGTTCCTAATCTGAGATCAACCCCAAGCACCACGGGTCCCCAAGCACAGCCAGGTGTGGCCCACGTGGTCCCTCCAGTCAGCAGCACTGCCTCCCCAAGCCCAAGCACCCAACTACCAGACCCACAGTATAAGCCTGAACATTGTGACTTGCCCTGCGCCTCCCAAATATTGCTGGGTGGGGCCTATTTAAAAAATACATATAAGCATCAACATTTCTTTCTAAAAATGTCTGTCGCAAACGTTTCAGGCCAGGGATACATCTCAGTGATAGAGCATATGCCTCACATGTGTGACGCCCCGGGTTCATTCCCAGCACACATGTACACATATACAGTTTGTGTACAATTGTACGGGGTGGGGGCGGAGGTGGAGACATACTCCTGGCTCTGCATTCAAAAATAACTCCATACGGGATCCTAGAGATCAAGCCCAAGTCAGCTGCTGGTGACCACACTTTCCATCCCTCCGGGGTGAGGCCGCTGTGATACCATGTCATGTGGGGTGGCTGGCTCTTGGAGGGCCTTGTGAGGTAGGCTAAGTTAAACCCTCAGACACCGGGCGCCACTGGCATCTGCACCCCACAAGGCACCTGGAAGGCTGGAAAGGCCCAGGAAGGACAAAACAGGCCACTGCTGTATCCTTTGCTACCTTTTTCAGAATCCTACAGCCACCCCAAGGCATCCCTGCCTCTCCTCCAAGCAGAGCCCCCAACCCACAGGGAAGGAATCCCAGCCGGGCCCCGCCAGCCCCAGCACCTAGGAGGGCAGAATGGGTGGCAGCTGCTCCAGCCTGGGGCTTCAGGCGCTCCCCAGGGTTACCCTCGGGTTACCAAGGCAGGGCTGGATGAGAGAGGGATGAGTGGCATTGCCTGAAATGTGTGGGTGCCCTTTCCTAAGCACCCTGTTCCAGGTGGCCCACCCTCAGAGCAGCCAGACTTTCAGAAGGGGGTTGGGGACAATTTCCCATTGTGGCTTGGAAGGAGTGACCCAACCCTGAGTGCAAAGGACTCCCTTCGGGGGCTCTTACAGACGCAGAAGCCTGGGTGGGGGGTGGCGGGAGGTGGCAGAGAATATAGTCAAGTAGGTCCCTTAGGGGTTGCCTAGAAACCTCCATCAAGAAAACAGAAACAAACAAACAAAACCGGTAAAGACCTCCCTCGTGATTCAAATGCAAGTAATCCTCAGACTGTACTCTGAGAAACCCTGGCCAAGAAAGAGCTTTCTGGCACCAGCTGAGGAGCCAGTTTCCTGCTCTGCTCTCCCAGCTCCTGCCCCTGGGGGGGGCTAGAAGGTCGCTAGGGGTCCTTGGAAAAGACAATGGCCCAGGGAAGTCGACCCACAGTTAGGAGTCTAATGGGAAGCCGGAGCCAGGCCTGTCCAGGGTGGGCTCAGGGCGCACAGCAGGCCCCGAGAAGACAGTTGCCGGGAAGCAGCCACCAGCCCAAGCGAGGCCAGACAGTGCCCCATGGCATTGTCTGGCTCCCCAGAAGTCCTCCCTCGAGTGGGAAAGCAGGCCTCATCCTTGGATTCCCTGTCACGGCAGCAGGGCCCCTCTGAAGCCATCCCCGGGTGCCCCTCCCACAGTCTCTCACAGCCCCACTGCCCATTAAGCGGGGTCTCTTGTGGCCCCTTCCCCACCCCACGTAGTTGGCCTTTTCTAGCTGGCCTCCCTCTTCCAGAGGTGGCCGTCCAGGTCTCTGTCCCTGTCGGCGCTTCCCCTGCTGGGCCTGCTCAGGTTCTGGGCTCCATCTAGAACCCACCCCATGGCCAGGAGATGGCTCGGAGGGGCTGGAAGCAGTCTTGCATGCAGGGGGACCCGGGTTCCGACCCCAGCACTGCTGGGAGAGATACCCAAGAACTGAGCCAAGAGTAGCCCCTGAGCTTAGACTGTGTGACTCCCTTAGATACATAAACACCCCCCCAAAACAAAACAAAACAAAAACCCATTTACCCATTGAAGGTTAGCTCCCACAGCTGGAAAGAATGCCCTGCATTCTTCCACACCCAGATTCGCATTGTCTCCCCGTGACCTGACAGTATCCGATGAGCTATGCTTCCTGGGATGAATTAGTAAATTTTTTACACAACAGGCTGTTTGCTTACCATGACCCCAGGAGGTTGAAAGCTCCAGGCCCCTCTGGCGGGCACTTAGTAGTGGTGCCACAAGTGCCTGGCACTGAATGAATGACTAGAAAAGGCTCTGACTGCCTGGAGGGGAGGGGGGGTCTCAGGGAGGGAGTCCTGACACCACAGCTTTACCCGCACAGAGGCTGGCCTACCCCTTAAAGTGAGGGAGCTCAGGGCTTCTGACAGGGTCTCTCTTGGCTACTGGGGGGCTGGAGAGGGGGGAAACGAGGTGACTCTGACTCTCCTCCAACAGCTGGCGGTGGCCCTGGCCCAGAGTGGGTCAGTGGGTCATTTGGATCTGTGAGAGTCTCAGTGATCTGCATTCAGGAAGATGGAAGAAATTCTTTGCTGGCACCAAGGGACCAGAGTGGGGAGGAGGGCATCACTCTGAGTCTCATCTTGCCACCCAGAGCCGGCCTCTGTGATACTTGCCCTGAACATACTCTCCTGCTTGCCAGGCTGGTCTGGGACACTGGGCAGGGAGAAGTGAGGCAAGAGTGCCAGACACAGGCCCGCTGGGAGTCGGCTGGGCACAGCTTCTTTGGGCCGCTGGCCCTGGGGCATCCCAGGAACTGGGCATTAAATGCAGGGTCTCCACACAGGGCTGACTTTCCCCAGTCCACTGGGCGCTTGGCCCCATAGCTCACTGGCCTGGCTCGGTGGTGATATGTGGGTGCACTTGTAGCTCTTACAGTGCCCTTGGCCCCGTAAGGTGCCTGTAAGTGCCAGGGCAGGTGGTGGTCAGGGCTTCCAGGCAGACTATTTGGCTTTTTACAGTCTTCTCCGGAAGCACAGATCTCCCCAGAAGGTCCGCACAGTTCCCAGGATGAGAACAGACAGAGAGCCCTGGACGCGTGCCAACTCTCCCTCACCCCCCAACTCCAGTCCAGAAGGAGAAGCCTCAGGGACCCGGGCCCAGGGGATGCAAGAGTCTGAGGGTGGGCTGGCAGCAGGGGCCAGGATCAGTGCCCAGCCTGCCATTGATGAGCTGTGTGGCCACTATTGATGAGCTAGCTGCAGGCCTCTGTCTTTCTCTGAGCCTTAGAGACGTCTCTGTGAAGGAGGAGGCAGGATGTGCCTGGGGCTTCCTATCCTTGGCTATGAATCAGAACCATCTGGGTGGTGGTGAGAGAAAAGAACTTAAAAATTCATTAGGGGGCCGGAGCAATACTACAGCAAGTAGGGCACTTGCCTTGCACGCAGCCAATCTGGGTTTGATCCCCGGCCTCCCATATGGTCCCCAGAGCCCTGCCAGCGGTGATCCCTGAGTGCAGAACCAGGAGGAAGCTTTGAGCAGTGCCGGGTGTGGACCCAAAACCAAACTAAATAAAAATCATGGCTTCCTGGGTCCTATCCCTAAGAGCCTAATGGAATCAAAATCCTGAGGGTTATTCAGGCCAGAAGATGGAAACTGAAAGTAGACTATAGACCGAACACGAAGGCCACTCAATACCTCTATTGCAAACTACAACACCCAAAAGGCAAGAGAACAAAAGGGAATGCCCTGCCACAGAGGCAGGGTGGGGTGGTGGGGGATGGGGTGGGGGTGGTGAGAGGGATACTGGGATCATTGGTGGAGGTGAATGGGCACTGGTGGAGTGAAATGCAAATGATAAAATGTAAACGATCACTGTATGAGTGAAGTGCAAACACAAAAGTTCCTAAGTTTGTAACTACATCACAGTGATTCTCTAATGAAATTTTTTTTTTTAAATCTTGAGGGTTGGGGGAGAGGATGGAGAGGCATGTGGGAGTCAAGGAGTGGCCTCCCCAAGCTCTACCCTCACCCATCACCCCTGTTAGGGAACCTCCGGGGGTGCCCTTCAAAACCCTCTCCAGGCTGCCAGCCCCTGACTCGCTCTCCCCACCTCTGTCAGTGAGGCCTCCTTCCTCTCCCTCTCTCCCAAGACTCTGGAGCCTGCAGCACTTGTCAGTGAGTGTTTATTACTCATCCACCTGTCCTCAGCCTCCCAGCACCAATCAGGGCACGCACAATCCCGGCCCAGCTTCTGGACACCCACCCCCCCCTCCCAAGCGGCACCCAGCCCAGCCTCCAGGCTCTCTCTCCCCCAGGCCTCCAGGGCAGCACCAGGCCGGGCTCACACCGCAGCTTGAGGAGGGGAGGAGGGGCAGGAGGGTGGAGGCCAAAGCTGGAGAAGGAGGGAGGGAACCAGGTCAGACCCCCGGCGGCTGGAGCCAGCTCCCAGGCTGGAGGTTCAGTGGGTAGGGCCGGGCGGGCAGGACAGGCCGGGTTCAGGCCGGAGGCTCTTCTCCTGGAGGTGAGGGGAACCCGCTCAGGTCTCGGCCGATGATCTCGCTCACTGTGAAGGAAGAACCATCAAGAGATCGGTTCCCCTCCTTCTCCAGAGACCCCCCCCACAGTTCCTGGCCAGCGGGCCTTAGTCGCACCAGGCTCCTCAGCCACTGTTTCTTTCCCACAGGCCTCATGTGCATCAACACCTGCCTCCCAGTCCTGCTGGTCCACTCCAACAGGGTGGGCCCCAGCCCTCGCCTCCCTGCTCCCTGGCCTGTGGTCTGAGATGTCACGGCCCTTGCTGTGAGCCGGGCACCAGGGCGCCTGCAGCCGGTGGGGAGCGTGAGGGGAGGGGTGAGTCCCTCCATGCCAATCTGACCTCAGTCTCCATGAAGAGGGAAAGCTGAGGCAGGCAGCAATGCACTGCCTGCCTTGATAGGTGGCCTTTGTTCCTGCCACTGGAGGGCACAGCGTTGGTTTGTTTTTTTGTTTTACTTTTTGGGTCACACCCAGCGGTGCACAGGGGTTATTCCTGGCTCTGCACTCAGGAATTACTCCTGGCGGTGCTCAAGGGACCGTATGGGATGCTGGGAATCGAACCGGGATCGGCCGCTTACAAGGCAAATGCCCTACCTGCTGTGCTATCGCTCCAGCCCTGGGCATGGTGTTCTTATGAGGGTCTGCAGCCCTTCAGGTCTGTGACCCAGGGCTGAGGGCACAGGGAGGAGACAGGCTGGGGCAGGCACTCTGTATGGCCTCCAGAATTCAGGAAGCTGGAGAACCCCCCCCCCAACTCTTTACACTCCCAACCTGTGAGGGACCGAGGATGTCACTCTCTGCACAGCCACCCCAGGCAGTCAGCAAAGCCTGAGCATGATCTTGCTCACATGGGCATGCACACACTCACACATTCATACAGACTCACATTCTCACATACATTCACACAGACATACTCTCACACCCTCACACACATAAACCCACTCTCATACACTCACACGCTCACAAACTCATTCACACGCACCCTGATACGCACGCTCTCGCACTCACATACTCACACATTCTCACAAACTCTCATTCTCTAATACACACATTCACATTCACACTCTCCTATACTCTCACAGTCATTCACACACACACACTTCATAGACACACTGACACACACACTCTCACATACTCACACACTAACACACTAGGACACTTTCACACAGTCTTGCCTACTCAGAGTCACACACATTCACACAATCACACACTCACACACACTCACATACACATGTACTGACACACTCATTCCCTCATGTATGCCCCACACTCTCTCACACATAATCTCTCTCTCTCTCTCTTTCTCTCTCTCCTCGCTCACTCACTCACACACACACACACACACACACACACACACACACACACAGAGCCCTGCCCGCACCCACCTTCCTCCAGCGTGATGCCCTGGATGGGCACGCTGTCCCGGAAGCCGCTGCTGTAGCCGCCTCTGGATTTCTCCTGCTCCGGAGCCCCCTCCCCTGGGCAGTAGCTTGGCCCTACCTCACTGTAGCTCTCAGGAGGTAGGGGGTGGACCCCACTCTGGGGAGGGAAAGGCCCTTCCAGTGGCGGGGATGATGGCAGCGGAGGCCGAAAGGGAGCTGGAGGAGGAAACGGCAGCCCCAGGGGGAACGGGGAGCCCCGTCCTCCGTAGGGGTCACTCGGGTAGGGCCGGGGTAGGAAGGGGACTGGGGATGGACGAGCACAGCCTGCGGTCGTCCCAGTCTCCGGGAACATCCGCAGGCCAGGTCTGTAGGACGGCGGGGGGCCCGTCTGGGGGTACAGAAGCGGCGTGCCGTAGTTGAAGCCTTCTGACATGTAAGGAGTTTCGTAAGTGGGGTCCTCAGGGGGATAAGAGGGGTAGGGGGGCCTGGGAGGTGAGAAGTCCATGTCAGTGCCAAAGGGGGGCCCTGGCGCTGAGGGAAAGCCCCGGAGAGATGAATCCGGCAGCGGCTCCTCCTTGAAGATCACTGGGAGGGGAGGACGGAGAGGAAACCTGCTGAGAAACCCCCTTTCCAGCCCCTGCCCACAGCCCCCTGTCTGCCCAGGCTCCCCAGCTCTCCGTGCCCCACCCTGGGCGCTCCTGGAACACACCAGGCAGAAACTTGAAGCTCTGGGTCGGGCTGCGCTTCCTCCGTCCGTTGGAGACGTAAAAGTAAACCTGGACGGGCCGGGACACCCGCTTGTTGCTGTACTCGGGGACAGTCAGGGTCAGCGTCACCTGGGGAGCAGAAGAGGAGCAGGGAGCTCAGGGACTAGCCCAGCCCCTCCTCCTCGCCCCTTCCTCCACCCACTTTTGTGGCCAGGCTGTCTGCTCCAGAAGAGAACAGGGGGCACCGGTGGCCACACCCACACGCCAAGGACCCAGCGGAGACATTCCAAGCTGCTCCCCCAGCCCCACCCAGCCCCATCTGTGCCCCAGGAGGGGCACCCTCGGGGCCTGGTACCTCGTTGCTCTGCACTCGGTTCACTGTGGCCTCCTCCTCCCACTGAAGCTTTCCATCTGTGCGGGGAAGCAGGGGGTTCAGCATCACTCCACGGCCCGGCCCCCCCACCTCCTCCTGCCCGGCCCGCAGAGAAGCCCACTGTGTGTTTACTCCAAGCCGTGGAAGAGGCGGGTTTGGAAACTGTCCCCCAGGCACAGAGCAGGCAACAGAGACCAAGAGAAATGGCAGCGCCAGCCCGGGCAGCAAAGGGAGTTTGTGACGGGCGCCTTGGGGGGTCCCCCACTCTCCAAAGAGCCCTCCCAGAGAGAGGCGGGGAGGACAGCCAAGCGCAGAAAGGGTTCCAGCTTGAAAGAAGGCAATGAGATCCAAAGTCTCACCACCCAGAACCTCTGAATCAGCTCAGACAAGACCCCAGGGTACAATGCTGGGGGTATTGGGGGGGCTAGACTGCTGGTGGGGGGCAGAGGCCTTGGGTTAATGAGTGCCCTGGACCCCTCAGTCTTCCCACTCCCACCTTAATAGATCCATCCTGCGGATCTCCCCTCATAGTTCTGGTCATCAGAGCTAAACTCCCTGTCCTGCACTCCGGAGGGGCTGGGGTTTGGGAGGGGGGGCGCTGTGAGGTTCCGCTGCTCTTCAGAGATCTGACTGCACAATGCTGACTCCTCTCGCGGGAAGAATGCCCGTTTCAGACCCCTGCTCACCTTCCGAAGCTCTGGGCTACTCACCGGGGCCCCTTTCGATGAACACCACCTTGGAGTCTGGCAGGAAGTTGGAGCCAGTCAGCACCAGCTCATCCCCTCCGCGCACGGAGCAGGCGCTGGGGCTGTAGGCCTCCACCTGGGGCAGCTCCTGGGCCGAGCGCTGGGCTGTGGGGCAGAGCAGGGAAGGCCTGGCGGGGCAGCGGGTCAAGGCCCCTGCTGCCCCCCTCCATCTCCCTGAGGTAATAAGTGCTTTAGACCCTGGGGAGCAGATGCATCAGCAAACCAGCAGCACCCTGGGGTCCCCCAGACCATGCAAGGAGCTCCTTCTGGGCAGACAGTCACAAGGGAAGCCAGAGGGTTAGTCATCCAGGGGCCAACAGAAAGTGTGGGTCCTTGGGCGCAACCCTGGAACTGACATTGCATCCATAATGAAAGTCAGGGCAGGGCCTTTTTTTTTTTCTTTTGTGGGTTACACCCAGTGATGCACAGTGGTTACTCCTGGCTCATGCACTCAGGAATTACTGCTGGCGGTGCTCGGGGGACCATATGGGATGCTGGGAATCGAACTCAGGTCAGACGTGTGCAAGGCAAATGCCCTACCCGTTGTGCTATGGCTCCAGCCCCAGGACTGGGCCTTTGGCAGACTCCACAGCAGAGACAGAGCCCAGGGCAGTATGGGGGGTGGTGAACACACACACACACACACACACACACACACACACACACACACACACACACACACACACACACACACGGTGGTGAAGGACCGAGGGGCACAGTGCCTCTTTGCTCACAGCATTCAATAGGCACCGACGCCGTCTGCACGGAGATGACTTTCCCGCTGCCCTGTGGCACGTGCACACGGAACACCAGCCGCACACGCGTGTTCTTGCGCCCGATGTCTGTCTCGCCCTTGCGCAGCTCGATGTCTGAGTTCCGAAGCTTCAGTATTCCCGCACAGTCGATGCTGAGGGCAGGGAACCAAATGCAAGCACCTAGCTGAAGCCAAGGAGGAAGGTCCCCCTTCTCCTGCCCACCTGAGCCCTGAATGATCTTTGCATCATTGGGTGGGGGCGATTTTTAACCCAGACAGGACCCTCTCCAGAGGCCCCACGAGCCCAGTTCTGGATGGTGAGAAACCGACTCCCTAGGATGAAATCTAGCTCTTTTTCTTGCTGTTATTTGCCTGTGGGCTTTGGTGTGGGGGGACACACCCTGTGGTGACCAGGGCTTATTCCCGGCTCTGAGCTCAGGGATCTCTCCTGGTGGGGCTAGGGAAAGGGGAACAGATGGAGTGCCAGGGATCAAACCAGATCAGTGGGGAGCAAGGTAAGCACCCCGGCTTGCACTCTCAATCGCTGCATCCCTACAACCTCGCTCTGAAGGGGACAGGAACAAACTAGCGTAGGTCCAAAGGAGAAGGCTGAGAGGAGGTGAGCGAGAACCTACTTGGCTGCCATGTTGTTCTCAGGAAGCAGGGTCATCTCCAGGACCTTGGTGCCGCTGACCACAGCCTCGTAGCTGGCCGTGGCCACCATCTTGCCCGTGATCCGGTGCACCTGGTAGAAGGCATGAGGCCTCAGGTTCCGCTCATCCGCCGTGCCAATGAACATCTGCAGGGTCAGGGGCTTCTCGCTGTAGCCCAGGAGCTGGCAGAGGGAGAGAGCGGGCACCCCACTGAAATTCCCACACTCTCCAGGCCCCTGCTTTCATCCATCCCTGGGTTTTCATCCCACCAGGGGGTGAGGATGGTGAAAGATAAAGGACATCCTGGAAGGGGTTCCCAGGGGGAATTGGGCACCAGTTGTGGAGAAAACACGGCCTGGAATTTGCTGTGTTTTTCTTGGACCAAAGCCCCAAATGGGTTGGGCAGAGGGGGGGGAAAAGCTTCCAAAAGAGACAGGCCCAACTCAACAGAGGACAACCTAACTCCCAGTGAACTCTGGCCTCAGCCTAAGCCCTCCCCCACAGCTGGCAGGCCACCATTTTCCAGAGTCCAAGGGACACTGCTGTCCCACGGGATGCTGAGGCGGGTGGAGGATGGAGGAGAGAGAAAGTGCATCCGGGTCCTCAGAAGCCAGCATCCTCCCCACCCCCCAGCCCCCCAGCCCCTCCCCAGTCTGCCGGCAGGGTCAGTGCTGACTGGGAGTGTGGGAAAGGACAGAGCCAGGGGCATGCCCAGCAGGACAGCAGCACCAGGATCCGGGACCAGAGAGGAGAAAGGCCGGCCCTCTGCCCCTTACCTTGACCACGGGGTGGCCGCCAGGGGCAGCCTTGACAGCTCCCCGACTACCCTCCGTCTCATAGTGGGCCCGGTGGTGGGCTCTGGGCTGCACCTCGATCCTCAGCTCCAGCTGCTCGTACTGGCTGGGCAGGGGCCAGTCCAGAGGGGGGAGGGCAGAGGTCCTGTGGGAGCAAGAGAGCACAGAGTGGAGTCAGTGGGGAGGAGGAGTCACAGGAGTAAGGGAGGACCAGCATGCAGCCCCTCCCCCCACTCCTGGGGAGGAGGAGAGGAAAAGGGTGTCAGGCTTGAGAGGCCCTCCTAGTAGCCCCCAACACAGGGTTTTGGGGTGGCAAAAACTCCCCTGAGTACAGAGGAACCCCAAGCACACCCTCATCCTCCAGATCTCAGTAGGAAGAGTCACATAAAGAAAGAGCCTAGGAAGGACTTCAGAGGTGAACCCCTTTTACAGACTAAGGAATTGGTAGAATGCAGGGGGGGGGGACATACAAGCCTGTGGGTGATGCACAAGACTAAGCCCAACCCAGCCAGCACCACTTCTCCCCCTTGTGGGGTCAGGTAAGTCAGCTCCAGGGAACTGGGGACCACAGCAGGGACGCCTCTCAGGGGACTGAGCTTAGTGACTCCCACCCTATCCCAACTGTTCATTGCTCCCAGGTGATAATTGACATCGCCCGACACATTTTTCATGTCACAGCTGACCTCTTGCATGGCTCTAGGGGCTGGGATGCGGGTAAACCATCCTCCAAGGGAGAATAGTTTTGGAGCGCTGAGACCCTGTCCTGCCAGAATCTAGGGGAATAGGGGATAGAGAAGTGTGCCTGTCTTCCCTGGGAAAGGTTTTCCTGTGTGCAGTCAGCTTAATTTTTTTAAAAATCAGCTTTGTCAAGATTCAGGACTAATTGAAATGAGAGGGGGCAAAGTTTAAGGGTAAACTGGGGAGAAGAAAGTGAACAATGGCTTGTTTTAATTGAATTCTTTCACTTGCAGATAGATACAACTTTGTTCAAAGGGGCTCTGCTGTTAAACCAGGCCTGAGGAGTTGAGTTAGAGGAGGGAATGAAATCCAGCAATTTAGCCCCCTCTCCAGCCCCGGGCTAGATGTGGGGGAACTTCCTAGAGAAGCCCCTCCCTTACCTAAGAGATCTTCTGGGGGTGAGGGGGATTTAATAGGGCCCACAGGGAATGACTATCCTTTTGTAAATTGTTGAGAAAGGATGCTTTTCATTTATTTTTGTTTGTTTGTTTGTGGGCCATACTTGCCAGTGCCTAGGGCTTACTCCTGGTTCTGTGCTCAGGGATCACTCCTGGTCGGGCTCAGAGGACCATAGATAGGGGGTTCCAGGGATCAATCCTGGGTCAGCTAAGGCCAGCACGCCTCCCCACTGTATTATCTCTCTCCTCTCCTCTGTCTCTGTCTCTGTCTCTGTCTCTGTCTCTGTCTCTGTCTCTGTCTCTGTCTCTCTCTCTCTCTCTCTCTCTCTCACACACACACACACACACACACACACACACATACATACATACACACACAGACACTCCTGGGCTGCCTTTGAAGCTCCTCCGGGGAACTTGGTAAATGGCCATGCCTGATTCTCCTTTGACAATGCCAAAGGCAGCCAACTAGGACCTGTCGTCCCACCCACCCTTTTGCTTTCCTCTGGAACTGGAAGTGAGCTGGCTGGGGACAGCAGGACGGCGCCCCTCACCTGAAGATGGGGCTGTGTCCCCCAATCCGGGCTTTGGACCAAGCCAGTGGGGAGGGCACGGCCAGGTAGTCCATGCCAGCCACCTCCTTCCGAGGGCCCCCAGGAGGGGCAGCGGCCTCCTCGGGCCCCGCGGGCAGCTTCCCGTTGCACGGGGCGGGCTCCTCCGGCCGGGGCAGGGCCACCGCCTGCTCGCTGGAAGTCCGCCGCGTCTTCTGCGGGATGCTCTCGGCGGGGGTCGCCCCCACATAGTCAAAGGGACCGGGGGAGCCGGGATCCCGGGCCAGAGGCAATGGAGGGGGTGGAGGGGGCTCGGGCCCCTCCTCCCCCAGGCTGCCCCGCCGGGACAGAGCCGGGGACGCCGACGACGGGGTCCCGGAGCTGGAATAGCGCCGCTTGCCGCAGGGAGAGGCAGGCCGCGGGGAGGCCGGGCTGGGCCCAGGGGCGCTGAGGAGCAGCCAGCTGTCCTCGGGCCCCCGGGCCCCGGGGCTGGGGCCGTACAGGCTCCAGGGGTCGTCGGGGGTCCAGGGCCGCGGGGACGCCCGGGGCGAGGGCAGCGGCGAGCCCAGGCCAAAGCGCGAGGCCGCCTCGTTCAGCTCGGACTCCACCTCGTCGCAGGCGGCGTACAGGGCGGCCTCGTCCGAGGCGTCGGAGAAGAAGCTCCACGAGGACAGGCTACTGCTGCCCGGGCTGGGGCTGAAGAAGGGGCCCCCGGCCGGGCCCCCCGCCTCTCGGTAGCCCGCGAAGCCCTCGGGCGCGGGGTACTCCCGGGGAGAGCCGTCGGCCCAGGCGTCGGGGTGGTCGTCGAGGGCGGCGGGCGGGTCGTGCGTGGGGGAGATGGACGTGATGCGGATGCTGGGGCACTCGAGCACGCGGCCGCCCCCGGCGCCCCCCGCGCCCGCGCCCGCGCCCCCCAGCCTCACGGAGCGCGCCGGCTGGCTCTCCCAGGTGCCCGGGGACGGCGCGGGCCGGGGCGGCGGCGAGTGCATGCCCGGCCGCGGCGGCGGGGGCCGGGGGATGCCAATGGGGGCGGCCCCGTAGGGAGGGGGCTCCCCCAGGGTCAGGCGGCAGCATGGCGGGGCGTCCTCGGAGTCCAGTTCTGTCGAAACGGGCGGGGGCACAGGGGTGGGGGGAGAAGCATGTGAGACGGGCCCCCGCTCCCCGCCCGTGTCTGCTGCCTCGCTCGCTCGCCCCTTCCCCGGTCAGGGATGGGTCTGGGGGGATGCCCGTCCAGCCGCACAGACAAAGGCCAAGCTGGGCCTGGGGCGTGCCAGGCCCTCCCCCTCGGGGACCGGCTCGCTCCGACTGCCGGCCTGGGACCCGGGGTACCGGCCGGGGCGGGTCCGAAGGTGCGGGAGGCGGGTCGGGACGGGCCTGGCTGGGCCTGGAGGCGGGTCCAGCGAGGCGCGGGGCTGGGCCGGGGGCGACGACTCACACATGAACCCAATTAGCAGCGGTTCCCAAACCCCCAAACGGCGCTGGCAGGAGCCCCAGTTGCCATCGCAACGGTGGCCCAGGGAGAGGGGGGCGCCAGGGCTGCGGTGACGAGCGGGGCTGGCTCCGCCCTCCTCTCCCCCGCCGCCGAGGGGGCGCTCCGTGAGGGGCCCCGGGCCGGGGCGGGGGCCAGGGGGGCCGGGCCGCGCTGATGCCGTGCGAGCAGCGGCCGCCGCCCCCGGCTCAGTCCCCGCCATCTGCGACTCATTGCGGCCAGACGGGGGAGGGGGAGGGTCGCGCCGGCGGGGCCCCAGAGCGCCCCCAGTCCCCCGCCGCAGCCTCCCCGGCCTGCCTCGGTTTACCCTCGGCGGCGCCCGGCGCCTGCGGGCCCCGCTCCGCCCGCCGCCCCCCCATCCCGGTGACAGTCGGCCCGGCCTGGAGGCGGCGCGCGGCCAAGGGCACCCCCACCCCCACCCCAGTCACAGCCTAAAAAGGAGAAAGTGGTGCCCGGCCCCCCGGCCTCACCTCCGTACACCCCCCTTCCCGGAGTCCTCCCGACTCCCAGCAACCTCTGACCCCCTCATCCCTCACCCCGGGCTCGCTGCCCCAGGAGCCCTAGACTCGGGGTGCCCAGGCCCTGCCTGCGCTGACCCCAAGACCCCAGCCCCGCACTAACCTTCCCCCGACCCCCCCGCGCCCAGCGGGGGGGCCTCCTTTTCCTCCCCGAACACCAGCTTAAACTCCAGCTCCTCATCCTCGCAGCTCGCTGCCCCCATGGGTCCGGCCAGAGCCCCCGGTCCCGGTCTGGGTGGGAGGGGGAGCGCAGGAGGCTGCCGAAGCTGCACCCGCGACTCCCGCCCTCCCCTTCTCCGGGACGCCCCCTCCTCCGCTGCTGCCGCCTCCCTCCGGACGCCCCCTCGTTATTATAGAAACTTTTCCAAACTTTTTTCCCCAAACTTCTTCAAAGCGCCCCCCCCAGCCTGTCGCTGATTGGCTGCCCGGGATGCTCCAGCCCCTCCTCCAGGGATGAGATGGGAAAACCACGCGCCCCTCTTCCTCCCGCACCCTCCCTCCCTCCCTCCCTGTGTCCTCCCTCCAGTCCCTCCCCCAATAAAAAAAATAATAAAAGAGAGAGAGAGAGAGAGGAAAACTGAATTGGAAAGCGGTCCCTCAAGCGTGGTAGACCATCATGATGCCTATTGGCCCGCTGTCGTGACAATCACTTCCCCAGATCACCACAACGCACACCCCACCCCGCGGCCCCACTACCACCACCAAGTCTAAGTTCTGGGGCTCCAGGTCCGAGCTCTTTAAAGGGGCCACTTAGTGGACCCACCGTGTCCGAGTTCCACTAAAGATCTTCACTTGAAGAGTTGGTGCAGACTGCTGTGAGCAAGGGGGAGGGGGTTGTGTGTGTGGGGGGGGGTGACTCGACTCCGTTGGTCTAAGGAGGCCAGTCAGGCTTTGGTGTACAGAGGGATTCCAGCTGATCTGAAAAGGGAAAGGTCAATTCTTTTAAGTCTCTAGCCTGGGCTCCCGCTGCCCGGGCCTTCTGGAAGCGTTCATAGGGCCGAGTCAAGTCCCCCAGCGATGGTCCCAGCAAGTGGAGAGATCGGTCCGGTTAGGGACCGGCTCCAAGGTCCCCAGGCCTGCTGGGCGGCGATCCAGGCCGGGCTTTGGCGCCGCCCTTGTCCCGGCCACCCGAGGGGCCATTAATTAGCCGCCGCGGGAAGTCGGCTCCCTCCGCCCGACAGCTCTAGTCTGGAATGAAATCTCCAGGCGAAGGCATCTAGCTCCGGCTCTTCTGAAAAATCCTGGCCAGGTTTACCAGGGGCCCGAAGCCCCGAGCCCGGGAGGGCCCCCAGGCCCGGACACCTGTCACCTGGGCGGGAGGAGGAAGGAAGACTCGGACTGGAACTTGCAGGAAGGGCAGGCAGGGCGGGGCGCTGCAGCGCGACACGGATCTGAACTCAGCGACTCGGTCGGCGGATTGTGCACGGTGCACGTGTGTGTGTGTGTGTGTGTGTGTGTGTGTGGTGTGGTGTGTCCCTGCCCCCACCCGGCGGACTGTGCATGGTGCACGGTGTGTGTGTGTATGTGTGTGTGTGACCCTGCCCCCACCCGGCGGACTGTGCATGGTGCACGGTGTGTATGTGTGTGTGTGTGTGTGTGTGTGTGTGTGCATGTGTGTGTGTGTGTGTGTGACCCTGCCCCCACCCGGGCACCTGGCTGGACTGATCAGCCTTGAACCTTCCGGCGCGGCAGCAGCCGTCGGACCTACCCCCCGCTCCCCAGCCCCCACCCCAGCCCCGCTCCCGAAGGGTTAAGCGGCGGCCCGCGGGTCAGACGTTTACAAACACACGGGAGCCGGGCGGGGACCGCGCCCGTTACTCTAATGAGAAACAGGCTCGGCGGGGCCGGGGAGAGGGGAGGGCTGGGCCGGCGGGGTGTGCTCGGCCGCGCTCCCCTCCCTCCGCTCGAGTCCTCCCTCTGCCCGCCCTGGGTACCCCCACCCCAGCCCCCGGGGACCCCAGTGACGTGCGGAGCTGCCCCGGCCGCGAGCCCAGGGCCGCGACGCTCAAGGGGCGGGGAGAAGAGGCCGGGCCGGCGGGGAGAGAATGTTCCGAGGCCGAGCGAGGAAGCGGCCTGGTTTGATTTTTCTTTTTTCTTTTTCTTTTTTTTTAATTTCTCTCCCGCCAGCCCCCACCCGGCTTGGGTCGTTCTCCTCCGGTTACATTTCCCTCCCCTTTTCATCGAAGGGGACGAAAGGAAGGGCAGAGGTGCGGGGGGGGGGGGCGTAGGGGGGAGAGAGGAGCACCCCGAGCCCCGCCCGCAGCCTACACCTAAGAGGGGGTGCAGACGGGGCGGGGGGAGTTGGGGAGCCGAGGCGGAAAGGGCCCCCGGCAGCCCGGCCCCCGATCCCCGCGCGCCCCACCCCCTCCGCAGCTCCGGCAGACGCGCACATTCTTTTCAAATGTCATATTTCCTTTGATCCTGGGCAGCGTTTCTCCATGTGTCTGGCCCGGCTCCTGGCCAGCCACCCCCGTCACCCCCCTGTGTCTATTTTCCTGGAGATCCCGCCCCTCCTCTGAGCATCTGGAAGGCCCCCGAGGGCTGGCGTCGGCTCACATTCCCCGGGTGGCTCTGGCCTCGCCTCCCAGTGACTCAATTTCCCCTCGGCGGGTGTTGGGGGGTTGCGGGTGGAGGCGGAGCTGCTGAGCGGTACCCAGGAGCGGGAAGACCAGCCTCTGGGGGGGGAGGGGCGGTGGGAGGTGGGGATTGCAAGGGGGGCGTCCCCTCGACGCTGAAAATCCACTGTCGGCTCTGTCTGGGCTGCAACAGATGGACAGAATCAGGGGCTTTCACGGGGGTGTGGGGGTGTGGTGGTGGGGGACAGTGCTAAGTGTGCTGGGGTCGCCCCACACTTCTGCCCCCTGGCGACCACAAAGCCCCAGCAGCCCCCACCGCCCGCGGCCGCAGGTTTCTCGCCCGCTAAGCCCGGCCGCTCGCTACGCTGCCCCCTAGCGCGCGCACCTGGACACTGCTCAGCTTTGCTTTGCTTTTAGTTTAGTTTAGTTTAGTTTAGTTTTGTTTTGGGTCACACCTAGCGGTGCTCCAGACTCTATCCTCCGGGATCACTCCTGGAGGTTCCTGGGACTATATGGGATACCGAGAATCAAACCCGGTTGGGCCGCGTGCAAAGCGAATGCCTTACCCGCTGTACTATCTCTCCAATCCCTGAACTTTTCTTACCTTGCAACTTGGTTCTGGGCTTTCCCCGTCTTGGACGTGGAAGCTATTGCTTTTTTTTTTTTTAATTACAAATAAGATACATTCTTCTTGTTAACGACTCCTGTTATTCAAATATAGATATCAGGGACTGGAGCTGTAGTACAGTGGGTAGGGCATTTGCCTTGTAAGTGCCTGGTTCAATTCCTGGCATCCATATGGTCCCCAAGCATTGCCAGGAGTAATTCCTGAGTGCAGAGACAGGAGTAATCCCTGAGCATAGCTGGGTGTGACCCCCCCAAAAAAAGTAGCAAACTGTTATTGTCCCCTATTTAATGCAGTTATTAACATATATAAAAGCATGCACAACTTCAGACGTTTCATACATAAAAGTATGCACAACATTCAAACCAAAAATGCTCCAAGCATTTTTCTTCCTCTGATGTAGGCAGGCAGATAGGGAAAGCCCTTCCCAAGGCAATGGCAGTAAATCTCCTGGGAAGTAATAGCTCTGACCTCATGGAGAACTGGTGCCAGACTGTAACAGACCCTGAGGAGGCTGGACCAACCCCTTCCAACAGAAGCTTTTGCAGAAACAAAAGTCAGGAAAGGAATTTCAAAGAAGACCATCACCACTCCCAACCCTCTTGGTAACCTCCCTAGCAACGGACTTTTACCTAGCTAGCTGCCCCACATGGGGGCAGGTTGAGAAACCCTATAAAGGCCACCTTGGGGCCACACGTTTGTGCAGCTGCTCTGCTGCTGATAGACCACGATCCAGAGGCCAGCTAGACTACTTTTGGTACCAGCAGCTGCTTGCAGCAATGTCTCTACACTGTTAACTAAGACATAGCCCCATGCTGCCCCAGGAAGGGAAATGATGCAATTTCTAACATAAATCTCCCTGGACTTAATTACTAAAATACTAAAATACAGAAATCCTAAACTGCGCAGCCGCAATAGCAGTCATATCTCTTCATTCATATCTCTTCATTCTCAGCAATGGAAAACTAATTATCAAATGCTTCCTTGTCAGCAGGGCTGTTTTTGGGAGGGAAACTCCAACAACAATAGTGAGTTTTGTGTTGAAATATGGAATGTATTCAAGGTAAAGAGAAAGTGAAGTGAAATTTCTCAGCTATGCGGGGTGGGGGGGTGGGAGGTATATTGGGGTTTTGGGTGGTAGAAAATGTGCACTGGTGAAGGGATGGGTGTTAGAGCATTGTATAACTGAGACATAAGCCTGAAAGCTTTGTAACTTTCCACATGGTGATTCAATAAAAAAAAAAAAAATCTTTCACCTAAAAAAAAATAAGAGGCCACCTCGGACAAAGGAAGCTCATTGCAGTCCTAACCCATGTGCTGTTTCTGCCTTATGTGGCCGAGAACATGTGTCGCCCGCATCCCCCCTCTTGAGATGTGTACTTTCATGCTTTCATATCTAATGCTGGGATGTGTGTAGGGGCTCTTTCTGCCCTTGGAGAAGCCCGGGTTCTCTCTTGAGACATTACTCTCCACTCTCCCACTTTCTCTTCCTCCATCCCTTCAAAACCTCCAAATAAAAACTGTAAATTTCACTGTTCGTCTACTCCTGAAATTCCTTTCTGCGAGTTGAGACAAGAACCCAGTAACCCTGGGTCCCTGGTGGCAGAGGCAGATTGGGAGAAAGTGACCGTCTTTCTCCTTCTCACTACACATAAGCCACCCTTGGGGCCCACTGACATCACCTCCACCAGCTGCTTTTCCCTACGTGAGCCCTTGACTTGGAGATCTGCTGTCAGTACACCACATGCCCCTGAATACAGTGACAAAGTTACTGGTCGTTTCATTTGATAGATAGAGTGACTTAATAACTTTCAGAAAACTGTGTTAGTAACAGAGCGGGATCTGGAACCCTGACCCCATGGATCCTTGTTCAGTGCTGACTGCACCTGCAGGATTCTAACAGAACTCTAAGGTGGGGCTTCTGGGGGCCGGAGTAATAGTACAGCAGATAGAGCATTTGCCTTGCACACAACTGACTGGGGTTCAATCCCCAGCATCACATATGGTCCCTCAAGCGCCGCTAGGAGTAATTCCTGAGTGCAGAGCCAGGAGTAACCCCTGAGTATCGATGGGTATAATCCAAAAGGCAAAACTCTTTTTTATATATATATATATATATATATATATATATATATATTTAAAGGTGGGGTTTCTGAGAAAACTAAGACTGAGACAAGGGGGAAAATGCAGCAGGAGTCTTGGAAATAGTAAACAAGTAAGGTGCCTTCCTTGCACACAATTGACCTGGGTTCAATTGTGACCCCTGAACACCACCAGAGTGATCCCTAAGCTCAAAGCCAGCAGTAAGCATTGAGAAACAAGGAAGAAAGAAAAAGCAAGCAAGCAAGCAAGAAAGAAAAGAAAGAAAAGAAAGAAAGAAAGAAAGAAAGAAAGAAAGAAAGAAAGAAAGAAAGAAAGAAAGAAGGAAGGAAGGAAGGAAGGAAGGAAGGAAGGAAGGAAAGAAAGAAAGGAAAGAAAGAAAGAAAGAAAGAAAGAAAGAAAGAAAGAAAGAAAGAAAGAAAGAAAGAAAGAAAGAAAGAAAGAAAGAAAGAAAGAAAGGAAGAAAGAAAGAAAGAAAGAAAGAAAGAAAGAAAGAAAGAAAGAAAGAAAGAAAGAAAGAAAGAAAGAAAGAAAGAAAGAAGGAAAGGAAGAAAGAAAGAAAGAAAGAAAGAAAGAAAGAAAGAAAGAAAGAAAGAAAGAAAGAAAGAAAGAGAGAAAGGAAAAGGAAAGAAATGGGGCCAGAGCGATAGTACAGCTGGTAGGGCATTTGCCTTTCACATGACCAAGTCCAGGTTTGATCCCCGACATCCCATATGGTCCTCTGAGACTGCCAGAAGTCTTCCCTGAGTGCAGAACCAGAGCCAGGAGTAAACCTTGAGCATTGCCAGGTGTTATCCAAAGAGCAAGAGAAAGAGAAAAAGAGAGAGAGGAGGGGTGGGGGAGAGAGAGATGCCTGGGGCCAGAGAGAGAGAACAGAGCCTTGCCCTTGCATGTGGCCTTGCACATGGCTGACCTGGATTGGATCCCTGCACCCTTTATTGGCCAGAGCTTACTCCTAGCTCTACACTCAGGGGTCACTCCCGGTGGGGTTCAGGGGGCCATATAAAGTAATGAGGATAGAGGCCATGAGAGCTGCATGCAAAGCTGTTTAGTTTAGTTGGGGTGTTCAAACTCATTGTGGTTGCAAGGTAGGAGCTGGAGGTTGGCCACGATGCTCACTCACATGCTGATTAATCTGCTTTCCAGGCCTGTACTTCCTGCTCAAACTGATCTCACTTTTTCTTTGGTTGCGGTTCTTACTAGGGCTGTAGCTTTTAGTTGGGTATAAACAGCAAAGCTCTCAGAACCCGAGTGAATGTGACAGCACCAGGAGATGAACACTCAGCCTTATGCTGACCAGACAGGTGTTCTAATGACACAGCTGTCCCTCTGGCTCTGGTCCTGTGTGTGATTCAGTGCAGGGGCCAGGAACCAAACTCTAGGCCTTATACAGGTTAGGCAGCAGCTCTACTACTTGAACTTTCTCTCTGGCCCCAGTGGATCACTTGTTTTTGACTTGGGCATTTGTTTGTTGGGAGGGTGTTGTTTTTTGGAGGGTGGCCACACCTGGCAGTACTCAGGACTTACTCCTGGCTCTGCACTCTGGTAAACTCAGGAGACCATATGAGGTGGCAGAGATGGTTGGCCACATGCCAGGCAAGTACCTTAACCACTCTCTGGCCCTGACATCATAACACTTTTTTTTTTTTTTTTGCTTTTCGGGTCACACCCAGCAATGCACAGGCATTATTCCTGGCTCTGCACTCAGGAATTACCCCTGGCGGTGCTCAGGAGACCAGATGGAATGCTAGAAATAGAACCTGGGTTGGGCGAATGCAAGGCAAATGACCCACCCACTGTGCTATTGCTCCAGCCCCAGATCATAACACTTTTTTTTTTATTAATTCATTCTTTTATTGAATCACCATGTGGAAAGTTACAAAGCTTTCAGGTTTAAGTCTCAGTTATACAATGCTTGAACATCCATCCCTTCACCAGTGCACATATTCCACCACCAAGAATCACAGTATACCTCCCCCCTTCCCCCGACTTTCCCAGCCCCCCACCCCGCATGTGTAACTGGTAAATTTCACTTTACTTTCACTTTACTTTGATTACATTCAATATTTCAACAAAAAACTATTATTGATTTGGAGTTTCTCTCCCCTAAAGTCGATCTGCTGAAAAGAAAGCATTTGATAATTTGTTTTCCATTGCCGAGAATGAAGAGATATGATGTCAGGAGGCCGCACTAGCAGCCACATGGTTTTGGATTTCTGTATTTTAGTATTTTAGTAACTAAGTCCAGAGAAATAGCTGTCAGAAATTGCAACATTGTAAGCTTGTACCTCCCAGCTACTTTATATTCCACATATGAGTGCAATCTTTCTATGTCTGTCTCTTTCTTTCTGACTCATTTCACTCAGCATGATACTTTCCATGTTGATCCACTTATATGCAAATTTCATGACTTCATGTTTTCTGACAGCTACGTAGTATTCCATTGTGTAGATATACCAGAGTTTCTTTAGCCAGTCATCTGTTTTTGGGTCATAACACTTTTAAAGTCTCAGGGTTTTCAAAATCTCTGGTAGAGAAAAAAAGATTATTTTCAGTATAACTCATGAGCTAAATATTAATAAATATAAATGCAGAGTAAAAAAATTTTACTGAGTTCATGTGTATCATAATGTGAGTAAATATATATAGTATATATAGTGTATTAAAATGATACAGCTTAAGAAAATAAAAATAATGGAATAACCCTTATTTTATTCCTCTGCTTTTCATTTTTGTTGTTGGTCAGTCAGACTTGTATGAGGGATAGCACTCTGGGCCTCATGTATGTAAAACATGCTCTCCCCTGCTGAGCCATGGGGCTTTCACAGTTTTTTTGTTTTGTTTTGTTTTTGGGTCACACCTGGCGATGCACAGGGGTTACTCCTGGCTCTGCGCTCAGGAATTACTCCTGGCGGTGCTCAGGGGACCATATGGGATGCTGGGATTTGAACCCGGGTCGGCCTCGTGCAAGGCAAACACCCTACCCGCTATGCTATCACTCCAGCCCCCTTTCACAGTTTTTTTAATAAGTAAAAAGGGAAAACTCATAATTACTCTATCACAAGAATTAACTATAAAATTGCGATTCCTGTTGAAAATTGCAATTTGTTGAAAGTCATCAAAACTCTTTTGCCAAGTTTTCAATGACTTTGTCAACTTGATATCTATTTGGGTATAGAGAGAACACGATCATGATCACGATCACAATCACAAAATCCTGTTGATCATCGATTTCTCAAGCCGGCTCAGTAACCTCTCCATTCGTCCTATCCCTGAGATTTTAGAAGCCTCTCTCCACTCGGCCTTCCCAATGATGCCAATGCCACATTGGAGGCTCCTTCAGGGTCAGGGGAATGAGATCCAGCTTGTTACTGGCTTTAGCATATGAATACACCATGGGAAGCTTTCCAGGCTCTCCCATGTGGGCAGGAACTCTCAGTAGCTTGCTAGTTTCTCCCAGAGGGAGAAGTAGGTTATCAGAGAGAACACATCCAGATTAATTGGTCTGGCTCACCCAAGGTTTCTTGAACTCCAATTAATCTTACAAACTTTTCGATGAGATAATTAATATACCATAAAATATCACTTATTCTAAGTTAATTCAGAGAGTTTTCATACCCTCACAAAGTTGTAAAGCTGTCACTGTACCTAGTTTTCCATCACCCCAAAAAGAAATCCCTCCTGCCCTCTCCTCAGTCCCAGGATACTGCTGACCCACTCTCTGTCACCAAAGACTCTTCCGTCTCAGGACTGGAGCAATAGTACAGCAGGGGAGGCACTAGCCTTGCATGTTACCAACCCGGGTTTAGCTCCTGGCATCTCGTATGATTCCCCCAACCTCATCAGGAGTGATCCCTGAGTGCAGAGCCAGAAGTCACCTCTGACCACTACTGGATGTGACTCAAAAGTCAAAACAAACAAACAATAACCACAGAAACAAGAAATAAAGACTATCCTTTCTGGATATTTCCTAAAAATAGAGTCACACAGTATATCACCTTTGAGGTCTGGGATGTTTTGCTTAGTAAAACGTTTTCAAGGTTCAGCTAGGCTGTAACATGTATCAGTACTTCATTCCTTCTCACGTCTAAACATTCGTTTTAGTTGTGGAAATTTTCTTCACAGGAAGCAATGTGTGTAAGTAGGAAAAAAAGTCTTAAGCCTAAGGATAATATTGGCAAGATCCATAAAAAGTTTATTTCACAATAAATTCCAGAAATTGCACTATGTCTTTGTTTCTCTAGAGTCACTGCTAACAGCTTTCAAATGTTTCCTTGGTTGAACAGTTTTAGGCACAAATAAACACTTCAAGTTTTCACATTGTGTGTTCATTTCTATTACTAGGTAATAAATCAGTCCCAAAAAGCTGTGGCTTCTAACCACAATGATCATTTATGATCTCTCATGGTTTCTGTGAGAAAGAAATTCAGACAGCATGCAGGCAGGAAGGATCCTATCTTCTCCACAATGGCTGGTCGGGAACTTGTAGCCAAGGAGCTAGAATCATCCAAATGTCAAGTAGTTGATGTTGACTACAGCTAAGACTTTTACTGGAGCAACAGGCTATACCACATGCATGTAACTGTCCATGTGGCTTGGCTTCTATATAGCACAAAAAGTTTGAGAAAGAGAGAGAGGGAAGAGAGAGAGAGAGCCAGACATTGCTACATCCTTTTTCACAACTTAGCCTTGAAAGTCACACACACAGATGTAGCCACTAGTTAGAACCAGGGGGTAAGAACATAGCCTGCACCTCCGGTGGACAGAATATCAACTACCCCAAAGGAAAAGCATGTGGAATAGCATAAACATATGTAGGTATCCATCTGGGGTGGAGGGGTGGGAAAGGAGTCACAATTGGTCTCCTGGTCAGAAACACCCACATCCCTCTACACTTGTTCCCTCCCAGACCCTTGAATCTCAAACCCTTTAGATTCAGAAACTATAATCTCAAACACTATCTCAGGGCCAATTCCAGGTTCATTGTCTCTTTCCTGGACCTCATGCCTGATCAAATGTAGTAGAAAAATATCCTCCCAGAAATGAGTACCTCTTCCCAGGTACCTACTACCTCACAGGGAGGTAAAACATAAAAGTGAAAAATTAGATCACTAACACTATCATCCCATTGGTCCTCGATTTCCTCGTGCAGGTCCAGTAATCTCTCCATTCATCCTAGCCATGAGATTTTAGCAGCCTCTCTTTACTCATCCTTCCCAACAGTGCAGCATTAGAGGCTCTTTCAGGGTCAGGAGAATGAGATCCATCATTGTTACTGTATTTGGCATATGAATACGCTGTGGGGAGCTCGCCAGGCTCTCCCATGCGGGCAGAAAAACTCTCTGTAGCTTGCCAGGTTCTTCGAGAGGGAGAAGTAGGCTATAAGATGCTGTGCTTCAGAGAGCTTAGAGACTATAAAACCAAGGCCCAGAAAATACACTGTTTGTTTTTTTTTTCAGGATTCTTTAAAAAATATATATTTTTATTGGATCACTGTGAGATAGACCATTAAAAAGCTATGCATGATGAGGTTTCAGTCAATTCACAATAAGTAATAGTTCCGGAGATGAGGACAATGAGATAGTTTCGGAGATGAGAACAATGAGATAGTTTCGGAGATGAGAACAATGATGAAACAATGAGAAGAGTAAAAGATGTTGGAGTGGAATCTGTAGAAACTGATTTCATCTAACTTCAGTGAACAGGGAGTAGATTAAAAGGACAGCTCACAGAGTTCAAAGAAAAAAGGCAAGTCAGGCATCAGGAAGACAGGGAACCAGAGTGGTTTTGGAGATTCAGAAGCACAGTGTCTTCAGAGAGCTGGGCATTTTAGCTCTGGGATGCCTCAAGCCCTTCCTGCTACCAGGGCTTTGCAGATGCTCTCCTCTTGCCTGGGTCTCTCTTTCCAAACCTCCTTCTTGGTATGATTAACTTCTACTTACATCTAGATCTCAGTTCTCATCTCACAGTATTTGCACAGCATTCATAATCCATATCCAGTTGTAATAAAATAATTATATAAAAATCAGTTGTATGTCTATGTACTCTACTATTTATCAACTCTGTAGAATGTTGACTATTTACTAAAGTCCCTTACTTTTTGTTTCATTGATTCAAGAAACAGTTGTGGAAACAAATGAAAACCAATCAAATGACAACATGCAAAGATTATTCCAAGATGCCTTTCGCAAAGGACTCACCTGCATTTCATTTCAGCAGAGACTCACAGTCAGGTAATGGAGTGGGAAATTTTGATTGTGGGAAGAAAAGGGAAAGTGTCAGTTGTGTCCTGAATGGAAGCTATTGATTGCCTGGGGAACCTATAGGAAATTAGCTAACGGGCAGTAGGACAACCTAAGTGATTCCACAAAGATGCGCTCATATGGCTTTCTCAACTCAGCTCAAAGGGACAAATTTAGGGAAGCTGTCATTTGTTAATCAAAACCTGACTATTTGAGAATGATTGCTACAGCCTCTTAGCTCTGTAGAATGCTTATTTAAGAGTGGTCTGACCTAACTTCCTGGGTCTGTTAGTTCCAAATAAGAGGATAGTTTCCTGTGCTAGTTGCTACCCAGTTATTTTATATGATATGACCATTTTATATTTGCATATTCAACCCTTCACATCTATTGAACATCTAAATTGTTTGGGGCAACTTAGTTGCAATTTTGGTAAGAGGATTACAGTAATGTTCAAGTTTAAGGTATACTGATATTAAATATCTCAATCGTTCCATGCTTTATGCTAAATTCTGAGATTGATGGAGTCAGAGATTGATGAAAGATAATTTATTGACCAATTCAATTGAAAGACTGCCCAAAGAAGATACATAATTAGTTGCATTCATCAGAATTAGGCTTGGCTATGTATGACATAAGACTCTGGAATACTCATGACCTAAAGGAAATAGAAATTTGCTTCTCTCTCACTGAAAGCCTCTGCAGTTAGGCACTTGAGACCTCATATGGCAGTGCCACAAACAACCAGTATATAAGCTCTTTCTCTCTTGAGCCACCATCCTTAGCCTCCCCTTCATGGAGGGTATCAAAGTCTACTCATAAGATGCAGTTTTCTTTTTCTTTCTTTTTTTTATTTACTTTTTTTGAGTCACACCTGGAGACACTCAGGAGTTACTCCTGGCTCTGCACTCAGGAATCACCTCTGGTGATATACAGGGACCATATGGGATGCCAGGAATTGAACCCAGATCGACCACATGCAAAGCAAGCACCTCACCTACTGTACTATCACTCTAGCCCCCTTAACATGTATACTTAAATCTATAAGAAGAGAGGCAAAAGGATTTATACCCTCTCCCTTCCCACACCATTTATACTTAAATACTTCCATTTTGACAAGAGTTAGTGATGTGGCCACATAGAACTGCATAGGAGACTGGGAAATATATGTATATTATCTATATTATTATTTATATACTTATATCATACATCTATTTATATATAATTATATATTTGTATAATCTTAGCATATGTCCAGCTGTAAAAGCCAGGTTCTGTTACAAAAGAAGATGAAGATAAACTTGTTTCTGTACATTAGAGAAATAAATTTTTGAGTTTATTTATTTTTTTAATTTACTTTTATTAAGAAGACCATGATTTACAAAGTTGTTCATTGCACAGTAGATTCAGGCATTTAGTATTCCAACACCACCAGTGTGACCTTCTCTCCAACAATGTCCCCATTTTCCCTCCCATCCCTAACCTGCCCCCTTGGGCACATGGCACACACAATATTTACTTTATATCACTTGTTTTGGAGCTTATTTATAAATTCCAATTGCCTATATTGTCTTTTTAACGCTCCCATAGGATATTTTTACCTACGCACTAGTTATTCTCATTAGGTATCACACAGAGCAAAGCAAGTTCTTTTCACAACTGATAAGCTGCGGCGTGAGCCACATGGTCTTCCTGCTTTAGGGATGCTGTCTGTGAGGTGGCCTGAAGTGTCCACTCCAACAAGCGATGCTCTTTCCTCAGCAATGATGACACGTTTCATGTGTCATCAGGTAAAGGGCAAAACCACTGAGACATTGCAAAAGGTAGATGCTGAATGTTGTGGGGGCTGAGCATTTGCACTATATGTCAAAGGTAATGATAGCAATTCATTTTATAGCCTCTAAAAGTATGTTCTCAAGTGGGGAACATAGCTCAGAGCCTATGTTTGGAATGTCTGAGGCCCTGGGCTCAATACCTTACTTGAAAACCTAGTTTTTTGTTGTTGTTTTTGTTGTTTGGGATCATACTTAACCTGTGTTCTGGCTCTGAGCTCAGAGATCATTCCTGGTGGCATTGCCTGGGTTGGCCAGGTGCGAAGCAAGTGCCTTAATTTCTGTACTGTCTCTCCAGTTTGAAATATTTTTCTTTCTCTTCCTTTTAGCTATTCAATACCATAGACAGAAAATCCTAAATTTTTACCATAAACTTTTGTTTTCTTTTTTTGGGTCACACCCAGAGATGCACAGGGGTCGCTCCTGGCTCATGCACTCAGGAATTACCCCTGGCGGTGCTCAGGGGACCATATGGGATGCTGGGGTTCAAACCCGGGTCAGCCACGTGCAAAGCAAATGCCCTACCTGCTGTACTATCACTCCAGCCCCAATTTTCACCATAAACTTAACGTCCTTCTCACACCCACTGCTTAGTTGCCCTCAGAATATCACTTGGCTTGCCTTGTTGGAATTTGAAAGCATCTCATTTCCTTTTGCTCAGTCTTTCATAATCTATACCTTGTGTCACACACAGCCTTGGTGGCTTTGTTGCATATCATCTAAAGTCGGTGAAATGGTTTATGAACAATCATTTAATTTACCATCAGGAAGAGACTATACTGAGTTTAAGTGTGTTTTGTACTTTGACCTGGTGATTGACATATGGTTTTGTTTGTTCCATACCAGAATACGTGACTCTGAGAAACAAGATGTGGTGAATAGAATAATGATCTCTTGTTATTAGATGTCCACATTCTTACCCCAGATACCTATCAATATGTTATTTCACGTAGCAAAAGGAACTTTGCTGATGTGATTAAATAAGGGCTTTGTGATTATTGAGTGCCCCTAATGTAATCATAAATCCTTTAAAGTGGGAAGTGGAAGAGTTGGGGAGATCACTCACAGCACTGTGTGGTTTGATCCTCTGAGACCGCTGGAAGTAGGCCCTGAGAAACATTAGGTATTTCCTTTCTAAAAAAATTCATAAAAAAGGAGAACCAGGGAGATAGTACAAGAGTTAGGTCACATGCAAGGCCTTGGGCTTGATCCCTGCATCACATGGCCTCCAAGCATTGCCAGATGGCCCTGCTAGACCCCAGCTCTTCAGGACCTGAGCCGTTCTGCATTCTGTATGGTTTGGTTTTGATTTTGGTTTCAGACCACACCTGGCAATGCTCAGGGCTCACGCCTGGCTCTGTGCTCAGGAAACACTCCTGGAGGTGCTTGGGGAACCATATGGGATGCTGGGGACCAAACTCCCCATCTAGTTCATGCAAGAAAGCACCCAACCTGTTGTGCTATCTCTCCAGCCCCGGTTCTGCATTCTTTTTTTTTCTTTTTGGGTCACACCCGACAATGCACAGGGGTTACTCCTGGCTCTGCACTCAGGAATTACCCCTGGCGGTGCTCAGGGGACCATATGGGATGCTGGGAAGCGAACCTGGGTCGGCCGTGTGCAAGGCAAATGCCCTACCCGCTGTGCTATCACTCCAGCCCCACCAGTTATGCATTCTTAAGGCCTCCCACTGAACCCAGTATGTACCAAGAGTGATCTCCAGGCCACTTGAGCACTGTGTGGGAGGCTCCCCTCAAAAACATGGAAGAAGGAGACGGCAGCAGAAAAGAGAGAAGTGAGACAAAAAGAGAAAATATTCAGTGTTGCGGGCTTTGAAGGCAGAGGAAGAGAACCAAGTAATGTGGCTAGCGGGGGAGGAAAGACGGGAAACCAATCATAGAGTTTCCCAAGGCATCACAGCCTGTGCCAGTCCTGGTGGGAGCGCTCGCCACGGGGCGCTTGCTGCTCATCCAGGGATTGCAGTCCTGCCACCTCCCCCACCTCCCTGTATTTCAGGAAGCCTCAAAGCCACATCCACACCCCAAAGCTGCCTCTCATTTGAAAAAGCTCCTCTAGCCTTACATTCCCAATAAAAGTCCTGAAGGCCCTGAACGAACATGATGACCTCTTAGTACCTGTATTGTAAAACATAATGCACAAAAGGAGAGAGAGAGAGAAAGAAGAAAAGGTAGGCTGGGGGGCGGTGGGAGGCAGAGGTGGGTGTCGGGGGATGGTGGGAAAGAAACGGGGGACACAGGTGGTAGGAAATGTACACTGGTCGAGGAATGGATGTTGGATCATTGTATGACTGAAACCCAAACATGAACAGTTTTGTAATGGTCTATCTCACGGATATTCAATTAAAAAATTTAAAAAAAACATGAAGAAAACAAAAAGGCCAGGGATGTGACTCAGCAATGGAGCATCTGCCTTGCACGTGTGATGCCCTAGATTGGATCCCTGGAACTGAGAAGAAAACCGTTAAAAAAAAAATCTTAAAAAAAAAAAGAAAAGAAGAAACCAGTAGATAAATCAAAGAACTAGTGCACATGCTTTGCACGTGAGGGCCCCACATTTTGACCTTCAGCACTGCCAGAAATGAGACTGAGATGGGAATAGCCCCAGCAAATCAGGGGTGTTCCACAAACAACAAAAATAAATCTAAAAGGGGAAAAATATATAAAAAGAAATGGGCTGGAGAGTTAATTAAGGCACTTGCCTTGAACCTGGTGGATGCTAGTTCTAGCCGTGGCACAAGAGTCCCCAAAGCAACACCAGACTGATCCACGAGCATAAAATCAAGAGTAAGGCCTGAGCACCACCAGGTATTATTAAAAAATAAAAATAAATAAAAGTTGGGTGGAGGCGGAGAGTAGCACAGCAGGTAGGACTTTTATCTTGCACACGGCTGACCAAAGTTTGATTCCCAGCACCCCATATGGTTTCCAGAGCCTGCCCGGAGTGATCCCTGAGTGCAGAACTAGGAATAAGCCCTGAGCACCACTGGATGTGGCCCCCCCAAAAGCCAAACAAAAATAAATGAAAATTTTAAGAGAAAATGAAAAGATAAGCCATTATAAGGTAGAAAACAGCTTGTCCTGGTATGTACCTAAGCAATAGCTCACTTGCCTTGCATGTATAAGGTCCTGTTTGATTCTTGGCACCACAAAAAAAGGGGTGGTGCTTGTAGCCTGAATATATAAAGTAATTTTATAGCTCAATAAAAGTAAAACAACCCAGTAATGTTTGGAGGGCAAGCTCAACAGATACTTCAAGAAGACCCATGGATGGTAAGTAACCAGATAAAGAAATTCAGTATCATTAGTCATTAGGAAAATGGAAATAAAACCCACATTGCAATACTGCTCAAAAAGAGCAACTGAATACATAAAAGACTTGAACATACCAAGTGCTGGAAAGGCTATAGAAGATTTGTAACTCTTGTGCTTTGCTGGTGACAATGAAAAAGACTCCAGTCACTCTGAAAAAACATTTGGCAGGTCCTTCAAAGTCAAATAAGGACCATAGGGCTGGGTAGGGCGTTTGCCTTGCACGCGGCCGATTCGGGTTCGATTCCCAGCATCCCATATGGTCCCCTGAGCACCGCCAGGAGTAGTTCCTGAGTGCAGAGCCAGGAGCAATCCCTGTGCATCCGGGTGTGACCCAAAAAGCAAAAAAAAATGAATGAATGAATGAATGAATGAATAAATAAATAAATAAATAAATAAATAAGACCATAAAGATAGCACAGAGGGTAGGGCATCCACTTTGCATGTGGCTGACTGGCACCCCATTCCTGCTGCCACATATGGTCCGTTGAGAGCCACCCGGCGTGATCCCGAAACACAAAGCCAGGAATAAACCCTGAACACTTCCAGGTGTGCTCCCCACTCACCAACCACCCCTCCAAAGGGAAAGTTTAATAAGTACTGATCTACGGTTGAGTCAGTTCACTCCTGATATTAACCCAAATGAATAAAAGTATGTCCAGAGGCCAGAAGATAACTCAGAGACTTAAATGCTTCTCTGGCAATTGCAAGGCCCTGCAGCTTCCTTTGTGCTCTGAGATGACCCTGACAACGTGCTCTTAGGGGATCTGACCCAGAAAGGTCCAGAAAATGGCTCTGAAGCACCCACAACAAGAGTGAGGTCTTGTCATGGTGTGTCTCATGGATATTTGATTTTTTTTTTTTTTTTTTTGGTTTTTGGGTCACACCCGGCGATGCACAGGGGTTACTCCTGGCTCTTCACTCAGGAATTACCCCTGGCGGTGCTCAGGGGACCATATGGGATGCTGGGATTAGAACCCGGGTCGGCCGCGTGCAAGGCAAACACCCTACCCGCTGTGCTATTGCTCCAGCCCCTCATGGATATTTGATTTAAAAAAATTTTTTTAAAGTGAGGTCTTAGCTTGAAACAGTGAGGTCTTCAGTGACTAGGGCTGATGCACCCAATCTGTTTTCAATTACAGCATCACTTGAGAGAGGCCTCCCCATTAAAAAAAAGGGGGAGAGGGGGAGGGGGAGGTTTTGAACATAATCCCTGGTGCCAAAGTACTTAAAAAAATTGGTATCAAATTTTTTCAGCACTTTCAGAACTTAATTGTTGTCAAAATTCTTGATCATTTTCAACTGTCACTGTCATATTGGTCCCCTCTCTATCCTAACTGACCTCTCCCCCACACCCCTACTTGTGACAAGCTTCCAACTGCAGGCCAGTGCTCGTGGCCCTCCTTTCTATTGTTCTTGGGTAATAGTCCTATACTGTGTTTTTTATAGCCCTCAAATGAGTACAATCATTCTAAATCTGTCCCTCTCCTCTGACTCATTTCACTCAGCACGATACTCTCTATCTCTAACCGTTTATAAGCAAATCAATCATGACTTCATTTTTCCTGGTGGCTGCAGAGTATTCCATTGTGTCAATGTACCATAGTTTTTTTATCCAGTCGTCTGTTCTCAAGCATGAAGGTTGTTTCCAGATTTTGGCTGTTGTGAACAGTGCTACAGTGAACATAGAAGTGCAGATGGCATTTCTGCTATGTGGTTTTGATTCTCCAGAGTATATTTCCAGAAGTGGTATTGTTGGGTGATATGGAAACTAAATTTCTAGGTTTTTTTGGTGTTTTGTTTTGTTTTGCTTTTTTGGGTCACACCTGGCGATGCTCAGGGGTTACTCCTGGCTCTGCACTCAGGAATTACTCCTGGCGGTGCTCGGGGAACCATATGGGATGCTGGGAATCAAACCCGGGTCGGCTGCATGCAAGGCAAATGCTCTACCCGCTGTGCTATCGCTCCAGTCCCTAGTTATTTGATCAATGCCTATATTGTTTTCCAAAAAGACTGGGCCAATCAACATTCCCACCAACAATAAATGAGAATCCCTTTCTGCATCTGCACTAGCAGGGGTATATATAATACCCTTACAGTACCTATACCATAACAACCACAAGGGGTGGGGAGGAGGGAGGAAGAGAAAGAGAGAGAGAGAGAGAGAGAGAGAGAGAGAGAGAGAGAGAGAGAGAGAGAGAGAGAGAGAAAGAGAGAGAGAGAGAGAGAGAGAAGAAAAGCTCCTGCCTTAGGAGCTGGATAGCACAGTGGGTAGTGTGTGGTTTGCCTTGTACACAGCCAACCTGGGTTCGATTCCCAGCATCCCATATGGTCCCCCGAGCACCAGCAGGAGTAATTCCTGAGTGCATGAGCCAGGAGTAACCCCTGTGCATTGCTGGGTGTGATCCCCCAAAAAAGTTCCTGCCTTAGAGGGAGTGGGGTGTGGAAGGAGGGAAACGGGGGGGGGGGGGGGGGGGCGAACGGGTGTTGGAACTTCCTATGACTGAAACCTAGTCATGAACATCTTTGTAACTGTTTATTCCAAGGTGATTTAACTTTTTTTGTATCACTGTGAAGTACAAGTAACAAAGTTATTCAGGATTGAGTTTCAGGCATACAACATTCAGACAGACACCAATTTCTTCACCGGTGTCCACCTCCCTCCACTAATGTCTCCAGCTTCTCTTTCAGGCCCTGACCTAACTCTGTAACAGGCACTATTTTTTTTATTTCCTTCCAACCCCACCACCCACCTGCCTGCCCAAATATCTGCATACTGTAATTTACATGATTTGCAATCACTTTTACTGATAAAGTCCCATACATATCACTTTCCCTCCATTCAGAACCTAGTCCTGGTCCAGAGTGACCACCTCCTTCTATAATTATCATAGTAGTTATTTCCCTGACCTATCCCACACGCCCCCTAAATCCTCAGTGAGGTGCCAAAGTAATTTTGACTGGTCTGGATTCTCCTGTGAGGAAAAAAATAAATAAAATCATCTTCATGCAAAAACTTGCTTACAAATATTCATAAAGTCTTTATTAGTAATAACCAAAAATTATTCATGGAGATGAATGACTGAAGAAATCATGATACAACAGAAAACTAACACAGCAATAAAAAGAATGAACTATTGATAGATTCCCATTACAGATGAATCTCAACATAATCAGATGGCATAAAAGGACATACAAAAAATACAAATCATGTGTCTATTTACATAAAATAGCTTATGCAAGCCCAGACAGGGTTCCAGAAAACAGGTTAGTGGTTGGAAAGGAATGAGAAGGGCTTCAAGGAAACATGGGTTATAATGATGCGTTTGCTCATTATCAGAACTGTGGTGTTGGCTTCACAGGCATATACACACGTATCAAGACTCATCATCTGAGGGGGCCAGAGCGATAGTACAGCAAGTGGGGCACTCACCCTGCACATGGCTGATGTGGGTTGGACCCCCAACACCGATACGGTCCCCCAAGCACCACCAGGAGTAATTTCTGAGTGCAGAGCCAGGAGTAAGCCCTGAGCACTGCCAAGTGTGACTCAAAAACAAACGAAAATTCCTCATCAGAGCTTTGACTCGAGTATGTATAAGGCCACGTGCACCTTAGACCCCAGAGAAATGCAGCATATTGGATGTCCTCCAGTTCAATAAGGCTGTTAAAATGTTTCATCTGAAAAAGCCTCACAGCTCTGGGGCCAGAGAAGGCTGCAAGCGTGTTTCACATGCAGGAGGTGGGGGTCAATCTCCTGCCTACATTATCCCCCTAAACCCCCAGCCTCAGCCTCAGGGTGTGGCCTAATAAGAAGGCCTGACAGTCTCCCTTGATTCAAAGTCCAGCTTCCAGAGTCTATCAAAGGGCCTCACCCATAAAAGTAAATAGCAAGAATGGCACAGGTCTAGACTTAAATCCTGCTCTGCGCAGTTATTTTGCTTTGGTTTTCTTTTGGGGTTTTCTTTTTCTTTTCTTTTTTTTTATGTTTGGGCCATACCTGATTGTGCCAAGGATGTACTGCTGGCTCTGCCCTGGGGATCTCTCCTTGCAGGGCTTGGGGGCACCATGTATGATGCCGGGGAATGAGCCCAGACTAGCTGCATGTAAGCACATACCTTACCTCTGTATTATCCCTCTACCCCCTTGCACTGTTTTTAGATGACATGGGTGGGGCTGGTTACTTGACCTCTCACAAGCATCCCACTTCCTTTAAACATAAAATGGGGTGATGTGCATCTGCCGTGTAGATTTGTTACTCACATTGAGAGCGAGGTGAGAGTGTCCCTAGGATCTTCTGGAGAATGGTGGGCGTATCTCTGAGGCAGTCCAAGTCCTTTTCTGCTCCCTTCCTTTCCCATCCTCTCCTCTCTCTTTCCAGACTGGGAGAGGTCCTAATTACAAAGACATTCAGAGGGGAAACAATGAAGAGGAAGCAGGGGCAGAGAGCTTGGATTGTGTTCTCCTGAAAACAGTGCCCAGAACAGAATGGGACACTTCCTGGAGGGTGGTCCCGGGCTAGGAGGGAGCAGAAAGAGTGAGTCAGGGAGGGAAAAAATGTCCATAAGAGGGCACATGCAGAACTATCACCCTGGGCCCTCAGAAGGACAGGAGTGGGGCACTGACCATGTCCTCCACCAGACGGGGCAGGGCCCTGGCAGGGGACGCTGGCGGGGTCCGCTCCAATCAAAGGGGGCCTGAAAACGTGGCACAGGAAACTAAAACAGTTTGCGCCAGGCCCCAAACACAGACTGGAGCCCACAGTCCGCATCTTAGGGGCAAAAAGCTCTCGGTGGCATTGTCACTAGGAGGAACGGAGGCTCACTCCCGGGGCAGGGGCTCAGCTGACTTCCTTCCATGCTCCCTCAGGACTGCCATCTGGGGTGCTGAGGGAGAATACCTGAGGGGTGAGTCACCACAGTGGCCGGGAAGGAAAGGGTGGGTCCGGGAATTTACGGGGAGAAGGAAAGACTCCGATTCGCTGGGTGGTTGTCAAAGCGTTTCTCTACAAATTATGAACTAGACATACTTCTCAGCTTGGAAAAGATCATGTGAATGATACAGATTTTTATTATTGTTGCTTTGGGGCTCCACATCGTGCGGTATTCAGGGGACTACTCCCAGCTCTGTGCTTGGAGGTTGCTCCTGGCAGTGCCGGGAGGTTGGATGTGACGGGCAGGGAGCAAGAAGTGGGGGCCAAGGGTAAGTCCTAGTCTACCTGCGGACAAAGCGTGTGCTCAGCCCCCAGAGTTCAGCCCCTTGAGTTCCAGCCCCGGATGTTTCTGTTTTTCATTTGGAGGACCACAGTCAGCAGTGCTCAGGGCTTATTCCTGGCTCTGAGCTCTGGGATTTCTCCTGGTGGGGCCCAGGGTTCATTAGAAATCCAGGTCAGCCGCATGCAAAGCAAGTGCCCTACACACTGTACTGTTGTTTCAGCCCCAGATGGTGTTTTGTTTTTGTTTTTATTTTGTTTGTTGATTGCGGTTTTTTGGGGGGAGAGGTTGGTTTGGGGGCTACACCAGGTGATTCTCAGGGGTTACTCCTGACTGTGCACTCAGGAGTCATTCCTGGAGGGCTTGGGGCAATCATATGGGGTGCCACGGATCGAACTCTGGTCAAGTGAAGGCAAATGCCCTCCCCTCTATACTATCTCTCCAGTCCCTCCCGATGTGTGTGGGGTTTGTTTGTTTATTTATTTATCTTATAGGAACTATACCCAGCAGGGCTCAAAGGCCTGGGGGTACTGCAGACAGTCCTTCTGGGTGATCAGATCTATACCAGTGCATATCGGGGGACCAGGTGTTACAAGGGTTCAAACTCCATGCCTCACACATGCAAAGTAGTTGCTCTACAATTTGCACCCCCCACCCCCCGCCCCATTCCCAAGTGTTCATCTGGTGTTTACCCCTTATTAACCTGTAATCTGTACCTGGAAATGTGCTGTGTTCACCCTCACGCTAACCCAATCCAGGGCAGGCGAAAGAGCTCAGAGACCTGGAGCATGTTCTTCACAAGCGAGAGGCCCTGAGTGTGATTCCCGGAACCCCACCATGTCCTGAACATTCACCTATAAGACCCCCTCCCTCTCTACATTGCCCAGTACCCAATCCAATAGGTACTATAATTAACTGAAGCTCAGAGACATGGAACATATTGCTAGATGTCAACCAGCCAGTAACCAGCAGAGCCAGAATTCAATCCCAGGTTTCTGGCTTCCGAGCCTGTAACCACTGACAACTAGGCTAGACTTGACTCCCTATAACTGCAGTCAAGGCAGCAAGGGGAAGGCAATGGCCAGCACTGCTGGGATGAGAGGGGCTGGGAGAAGACAGAAGTGAGATCTCAAAAATTCACTGGATGCAGTAAGCAAAGCGAGATTGCCTCCCCACTGGCAGAGGTGGGCTAGGATTGCTGGAAGGACATGGACACTTCCCAGTGACAGTTGTTCAAAGAAGTTCATTTCCAGACATCCTTACCTGAAGCTGGGAACGGGCAAGCTAGGGAGCGCCACTGCAAAGGCCTTCCATTCTGCTGCGGCAACATGACTCTGTGAAAGCATTGCTAAGGAAAAACAAGATTAAAGGGGCCTACTTGGGATGCTTATTAAAAAAAAAAAAGCCTAAGGGGCCGGGATGATAGTATAGTGGTTAGAGCACTTGCCTTGCATGCGGCCAACTCTGGTTCAATCTCCAGCATCTCATAGCGCCCCCTGTGCACTGCCAGGACTAATTCCTGAGTGAAGAACCAGGAGGAACCCCTGAGCACCACTGTCCCTCCCTCTGCCCCCCAAAAAGGCATAAAAAGCATATTAGTGAAGGAACAAGAACAAAAAAAAAAACCAAGAAAAATAGGGGCTATAGTGGAGGAGGATCCTAATAATCTGCACCAATTCCAATATGGTGGCCCCAGAAGAAGAGAGAGCCACGTCAGAAGCCAGCCTCAGGTACCAGCAGTGTGTCCTACAATTTTACTTGATTCAGACACTGTCTACATGCAGGTGACATCAGCTCCCACAGATGAGGGGATCGAGCCTCCAAGACTGCCACACCTTTCCTTCCCCTTTCAACCCACGCATCCGTGCTCACTCAGGTTGTTATTCGCGCCTCTGACTAACCAGCTATAGACGAGAGAGTCCAACAGTCACCTTGGTTTTGATGATTACAGTGGCTCGCACACAGCACACAGTGACTTCCTGGAGTCCCTGATTATTGGAAAAGGAACAGCCTTGTAGAAAGGCAAGGTGCTCTGGGTGTGGCATGCTCTCCACAAATCTCCACCTGTTGGCCATCTCTCTGAAGCGCTCTGAACCTCATCCCTTTGGGACCTTATAAAGGCTTCATAGGCAGTCGTGATTGATTAAGTCATTGGCCACTGGTGATTCCATCAAAACTCCCCCGCCCCTTGCGTGCTCTCTCTCCCAGAGACTGGGGCTGGCACGGAAGTTTCAATCACATGGTTCGCTCCCCTGGCAAAGAGCCCACACCCTCGGGTTACCTAAGGTTCTTCCAAACACCACTAATTGATATAATTTCAAAAACACCTTTATTGCTCTTATCACAGGAAATTCCAGCACTTTGGGGAGCTCTATGCCAAGAACCCAGTTAAAGACAAAATACATGGTACTTACTATAATTCATACTCTCCCTTTTCAAATGGTCCAGTTTCCCCACAATCCTTCTTGGTTGATACCCCTGGGGTTGGTTTTGTGACTTTTCCAAGTTCTGTGCAGCCCACGACCCGAAATGAGAGTTCCTGTGTTCAGAGCTGTGCCCTTTTCCCATATGGTGAGGGGTTTTGTTTTCCAGCAGCTGGGAGCAAAGATAAGAGTTCCCTGAAGAGTCTGGCGCCAGTGGGAGGGATCTGCCTCACTGCAGTTAAAAAAAAATGGGGCTGGAGAGATAGTACAGTGGATAGGGCACTTGCTTTGCACACTGCCAACCTGGTTTGATCCCCAGCATCCCATATGGTCCCTCAAATACTGCCAGGACTAATCCCTGAGTACAGAGCTAGGAGGAACCCCTGAGCATCACTGGGTGTGGCCTCAAAACCAAAAGGAAAAAAATGTTTATCTCTTTCTTTTACATCCAAACAAAAATAAATGAAGAGCCAGAAAGATAGTACAGTGGACAGGGCCCTGCACACAGACAACCCAGATTAATTCCAAGTACCCCCACATGATTCCCTGAGCTCCACCAGGAGTGATCCCTGAGCACAGAACCAGGAGTAAGCCCTGAGCACCACTGGGTGTGGCTCAAAAATAAATAAATGAGATCTTTTTGTTTCTTCATATGAAAAACTTGACAGTAAGTCTGACCATTACAGGATATAATGATTTACTATGAAAGCACTTTTTAAACTATCATGCTTGAAAGAAAGACTCACTTTTATGGGCTGGAAGAGTGACTCGATGGCCTGGAGTGCAAGCTTTGCATGCAGGAAGCTCGGTTTAATCCCCAATACTGCACGCTCTCCTGCCTCCTGAGCACTAAGCCAGGAGTCTCAGACAAAACAAACTACAGGAGTCTGGGTTTTGTCATTGTTGGTGATAATATAATAATGATGCAAAGGAGGAGAAAGAAGACCACTCATTTTTCTTTGTTTTTATTGGTTTTTGGGGTCACACCCGGCATTATTTAGGGGTTACTCATGGTTCTGCATTCAGGAATTACTCCTGGCGATGCTCAGGGGACCATATGGAATGCCAGGGATTGAACCCGGGTGCTGCATGCAAGGCAAGCGCCCTACCCGATGTGCCATCACTCAGGCCTTTGGTTTTTTAATTGTACTCCTAGTTGTTAATGTTATTATTGTTCTCCTTCTCCTTCTCCTCCTCCTTCTGCTCCTCCTCTTCCTCCTCTTCCTCCCCCCTCCTCCCCCTCCCCTTCTTCATCCTTCTCCTCTTCCCCCTCCTCCTCCTCCCCCTCTTCATCCTCCCCCTCCTCCTCCTCTTCCCTCTCCTTCTTTTTCAATTTTTCCCTCCAGGGGTTCTCCCGGGCTGGAGCGATAGCACAGCAGTTGGGCTTTCGCCTTTCACTCGGCCAACCCGTGTTCGATTCCTCCGCCCCTCTCGGAGAGCCTGGCAAGCTACTGAGAGTATGGAGCCTGCACGCCAGAGCCTGGCAAGCTACCCGTGCGTATTGGATATGCCAAAAACAGTAACAATAAGTCTCTCAATGAGAGACGTTACTGGTGCCCGCTCGAACAAATCGATGAGCAACAGGGATGACAGGGGTTCTCCCAGCAGTGACAGTGGCAATGCTCTATCTAAGTAGTGTTAGCCTGACACTCCTGTGCTGGGGCCTCAGGAATAAGGTGGCACCTCCCCGCACCACCACCTCCCAGCTGAGTCATATCCACCTCAGGGCATCTTTGCTGGAATCTGATCTGCTAAGTTTATGTCCATCTACACTCTCATCATTGGAGCCCAAATCATGGGTTCAAGTTGGTGCCTACAGATCTAGATAGAGCTGCAGGAAATTGAGAGGGAGCAGCAAAGAATAGATTTCCAGAATAGGGTTTCCAGATTTTCAGAACTGGGCTGGGGCAGGCGGGACATCTCTTGGTTCATGTATTTTGGGGAAAGGCAGGGATTGAAATGTAGTATTACTACCTGACTTTCACAAAGTTACTTCAGGAAAGTTCAGCAATAGAGATATGAGTACAAATATAGGTCCAGGAATATAGTTCAGCATTAAAGCATTTTTCTTGCATGTGTGAGACCCTGGGCTTGGTCCCCAGTTTACAAAAAGTACAAATATCCACACATGCGAACTAAAACCACCCGTTCATCAAAAGTCAGAAATAATTAAGCATTTCTATATTTGTCCATTTGGATATATCTCTAAGTATATTCACATACACACTTACCTTTCTTTATTTTGCTAGTAAAATTTAATGTTCTCATCAGAGCTAAGTGTTTATTACTATAAATTTTCATGTCCCCTAATACCCATAACTATACGTTTATAGTAAAATACACATGACATAATCCACTCTGTCAACCCTCTTAAAATACCCGTTTCAGCGGTATTGAGTACACTCACTTTGTTTCATAACCATTACCACTATCTCCATCAGATGATTTCCTTTCCCAAACCAAAGTCTGTTCCCTTTAACTAGTAACTTCCCCTTTCGTCCTACCCCGCCCACTCCATGAAAACCCTTTCCATTACTGAGAATATGATTGTTTTAAGTGCCTCCTAAGTGTAATCATACAATGTTTGTCCATCCGTGACTGACTTATTTAACAAATAGCTTCAAGTTTCACCCATCTTTCAGAATGTGCCAGAATTTTATTCCTTTCTAAGATTACTAGTATTTCATTTTATGAATATACTGCTCTGTGCATATTCATTCATTTTTTGATGGACAATTTGCATTGTTTCCACCTTTTGGCCATTTAAGTAATGTGACAATAAACACTGATGTACTAATACCTTCTTAAGTGCTGCTTTCATCTTCTTTGAATACTTAGATCCACCTATGGAATTGTGGGTAACAGCTACCTTTGGGGCGGCAGTGAAGGGGGTGCAGTGTAGAGGTCACACACAGCATTGCTCAGGACTTAGGCCTGGCTCTGTGCTCAGGTATCACTCTTGGTGATGCTCAGGAAGGATCCGTATGTGGTCCCTGGAATGGAAGCTGGGTCGGCTGTACACAAGGCAAGCACTCCTGCACTCTGTCTCTTTCCAGCTCTGCGATACCATTTTGGTTTTGTTTTTGTTTTTGAGTCACACCTTATAGTTCTCAGGATTGCTGGCTATGTACTTAGCAATCACTCTTGGAACTATCGGGGTAACAGGGATCAAACCCAGGTCAGCCACATGCAAGGCAAATGCCCTATCCATTCTAACTCTGCCCCTACAATATCTTGTTAAATCAATAAACCATTCCATCTCATTAAAAATTTTTTTAATTGACTTAAATCACTGTGAGATACACAGTTACAAGGTTGTTCATGTTAGGTTTCAGTCATACAATGTTCTGATACCCATCCCTCCACCAGTGTACATTTCCCACCACCAAAGTCCCCAGTTTCCCTCCTGCCACCCTCCCTACCTGCCTCCAACCCCCATACCAGTCTGCCTCTATAGGTCTCTTTTCTCTGGGTCTTATATAAATTGAATTATTTTGGGGTTGAACTTACTGAAAATATTGCCATTTCACATGTTCTTGCATTTCACATATTGTGTCTGGGTTAAGATTTTGTCTTCTTGCTGCATATTTACTAGAAATCTCTTTAGGGAGGAGTCTATTGGTAAACCCAGTTTTCATTTATTTAAAATAATCTCTTTTTTTTCTTTTTGTGTCACACCTGGAAATGCTATTCTTGGCTCTGCACTCAGGAATTACTACTGGCAGTGTTCCAGAGACAATACGGGATACCGGGGATTGAACCCAGATTGGCAGCATGCAAGGAAAATTATGGGGCCAGAACAATAGTACAGTGGGTAGGGCATTTGCCTTGCATGCTGTTAAACCGTGTTTGATTCCCAGTACCCAATATGGTACCCACCAAGTCCCCCAGGAGTGATCCCTGAGGATAGAGCCAGGAGTAAGTTCAGAGAATTGCTAAGTGTGACCCTCACTTTTCCTCTTTTTTAGGAAGTTAGAGAGATAGGAGAGGGGAGAAGGCACTTGTTTTGCATGCAGAGATCCAAATTTGCAAATTTGGATCTCCCAAGCACCACTAGGAACGGTCCCTGAGCACAGAGCTAGAAGTAAGTCTGAGTACTACCAGGTATGGCACAACCGCCACTCCACCCCAACAAATAGGGCTGAATAGGTTGTACTTTCTTTGTACTCAGCCTACCCTGGTTCGATTCCTAGCACTATGGTCCTCTGAACCACCAGGAAGGACCTCTGAAAACAGAGCCAGGAGTAAGCCCAGGTGTGGCTCAATCCCCCTACACACACACACACACACACACACACACACACACACACACACACACACACACACACATACACACACACATTTCTTTTCTTTTCTAGGGGCTGCAGACACAGTACAAAGATTAAGATGCTTGCTTGGCATGCAGCTATGACCGCAAATTCCAATCACGCCTGTGGTCTCCTGAGTGCCACCACCTATGTCCCCTAAATACAGAGTAGGAGTGACCCCTGATCACAATGACCCCTGACCTCCAAAAAAGGTGTTTTTTTTGTAAAGTATGTGTTCCAGAAGAAAATAATTTTCTAGGTATACAGTTTAACAGGCTGTGTGTATGTTTGTGAATGTGTCTTTAAAATTCTTATTAAAGATTCGTGTAGAACATCTAGGTTCCAGATGGAGCTGCCAAGGACCAGCTGGGGCAGAACCGACAGCTCTGGTTTCTCACTCTTCTGTGCAGAGAGGGGAGTGGTGGGCAATCTTCCATCCCTGGTTTTCATTTTCTTTGCATGCTACAGGAAATCAAACCTAAGTTGCATGTATGTATAGACATGTGCCTTTTCATTGAGCCACATCTCAGGCTGTAATCTATGATTGTTGTCTAAATCTATGATAATTGACCCCCTTTCTCTTAGCAACTTGGATCATTCCAATGTTTTCTGGTTTTCACACTGGCTGCTAAAAAGTGTGCTACCAGTTTCATTGTATTCTTTCATTGTAGAATTTGTAGCTTTTCTTTCTAAACATTGATTTAAGTTTTTAATTTTTTATTAAGACACTGTGATTTATGAAATTATTTATTGTTTAGTTTCAGGCACACAATGTTACGGCACTAATCCCACCACCAATGTCAACTTCCCTCCACCAGTGTACCCAGGTTCCCTCCCACCCCCATAACTCACCATGAGTTTGGGGCTTTTTTGTCCTCATGTTTCTTCAACTTCACTGAAATGTATCTAAATGTTTGTTTCTTCATATAAAGTTTCTTCTTTCTATACTTCTATAGTCTGATCGTCCATCAATTCTTTTTTTCTTTTTTTAAAATTTTTTTAAATTTTTTTTTCTTTTTGGGTCACACCCAGCGATGCTCAGGGGTTACTCCTGGCTTTGCACTCAGGAATTACTCCTGGTGGTGCTTGGGGGACCATATGGGATGCCGAGGATCGAACCCGGGTCGGCCGAGTGCAAGGCGAATGCCCTACCCGCTGTGCTATCGCTCCGGCCCCCCGTCCATCAATTCTTGGAAACTCTGCTATTTCTCCTCAAATATTTCTTTGCCTCCATTTCCCACTCCTTTTTTTTTTTTTTTGCTCAGGGGAATCCAATTTGATCAGTTAGACCTTATTTTTTGTCTCCTAATTTTTCCTGTTTGTTCCTGCTGCATTCTGGAGAATTTCTTCAGATCCATATTTCAGTACATATTTTCTCTCTTTATGGGTATCTTCTGTTCAATCAAGTGTTGCCGCTCTTATTTCAATGGTTACATACATTGTTTTTGTCTTGGGGCCACAACTGGCTGCACTCAGGTCTTAAACCTGGATCTGGCATTTGTCAGTGAGCATGCTTGGAAGTGTTTCAGCTCCAGGAGCAGAGTAATGCTGAAGTCAGAGGGATTTGTTTCTTCAAGCTCTTCTGGCAGCAACTCTGACAATTAGGTGAACAAGCCGGTTACTCCAGAGAACTCTGCAAAAAACAAAACAAAACAAAATAAAATGATGGGTGGAACTCTCAGAGCCCTAGCCACCTCCATGAGTGGCACCCACAGAAATAAGAGCATGTTTCAGAGTGGGAAAAAGCAGGTTTACATGAGTGTTCAGGACTTGAAAGGAAAAGTCCTAATTGATATTAGAGAATATTGGATGGATACAGAAAGACAAATGAAGCCAGGAAGAAAAAATATTTCTTAAGATCTTGAGCAATGAAGCTAGCTGAAGGAACAGGTTCCTGATATTCATGATGCAGTAAAAAAAAAAATCCTGTCAACCCGAAGCCATATAACGCCTGTACTGTTCTAGTTGTTTCTTTGTTTCTTTGTGTGTTTTTTTTTGGGGGGGGGGTCACACCTGGCCATGCACAGAGGTTGCTCCTGGCTCATGCACTCAGGAATTACTTCTGGTGGTGCTTGGGGGACCATATGGGATGCTGGGAATCGAACCTGGGTCGGCCGCATGCAAGGCAAACGCCCTACCTGCTGTGCTATCGCTCCAGCCCTGTTCTAGTTGTTTCCATCTGTCTTTTTTACATTGACTTTTGTTTTCTAAAGGTTGTTTTCCAAGCTATTGTAATTTGGGTTGCAGAATACTTGTAAGATTTTCTTTATACACCGCATTTAAAATGTTCTGAATTGGGGGTCGGAGCGATAGCACAGCGGGTAGGGCGTTCACCTTGCATTCGGCCGAACCGGGTTCGATCCCCGGCATCCCATATGGTCCCCCAAGCACCGCCAGGAGTAATTCCTGAGTGCAAAGCCAGAAGTAACCCCTGAGCATCGCTGGGTGTGACCCAAAAAGAAAAAAATAAAATAAAATAAAATGTTCTGAATGAAGGTGATTGTCACCTTTACTAAGAAGGATCTCTTGGAGACTCACAAATGAATCTTGGAACCAAGCAGCTCGCTGCGGAGATGGCTTCAGAGCATGCGCTGGGCTGATTTCACCTGCACACCTCAGATGGGAGCAGGTGTCCTCTCTCTCCGCCTGCACCAGATGAACCCCAGCAGCCCCAAATTGTCAGAAACCAATTGCCACCACAGCCGATCTTCACGGGCCCGTTGTGGGCTCCCCATGCAAGAGAATAAATCCGCTGAAAAACCCAGGTATGTGGGACCAGTGACTGAAAATGCCATTCCCAGCCCCCTGGGACCTGACTATCATGCCCAAGAACTGCCACTGGGTGCCATTTAAGCGTTAATGGCCATGATCCAGAGACTCACAAGTGAATCTCAGAACTGAGCAGCTTACTGCAGAAATGGGTCCGGACCCCAATTATATTAATTTTTAGAATCCCAGGAGCGCACGGCTACTTTTGTGGCCGCGCAATATCTCATATTATTATTTTTTTTGCTTTTTGTTGAATCACTGTGAGACAGACCCTTACAGACATCTTATACTATTCAAAACAATCAATACAAAATAAATTATATCTGCCCGTGGGGCAATATTGAATGTAATAAATTATTGTGAACAACTTTATGAAAATAAAATTTAAAAATAAAAGCAGAAGGATTTCTTTGTGTCCAACAGGTAGCACAAATCAAATCAAATCAGGTAACACAGTATTAAAAAATAAAACTGGATCAGGTGATGCTCATAGGAGCAAACCCAACTTGCATGCACATACAGACTTGTGCTCTACTGTATGTGGGACCATATGAGGTGTTGGGGGTGGAACCAGGCTTGGTCATATGCAAGGCAAGTGCCCTACCCTCAGAGCTATCTCTCCAGCTCTTTCAGAATTTTTTTATTTTGGTAAGAGAGGGATCACAGCTAGTCAAGCCTGAAGCCCTGGTTCACTCCTGCCCATGCTTAGCCTGATTGTACCTGCAGTTGGGAGCAGGGGCCCCAGGAGAGTTGTTTACACCTGCAGGACAAGGATGATACAGTGCAAGGGTGGAATTCACGACCTCACACATGCTGGGCATGATGGCCTTTCAGTATCTATATTGTAAACCATAACGCCCAAAGGCAGAGAGAGAGAGTAAGAAGGAAAGTGTCTCCCATGGAGGCAGGGGAGGGGGAGTTGAGTGGAGGTGGCCAGAGGGATACTGGGGACTTTGGTGGTGGAGAATGTGCTCTGGTGGAGCATTGGGTGTTCAATCATTGTATGACTGAAACTCAATCAGGAAAGCTTTGTCACTGTATCTCATGGTGATTCAATTAAAAACTACATTTAAAAATTAAAAACTAGGGGAAGGGGTGGTAGTGGTGGGAGGGATACTGGGATCACTGGTGGTGGAGAACGGGCACTGGTGGAGGGAGGGGTACTCGATCATTGTATAACTGAAATGCAAGCGCGAAAGTTGTAAGTCTACAACTGTACCTCATGGTGATTGACTAATAAATTTTTTTAAAAAAAATTAAGTTAGCACCCACTGCAGTAGTCTAGACAGGTTTTCAGGTAGGCGCCTTCCCTCAAACAGGCATGTCCATTCCATGAAGAATGCTGCCCCTTTGTGGGTATCTCCTTTGGGAGGAGTCAGGATATCGAACATTTAGTTATTCCACCTTCCTAGAGCTCGAGTCTTCTTTCCTGTTACTCCCCCAAATCTCATACCTCCCACCAGCCCCCAAGTTCTAATTTCTGGCTCCTCTACTCCATTGTTATTTTTATTTTTTTGTTTGCTTTTGTTTTGTTGGTACCAGAAATATGCCCTTAAAATAAAATATGCCTTTTATTTTCTTGAGAGCTCACAAATATAATTTTTATTTTTTTATAAAGGAGTCCCACAATATTTCATTAAATTTAATATTCAAATACCAATCCCACCACCATTACACCTTCCCACCACCTAATTTCAGATGTTTCTATCCAAACCCTAATCCCTGTCCCAAAGCAGAACTGAAATAATATATTTTGTATTGTTTGCTATGAAAAACCACTGAAAATGCTACAAGAAAGTATCCTTAGAGGAAAGAGTGTGAAGACTATTCTATTTCAACAGGGTCCTCTAAGACCCTCTATAAGAGATTCACTAACATGTTGTTAAAGGTTGTGGCTTGTGTGCTTTTATGTATATATCTGTAAAAAAAATGTATATTGCCCTCTAAGATTGGTTGCCTACTACTTTGAACCCCATCAAATGTGGTGTGGTACTCTTGGAGTACAGGTGGGGTGTGTCCCATGGAGTGTTTGATGAAGCATTTGTGGTGCTTCAGTCCAGGAATAGGTTCACTCATGGGTGAGGCTCAGTCAGAACGTGTGGAGAGCGGCCTTGAGTATGGTGGCAGTTGAGTTCTGGAGGTTTTCGGCTTCTGGGGCTGGGTCACTTGGGGCAGGAGGGCTCTCACCCACTCCCCTCTCGGGCACCCCAAGTGAAACAGCCTGGTGTGGGGTTTGGCATCACTAATGAATTTTAAAATCTTATGTAGGGCTGGAGTGATAGGGTAGGGCGTTTGCCTTACACACGGCCGACCCCAGTTCGATTCCCAGCATCCCATATGGTCCCCCGAGCACTGCTAGGAGTAATTCCTGAGTGTAGAGCCAGGAATAACCCCTGTGCATCCTCCAAAAAAAGAATCTCTGAACACTCCAGGTTCTCTCCTTACCCCACTCTCTTTTAAAGGGGAGTGAAATGTCTTGATTTGTTGACCTAATTTTTCTTTAATTGTTATGTCTGGGTTTGATGGGGGAAGCGTACCTTGTGGACCTGGGGCTGGGGGTACCCCCAGCAGTGCTGGAGGAACCACACAGTGCCAGGGATCCAACCTGGGGCTTCCCCTTGTGCTCCAGCCTTTGAGTAACCTCAGCCCAGAGTTGTGACCAATAAAAGCATCCCATTATTTCAACAGCAAACAGGAATTTCCCAGAAGCAAACCAACAAAGGAAAGGGCAGACTGAAGAGTGTTCTCATGGGGATACCCACGTGGACTTCCCAAATTCAAGGTTAACAACACCCTAGATAACCTCTGGAGAGGTATTCTAGGATAACCAATCCAGGTTATCACCTCAGAAATTATTTTGAAATAGTTAAAAAAACAATTTTCTTTAACCATCTTTTTAAAATTTACTGAACACCACTAAGTGTGACCCAAAAGCCAAAGGCCAAAAAATCAAAAACAAAAACTCTGATCTGGGGGCCAGAGAGATAGTACAGAGAGTAAGGTGCTTGCCTTGCATACAACCTACCAGTTCAATTCGTGGCACTACATATGGTCCCCCAAGAACCATCAGGAGTAATCCCTAAGCACAAAGCTGGGCTTAAGCCCTGAGCACTGCTGATGTGCAACTGATTGCAAGGGAAAAACACCCAAAAACTTAGACCTTAAAAGGTCTATAAACACCCTCCTCACTTTTTCAGTCAACCACCTCAAGTATGGCATCCTGGGGCCTTTCTTCAATAGAATTACAAAAGTAATGCCTCATATCTCCTAACTCTTGCACTTCCAAGGTACAAGGTCTGAGCTGCAGATGAGAGTCCCAAATGATAAAGAAGCCAATCTCTTCTTTCTTTCCTCTCAGTGAGGACGGAACTCCAGCTAGGGCAATCAGCTTTTCAGGAAACTCCCTAAGTATTGGCTGTTCACTTATTAATCTAACAACAAATACAGCAAATAGTTACTGGGCACTTGCCACCAATTTCTTTAGGAAGGGGTGGGATTTTGGGTGCTCAGGGGCTATCCTAAATTTTAAGTTTCTCTAAGTTCCTGAGTCCACAAGTGACCTTCTCCAAGGGATGCATGAGTCAGGAACATGAATTACTAACAATGGGATTTGCATGGATTAGCACAGGAGAGAGGGGATGTACTGATTCCTGGCTTTGTGATTAAAAGTGACCACTGGTAGAGCTTGGAGGAATGATATATGATGCCAGGGACTCAAACAACTCTACCATGTGGGCCTGCTCTGCCAACATGCACAGTGTGAATTCTGGAGACCCTACTTGCTCTAGAAGCCACAGTTAATTGTGGCCACTTTAGCTCCAAACCAACAGAGCTCTAGACCACTAGAAGGATGAAAATGCATGCTGAGGTGCCCTCTTCCTTGAGAGTTGGTACGTGACCCCCAGGCTTGTGTCCTGCTTGTAGACTGAAGGTCTCAAACTAGCTACGTCTAGCTCCCTGCGCTCACAGTCAGACCAGAGCAGGTAAAATATAAACACCTGTTGTCTATCCTAAACCCTAAGGTCCCCCAAGCTCCTGAGTTCACAAAGGACCTTCTTCACAGGATGCATGAGTGGGAAATATGAATTACAAACCGGTTCATTCATACAGATTGGCACAGGGGAGCAGGAAGCAAGGCTCACCACTTATGGACACCACCATGTTAGCAACCCTGGGACTACGCCCTAGCTGGCCACAGAGCCTGAGTCTTGGTCTTAGAATAGGAAAATCAAGAGTGTTGCAGGAGCTCACCTAAACAAGGCCAGCTAGAAGGGCCGCCAGGGACCCTGGAAGAGGCATCACTGCCTCCTGCATCTTTAAGACCCCCGAAAACTGAGGGTTCCACCCTGAAACTGGACAACCTGGTGAGTCAGATCAGAGCCCTAAAACTGCACAACCTGTTGAGTCAAGTCTGAAGTCCAAGGCACAGGGCACCAAGGTACCAAGGTGAGGGGACTTCATTCATTTCCTTCTCTATAAAAGAAGCAGTAAAAGCAGCAAGAAAGCGGCAAGTCTCAAGGCACGCAGGTACATGGTAAAAGTCTGCTGCAGCGGTAGGAAAGCCAGAACCCCCGCTTCCAACACACACACACACACACACACACACACACACACACACACACACACACACACACACACACACACACACACCCTCCTCCTCAACAGCAGCCGCTCTCCACCACGAGCTACCCCGAGTGTGTTGATTGCGGGTTCCTGGAAGGTTAGGACTCCTAAGACTCCTGAACGTCCAATAACACTAATTTGACCGCGCCACCGCCGCCGGAGTTCACACAGTCGGAGTAAAGGAAAGCATCAGTTCCGGGGCAGCACCCCAGGCCCGCGCCCGCCCCCCGTCGCTGGAGGCGTGATCTAGACTCGCGGGTCGCAGAAGGAAGTGCCACAGCCCTTCGGGGCCCAGTGACCGGAAACTACTAGACATGGACCACCCTCCAGAGCCCCTCCCGGACCCCTCTCTGCAGCAGACCCCAAGTTCCAAAACCAGTCCATGCGGTGGGCTGGACACTTCCCCTTGCGCCAGCATGAAGGCGGACAGTATATGGTAAGTGGAGAGGAAGATCCGGCACCCAGCGCGCGCGCATTGGGGACGCCGGGCGGGGAACAGGGGGCGCCGCGCCCGAGGCCGCGGGTACGACCGCACCTGGTTGTGGACTCACCGGGGCCGGTGCGGGACGGCGCGCGCGGAGAGCGCGGATTGCTAGGGACGTAAGGGGGGACCCTCCTCTTTCAGGCAAAATGGCCACCTAGCCCCCTTGGTGCCCGTCGAGGAATTGGAGAACCCGATGTTCATCGGCGAAGGCGGATTCGGCAGGGTGTACAAGGCAAAGCATAAGACGTGGGCGCACGACGTGGCGGTCAAGATCGTGAACGCGTGAGTGACCCGTGCAGCGGGCCCCCCTCGCGCGCGCGCGCGCGCGTTTCGGCCCAGGACGGGCGAGGCAGCGCGCTCGGGCCTGGGACAGGGAGGAGGAAAGGGGGCGCGCCCCGGGAGCCGGAGCGGAGCCCCGTGGCAACCTCTCCTCCCCCCGCCCCCCGCCCCCCCGCACACCCCTGGACTGTAGGGAATCCATATCCGAGGAGGTCAAAGCCATGGCCAATCTACGGAACAAGTTCGTGGTGATGCTGCTGGGGGTCACCAACGAACTGCAGTGGGGCAGCAAGGCAGGGCCTGCCCTGGTGACCCAGTTCATGGAGAACGGGTCCCTGGCCGGGCTGCTGAAGCCAAAGTGCCCGCGCCCCTGGCCGCTTCTCTGCCGCCTGCTGTGGGAGCTGGTGCGCGGCATGTGTTACCTGCACAGCCTGAACCCGGTGCTTCTGCACAGGGACCTCAAGCCCTCCAATGTCCTCCTGGATTCCGAGCTGCACGCCAAGGTCAGCCCCTGCACTCTCCAGCCCCGCCCCCCCCACGCCGCCCCGCCCGAGGACGCTGGGCACTCCCCGCTTAGCCCCTGCTATTGCTGCTGCTGCTGCTGCTGCTGCTGCTGCTGCTGCTGCTGCTGCTGCTGCTGCTGCTGCTGTTGCTGCTGCTGCTGCTGCTGTTGCTTCTGCTTCGGGTGGGCTGAGTTTCCTCACTCCACAGCTGCCCAAGAGCCAGCACAGGTGTCCGCATGCCCGGTGACAGAGGCCATGACTCATAGGATCAGTCCAGGAGCTCCCCATATCTACCGCTTGCGGACTCCCCAGGCTAGCAAGCCCCTTAACCCAACTTCATGGGTTAAGGGGCTCCAACCCAGGCCCAGGGGAGGGGGGCGTGGCTACCATTCCCTTAACCCTCCACACCAGCTTTCCAAGGACGTGCCTACTCTACTGAAGGCAAGGCATCCTGCTGCTTCTGGGGAAGGGGAGAAGCTTCTGGGGTTCTGGGGATTGCCTGGCCCTGACCAGTCCTCCCTAATGCTCTCTTCCCTCCCTTCGCAGGTGGCAGACTTTGGCCTGTCCACATTTCAGGGAGGCTCCCAGTCAGGGGCAGCACCTGGAGAAGGAGGGGGTACCCTGGAGTACCTGGCCCCAGAACTGTTGGATGTGAATCGAAGGGCCACCAGGGCCAGTGATGTTTACAGGTGAGGTGCTGCTCCTAGCACATAGCTGCACCCCAATAGCTGCACCTCCCTGGGTCCTTCCAGCCTGGTGGAACTGGGGAGGGAGAGGACTCTGGCTACCACTCAGGCCAGCCCTCAGTTCTGTGTTTCCTGCAGCTTTGGCATCCTGTTGTGGACCATGCTCGCTGGAAGAGAAGTCGAGAGTAAGATTCTAGGCAGAGGGGCCGGAGCGATAGCACAGCGGGTAGGGTGTTTGCCTTGCACACAGCTGACCAGGGTTTGATTCCCAGCATCCCATATGGTCCCCCAAGCACCGCCAGGAGTAATTCCTGAGTGCAAAGCCAGGAGTAACCCCTGAGCATCGCTGGGTGTGGCCCCCCAAAAAAAACTTCTAGGCAGAGATACCTCAGGGTCCTCTGACCCTGAGCCCCCAAGCACTCCTCTGCCTGCTTCCCCTGCTGCCCAGATTTCCCAGTGCCCCTTGAACTCCAGTCCCTGCTTCTCCATCTGATGGAGCCAGTGGTCACTCATACCCTGAGGCCTTCTCTTCCCCTCCCCAACCTACTCCAGCTGTGTCACAGTCCTCGCTGATGATAGGCTCAGTCTGCTGGAGGCACAACCGCCCCCCGCTGACCGCCCTGCCTCAGCCCAGCTCTGAGCGGCCAGGCTTGGAAGAACTGCAGGAGTTAATGCAGCGCTGCTGGAGCCCTGAATCTAAGGACAGACCCTCCTTCCAGGGTAAGCCGGTAGCCCACTGATCGCCTGGCCCGGGTCTGCCTGCCCAGGTAAGTTCTGCCCAGCTGCCACTGCCACTCTGCCATTTCTCCAGATTGCTGCCCGCCAACTGAGAAAGTCCTAAATCTGGTGACAGACATGGATGCTGCAGTGTCCCAGGTGAGGGCTGATACTCCCACCCCCCCCAGCAGATGGTCAGGATGGCACCCCTGGCTCCCTGGGCCACGCAGCGACTTCCCCACTCCCCACCATTCATCTTTATGCCTTGACCTCACCACCTCCTCTCTCCCCACCTCAACTGCTAATTTCATAGTCAACCGATGCTAGACCTCCAGCCACTTTGGTGGGATTAATTCTGGTCTCCCCACTCTGCACTCCCATCCTTGCAGGTGAAGAGGTACCTGTCTGAGAACAGAAGCAGTGATGGGGGGTCAACTACCTCTGAGTCAGACTTCGGAGGAACAGAACAGGATGGCCCTAGAGGAACCACAGCAAGCAGTACCTGCATGCTCTCTGAGCCGCTGAGCACCCTGAGATTGACAGAGTCCCCCAACTCTGCTCCTGAAAGACTTACAAATCCTGCTGAGAGACTGGAGACACAGCGGGAACCAATTCATCGTGTCCAGTCAGCAGGGGCTACTTCCAATTCATCAGCCCCAATTCGACCTCCCCAAACTGCAGAAACCTCATCTTTCAGAAGCCCCAATTCCAGCCCCAACTCAAGATATGAATCCTCAGGGAATCAGGTGAGACCATGGCAGGACTAGGGGACACAGCAGGATGTCTGTTATTCCTGTTCCCTCAGGAGTGAGGAGGTGTGCAGTGAGGGAACAGCTCTGAGACAGGGAGCTGAGAGCTGTGTGTTATTCACAGGAGGCTGGGAGACAAAGCAGCTTCGGGCATTACCGGGCACAGTCATCAAGTTCGGCACCAGGTACCTACCCATCCTCACTCTCCTCTTCCCACCTGCTCTTCCTCAAGACTGTATCTAGATCGGGTACCTTGGGGAGAGGGGACAGAGGGGTAAGAGGTCACCTACCCCCTTCCTGTTTCATGAATGAAGAAACTGAAAGACACCCATGCAACGGAATCATGCTGAGGTTACCACGAAGCCAAGATTTGGCCCCTGGGACATCCCCAGCCCCAACTTTGTGAACCCTTAGATTCCCTAACTATTGGACCAGAGCGCCTCCCAGTAGAAAAAGACCCAAATATCAGAGTTATGGAAATCAATGGCCAGTCCTCTGAAGTCTCAGAACTGGTTCTGAGGGGCAGCCCAAAAAGGCCCGTGTAGACCCAGTCACGTCACTGGGTCCCATGGACCTGACTTTGCAGTTCCCAGGGTGAACCTGGGCGGCTGCTGCCCTCTGCCCTCTCCTCTTGAGTTTCTGATAATTTAACTCACCCACCACCATTTCTCTTCAAGGGCCTGTTATCATACAAGGCTGCCAAGCGGTGCAGATTGGAAACAACAACCAAATGTACTCATTCCCAGAAGCCCCTGGTTCGTCCTCGCAGGCCAGGACGACCCGGGTCTTCCATTTGAAACCTCCATGGCCCCGTCCGCCCTGCCAGCCCCGTCCACCCCACCAGTAGCGGAACTTGGGGAATCTGCAGATGAGCTGTCTCATGGTGCTGGTATAATATTATCACTAGAAATAACTGAAGCAGTGAGCCTCAGGGAGGTGTGCACCCAAACTGACCTTGTACCTCCAGGAGTCAATAAACAGAAGATAATTTTAACTGAGTCTGTGACTTCATCATCTAGGGTCCAGGGCCCGGTTGGGGGGGGACTAAGAAACCTATAGCCAGGGAAGGACAGGGGTCTCTTTAGTCTCATGAAGGCAGGAAGCTGGACACTGAGGGTTGGGGAGCCACAATGGCCTGGCACATGGGGTCAGCGCCCAACCGGAGGCAGGAAGGAATCTCAGCAACCAGACTCTAATCTCTGGGAGAAGCACTTCCTCTGGACGCTCAGACCTAAACCCAGACCCTGTGGGTCAGGCTGGGCCCCACTCACTGCCCTCCCCACTGCCTTTTTTTCTAGTCTTAGCGATTTGTAGCAGTGTCCTGGGAAGGGAATTCCGTGGGAACTTTCAAATTTGGCCGTCACACAGCACATAATATGCTCAGGTTTTGGGGAGGTCAGGCCCCCCGCCCCGCAGTCTCTTTCCTCCACCACTCGGGCACACCCCCATCGAGTCCCAGCTGTGGAGCCCTTTGATTCCCAGCTGGTGTCCGGGAGAGGAAAGTCATAGGCTCCACAAAGCAACATACACAAAAGCCCGCTAGACATGGTGCAAACATTCAGAGGCTCAGCTCAGGAGGGGACAGAAAAATTTGCCTCCCCCAACGCCCCTGCTTGCCCCCATCCTAACTGAGATCCACCCCCACCTGTGCCGGTTTCCCCACATTCTGGCCCCGTGTCCCTTCAAGCCCGCCCCACAGTCACCCCTCATCCAAGCATCCCACCCTCACTGGGACCCCGGACACCCCCCGGGGCTCACCCCAACTCCTGCGTCTTGTCTCGTCTCCCGTGATGGGCATTCCGGGCGGCCCAGGGGAAGGGCAGTGGCGCGGGAGAGACGAGAGGCGCGGGGCGGAGGCCGAGGAGCAGCCGGACACGGGAAGGGGCCGGGCCCCGTCCCGTCGGGGAAGTGGGAGGGGGCGCGGCGCCGGGAGGGAAGCGCCTGTCGCTCAGGGCGGCGAGCGTGACTCGGCACTGAGCCCCCCGCGCCCTCCCGCCGGGGCCGAGCCCACCAGCTTCAGCGGCCTGCGGGCAGTGAGTTTGGCGGAGGGGGTGGAAGGGAGACACCCCCCACCCTCGTCCGGGCGGGGGGCGGGGGGGGGCGGTGAGAGCTGCTTTGCTTCCACCGCAAACCATGCCCACCCGCCCAGGCGAGGAGACTTTGGCTTAGGGTCCTTCTCTCCTCTGGGTCTGCGGGTGGAGGAGCCCCCGGATTGCTCAGACCTCTTTACCGCGACCTGGGTGAGGGCTGGGGGGCGGAGTGGCGGGGGTGAGGGCTTCCCGGAAGGAAATGGGGTCTCGGGGTGGCTGGCTCTGGGGTCCGGGTGACAGGGGCGCTGCGGGCCGGGGCCGGAGGTAACCTGGTCCCGCATCCCGCGCTCCCCACCCCCAGCCCCGGCGTCCGCGCGCCCCGCGGGAGAGCCGGGCTGGGCCGAGCATGGCGCGCCTGTTCAGCCCCCGGCCGCCCCCCAGCGAGGACCTCTTCTACGAGACCTACTACAGCCTGAGCCAGCAGTACCCGCTGATGCTGCTGCTGCTGCTCATCGTGCTCGGCGCGCTCCTGGCGCTGCTGGCGGTCGCCTGGGCCAGCGGCAGGGTGAGCGGGGAGCCCCCTCGAGGGCGGGGAGGGGTGGGGACCGGGCTGGGGGGCGCGCTGGGGCTTCCTAGGGTCGCGCTTTCTCTGCACACCGGCGGGGGCTTTCAGGGATCACGTTCCGGCGTACAGACGGCGGCGCAGCTTCCTGAGAATCTCGGGGGAGGGGGGGGCCGGGGGGCGTGCAGACTGGCTGGGTCTCCCAGGGTCGCACTTTCTCTGCAGACGGGCGGGGCTTCCCAGGGTCGCGCTGGGGCGAGTGCACACTGGAGGGGCGACTGAGGGTCGAACTGCGGAGTGCAAACCTTCAAACCTGCCGGGCTTCTTAGAGTCACACTGGGACGCGCAGACTGGAGGGGCTTCTTAGGGTCACTGTGGGGCTTGCAGACCCGCGAGGCTTCCTAGAACTGCGCTTTCTTTGCCTGGAGCCGGGAAACAATCGCGGGACCCTAGCCAGGTCTCCGGGCAGTAGCACCACCTCCCACACCACCACCTCTGGGTCCACATAGGAAGAGAGCCGAGACCTGGATGCTGCCAGCTTCCCTCGGGACCAACAGTCCTCCCGAGCTTCTGTGGGCAGCCGGCCCTAGAGTAAATCCTACAGTGGATTTTTTGCTTGGGGAGCGGGCAGGGGGGATGTGTTGGGGAGGGTGGTATTATACTGGTCCTTGTTGGAATTGGCTTCCAGGTTTTCTTTCTCTGTTAGGGCCTTCGGGTCAGTAATGCCCACAACATTTCCAGAAACTGCCCTCTTTCCCTTCTTATCGAATCCCCAAATAAATCCATTTCCAGTTTCTTTCGGTGGGAGGAGAGGGATGTCTGTCTTCTAGTCCATTCTGGAAGCAACTGCTCCAACTTTTCTCTTCCCTCTTGGGAGAAAAGGGAAGAGAATCGCAGAACACGACCAGCTGGTCCACACTGAAGCCCAGGAAGCTTTAGGAACAAAGGGTGGGACAGCAAAAGGTATCTATGCCCAGAGCTGGGTGGTGGGAGAGCAGTCCAGGACCTAGGAAGGTAGAGCGCCCCCTGCTGCCTATTACCCTGCAACTGTTCCTGAACTCAGAACCTTCGCTGAGCCCATTGACCAGATTTGAACACATACGTTCTTTCTGTTCACTTTCCCCTGAAGATAGGATGTAGGGTTTATTGGCAGGCATGATTGAGGAGGGGGAAGTTCTGAAGCTTGCAATAGTTCAAGGCTCATATTTGTCTAAAGGGGCCATGATTAGGGATGTACCTGCCCCACAGTCATCCAAAATGAGCCCCAAGTCTTCAGATTCATCCACTGCAGGGCTGGGGAGAGAGCTCGGGTGCAGAATCCGCCATTTCCTGCTCTGCATGGCTCCCTGAGCACTGCTGGGAGCTACCTCCACTGGCAAGCTGAGAACAGCCCCTGCGCACCTCTAGGTGCGTCAGAAAACAAACCCAAACAAAACAAACCAAAAATATTCATCCAGGGTCTGGGGCAATAGCACAGAGGGTAGGGCATTTGCCCTGCACATGCAGACCTGGGCTTGGTCCCCAGCACCCCCATATGTCTCCCAAGTCCCACCAGGAGTGATCCCTGAGCACAGAAGTAAGCCCTGTGCACTACCAGCTGTGGCCCATCCCCCTCCCCCATAAAACTTGCAAGGCTAGGGAACCTGGATGCACCCCTACTTAGAGCTCACCACATATTCCTCATTCTGTAAGCCGGGCAGGGTAGTCCCGAGGGTTTTCCAAAGGCTCCTCATCTATCTGTTCAGAGGTTAAGAACTGGGAACAGGGGCTGGAGAGATAGCACAGCGGGTAGGGCGTTTGCCTTGCACGCGGCCGACCCGGGTTCAAATCCCAGCATCCCATATGGTCCCCTGAGCACGGCCAGGGGTAATTCCTGAGTGCAGAGCCAGGAGTAACCCTGTGCATTGCCAGGTGTGACCCAAAAAGCAAAAAAAAAAAAAGAACTGGGAACAGCTGGGGAGGTGCAGAGATAAATGTCCACTGGTAAGGACTGTCTCCAGGTCCCTTGGGGAAGCCTGCAAAAGCATCAGATCAGGCTGTAGACACTCCCCAGGTGGCTGCTGTGTGCATCCAGTGCTCACTGGGTCTCAGGAGAAAGAACGTAGTCGGCGTCAGTACATTTATACTATGCCTTCTATGAGCTAGGATTTTCTGGTTGCTTTGGCATGTCAGGCTAGCATTATGCCTTCTGTTCGATAGATAAGAAATCTAGGACTCACCAGAAAGATTGTGGGTTCACACTGGGCAAACATGAAAAGATTCACATACAGACTCACATCCAGCCGATGGGGTGGTCACCAGGTGTTTCAGGGAGATGGGCCCAGGCTCAGGAGCCCCTGTGGCATGCAAGTGTGAAAAACAGATTCAATCATGTGATACTGCAAGTCCGAGCGACAGAATCGGGATAGAGACAGTTTCAGACAAATCATCTCTTTTGAATGCCAAGTAGAGGTGCTTGCTTCCTTTTGATACTCGGGTTTACAGCTTCAAAATTGGCTGTGGGATTTCTTCCTCTCTTTGGAAGGACCCCAGTTTTCAAAATTGTCTCCCATCCTCTCTGTCCCCCACCTCTGCACAGGAGCTGACCTCAGACCCAGGCTTCCTGACCATTGTGCTGTGTGCTCTGGGCGGCTTCTCCCTGCTGCTGGGTCTGGCTTCCCGTGAGCAGTGGCTGCAGCGCTGGACACGACCCCTCTCGGGCTTCGTGTGGGTGGCACTGCTTGCCCTTGGTCATAGCTTCCTGTTCACTGGGGGTGTGGTGAGCGCCTGGGACCAGGTGAGAGGTGGACCAGGAAGACCAGCGGGAAGGGGGCCGTCTGGACCTGGAATCAGAATTCAGGTAGTGAGCAGTCCCGTCCCCCCCCCGCCCCAGGTGTCCTTCTTCCTCTTTGTCATCTTCACTGTGTACGCTATGCTGCCCTTGGGCATGTGGGATGCAGTCGCTGCAGGCCTCACCTCATCACTCTCACACCTGCTGGCCGTCGGTCTCTATCTTGGGCCCCAACCAGACTCACGGCCCGCGCTGCTGCCACAGGTGAGCACAGGAGGGTCAGGCTGAGCCCGATGGTTCTGCCACACTTGTTGCTTTCCTTAGGCATTCACTGTCCATTTGCTGATCTGGAAGTTGGGACTATGGCATGATGCCTGCCTTGAGGAGTGGGAGCACTGTCTCCACACGGTGCTCACCAGGATGAGGGAAGCTTCATGGAAAATGCAAAGGCTGGAACTTAAGGAGTTTGTGCTGGGGGTGGGGGAGAGACAAGACTGCTGTGGTAGAAGAAAAGGTACAAAAGATTTCTCAGTCTTTTGGGTGGAGTTGTGGTTCAGCCTTGCATGTGTGATATCCTGGGTTTAGTCTATAGCATCGGGGAGGGAAAAGGGACTTAGCCTGGCCAGGAGTGTCACTCAACCACTCAGGGGTACAGCACTTGTCTTGCATGTGTGAGGTCCTGGATTCAATCCCCAGCACTGTAAAAAAGGAAGATAAGAAGGAAGGAAAGGAGAGCGGGAGAAAGAGAGGGAGATGGAAGTGAGAAAGAAAGAAAGAAAGAAAGAAAGAAAGAAAGAAAGAAAGAAAGAAAGAAAGAAAGAAAGAAAGAAAGAAAGAAAGAAAGAAAGAAAGAAAGAAAGGGGTGATAGTACAGCAGATAGTACACCAAACTTGGGTCAGCTTCACGCAACTGATTTGCCTTGCTTGAAGTTGACCCAAGTTTGGTTCCCAGAATCCCACATGGTCCTCCAAGCACCAGGATTAATTCCTGAAAGAAGAACAGGAGTAACCCCTAAGCATCACTGGGTGTGACCCACCCCCCCAAAAAAAAGAAAGGAAAGAAGGAAGATAGGAAGGAAGGAAGGAAGGAACGAAGGAAGGAACGAAGGAAGGAACGAAGGAAGGGCAAGAGAGGGAAGAAGGGAGGGAGGAAAAGAGAGAGAAAAAGGAGAGGAAAAGAGAAAGAGGGAGGAAGGAAGGAAGAAAGAAAGGGATGGAGGGAGGGAGAAGGAGGGAGGGAAAAAGAGAAAGAAAAAAGAGGAAGAGAGAAGAAAGGAGAGAAAGGAAGGAAGGAAGGAAGGAAGGAAGGAAGGAAGGAAGGAAGGAAGGAAGGAAGGAAGGAAGGAAGGAAGGGAGGGAGGGAGGGAGGGAGGGAGGGAGGGGAAAGAAGGAGGGAGGAAGGAGGCTGGAGTGATAGTACAAAAGGCAGGGTGCTTGCTTTGCATGCAGCAGACCCAGGTTCTATCCTGATCATCCCATATGGTCCTCGGAACACCTCCAGGAATAATCCCTGAGTGCAGAGCCAGGAGTAACCCCTGAGCAGTGGAGGATGTGGCCCCAAGTAAACAAAAAATAAAAAATAAAAAAGGAGGCAGGGAGGGAGGAGGGGGCGAGAGAGAGAGAGAGAGAGAGAGAGAGAGAGACAGAGACAGAGACAGAGACAGAGACAGAGACAGAGAGACAGAGAGACAGAGAGAGAGACAGAGAGAGAGAGAGAGAGAGACAGACAGACAGACAGACAGAGAGACAGAGAGAGAGAGAAGGTTGTGTTGGTACTGGAGCTGGGGGATGGGGGGCAGGGGGAGGCGCGGTAGGGCTTGGGGGGAGGGCGTCATTGGGGATGCACCTCCAGCAGCAACCGGGAAGAGGACTTCGGCCTCTCTCTGTACCTGCCGTCCTGTAGTCTGTGCTGTAGTCCCTGCCAGGCCTCTCAGAGGGCAACTCCCCCGGCGCGCATCGCGCTGGGGCCCCCTGTCCCGCAGCTGGCGGCTAACGCGGTGCTGTTCCTGTGCGGGAACGTGGCGGGGGCGTACCACAAGGCGCTGATGGAGCGCGCGCTGCGCGCCACCTTCCGGGAGGCGCTGACCTCGCTGCACTCGCGCCGCCGGCTGGACACCGAGAAGAAGCACCAGGTGCGCGGGCGGGGCGCGGGAGAGGGATGCGCATGACTTCGGGCGGCCTCTGAGCTTCTCTTTCCTCCGGGGCCCAACTGGGGCTGTCGTCAGCTCCAGCCAAAGCTTGTGGAAGCACATCAGGACGCCCTGGTACTAAACCAGGGGCTCTCAGTCCGTCCTTGGTGCCGCGAATTCAGGTGCTCAGAGCAGGGTGGGGTGCTGAGCCCAGCTTGGAGCGGTGGTGGGGGAAGAAGGGGGTGGGGAGAGGGAGGGAGGGCGTGCTGGCAAGACCAGGAGTTGGAGCTCGTAGTGGGTCTGGAGGACTGTGTGGGTGCCAAGGTGGTTCCGAGAGTAGGGGGTCCGGACTTTGGGGAGCAGGAGGGTCGGCGTTCATAGTACATTCCCCCAGGAACACCTTCTCTTGTCCATCCTTCCGGCCTACCTGGCCCGCGAGATGAAGGCGGAGATCATGGCCCGGCTGCAGGCTGGGCAGGGCTCCCGGCCCGAGAGTACCAACAACTTCCACAGCCTCTATGTCAAGAGACACCAGGGAGTGAGGTAGGGAGGAGGGTGACGAGACGGAAGGGGTGAGTGGGGGTGATGGTGGCCAGAGGAAGGCAGGCGCAGGATGCCTGCGGGACTGACCCCTCGCCCCACCCAGCGTGCTGTATGCCGACATCGTGGGCTTCACGCGGCTGGCCAGTGAGTGCTCACCTAAGGAGTTGGTGCTCATGCTCAACGAGCTCTTCGGCAAGTTTGACCAGATTGCCAAGGTCAGAGAGGCCCCCCACCTCCCCCCCCCCCTCCCTCCACACCCCCTTCTCAGTCTAGGCAGCCTCCTCAGAGTCAAGCAGGGTCCAGAGGTCAGGCGGGTTACTGGGTGCCCCATATGACCGAGGAGACCCTTCTCAGACATCCCCAGGGACAGAACTGCTCACCCTGTGCTCCAGAACTGGGAAGACCTCTCCATAGACCCCCCAGAGCTGGGGAGACCCCTCCACAGGCACCCCCAGAGCTGGGGAGACCCCTCCAAAGACCCCCCAGAACTGGGAAGACCTCTCCATAGACTCCCCAGGAGCAGGGAGACCCCTCCACAGGACTCCCAGAGCTAGGGAAACCCCCTCCACAGGACCCCCAGGACCCCCAGGACTAGGGACAACCCTCCAGAGAACCCTCAGAACTGGGGAGATCGCTCCATAGAAATCCCAGAACTGGGGAGACCCCTCCACAGAACCCCAGAGTTGGGAAGACCCCTCCACAAATCCCCCAGAGCTGGGAAGACCTCACCACAGACCCCCACACAGGGCAGGGAGACCCCTCCACAGAACCCACAGAAACTTCAGAACTGGGGAGACCTCTCCACATCCCCCAAACACCTCCCAGGCCCCCCCCCCCAAGAACACACAGAGCACTGACATAGGCGTCTCTGGACACTGCCACTAAACTGCTAAGCTCCACACTCACGGGAGAATTTTTGAATCTATGGATGACCAGTGGCAGTGCTCCTACCACCTCTCAGAGCCCAGGGACACCCCCAAGTAACCAGATCTTGAATCTCAGTCAGCACCCCCATACACACACCCAAAAACCCCCTCTCAGTCCTGAAGGTACTTTCGTAGGGTCGAATCTGGCTGGGGTGAGCCATACACAGGGATGCTCTGGGGAAGACACTGCACAGCCAGTCCCTGGACCTGACCTTCGCATGCGCTGCCTCAGCTGGCCTTCAGCATCCACATCCACGCCCGCTCTCTCCAGCCCTCTCATTCCCCCCCACCCCAGGAGCATGAATGCATGAGGATCAAGATCCTGGGAGACTGTTACTACTGTGTCTCAGGCCTGCCACTCTCGCTGCCAGACCACGCCATCAACTGCGTGCGCATGGGGCTGGACATGTGTCGGGCCATCAGGTCAGCTTGGGCGGGCTGGCCCCTGCATGACACAGCCTGTGAGGGCTGCAGGGAGCAGGCTGACAGGGTCATGGAAACTTGGCAGAGGAAGAGGTGTGGCTTGGGTAGGGCAGAGGGAGCCACTTGAACTGACCCCCACACTCTGTGCTCAGGAAGCTTCGGGCAGCCACGGGCGTAGATATCAACATGCGTGTGGGGGTGCACTCTGGCAGCGTGCTCTGCGGAGTCATCGGGCTGCAGAAGTGGCAGTATGACGTGTGGTCCCATGATGTCACGCTGGCCAATCACATGGAGGCAGGTGGCGTGCCAGGGTAAGTCCTGGAGCTCCTGGAAACAGCAGGAAGAGGTCACTGGGGCTCCTCCATATGATGCCACCCATCTCCTGTTCCTTACTAGAATAAGCACAACCCCAGGGCGCAGAGAGGGCTCAAAGGGCTGGAGCACAGGTTACGCATGTGGGAGCAATCCCCCACCCCGCCGTCTAATCCTGACCATGCATAGTCCCTCAAGCACCACCAGGAGCAACACCCAAGCCCTGAGCCAGAAGTAGTCCCGGAGAACTGCCGGATGCCGCCCCTCACCACCAGAAAAAGTGTTGCAAACAGCTCAGTGGGGCACAGAGGTGCAGGGACTGAAGCTGAGAGAGTCAATCCAGAGCAGTCGGAACCCGGGCTCAGTCCGTGGGGAATAAGGGGTCTGGGTGCCTCCTCCTGACTCCGGCCATTCCTCTCTCCAGGCGGGTCCACATCACAGGGGCGACCCTGGCCCTACTGGCAGGGGCTTACGCGGTGGAGGCTGCAGCTATGGAACACCGGGACCCTTACCTTCGGGATCTGGGGGAGCCTACCTACCTAGTCATCGATCCCCGGGTAAAAACAGAGCAGGGACCCCTACCAGAGCATCCCTGGCCAACAACCCTAGTCTCTCCTACTCAGCCAGAGACTGAGTCCCCAAGTCCCAGTGCATGCGGTGCGGGAGACAGAGGGGTCAGGAAGCCCCGAAGGGTGTGGGGAGAAGGGACAGGCCTGCGATCTTGACACCCAGCTCTGCCCCAGGCCGAGGAGGATGAAAAGGGCACCGCCGGAGGCTTGCTGTCTTCTCTTGAGGGCCCCAAAATGCGCCCCTCCCTGCTGATGACCCGCTACCTGGAGTCCTGGGGTGCAGCCAAGCCTTTTGCTCACCTGAGCCACGTGGAGAGCCCCGTGTCCACCTCCACCCCGCTCCCGGTATGTGCTCTTCCATTGAGGGCCCCTCGAGAGGGCAGAGACCACCACCCTCCAAGCAGGCTGGGGAGAAGATGCACAAGCCCAGGATCACAGCTCCTTAGTCTATGCTCAGGAAGCTCCCCAGGGACCCCAACGCACAGAGCACACTTCCCCTTGGCCCTGCCTGGGTCACACACACTGTTTAACTCAGTGCCTTCGCTGCAACCTCTCTTCCCCAACCCTCACTCCGACTAGGGCAGTAACGGACCGGGTGTCCTGCTCTGGCACGGAAACATGGAGAGAGTGAGGCGACAGTAAGATGCTCACATGGCCTTCAGGAAGGCAGTCTCCATGAGCAGGCAGAGGGGGTGTGACTGAGTGTGTGTGCACACGAACATGTGTGAGAGTGAGCGAGTGCGAGAGTGTGTGTGCAGGTGAGTATGCTTGAGCAATATGAGTGTGACTGAGTGTGAGAGTGTGTGTGCATGAGCATGTATGAATGTGACTGTGAACATGTGTGAGTGTGCATGTGAATGTGTGTGAACATGTATGAGTGTGTATGTGCATGAGCATGTATGAGTGTGACTGAGTGTGAGTGTGTGTGAGCATGTATGAGTGTGACTGAGTGTGAGTGTGAGAGTGTGTGAGCATGTACGAGTGTGAATGTGAGAGTTGTGCATGAGCATGTATGAGTGTGACTGAATGTGAGTGTGAGAGTGTTGCGTGAGCATGTATGAGTGTGACTGAGTGTGTGAGCGAGTGTGAATGTACATGAGTATGTGAGAGTGAGTGTGAGTGTGTATGTGTGCATGAGAGTGTGAGTGTGCATGAGCGTGTGTGTTACTGTGTGAACATATGTGAGTGAGCGAGTATGAGTGTGTGCATGTGAGTGTGCATGAGCATTTATGAGTGTGACTGTGAGTGTGCGTGTGAGTGTACTTGAGCATGTGTGAGTGTGACGGTGTGTGAGCATGTGTGAGAATGAGAGAGTGTGAGAGTGTGTGCATGAGTGTGTGAATGAGCCAGTGTATGAGTGAGTGTGTGTTAGTGTGTGTGTATGAGTGAGTGGTGTGTGTGTGTACACAAGTAGGGGGAGGTAGACAGAGGAAAGGGGTGCACCTATCCCTCCCTCCAGGACAGTGTTCAAGCCCTTGGTTGCTGGAATCAGGTCAGTGCAGACAGGAGCTGGTCTACAGGTGGAAAAGCGTTAAAACTAAGCCACTGGTTTTAATCATGGGCCAGACCCATTACTTGCTGATTCTTTTGTAAACCCACCAGCTGCTGGGGAATCCTAGATCTCCCCTATAGACTGGTTCTCAGGGCAGTTGGTCTTTGACCAATGACCCCTCATGGAGGGCCCCAGGTCACACCTCTAAGTTGAGATGTCCCAGGATAAAAATTCCTCAGCCTAGTTTCCCTTTTATCTGATTTCCCCAAGAGCTGGTCAGTGGCCTCAAGCTTCTTTCTGCAGAGCTTCCCCAAAGCTAGTGGACACAGCTGGGATTTTTGAAATGACTCAACTCTCTCTCTCTCTCTCTCTCTGTTCCATCACAAAAAAAGCAGAAATCAGGAGGGCTGGGGAATCGGAAGCCAATGGCATAAGGGGTTCAGGGAAGCATGAACCCCTTTTGAGCCTCTACATGGGGTGGAGAAGGGTCTAAAGTGCCAGGCTGAAGACCTGGGGGATAGTTGCATGTCGGGACCTCAGTAGGGGATGGTGGGTGGCCAGTGGGGTTGCTGGGAGCCTAGAGTCTGGGACAATGTTGGGTACAATCTGCATGGTGGAGACGCTCCTGTTCCGTGCCAGACCTCCCCAGCCCCCACTGCTGGTGTGCAGGCTACATGCGTCCAGGAGAAGGAGTGGGAGCCCCAGGCTCAAGGACAGTTCTCAAAACTCGACCTCCCCAGCCCAGAAATTCACCTCTCGTCCCCGTTCCAGGAGGTGTAGTCAGATGTTAGAAAGCCTGAGAATCACAATCAGCTTAGTCACAAAGAGTGTAGAACTCCAGGGGCCCAGGGGCAGTATATGTGCTGATTTCTACCTCGCCTCCCACCCACCCAATTCTTCTTTTCCTCCTTCCATGATTTGGCGCACCTGCCATGTGGCAGGCACGGAACTGGTTCCTGGGGAGATAAAGATGGATAAGAGTTTTCCTTGCTTTCAAGTAAGCCATGAGCACTGGGAGCATGTAGGTGACTTGGAGAGGGGAGCAAAACTGAAGGCGTAGCAACACCCCCAGAGCAGCGGCTCTCAGGGCTGATCCGCAGTGGCTGATTCCTGCCCATTCAGCAGGAATTCCCTGACGTCTGTGAGCCAGTTGCCGCTGCCTGACTGACATTGCTTTCCTGCGAGTACCTAAGGTTGGAAACCGCAGGCCCAGGGCCATCCTCTTCCCCTACCCTGCTCTGCACATACAGATGGTGTCAGTTGAGGGGATGTTGCCACCCCTGTGACCAGCTGCCTTCAGATGAGTCAAGAAACAGAAGTTCCCACGCTCCCCTCTGCCCCGGCCGACCCAGCCCAAGTCCCTGCGCCTTCCCTCTGCACCCTTGCTGCACCCCTTCTTTCTGCACCAGCGCTGCACCCCTCTATCTGCAGAGAATCACTGTACCAGTGGGTTTCTCTTCCTCTTCTGCTTTCCTCGCCATGGTTTGTTTCGTGCCCCACCTCAGCCCACCTCTCACCCCAGGTCACTCAGAGAGTCAGAATGTTGGGTCTTGTCACTTCCACTTTATTTTTTTATTTTTTATTTTTTTGCTTTTTTGGGGTCACACCCGGCGATGCACAGGGGTTACTTCTGGCTCTGTGCTCAGGTGTCACTCCTGGCAGTGCTCAGGGGACCATACGGGATGCTGGGACTCGAACCCGGGTTGGCTGCGTGCAAGGCAAATGCCCTACCCACTGTGCTATCGCTCCAGCCCCTCCACTTTTTTTTGGGGGGGAGGGGAAAGTTAGGGGGTGATACAGCCGGCAGTGCTCAGGGCTGACTCCTGGCTTTTGTGCCCAGGAATCATGCCTGCTAAGGCTCAGGAGACCATATGGGGAGCCAGGGACCAAACCTGGGTCAGCGCATGTAAGGCAAGCGCCCTGCCAGCTGTACTATCTCTCTGACCTTTTGTCTGTATCACTGTTGTCCCTTTGTTCATCGATTTGCTCAAGCGGGCACCAGTAACATCTCTATTGTGAGACTTGTTACTGTTTTGGGCATATCGAATACGCCATGGGTAGCTTGCCAGGCTCTGCCATGCGGGCGGGATGCTCTCGGTAGCTTGCTGGGCTCTCTGAGAGGGACAGAGGAATCGAACCCCGGGTCGGCCGCGTGCAAGGCAAATGCTCTACCTGCTGTGCTAACCTTTGTCACTTCAACTTAAACCCACCAGGATTGTTGGCTCCCTGGGTCTGTAGCACGTCTCCTGCCTCCGGCACCTGTGCTATCCCCAGGGAGTCTGCACACAGAGCCCGTGCGAGGGACAGACTGCCTTATGAGTGACCATGTAGAAGGAAGCTACAAGGAGTAGAAGTGACTCCCCCTCTCCCCCAGTGCAGAGTCTCATTAGAAGCAGAAGAAACAGGAAGGTCAAGGTCAGGGCAGCTAGGCAAGGCCTCACGCACCCCCGTTTCCCCTCCCTGTGCTCTCCCTGCAGGAGAAGGCTCTGGCTTCCTTCAGCCCCCAGTGGAGCCTGGACCGGTGAGGAGACCCTGGCAGCTTTGACCTGGGGGCCCTCCGTGAGATGCTTACCATGCTCCCCCAGGGGGTGGTGGGTTTGGGGTGGGATTCCTGCTTTGTCCAGGTGCTTATGAGGGTGTGTGGTGACAGTCAGGCACTTCCTGTGCAGGAGCCGCACCCCCCGGGGACTCGACGATGAACTGGACACAGGGGATGCCAAGTTCTTCCAGGTCATCGAGCAGCTCAACTCGCAGAAGTATGGGGACAGGGGCAGGGCTGGGCAGGCCGCGGATACCCGGGGTCCTGGAGGGAAGTAGGGGGCTTCTCATCTCCTCCAGGAAAGACTCATCTGACTGCGCCCTCTACCCTGCCTCTCCTCTGCCCTGCCTCTCCTCTGCCCTGCCTCTGCCCTGCCTCTCCTCTGCCCTGCCTCTCCTCGATGGGGCTCACTGCCCTCCCGCTGCCCCGCCCCCAGCCAGTGGAAACAGTCGAAGGACTTCAGCCCACTGACACTGCTCTTCCGTGAGAAGGAGATGGAAAAAGAGGTACGCTGGGGGAGGGGGGGCGCCAGGGCTAGGGGACGCCCCAACTTCCCTTTCCTGGCTCTAGGGAAGGGGCAGACCCTGAAGCCTACTGAGTTTGTGACTGAGCCTCTCTCCAGGAGTGTGTGTCTATGGGCTGACTACTGGGGAGTGAGGGAGGGGGGGCAGGGGACTCCTTGGGGAGCTGCTAGCGACTTCTGGCACTGGGCTGGAGGTTAGTGGGGGCAGCTGGGGCGGACTCTTCCACAGTGAGGTGCACCCCATTCCCACCCCTGTGCTGATTCTCCAGTACCGGCTCTCCGCGCTCCCTGCCTTCAAGTACTACGCAGCCTGCACCTTTGTGGTCTTCCTCTCCAACTTCATCATCCAGATGCTAGTGACCAACAGGTGAGACCCCAGGTAGGGCGGCCCCCGCCTCGCACACGAGCTCTTCCAGAGGCCGGATCCGACACACCCTTGTCCCCTTCCCTGTACCCTGGGGTCCTGACCCCCAAGGAAACGCTCGTTCTGGGCAATCAAGGACCATCATGGCCCTCATCTTACTGGCAAGCCTGCCTCGGTTTCCCCTGTGTCTCCTCAGGCCTGACTCCAGCACCCAGCGTTCCCATGGGGTGGGGGTGGGGGTTCTCCCTGCAGAAAAAAAAAATCAGAATAATTGAACGCAGGAGGGAGCTCTTCACTCTCCCACACAGCTGGGCTCAAAGCTCAAGCAGGAAGGAAGGGACTGGCATGGGTAGACTTGGCCACCGGTTTGGCCCCGATGCTTCCCCCAATCTTGCCTGACCCCAGAGGCTTTTCTGCATCTCATTATCTCCACTGTGCATTCAGATAGACCCATCGGTGGCACAGGAAGGCAGCTCCCCATGTCTCCTGACAGGAAGTGGGTGGGGGCATGCTGTAAGCCCTCCTCCGCCCCTCACCTTCTCCCTCTTCTCCCCCACAGGCCCCCAGCTCTGACCATCACCTACAGTGTCACCTTCCTCCTCTTCCTCCTCCTCCTCTTCGTTTGCTTCTCAGAGCACCTGACGGTGAGGTGGGTCGGGGGCAGCAGGATCAGCTGGGCCTTTAGCCCAGCTGAGCTGCACTGGGCACCGCTGCCCGCTGGCTGAGATGCCACCCTCTCTCCACAGAGGTGTGTCTTGAAAGGTCCCAAGATGCTGCACTGGCTGCCTGTCCTCTCTGGCCTGGTGGCCACCAGGCCCGGACTGCGAGTCGCCCTGGGCACGGCCACCATCCTCCTGGTCTTCACCATGGCCATCATCAGCCTGGTAAGGACAGAGGGGACCCAGACATTCCGTCAGGGCCACCGGGAGCCTCTTGATTTGCAAAGCCAGCTGGACTCAGGCAAGGGTGGGATGGAGACATGGAGACGTGAGCAAGCGTGAAAGGACAGAAATGGCGCCCACTGCCACCTGCTGGGCTGGAACTATCGTGACCAGCACTCTGGGGACATCTTTGCTCCTTTCCATGAGGCCGGAGCTTCACTCTTCAGCATCCTGGTGGTGGCTTTTGTAGTTGAGGCTCAGCTGGGGGTCTTCAGAACTCAGAACCAGTCCTTGAAATCTATCCCTGAGGACACCTTAGCAATCCCAGGCGGCAGATGAGGTCCAGGGAGACTGAGCAGCTGGTGGAAAACCACTGATGGGGTCCAGGAGGTAGAACCGCGTCAGGGTGCCAGCCTTGTACGTGCTATCCAGGTTCAACTCCTGGTGTCACATACACGCCGCCCTTGCCACCCTAAGCATCGCTGGTGTAGCCCTGGAGGCCCCCAGCACTACTCGGGCGGACCCAGGTATCCCCCAGAACCACAGGGTTCAAGCAACATTGCATCCTTGGGCCCTCGTGTTGACCAGAAAAGTTGGCCAAGAATTACCAGGGGTCCCTGAACACTGAAAGACACCCCCAGATATAAATCATCCCCCAAATCTACAGATGTTTAGTGCTTATGACAGCCCCACTTCCTCCAGCCTTGACACTGCTCCCAGTGCTAAGGTTCTCCAACCAGAAACCAGTCTCCAGCTCTGGGGGAAGTCGGCCGGGCCTCCTGACAGTGACGATCTCAGCTTGGGGCCCCCGCGGCATTCTCCTCATCCCTCACTTCCTTCTGCAGTTCTTCTTACCGGCGACCTCTAGCTGTCCTTTCCACACTCACAACACGTCTTCGGTGGCCGCCAACCTCTCCTGGGAGCTCCCCGGCTCCCTGCCTCTCATCAGCATCCCCGTGAGTAGACCCACAGCCCAGTTGTCCCCTCCAGATCCCCTCACCCCATCCTTGTCCTGGGGGCGTGGCACACCTGCCCCTTCAGTGCGTGCCTGTGTGTGCTTGTGCATGTGTGTCTGTGTGCATGTCCGCTCTTTGGAGTGGCTGGGCCCTGGTGGGGCGCAGGGAGGGCAACTGGTTGCCGCTAATGCCCGGCCGCCCGCAGTACTCCATGCACTGCTGCGTGCTGGCTTTCTTCTCCTGCTCCGTCTACCTGCATATGAGCTTCGAGTTGAAGCTTCTGCTGCTGCTGCTCGGGCTGGCCGCCTCCTGCTCCCTCTTCCTGCACTCCCACGCCTGGCTGTCCGACTGCCTCATCGCCCGCCTCTACCTGGGCCCCTCCAGGTACATGTGTCCACTTGACAGAGGCGCCAGGTCCTGTGGAGGAGGGAGGCCTGTTGGGGAACCTCCTGGACCACCCCCAGGGTGGGAGGGGAGGGAGGCAGAGGGATGCCTGGTGTGGGGAGCGGGGAGAAGGGCACCAGGAAGGGGCAGCCCTGATCCTTGGCCTCCTCAGGCCAGGGGTGCTGAAGGAGCCCAAACTGGTGGGCGCTGTCTCCTTCTTCATCTTCTTCTTCACCCTCCTGTTTCTGGCCCGCCAGGTAAGTCACTGCGCCCAGCGCTCTGGGGCCTTCCTGGGACAGGTGAGGCTGGGACCATGGCCAAATGACTTGGCCTCTCTTTCCCTTTGCCTGAATCTTAACATCTCCCAGGATAAGCCCATATGGTGTATGCACTGGAAGTTTCTAAATGAACCTTCCTGCTTCCTTTCTTTTCCTTCATTTCACTCATCTGAGGGTGTGCCTGCTTCTCTCCCTTCCCTTCCTTCCCCCAACTAGGAAAAGTATGCTTAAGGAAAACATATATATTTTTTTTCTTAAGCATACGTTTATATATATACATATATATATGTATATATATATATGTATATATATATATATATATATATAATGGAGGAGGAACTGGAGAAATAGTACAATAGGTAGAGCTCTTGCCTTGCATGCAGCAACCCAGGGTTCCATTCCTGGCATCCCATATGAGACCATAAGGGTGATTCCTGAGTTCAGAGCCAGGGTTTAACCCTGAGAATCATCCCAAAACCAAAGATAAATACATAAATAGTGGAGCCTGAAATAGTAGTACAGCAGGTAGAGCACTTACCCCACATGTAGCCAGCCCATATTCAATCTCCAGCATTCCAGATGGTCCCCTGAACCCCAAAGGAATAATCCCTGAGCACAGAGCCAAGAGTATGCCCTTAGAACTGTTGGGTGTGCCCAAACTCGCCCCCCCCCAAAAAAGAAGAAAGCCTTGCCCCCGCCCCTACTCCTCTGATTCCAAAGGTAGTCTCCATCTCTGAGGACCTTTCCCAAAAGCGGGGTGAGTAGAGGGAGTCCCTCAGGAGTGGACAAGAATGCTCAGGAACTGGGACTTTCCCTGCACTGTCTCCCTGTGCCTCCGGGTGCCCCCCCCCCCAGAATGAATATTACTGCCGCCTGGACTTCCTGTGGAAGAAAAAGCTGCGGCAGGAGCGGGAGGAGACTGAGACTATGGAGAACCTGACTCGGCTGCTCTTGGAGAACGTGCTCCCGGCACACGTGGCCCCCCAGTTCATCGGCCAGAACCGGCGCAATGAGGTGACTCCCCGCCCTGACATCGGAGCCCCAGGAAATTCTTGGCCCTGGACTGGTGGCCTCCTGGGCTGGAGGCCCCCCACATGGCGAGTTGGGCAGGAGGGTACAGCCACCCTGTACCTGTCAGGTGCCGCCCTCTGTCGATCCCAGACCTTAGGCTCCCTCTTTGGGGAGCACAGAGAATCTGCCTCCTGAGTTCTCACTCTGTAGGAGTGCTGTCTTCAGTGCATGGCCCCCCAATTCTGAAGCTTCATGGAGTGTTGGAGGGATTTGAGTGGAGGTTGTGCATCACCCAGTTTCCGGGACCTGTGCTATCCAGCACGTCGCCAATAGTCAGGTGGAGCTGTTTGAATCTGCATCCAGTTCCTCACTCTCAAGGGGCCCATTTTAAGTGTTCAGTGGCTGTTGGGGGCTGGCAGCCACCCGACCAGACAGTACTGAAACGGAATTCCCAGCAGAACAGAAAGTTCCAATGGAATGGGTCCTGCTGCCCTAGAGACCCCAGGACCTTGGCAGCCTCAGCCCATGAGGTTGCCCTTTATTTGCACTATTGGTGCCTTATTTGATTCACACTATCTTTTTTAATTTTTCCATTCCCCTTCTCTCTCCCCTTTTTTCTGTTGTTATTGTTGCTGTTGTTGTTGTTTGCTGCAATGAGCTGTGGTGCTCACCCAGGGTCTCACACTTGAGTTGTGGTGCTCACACACCTGGTGGGCCACAGTGCTCCATGAACTGCATGTCATGTTGCAGGGCACTCAGGACCCAAACTGCAGAGCTGCAGGACCATACTTGGTACCCTGGGTGGCACTGGACATGGAATGCCTGGCCTCATGCTTACATGGCAGATACATCTGCCATGTGAGCCACTCCTGGGCCCCTGTTTTCTCTTCTTTTTGCCAACATGTCACCTTCTACGCAACAGAAACACTCTTGGCCTGAGTGGGGTGGAATGTGTTTGAGAAACCATGGGGGGGTGCAGAGTAATTTCATAGTCTCAGGATCCCATTATCTGCTCTCTGCTCTCAAAATCAGAGCAGAAACTCATAGACTCCTTATAGACACTGGGACGCTTGTAGCTGATTCTGTTTCTGTCCTTGACTTACTCCTAGAGCTTAGTGCCATCAGTGGACCTTAAAGCAGGGGATCAGAAAGATAGTACAGTGGGTAGGCCAACTCAAGCTCAATCCCTGGCGCCCATTGGTCTCCTGAGCCCAGCCAACAGTAACCCTTGAACACAGAGCCAGGAGAAAGTCCTGAGCACCGCTGAGTGCGTCTCCCAAACAAAAAACAAACCAAAAAAAAAAAAATAGGACCGTAAAGCACTCATTGGGTGACAATCTCATCTGGTCACATCTTTACCACTGTACCCTCACTCTCCTTTGCCCCACTCTCCATATTATTTATTTTTGCTTTTCTCTTGCAAATGTGCAACTGACTGTCTTTGTCTGGGATATAAAGAGTTGTGGGGATACCAGTTCCAGGCGTGGTTCCCTGGGTTTTGTTCTGAGGGGAGCCTGACCTCAATCTTCTGCTCTCAGAATCACACTGAGGCCTCATCTGGGATGCCTGAGTCACTGGGACTCCCTCTGTCCCAGTCCTTAACTGGAGAGGGGTGGCCCCAAGCAGAAGGAGACAAACCACACAGTTCACCCACCCACCCCTGCCCTTGCCCAGGACCTCTACCACCAGTCCTACGAGTGCGTCTGTGTGCTCTTCGCCTCGGTCCCTGACTTTAAGGAGTTCTACTCTGAATCCAACATCAACCACGAGGGGCTCGAGTGTCTGCGGCTACTCAATGAGATCATTGCTGATTTTGATGAGGTGACCACCCCTTCCCAACTCCCCCAGATCTCAGAATTTCCCACCAGCCCCTTCTTTTGCTTTGCCCTCTCCATTCGCAAACCCTCAGCCCTCCTCTGCTTCATGGACTGCCCAAGTCTGCCCTCTCTGGCAACTTTCCACCCTCCCAACTGTCCCTCCTGCCTCCCGAGCCCACACCACGAACCCTTTAGCCCCCAGGGGCCTGAAGCTGGGTTCCAGGGAGAGAGTGAGAGGGACGGGGACAGAGTCTTCTCTCTATCCAGCTACTCTCCAAGCCCAAGTTCAGTGGTGTGGAGAAGATCAAAACCATTGGCAGCACTTACATGGCGGCTACAGGCTTAAATGCCACCTCGGGGCAGGATGCACAGCAGGTAGTACCCCCTTCGTTGTAGACCAAGCTTCTCCCGGCTCTCCTGGGGGTACTGTCCGTGGGGCATCTTCCCAGGCCCTCACTGACCTGGCGTGCTGGCCGGTCCTTTGTCAGGATGCTGAGCGCAGCTGTAGCCACCTGGGCACCATGGTGGAATTTGCGATGGCCCTGGGGGCTAAGCTGGAGGTTATCAACAAGCATTCCTTCAACAACTTCCACCTGCGTGTGGGTAAGGACCCTTCCTTCCGGGCACCCCCCCTCGTTAAGTGCCCCCTGTTCAGACCCTATGTAAGCCGCCAGGGTCACCCCGGCCCCTCTGCAGACTTCCCCTTCCAGTGGAGCAAAAAGCTGCTGGGCCTCACCCCATCCCTGCCCTAAGCCGTATCCTCCTGTCCTCTCCCAAGGTTTCTTCTCTCTGTTTCCCTGAACTTCCTCTTTCCCTCCTTCTGTTCCCCAAACCCTATCAGTTCCTCTCTAGGTCATCCCATTTGGGGGGCGGCGGATGGTTTGGGGGATCATCCCAGGAAGTGCTCAGGGACTATTCCTGGCAGTTTGCTCAGGGCTCACTCCTGGGGCTGCTCTGGGGACCACAAGGTGCCAGAGATGGAGCCAGGTTGGCCTCCTGCAAGGCAAGTGCCTTCTCCCCCTGTGCTCAGTCTCCCACGGCCCTTGACCACGCCTTTCATCAGGGCTGAATCATGGACCTGTAGTGGCTGGAGTGATTGGAGCCCAGAAGCCACAGTACGACATCTGGGGCAACACAGTGAACGTGGCCAGCCGCATGGAGAGTACAGGAGTGTTGGGCAAGATCCAAGTGAGGGGGGACACGGTGGAAGGGACTGTTGGGGGGATCAGGATGGGGCCCCGCGCTCACTCCCTCAGCCTCCTCCCATCACAGGTGACTGAAGAGACAGCTGGGGCGCTGCAGTCCTTAGGCTACACCTGCTACAGCCGGGGTGTCATCAAGGTCAAGGGCAAGGGGCAGCTCTGCACCTACTTCCTGAACACAGACTTCACTCGAGCCGGTCCTCCCTCGGCCACCCTGGGCTGAGACGCCGCCCGCCTGCGCTCCACCTCTCAGAGCTTCACCAAAGAGACGGGTAGGACCGGAGCCTGCTGAAGTCAGGGGCTGCTGGGAGAGCCGGGTGTCCCCTTCCCCCTGCACCCCCACCAGACAGCCTCTCCCCAGGCCAAACAGAGAGAGTGTGTGAAAGCCTGGGCCTGGACATGTGGGAGAGGAATGAATCTTTGTCACCAGCGAGGAAGAGGGTGGCCGCCGCCTCCTGGTTTGCTCGCCAGCCCTGCTCTGATCACATGTACATCTGGGAAGCATAAAGGGTTTTAGCGATATGACTCAAAACTCTGGACTTGTCCTTTCCTGCTCCCCACCCACAGATACTGGAAGGCACCGCCAGGGAAGTGCCGTTTACCTTTATTCATTCTACAAATGCTGAGTAAGCACTGAGCAGGTGCTAACGAGGCAGCCTGGGTGAGAGGCCCAGACACTTAGCTTAGATCCTTGCTTGTTGAGCTGCTGTGGCCAAACGAACCCAGGCTTCGCAGGGACAACATGTGAACAGTTGGGGGGTTCCCCTGCCCTCCGGTCCCTCAGACGCCCTGTGCTTTCTTCTGCGGCCATCCCATACATGCATGTGGGTCTTGCTGCGTCTGTGGTTTATGCCCACCTGCTCATCTTTTGGGATCCATGGGGAAGGTCCAGGTGGGCTGCAGGGAGAGCATGCGGACTTTTGGGTTTTGCTCTCTGCTCTCTGCATTGCTCTGACTGTGAAGAAGTAGCTCTAATAATCCAACACTGCCACTGCTGCTAAAATGTTGGCCCAGAGTCAACCCAGGCTCTCCGACAGTGACCTCCAAGGGAAGAATGTCCCATCCTTTGTACCCTAGGGAATTCTTTTTGTTTTGGTCTGTTTGGGGCTTGTTTTGTTTTTAGGTCACATCTGGAGATGCACAGGGGTTACTCCTGGCTCTGCGCTCGGGACTTACTCCTGGCAGTGCTGGGGGGAACATATGGGATGCCGGGATGGAACTTAGATCAGTCACATGCAAGGCAAGTGCCTTACCCCTGTGCTACCTCTCCAGCCCCCTCTGGAGAATTCTTGTTCCTGAGGGTGCTCGTGCATACAGAGAAACCTCAGCCCCCACCCTGAGCCAGAGTACATCTGGGGGGGAGGCGGGGAGGGCCGGTGAAAGGTTGATGTGCAGACATGGAGGGGATAAGATCTGAGGGCTGGGAGCTGGCAGGCAGGGAGGGGCTCAGCCATGGGCACAGAGCATCTCCTGCTGAGAGGGGAGAGTGCTGGCAGGAAGTCAAGCTAAGTGATGCTATCGCAGGCCTGGAAGGCCCTGTTGCCACAGGCTTCCCCACAGGTCCACTGCACTGATCTGTACCGTGGTCCCTCCGGAGTGCTTCAAAGTGTAACTCGTACCCCACAGAAGGGTGTGGAGAGGTGCTTATATGTATGTTTTATTTTTATTTTATTTCATCTTATTATTTTTGGTTTGGGGGGCACACCTGGCAGTGCTCAGGGGCTGCTCCCCACTCTGCGCTCACAGGTGTTTTCCGGGGGTGCTCAGGGGGCCACACGGTGGCAGGAAATCAAACCTGGGCCTCCGGCCTGCAAAGCACAGGCTCCTCCTGCACATTGCGCTCTCTCTTGGGCCCTCGGTCTGGGTTCTGGGTTTTGCGGTTTTTGTTTGTTTGGGGTTTTTTGGTGGGGGGGGGATTTGGTTTGGGGTTTGTTTTTGATTGGTTGGTTGGTATTGGTTTCTGAGCCACACCTAGTGGTGTTCAAGAATTATTCCTGGCTCTGCTCTCAGGGATGACGCCTGTTGGGGCTCAGGGGATCATATGGGGTTCCGGGAGCCAAACCCAGGTCAGCGGTGTGCAAGGCAAGAGTCTTAGCCTCACAGGGTCTTTCCAGCTCCCCCTAGGTCTGTTTCTAATGCCTCTCCCAAAACTTAACGGCACAGTGATGGGGAAGATGCCTCTCAATCTTTGAGCGGGACCCCCAGAAGGGTGCTCCTGTACGCCCCCCCCCCGCCACAATCCCACATAACACACGCCTGGCTCTCAGAGTCGCCCCGATTTCAGACTTGGTTTTAATAGAGCTGCGCGCCCAGCCGGGCCCTGGCTCCGCCACGCCCCTCCCTCTCCTCGCGCCCCGTTCCACCCTCCCCGCGCCATCCTGGTCCTCTCCTGGGCCACAGAAGCGGGTCAGGACCCCCGCAAGGGCACCCCGCACCCCCAGCCGATGCGTCCTCCATCCTTCCGCCACAGCCCCGGATCCTGGCTCTGCGCGCTTCACTCCGGAGGGTCGTCGCGGGACACCGTGAGGCTGTTGGTGGGACCCGGCTCGGCCGGGACAGGGGCGCCCCGCACGGTCTGGCCGCCCAGGGTGCCAAGGCGGCGGGTGCTGGACATCTCAGAGCCGGTGCCCTCCAGCAGTTTGGCCACGAAGCCCACGCCGGCCGAGCGCAGCAGGCCGCCGCCCGCGCACGCGTAGAGCACCGGGTTGACGCTGCTGCTCAGGAAGGCCAGCGCGATGAGCACGTTGCGGGCCAGGCTCAGGCGCTTGCCCGCGGGGTCCGAGGCCATCAGGGGCGCTCCGGCCAGCGCGCGGCTCGCCTCGGCCAAGTTCACCACGTGATAGGGCAGCCAGAAGGCGGCGAAGGCCAGGATGATGAGCACCACCAGGCGGCCGGTGCGGCGGCTGCGGCGGAAGCGGCGCGCCTGCAGGCGCCTCCCGATGTCCGAGTAGCTGGCCACGATGGCCGCGAAGGGCAGCAGGAAGCCGGTGATGGCCTCGAAGAGCAGGTGAAAAGCCTTGTCGTTGTTCGTGGGGTACTTCGAGAAGCACATTGTCCGGTTGTTTGGCGTCAGACCCACCTTGCGGTAGGCGATGACCGGCGTGGCCAGGAGCACCGACACCACCCAGATGCCCACCAGCACCCGCCAGGCCACCGCCTTGGTGCGCAGCTTCTGGGAGAGGAAGGGCCGGGCCACAGCCAGCGAGCGGTCCAGACTCATGGTGGTGATAAGTAGGACGCTGCCATACATGCTGACGCCGCAGACGTAGTGGCACAGGCGGCAGCCAAAGAGGCCGAAAATCCAGGTGCCGCGGGCCAGAGAGTGCAGGAAGAACGGGGCGGTGAGCAGCACGGCCAGGTCGGCCACTGCCAGGTTCAGCACCAGCAGGGCTGTGACCGAGCGCTTGCGCATCTTTGCCAGGATGCTCCACACCACAAAAAGGTTGCCAGGAAGCCCCAGGGCCAGCGCCACAGACAGGAGGCAGCTGGCCAGCGACGGGATGAAGGAGGCCCTTGCTCCGGAGGGCGCGGCGGGGCCCGTAGTGTTGGCAGCCATTGGAAGCACCTGGAGGGTGAGGCCCGACAACGCCCATGAGGTGGAGGGGTGGGGTGTGGGGGGGGCTTCCTGAGGCTCCAGACTCTCTGGTCCTGAGGCCTCTCAGGTCGAAAGTTCTGGTGTCCTCCCCTGCTCTGCCCCCTCCAGACCCCCCCACTGTACACTGCCAGCGGATCTGACTTCAGGGTATCTGGCTGAGCACAAAGACTCATTTCCTAACTGGGCCATCAGGCCCCTTCCTGCCCACAGACCCAATTGCAAAATAATGAGCAACAGCACTCAAGGTTCCCGGCCCTTCAGCCCTTTTCCCCTTAAGAGACCCTGAAACTCAGAGCCAGCCTGGGGGGGGCGCGGCTGGGGATGGACTTTTTCCACCAATGCTACACCCCTTAAAAGCTAGTCACTCTACCCCATGCCGGGCTGTTTGGTCCCTCTGTCATTCTGACTGCCTCCAGTCACCTCCCCCCTCTCCCCAGCAATGCCCAGGGTGCATTAGACACCTCAGGGATGGGAGGACCCCCAGGAAGGCAGCAAGGACAAGTTCTCCAGACTCACTTATCTAACCATCAGGCTCTCTCTCCTCCCCCCCACCGCCCATCATGCTCTCTAAAATCTCGCTGCACCTTTTTCTTGAGCTGCCCCCTACCTCCACCCTCACACCCAGGATTCTTACTTACAGGTTTTCCCGGTACTGTCGGAAGCTGGTGCCAATCCTGGGGCTTAGGGCAACGTGGTGCAGCTGACACGCACTCTGTCCAGTGCCAGGGGCGCCTGGCCCCAGGTCTGAGTGCCGTCTGCTAAACCAGCCCAAGAGGAAGTCCCTCGGGGGGCAGGGGAGGGGGGAAGGCAAATGTTCCTAAGGGTGGAGCTGAAGCGCCTCCCCTCTCCCTCCACCGTGGGGGGACAGGCTCTGTTCCAAGGGAACCCCCACCTTCCCCTAAGGGGTGGGGCCAGAGCAGAAGTGTCCAGGAAGGGGCAGTGAGAGAGGAAAGAGGGGTGAGAAGAGTGAATACCAAGGGTGTGGTCTCCACTGCAGGTCCAGACCGGAGAACTGAATCGAGTCCTGAGTTACATCATGGGAGAGACCAAAGGATGGAAGCCAGAGAGGGCAACGGGCTCAGACTGTGAGCCCAGGATGTTGAGTATCTTGGTATTTGGGGTGAACAATGTAGATTTCAAGATTATCGAGAAGTATCGACTACAGCTGTGGCCAGGTCTGGAGCACAGTTAGGTCACCAGATGGGTGAGAGGGCCACACCTGGTCTTTGGCTTGGGTACATGTCATCATGCCATGAGTGGAGTTGGGAGGGGGGCACCCTGCAGTACCCCACCCTCCACTCCTTCTCCATTGGTTCTGTTCTCACTCTACCAGTCCTCCCTTTTCTCTGGTAGAAGCCAAAGTCCAGCTGGTCCCCCAAGCGCCCGTTTCCTCCCTTTTTCCTTATGCCCTGCTTCTGCCTGCCTGTGGGTTTCTCATGTGCTTGCCCACTAGGCTGCCCTGCCACCTGAGCCTGCATCAGCCCTGGGCACCAGGCAAGGAGCCCAGCACTGCCTCTACCCCACCTTGCCCAGCTTCACCTTAGAAACAGAGAAAGTTACATAAGGACAACCATGAAGGAGCTCAGGCAGCTGATGGCCAGGGGGGCAGTGCGGAGCGGGAGGGGACCAGGAAAGCGGCCAGAGCAGCAGTCCCCAGGCCACTCTGTCTACCCCTCGGTGATAAGAAGCCAGGAGAGGAAAAAAAAAAAAGAAGAAGCCAGGAGGCTGTCTGCTTCCTCCACCTCTGATGCAGCGCTCAGCATGGCAAAGTCTTCACTGCAAGCAGGACCTGAGCCCACCTGCTTCCCTTCCCCTGCCACTTCTCAGAAAGGTGCTGTGTGGCTCTTGGGCACAGTGGCGTCAGCACGGTCCTTTCGCCCTCCTGGTGCCCTCGGTCCCTCTGCTAAGAAAAGCCATAGCGGAGCAGTCCCGGGAACTGTGGGGCAGAGGATGTGATGAAACCCAGAGCATGAAACCGCAAGAAGTGCATGCAGTACTGAGGAAGAGCTTCGACCGCACAGGGGTGTGAGTCGTGGGGATGTGGCAGAGCAAGCCGGGAGCCTCTGCCCCAGCGAGGGCTGGCAGGAAAAGCCCTTTTGGGCTGTTTGGAGATGGAAGTTTCTGACTCAGCAGCCTCGCCAGCTCCATCTCTCTTACAGATCATTCTTTTCTTTTTGGTTTTGGGGGCCACACCTAGTGGTGCTCAGGGCTCACTCCTAGCTCTGTGCTCACCCTGGTGTTTGGGGGGACCATATGCAGTGCCAGCAATGGAACCAGTGTGATGCAAGGCACACGCCTTAACCCTGTACTATCTATCTCTCCGGGATGGAGGAATCAGCACAGCAGGTAGGATGTTTGCCTTGCACACAGCCGACCTGGGTTCAATTCCTCCGCCCCTCTCAGAAAGCCCAGCAAGCTACCAAGAGTATCTCGCCCACACGGCAGAGCCTGGCAAGCTACCCGTGGCATATTCAATATGCCAAAAACAGTAACAACAAGTCTCACAATGGAGATGTTATTGGTGCCCACTCGAGCAAATCAATGAACAACGGGATGACCGTGCTACAGGGATATATCTCTCTAGCCCCTCGATGCCCTTCCTTCCTCCACTCAAGATAGACATTCTAAGCACTACCACTGTCACTCAAGTGCCAAGCTATGCCCCTGGCATAACATGGAGGACTGGATCTCCTTTGTTCCCATTTGCCCTCTGCCTGGGTGGTGCAAAAGTCACTAAAGCAGAGACTGGGTGACCCCTCAGGTCACCAGGCAGACAGTGGGACTGGGACAAAAGAGTTTTAGTGCTGAAACAGGGAAAATCCTGAGCACATTATTATGAGTTCACTAGTCTACAGAATCCTAAAGAATCCTATCCTATACCCCACACTCAAAAGTATCAGAATCCGGGGCCGGAGCGATAGCACAGCGGGTAGGGCGTTTGCCTTGCATGCGGCCGACCCGGGTTCGATCCCCGGCATTCCATATGGTCCCCCAAGCACCGCCAGGAGTAATTCCTGAGTGCAAAGCCAGGAGTAACCCCTGAGCATCGCTGGGTGTGACCCAAAAAGCAAAAAAAAAAAAGTATCAGAATCCAGGGCTGGAGAGATAGCACGGTGGGTAGGGAGCTTGCCTTGTACACAGCTAGCCCAGGTTTGATCCCTGGCACTCCACATGGTACCACAGGCACTCTTATGGACCCCCAGCTCTCCTGAACTCTAAGCACCGCCAGGTGTGGTCCAAAAATGACAACTACAAAGTGTCAGAATCCAGAGAAGCATTTAGCTCTAAAGAGAGTCCCAAAGCAAGTGGTGAGAAGTACTGGGTGTGGCAGTGGAGGTCAAGAATAGCTGAGCTGGGGGCTGGAGCGATAGCACAGCAGGTAGGGAGTTTGCCTTGCAGGCAGCGACCCGGGTTCGACTCCCAGCATCCATATGGTCCCCTGAGCACTGCCAGGGGTAATTCCTGAGTGCAGAGCCAGGAGTGACCCCTGTGCATCGCCGGGTGTGTGTGACCCAAAAAGAAAAAAAAAGTGAATAGCTGAGCTATCTTAGGAGGAGATAGACTTGGCAAAGCCAGGAACGCAGGTCAGTGGTACAGCATATGCCCTGTATGTGGAAGGCCTGGGTTCCATCCATGAAGCACGCACGCGAGCGCGCGCGCACACACACACACACACACACACACACACACACACACACACTATCTTATCTGGCTGAAGAGACAGCTCAGTAAGCTGAGCCCTGGGGCAGGAGAGAAAGTGCAGTAGGTAGGGCACTTGCCTTGCTTGAGGCCCACCTGGGTTCCATTCTATACGGTCCCCTGAGCACCACCAGGAGGAGGAATCCCTGAGCTCAGAGCCAGGATTAACCGCTCCCTGAGCATCATCAGGTGTGGTTCCCCCCTCAAAAAAAATTAAAACAAGTAATAGTAATAATTAGCTGAACCCACATTTTGCATGGAGGAGGCCCAGGTTTAAAATCCTTAGCACTCCACCTCCAAGAGTGAGCCTAGAGCACCAAATCAGGAGCAGTCCCTGAACACCAACCCCCAGCCCCCAAATAAAAGAGCAGAGAAGGCAGAAGAGAGAGGCAGGAGACAATGCACTGAAAACTTCCTGTCCTCAGTACCCTCACTGCTCCCCCCTACCCTCAGTAGCCTGCCCAGGGTGAGTAGCACCTGCTTGGGGCCTCCCTGACAGGCCAGTGGCCTCTGTGTGGAGAGTGGACCCCAAAGAGGAAGGTTAAGTCTGAAATTCTAAGGCTCCCAGGGCCGGTTCATCACCCATCAACTCTGGAAAGAAGGACTCCAGACAGATGGAACAGGAAACCCTCCTCTCAAACCCCACACTCAGCGCCCTGCCCACCCCCGCCCCCAACCACTTGGCTCTGACACACCGCAGAGAATGGAGCCCATGTCCTCCCCTCCCCCAAACCCCGCGTGTTTCCTTCCCATAGCGCTTGCTTGGTTTCCAGAGCGGGTGGGTCTGGGCGCCCCTGCTGGACCACAGGCGCCTTCAGAATGGCTTGTGCACGACGGCCACCAGAGGGGCACACACAGACACCGGGGTCGGGCAAGGGCCCCTTGCTTCACGGTGGTTGGGGGGGTGCATGCCCACATGCCCCCCTGCAAGCCCAGAACCTTCATTCACTTCACCATCACCACTGCTTGAAGTTCCTTGGTGTGGGGGTACCTGGACCTGCCCCAGGTATACAATGACTCTGCCCAGCCAGCCCCTCGCTGATGCGCAGAGAGGGATTCCCAGGCTCTGCAGAGCGCTTCCTCGAGTTCGGAGGGTTGGGCCGGAAAGGGGTCGGCAGGGGGCAGGCCCGGCCAGGGGTTGGGCTATCAGGGTCCCCATCCCCGAAGGTCCTTCTCCGCCCCGCCCCCGGGGTCTCCATTGCCCTGGCCCTGGCCCACCACTTTCAGCTTGGGCGTGGCTCGGAGCTCCATGGTGCCCTCCCTAGAGCGGCCGCCCCCTCGGGCCTCCCCGGACCCCTCAAAGATTCTGGTGAGGAAGCGGGGGCCGGCCCGGGGCAGCAGGTCCCCCGCCGAGAAGACGTAGAGCACTGGGTTGACGCTGGAGCTGAAGAAGGCCAAGGCCGTGGTTCCCGCGCGAGCCGCCTGGCCCGCCCCGCCCAGCCGCGCCAAGGCCCCTTCCTGGGGCGCCAGAGCGGCGATGGCCTGCACGACGTTGACAGCGTGGTAGGGGCACCAGAGCAGGCCGAAGGCCAGCACGATGGCGCTCACCAGGCGGCCCACCCGCGTGCCCTGGCGCCCGGCCGCCCAGCGCGCGCCCCGCAGCCGCGCCAGCGTCACGCCGTAGCAGCCGAGCACCAGGCTGAAGGGCAGCACGAAGGCCGTGAGGGTCTCGAGGCTCAGGTGCACGGCCGCGTGCACCGCCGACGGGTGGCACAGCTGGCACACGCCGTCGCCCGACACGTGGCGGTAGACGGCGGCGGGCGCGGCGAGCAGCAGCGCGGCCAGCCAGACGGCCAGCAGCAGTCCGCGCGCCACGGCCGGGCTGCGCTGCCGCGACGCCAGGAAGGGCCGGGTGACGGCCAGGCAGCGCTGCAGGCTCAGCAGGCTGGTGAGCAGCACGCTGGCGTACATGCTGAGCGCGCACACGTAGTACACCGCCTTGCAGCCCGCCAAGCCCAGCGGCCACGCCTGCCGCAGCAGGAAGGCCACGAAGAGCGGCGTGAGCAGCAGCACCGCGCCGTCGGCCAGCGCCAGGTGCAGCACGAGCGTGGCCGCCAGAGGCCTTCCGCGCGCCGGCCGCCAGCCCGCCAGGCTCCACACCACGAAGCCGTTGCCCGGCAGCCCCAGCAGCGCGGCCAGCAGCAGGAAGGCTGTGCCCGTGGCCCGCGAGGCTGTCCAGCTCAGCAGCGTCTCGTTCCCTGGGGGGCGGTAGCAGACCGACATCCTTCTGCACCTCTGGGGGACCTGAAAGGGGCCAGATCCGGCATTCAGGGTGGGGCGTTGCCTGTGCTGCCTGGGGGTGAGGGGAGAGAGAAGGGGCTGACTCCCTGCCACTCCCCTGCAGCCTGCCCCAACTGGAACCCCAAGTATCTCTGTTTGGGCCCTAAGCCGCCTGCGCTGTCAGCCACATCGCAGTCACAACCTTCTCAGCCCCAAAATCTGCCTGGGACTCAGCAGAGTTCCTGGGACACGCTGTGTACGTGCACCATCTCCCCATCTCCACCCCAGAATCACCCCCACCCCCACCACCACCACCACCACCACCACACACACACTGTTTCTCTCCGCAGATTGGGAGTGATGAGAGTGAGTGGCCAGGCCCAGGCACGTAGGCAGTTTCGCTTACCCAGCCAGGACCAGGGTCTGGGGGAGCTGCAAGGCCAGACCGCCGTGGCCCAGGAGTCGGCTCCTGCTCCTGCTGTGCCTGTCAGGCTTCCAGAGGGTGAGGCGAGAGTGGGGAGGGAGAGGTGTGAGTCCTCCAGCCCTTCCCTAGGCCCCTCCCTGCAGCCCTGCGCTCCTTCCCATGGTGAACTTGTCCAGGCCTGCGAGAGCTTCCTCTCCGAGATACCAGATAAGCTGCATAGATGCAGATCAGGCTCCCAGCAGCGAGGTGAGCAGAGAGTCCCCTGCATGCTGCCCCTGGGTCCAGCTTCTCCCCCCCTCCATGGCCAGCTCTGACCCCAGTACTCTCCTCCACTAGCCCTCACGGTTTCCGGCCTTCCGTGGCCTGCGCCCCACAGAGGTCACCCAGCCCTTTCCCTCTCAGTGCTCAATCGTTGCCTAGGTCCAGGCTCCATATGGCGCTGAACCTGCCTTCTTCAGTTTCCCACCTACTCCTCTCACTTCCTGTCTCAAGCCCTGCCCCAGGAACGGCATGAAGTTCTGGGGGGCTGAAGGGGACATCACACAGAGGGGTCAGGGACTTATAACTGGTTTCAGCATCATCCCCCGTAACCAACCATGAAGAACCACATTACCACCTACAACAGTGCCAAGAAGAAATGAAGGGCGCGGCCGACAGGAGCTTCTGGGTGGAGGCCAGGCAGCGCTCGGAAAATAAAATATCGGAGGTCAGTGGGCTGGAGTAATAGTACAGCGGGTTGGGTGTTTGCCTTGCATGCAGCTGACTGGGGTTTAATCTCCTCCGGCATCCCATAGGGTCCCCCAAGCACCACCAGGAGTGATTCCTGAGTGCAGAGCCAGGAGGAACCTCTGAGCATCGCCGGGTGTGACTCAAAAAGCCAACATATATGTATGAGACCCGATGGGTTTGAAGGAGCTGGGAGAAGGCCCAGTCAACAGCCAGTGCTGGGGGCCCCTTGGGAGCCCGGACATCAGGATGGCTGCAGTTTGTGTGCCTCCAGAGCAGAGGCTGATTCAGGGGAAGGCTAGTCCTGTATCTGGCAGGGCAGCTCAGGAAGCAGGAGTGTGGGCATAGGGCAAGGGGAGCAAGAGAAACACCACAGAGCGTGTGATCCTGAGGTCCCCACTAAACACAGGAACCTTCCAGAAGGCCAGGCTGTGCATACCCGGGTGCACTCCCCAGCAGCCCAATGCCGTGCTCACTTGCAGCCTGTCCTTAGGGGGGCTGAGTGAGCTACCGTAGCTTCAGACAAGGCTCCTCCCGGAAACAGAGAGACTTGAGCTCCCAGTCCCGGTGTCCCAGCTTCTGAGAAAGGGTCTGGATCACCTGCAGCTGAAAGCAGAGATGGGATGTGGTTTGCCGAAAGCCCAAGTCCTGATGCCATCGGAGGACGTGTCCCCCACCCCTTTTCATGTCACCTCATGCCCATGCAGTGGCCAAAGGAGAAAGGTGAGGATGTGACTGATCCAGGTGACTGTCCCACAGCTCTGGAAATGGAGCCTAGAGAAATATGGAGCCAGTCCCAGACCCAAACCCAGGAGGAACAGGAAAGCAGGAAGGCAGGGAGCCTGGACCCACAACCTTTGGGCATTCTCTCTCCCCTCCCCTCCTCCTCCCTCCACCCCCATGACCCCCACCCTCACCCACTCCCCAGCCGCCCTAAAGCTGCAGTTCCTGGCTTTCTCAGCAGGTGGCAGCACGCACCTCAGATCACATAGCGCCGCTTCTCACAGGCTGGGAGCCTGAAAACTGTCCCTAGAAAACCTCTATAGAAAAAAAAAAAAAAGACACCCATAGGTTCCAACCTCTTTTTAGGATTCCTGATTGCCCTCACAGCACGCAGTGTCCCACGACATCTGCTGGGCAAGTCTGGGCCTCGAGCCTTCCCTGAGACCCCATCAGATTCCTCCCTCTCTCCCTCCCCTTGGACTTTGTCCTTCTTCCTGGCCAGGCACAGGGACCAGAGTCCGACTTGACTCAGCCCCACCTGACAGGGCCTGAGAGCCCGGCTCTGTAGTAGAAAACAGCACCCGTACAGCGGAGAAACACCCAGCCCACCAGGACAGGCAGCCCCCTCACAGCCACCATGGAGCTCCTGTCTTCCCTGAACCCCAGCAGCCTGCTCAGGTGAGCGCGACTCTCCCCTCCTCCCAACTCTGGAGTGGGCCTTCCCCACCTCTCTTCCTGCTGGGGTCTGTCCTGACCCTCCTCCCCCCACTTGCACCCCAGGTCTCGATCCCTCTCCCTCTGCGAACCTAGACCTCACCGTTCCCCCCCACCTAACCCAGAAACCCTCCCCCCCGCCCCTTTCTCCCCAATCACCAGGTCCGTCTCAAACGTCAGCTCTGAGGTTGGCCGAAGGGTCTGGACCCCTGCACCCCCACCCCCGCGACCTTTTCGTGTCTGTGATCACAAGCGGACCATCAGGAAAGGGTTAACCGCAGCCACATACCAGGAACTGCTGGAGAAGGTGGGTGGTCCCTGTGCTCCAACTCAGGGTCAGCCAAGGGACAGAAGAGTGGGTACCTGGGCTGACCAGCAGAAAGGGCTGAGGTTCCATGGCCATCCAGCCCTCTGAGGGCTAGGGCAGGGTACGGAGCCTCACCAGAGAGCAGGGGAATAGACAGAACGGGCAGAGGAATGGAACCCAGATGTTAGCATGGACTTATACGACCATGTATGGCCATGTACGGCTCTCAAATCCTATTCGACCACTTGCTGGTCAAAAAACAAAACCAAACCCTGGGAATTTACCAAAGCTACGTCTTCTTCATCAATCAAGTGGGAATAATACCTCCTAGGCATGCAGGAAGAAGTGGGAGAGGATGATGAGTGTGAAATGCTCACTGGATACCTGGTGCTAGGTACATTACTTAAAGATGGGAAAAGTTCTGGAGGCCCCAGAGGTGAGCTGAGACTCAGCTGAGGCTGAGGGGAGGGTGAGTCTGGGTAACTCCAATTCCGAGCCCGCAGCGGCTTGGAGGGACTGGGGAAAGACACATTGGGGTTGGAGCAAAGCAGTAGGGGAAAAGGTTCAGCCCCTCGACAACAGCCCCTAGGCAGAGCCCTGAGGGGCCGGCAAAGCACTGGGCTTGCCAACCGTCCTGGTATGCAGCCACGCCCAGGTGTCAGCTGCCAAGAGGGCACGGTCTGGCCCTGGGCCTCCTCTGCCCGCCTGCTTCCTGCCACCTGCAGGCCCTGGAGACCCTCACGCTGCGCGGGGAGCCCACCCTGGTGCTGGAGGAGGACGGGACCACCGTGGAGAGTGAGGACTTCTTCCAGATGCTGGAGGACGACACGTGCCTGATGGTGCTGGAGCCCGGGCAGAGGTGGAGCCCTCTCAGGGTGAGGCCACACCCGCTGTCTCTCTCCCAGGCTTATCCTGCTCTCGGAAGGGGGGGGGGAGTGGGTGGCGCACCCTGGGAAAGCTGGCACAGGCACTTTCCTGGGGATGGCGGGAGTGGGTGCTGAGGCTCAGGCTGAGGGGATGTGGCACGGATGGAGGTGCTGTCAGGTGAGAGGACGTGGCACTGACAAGGGTGCTGTGTCAGGCTGAGGGGATGCGGCATGGATGGGGGCTCTGAGTAGGCTGAGGGGACGCGGCACTGATGGGGGTGCCCTACAGAGTGGGGTGCTGTCATATGGCCTAGGCCGGGAGAAGCCCAAGCACAGCAAGGACATCGCCAGCATCACATTTGACGTGTACAAGCAAAACCCTCGAGACCTCTTCGGCAGCCTGAATGTCAAAGCCACGTTCTACGGGCTCTACTCCATGAGCTGTGACTTCCAGGGACTCGGCCCCAAGAAAGTCCTCAGGTCCTCATCCCCCCACCCTCACCCCCTCCACACCGCATTCTTCCCTCCCTACCCCTGCCCCCACCCGCCGGCACCCGCCTCTGGGACCCTCTCAGCCCGGCTGACGCTGTCCTGTTGCCCACAGGGAGCTGCTGCGCTGGCTGTCCACTCTGCTGCAGGGCATGGGCAGCGTGCTGCTGGGCGTCTCCTCCACCCTGCGCCACGTGGTGGAGGGGGTGGAGCAGCTGCAGCGGCAGAACCAGAACCGGCTCTACCACCACTGAGAAGTGCCTCAGGCATCAGCCCCGGGCGCACACCCGGGCACACTCTGGAATGGGAGCATGTCTGGGCCAGGGACCCTCGGACATGGGAGACAAGGGGGTCAAGGCCCCCACGGACCTCGGACCCCATAAGCAAGGGCTTCACCCTCATCTTGCCCGGGTTGAAGAACGGAGTCCAGCTTCCCACTTACCCTGAGAGGCCACAGTGCTTCACACCCTCCCCCCACCCCCCCCCCCACTCCCCCAGAACACAGCAAGAAAACATTTCCAATAAAAATATAAAAACATTTACTAAGAAGACTCGACTGCAGTCCCAGCTCGGGAAAGTCCGGGGCCCCTCGGTCAGGCTTTAGTCTCCAAGGATGGACTCCAGAGCCCGCCTGCGCTTGGCCACGGCCCCCTGCTGCTGTTCCCAGGCCCCTCGTCGCTTCAGGAAGGTCGTCAGGGCCACGTTGCGAGCCACATGGTGGCCAAAAGGGTCTCTGAGCAGCTCCTGGTTCCGCTCCCCTGGAAAGGGAACCGTTCGAGCTCAGTGTCCCCATCAAGTCACCCGCAAAATGCTCGTAGCAGCTCTACTTGGAGGGAAGGTCCACTTTGAAACTGTTTGGGTTTTGGGGGGAAGGAGGACTCCTGATAGTGCTCAGAGGTTGCTCCTGGCTTTGTGCTCATAGGTCACTCCAGGTAGTGCTTGAGGGACCCTATGTAGTGCTGGGGGCTGAAGACAGTCAGCTACATGCAAGTCAAACACCTTCCCTGCCCAGGTCCATTGGAAAAAAAAAAAAAAAACTATTGTAGTTTAGGACATAGTTACAACTTTCAAGGTATGGGTGCTCAGTTACTGTACCACGAAGGTCCATTTTTCCTAGACCTGAGCCTGGCTTGGGGTGGGAGAAAGGTGAGAGCAAAGGATTGCACAAGCAGCAGAGGGGAGAGGCGAGCAGGCTGAGAGTCCACAGCCAGAGTCAGCCTCCGAATTGAGACAAGTCCACTCACTGGCACGAGCGTGCAGACACGAGCACTTTGGCGGGGGGGGGGGGGGAGGGACACACACATCAGGGGACGTCGGGGAGGGTCCAGGGGAGAGCAGGCACTCACCGAGCTCCTCAGCGATCTCTGTCCGGGCCCCCAAGGCAGCTCCACTCCAGATGGCGTCCAGCACGCGGCTGCCGTGGCGGCTGCAGGCCAGAGCCACATACTGTCCCTGCACGGAGACAAGCGAGAAGGCAAAGCAGGTCCCCCCCAGGGCCGACCACAAGAGCCCGTGCTGGGGCCGCGGTGCGAGGGGGCGGCCTGAAGGGTGAGTCTCTGGGACTTGAAGGCCATGTGCCCAGGGGTCCAGGAGCCGCACAGCCACCCCCCTCCCTCCTGAGCCCAGGCCTGGGGGAGCGGTGCCCGACATAGATGGGGGTGGGCACAGAACTGACCTTCAGGGTCTTCAGCACGCGGCGGCGTTGCTTGCGTGTCACCGAGGGGCTGGTCAGGACGGCGTCCAGCACGTGGGAGCCTGCAGGGCTCTGGGCCAGCGCCAGAAGCTGGGGTCCTGTCAGGGCGCCCAGACTGCGCAGCACGAGCCCCGGCGTGGAGAAGTGCAGCAGATGCTGGAGCAGCAGGGACCCCGGGACCGTCACGTCCCCCAGGGCCCGGTCTGCGGCCATTTCCGCCTGGGAAGACAGAGACGGGGCTTGGAGGAGGCAGCCGCTGAACTGTCCACTCCATCGGGATGAGCCTCAGACTCGCCACCCTCACGTGTGTGTTGGGGGGAGGGAAAGGGGAGGCCAGGGCCCACCCACCTGGCTGCTTCCCGGACTCACCTGGTGCTCCGAGGGCTCCGTGCCCTCCTCCTCCGTCAGGCCATAATACACTTCATATGCCAGCAGGGTGGCAAAGAGGGGCGCGCAGGCCACCTGGCGGGACGTGGGCTCTGCACAGTGGAATGCCTGCAGGGGAGGGCAGAGGAGCTGGACCCTTGTTCTAGAGCCTCCACGGGGCGCCTATTCACCTGCCTTGAGAGAATACAGGTTCCATGCGGGCAGCTCAGCCAGCCTGCCCCACCTCCTCCACCCCCCTGAACACAAAAGATGCCAAATAGATATCTACTCCTGAAATTCACTTTCTGGTGACAGTCCCGGAGGAGAGAGTTCTCAATTCAGGACTCTCAGGAGTCCCTGGGCCTCCCTCATGTTCTCCCCCTGGCACCTGAGAACTCCCCGGGCGCTGGACCCTTCACGATCACAAATGCACACAGTCAGCATGAGAGAGAATCTTGAGTACTTGAGCCAAAGGTATCAAGAACCCGCAAGGTGAGAAGCAGAACTGAAGGCAGGAACGTCTGAATGACGCCCACTCACCTCCAGCAACAGCTGCAGCACCTGGGCTTGGTGGGCACCGACTCTGCGACAGGCGCCCACGAGGGCCACGACCACGCCCGGATGACCCTGTGCCAGCACAGCTTCCAGGGCAGGGCTCAGCTCCTCAAAGACGGGGGCCAGCTGAGGAGAGACACGGAGGAAGGACTTTTGGTACTTGGGTAACTGTGGGTTAGTCTCTAAGAGAAATCACACTGCTAAAGGCAGCTGATAACCCGTGGCTTAAAATAAATCACCAGCTGCAGTGACAGTACAAGTGGGTAGGGCATTTCTTTGCCTTGCACTCCGCCGGCCCGGGTTCAATCCCTGGCATCCTATATGGTCCCCCAAGCATCTCCAGGAGTAATTCCTGGGTGCAGTCAGGAGTGAAACCTGAGCATTGCTGGGTATGATGCCCCCCCCCACACACCCAAATAAATAAATCACTGAGGGGGCAGGGAATGGGCCAAAGAGCTGGAGCATGTACTTTGCCCACTGGAGGCCTGGATCTGATCTCGGCACTGCACATTTTGTTTTTCTGTCCTCGGGTCACAATTGGTGGTGTCGGGATCAATCCAGGCGTCCTGCATGCAGAGTGTGTGCTCAGCCCATCCAGCTGTCTCTCTGGCCCCTGACAACATATCACTCCCCAGGTACCCCCAGGAGCAGCCCCTAGACAGTGGCAGGTGTGGCTCAAATACCAAAGGGACAAAGCAGAAAGGGGCTGAAGAGCTAGTACAATGGGTAGGGCCCTTGTCTTGCATGCAGCCAACCCAGGTTCAATCCCTCACATCACGTTTCCCCGAGCCCTGCCAGGAACAGTCCCTGAGCACAGAGCTAGGAGTAAGCCCTGAGCACCACCAAGGATGCCCCCAATTATAAAAAAAAAAAGAAAGAAAGAAAAGAAAAAAAGCACTGAGACACTGACTCAAGTCTAGGACAGTCTTCAGGGGAGCTGAGAGGGGTTGTGTCACATGGGGAGGAGCTCTCGTGGTCACACTGCCAGGAGGGCCAAATTCTAGAGTTAGAATTCCAGAATTCTTCCTCCCCAGCTCCCAGCCTGTGAGATGCAAAGAAATGACGGCTTGGGGCCGAGCGGCCAAGGGAAACAGAGGCCTGGCAGCAGCTCTGGTTCTCCTGTAAATCTGCAGGTAGGTGTCTGAGTGGACCATGGAATCTCAAGCTGTCAACTCCATGTATGTCAGACTTCCGGCTCCCGAGAGAACCCAGGACACAGCTTTTCTGGGAAGATGCCACTTTCTACTAGGCCCTGGGAAAGCCCCAGGAATACATTTTCAAAGACAGTGGCTGGAAGGAACACTGACCAAGACACAAACACGAAAAACTAAAAGTGCCGGGAACAAACCTCCAACGGGTTTGGGTACAGAACAGACCTGAGCAGCTCGACTCACCAATGCCGGGCTCGTGATCGCATCTAACAAGCGCTGCAGAGGGAAGTTGGCGATAGGATGCGCAGCCAGGCTCTGCAGCTGCCCCCGCAGGTGATCCTCAAAGAGGCTCTGCAGCCTTGGGGGCTCCAGCACAAGCAGCAACTGCTCCAGGAGCCTGGAACTCGTCTGATCCCGCAGGAAGAGCAGCAGGGGGCTAGGGACACAGAGTTCCTCAGGCCCAATTCACGCCCCCCTCCGCCCACCTCCCGTCCCTCGCCCTCTTCGCTCCACCTGGCACCATCAGCCTGGTAGGTGCCCAGGTCCTGACCTTACCTGCCATCGGCTGCGGACTGGCGGCTGCTGAGGTAGCTGATCACGGCGCTGCAGAGGTGGGCACAGTCCTGGGGCAGTTTGCGGTGTAGGACTTGCAAGGCCACTTGAAGGCAGAAGCTGGAGATCTTGTCAGTGACAAATACTGTGGGGACAGGGCCAACATAATAAAAGCAGCGCTCCACAAAGCCGTGTGATCTGATGTACAAACCGCAATCCGGTCCAGAAGGACTGGACAGGTCTAGACAGTGTCTTTGCAACGTGAGACCAGATGGGAAGGGGCAGGAAACGGGCCGGCTGGTGTGATGGAAGTAGATTCTGGGTCCTCCTCCCTCCCATCCTTACCAGCAAGGTCTTTGAGAAAGCAGGAGCACACATCCTGAAGGCGGCTCAGGAAGGCTGCAGGGACTTCGAAGTCAGTGGGCTTACACTCCCGCGCGGGGGCCCTCTGTGCTTCTGAAGGGAGATGCAGAACACGGCAGGGGTGAGGGCACCGTCCAGACCCTGCCGTGGATGCCGAGTGCAGACGCACACCAGGCACAACTCACGTCTCTGCTCACGTGCACAAATGACCTGTGTTGTTTCTATTGTCAGATTTCTAAGAAACGACAGCCGCTTCCCTAGAGCCCACAGGGTACAGTCATCTTTCAAGCCAGGAAATCAAGCGGTTCCAGGAACTATGAAGCCTCATCCTGACTCTCCAACCCTTACCTGCCCAGAGTTGAGGCCATACTTGGTGGTGCCGAGGGATCACTCCTGGTGCTCATGATATGGGATGCCAGGGATCAATCTCGGTTGGCCATGTGAGGCAAGTGCCTTGTCCACTGTTACTACCTCGCCAGCCCCTCAACCAGTATTTTTTTTTTTTGCTTTTTGGGTCACACCCGGCGATGCAAAGGGGTTACTCCTGGCTCTGCACTCAGGAATCACTCCTGGTGGTGCTCAGGGGACCATATGGGATGCTGGGAATCAAACCCGGGTCGGCCGCGTGCAAGGCAAACGCCCTACCCACTGTGCTATTGCTCCAGCCCCTCAACCAGTATATTTTAAATGGAACAGAGTGAGGGCAGAAGAGATGGATCAAAGGGCTGGAGTGCAGGCTTTGCAGGCGGGAACCCTTAGTTCGGTCACCAGTAGTGCAGGCTCTCATAAGTTCTGCCCACAGTGACTGGTCAAGCAATGGGCTTGGAGCCACGGGTGAGTGAAAGAGTGAGAAAGAAACAGACAGAATAACAATGCAGAGATGGCTCGGTGGCTACAGGTACCTTCCTAGCAAACAGAAGTCCGTGAGTTCCACCCCTGTGCCACTCACATGCAGAGTTTGGACTCAGCATTACAGTGTGGGGCTTCACGTGCCACGGGAGTGTGTATGCCCACCCTGCAGAGTCCTGCAGCCCTTCCCAGCAATCACATGCATGAACACCAATGCCACTCCCCCTCCAATCATACCTCCCAATGCTCCCCTCCGAACCCCAGTGAAATGAACACAACTGCTGAGATCCCCTGTGGGGTCACACATTAGTGTGACCCTGGCCACCAAGGCAGCAACAAAGGGAAGGGAAGGGACGGCAACTTTAAAGAGGAAAGAATGTTAAGTGATCTGCACATAGTTAAGAGTAGTCTCCTGGGTGGCTGGAGCGATAGCACAGCCGGTATGGCGTTTGCCTTGCACACGGCTGACCTGGGTTCGATTCCCAGCATCCCATATGGTCCCCCAGCACCTCCAGGAGTTAATGCATAAGCCAAGAGTAACCCCTGAGCATCTTGGAGTGTGACCCAAAAAGGAAAAAAGAAAAAAAAAAAAAAACAGTAGTCTCCTGAACTCTTTTCTTGAATTGGAGCCTGAGTTAAGTTTCTTTTCTTTTCTTTTCTTTGTTGTTTCGGGGTCACACCTGATGGTGCTGAGGTTGGTCCCCACCCCACCCTTTATTTAAACACCATAGTTTACAAAGGTTTTCATGATGCATTCATTATAGGCATTCAGTATTCCAACACCAATCCCATCATCAGTGTGACCTTCCCTCCACCATTGTCCCATTTTCACAACCACTTATTTTCACAACCTGCTTACCCCCTTAGCAGGCACAAAATATTTTATATTGTTTATTACAACCAAATGGCTAATGCAATTATCAAATACTTCAATGAAAGAAAATTTGTGAAAATTGTTGTATCTCACTAAAGGCACATTAAGTTCTTGTCTGAGGGTTTATTTACTAAGCTGTTGTTGTTAATGGAGTCTTTTGGTTGGTGGTTTTGTTTAAGCTTAGTTGGCAGCTATGTTACTTTTCCATCTAATTTGGTGTGCTCCTACTGGGATGTCAGTATTATAGAGTTCAGAGTTGTTGGTACTTGCAGCCATGCACTCCAGAAACTCCAGAATGTTTAACTGGGCATAAGTTTACATGGTAAGTGAGTTCACATGTGGGTGTGGCTGCCGGGGACTCCAGAAGTATAGGGGGCTGGAGAGAGACTGTCTGCCCCCACTCTGGAGTCAGTCTTTTTTTTTTTTCTTTTTGATTCACATCCTGCGATGCACAGGGGTTATTCCTGGCTCGGCACTCAGGAATTACCCCTGGCGGTGCTCAGGGGACTATATGGGATGCTGACGAACCCGGTCAGCCATGTGCAAGGCAAACGCCCTACCCACTGTGCTATCGCTCCAGCCCCTGGAGTCAGTCTTGATACTAGTTCGGGAAGAATGTGGTATCAGGTATCAAACTCAGGGCTCTAGCATACAAAGCATGCACTTCCTCTGATCAACTGGTGGTGTGGGAGGGGGGAGGGAGGATGGAGAAATAAGACACAACAACTTAAGAAGCTTGTCTTGCATGTGACAAGCTTCAATTCTCAATTCAATTCTCAGCACCCCATATTGTCCCCTGAGCACCACGAGGAGTGACCCCATACAGAGAGCCAGGAGTAAGCCCTGAGCACTGCCAGATGTGGCCCCAAACCAATAACTAAACAATTGGGGTTGGGCCACACCAGGCAGTGCTCTGGGGCCACTCCAGGCTGTGCTCTGGAGTGCTCCTCATGGAGACGTGTTAGTGGGGCCGACAGGCGGTGCTGAGGATCACACCCGGCCTGCTCAACCCACTGAGATATATTGCCAGCCCTATAACTTTTTTCTTACTGTGGGTTATGGTTTAAATTTGAACAACGAACCTCCCTGCCCCACTCCCTACTCAACTGAATCACCTCTCCCCTCTGCCCTACTCTTACAGCTGTCCCCTAAACAATTCTCTGTAGACTCACCTTTTGGCCTCTGTACCCACTAGTCGTCAGCCTGCTGAATTATCCTAATTATTTTTCTTTGTTTATTTTGGTGTTGGGCCCACAACACCAAATGAGCCCACAGTAAGTGCTTAGAGCTTATTCCCGACTCTGTGCTCAGGAATCATTCCTGGCAATGCTTGGGGGACCATATGGGATGCCAGGGATTGCACAGGAAGTGACTGCATGCAAAGCAAGCACCTTAACCCCTGTGCTATCCCTCCAGTCTAATTTCTTTAAAAACATGAAGAGTACACTCTTCTCAGCCCACTCACTGCTAAATGCCCTACACCCTCCCTTCCGCAAGCTCCCCACTAGGCTGGTGGGTCATACTTACCGGGTGCCTGGGAGCTCCGGGGCCTCGCTCGCTCCGACTCCAGAACAGTCCCGCCTAACACCTGCAGCAGAGTTCTGACCACGAAGCTGCCGTGTGTGTCTCCACAGTAGGAGAGAAAGTCCGCACACACCTCAGAGGCGAGACCCAGGACCAGCTCTTCCAGGGTCTCCAAGGGTCCGTCCTTTCCCTCCTCCTCGTCCTCCCCCTCCTCCTCGTCCTCTTCCTCCTCCGGCACATCCTTCGCCGGGCTCCCCAGCAGTCGAGGCAGCTGCAGCAGAGCACTTTGCAACACATGCACGCCACATCGGTGACACGCCACCAAGCGTAAGTTGGAGCGCAGGGCGGCCCACACTCGGCACAGCGGTTTCTGGGGGCTCAACTCCAAGAGTTCCTGCAACATCTCACTGCCGGTCCGGTTCAGGGCCAAAGCGAGGGCCTGCTCCTCCACTTCCTTCAACACATTGCGCACCATCAGCTCTGAGGACACCAGGAAAAGAAGTGAGTTAGAGGCGCAGAGGAGCATAAATTACGCTCCATCCCGGGGCGTGCAGAGTGAGAGGACGAGGAGAGGTGAGAGGAAACCAAGTCCCCTGGCCACGGGAATGCAAGAAAATGCCCTTGCCCATCCCCTGGGTGTTCTTGCTTACTCTTGGCTCCAGTCCAGTCTGGAGCGATAGCACAGCAGGTAGGGCATTTGCCTTGCACGCGGCTTACCTGGGTTCGATTCCTCCGTCCCTCTCAGAGAGCCCGGCAAGCTACCAAGAGTATCCCACCCGAACAGCAGAGCCTGGCAAGCTACCCATGGCGTATTTGTATGACAGTGTTACAGTGTTACTCCTGGCTCTGCACTCAGGGGAATCACTCCTGAGGCTCAGGGGACCATGTGGGGTGCCAAGAGATGGCGTGCAAGGCAAGCATCTTACCCGGACCTCGAATATTATCTCTCGGGACTTAGGCCCTGGCTTTTATAAGCCCAGAAGCTCCTCTCTTGGTCCCATCTCCAACCTACCTCTTTCTTCTGATGGGGGCGCTGGGGTTTGCTGTAGGGAGGTGTAGGGATTCAGCAGTGAGTGGGCTGAGAAGAGTATACTCTTCATGTTTTTAAAGAAATTAGGCTGGAAGGATAGCACAGGGGTTAGGTGCTTGCTTTGCATGCAGTCAATCCCTGTGCAATCCCTGGCATCCCATATGGTCCCCCAAGCATCACCAGGAATGATCTCTGACCACAGAGCTGGGAATAAGCCCTAAGCACTGCAGGTTGTGGGCCCGACACCAAAATGAATAAGGAAAAATAATTAGAATAATTCAGCAGGCTGACGATTAGTGGGCACAGAGGCCAAGAGGTGAGTATGCAGAGAACTGTTTAGGAGACAGCTATAAGAGTAGGGGCAGAGGGACTGGAGCGATAGCACAGTGGGTAGGGCGTTTGCCTTGCACGTGCCCAACCCGGGTTTGAATCCCAGCATCCCATATGGTCCCCTGAGCACCGCCAGGGGTAATTCCTGAGTGCAGAGCCAGGAATAAGCCCTGTGCATCGCCGGATGTGACCCCCCCCCAAAAAAAAAGTAGGGGCTGAGGGGAGAGGAGATTCAGTTGAGCAAGGGATGGGGGGAGGGTCGTTGTTCAAATTTAAATTTCCCTACCTCTTTCTTCTCCGCTCGTGGGAGCCTCTTTCAGAGCCGACAGCGCTCGGCGAAAATATCCCAGGGCTTCGGGGCTCAGGTGAGGGGGCGCCTCCGGAGCCGACTCCGAGCGCCCTTCGCGCGGCGGGCCGGGTGGCCGCTGGCGCCCCGCTGGGGGCCGCCTCGACCCTTTCGCCCCGCGCCCTCGGGTGCCGCCAGCTTGGAACCGGCGCCCCGCTTTGTGGGGGGAGCGCGGAGCCAGCCCCATGGGTGCAGCGGGGGTTGTCAGCGGGCGAGAGCTCACCCGGCTCCCGCAGGGCTCAGACACGCCGGCGAACTGGGGACGCGCGTGAAACGTCATAGCCCCGCGACGACTCCCAGCGGGCGTGAGTGGGTGTGTCCCTCTTGGCCCCGCCCCCTGCCCGCCCGGCCCCGCCCTGCTCCGGCCCAGCCACGCCTCTTCTAGGCGCCAGGATCACCCGCCAAACCCGGGCAGCCGCCTTAGCACTCACCTTCCTTCTCTGACTCACTTCTCGCTGTCTCATCCCGCCCCCGCGGTCCGGTCTCGATTTCGAGATCTGGGAGAACTAGGCGGCACCGGTGGCAGGTAAGGGGCGAGAGGTCCCTCGACTTAGGCCTCGGAGTCCCTGGACCTGGAGCTCCGCACTCTGAGCCGGAACCGCGCCGAGCTCAGCCTAACTGGGCCAGGTCCAGGGTCTCAGCCCCTGACGCTGCTGCAAGACCAGGGGACTGCAGGGTGGAATCCCGCACCCGGAGACCCCCCACCACCACCCCGTCTCCGAGGGGATGCAGCTGACAGCCCCGCCCACGTCTTGACTTTGTCTCGTGATCATCACTCTGTGGTCACTCTCTGAGAATTCCAGCCCCCGGCTGGAGCGATACGACAGCGGGTAGAGCATTTGCCTTGCACGCAGCCGACCCGGATTCAATCCCCCGCATCCAGGGAGGTACCCCCCCCCCCAGCACTACTAGAACTAATTCCTGAGTGCAAAGCCAGGAGTAACCCCTGAGCACTGCCGGATGAGGCCCAAGAGCCAAAACCAAAAAGAATTCCAGCCCGGGTGCCTGCCCCGTTTATCATTACCGGGGTATCCCCTTCCCATAAGGCCTCCCTGGGATAGTTCTTGATTTTGGTTTTTTGCTTTGGGGAGGCCTCACTTGCTCTGGGCTGGGGTCGGGCTCGCTTTGCGATAGCATGCGGGGTAGCGGGTGAGGGCATGCCAGGCGGGCGAAGCGCGGTGAGAGTAGGTCTTTGACCCAGTAGATTCGCGAGTCATGGCTGCAGCTATGAAGGGCCAAGTGTGCGTGGTGACCGGCGCGTCCCGGGGCATCGGCCGCGGCATTGCCCTGCAGCTCTGTGAGGCCGGCGCCACGGTGTACATCACGGGGCGCCACCAGGACACGCTGCAGGCCACCGCGCAGGAGGTGAGTGTGAACTTCCAGCCTCAGGGGCATCGAGAATCCTCCCCCTCCCCCATGTCTGCCCCTCCACCGCCCTCGGCGGAAGCACCACTGTCTTCCCTATGCCCCACTCCCGCAAAAGGTGATTGTTGGGACTGGAGCGGCAGTCCAGCGGGTAGGGCATTTGCCTTGCACTCGGTCTACCCAGGTTCTATCCCTGACATCCCATGTGGTTCCTACAGAGAGTGGTTCCTGAGCACAGAGCCAGGAGTGACCCTTGAGCAGTGCTGGGTGTATCCCTGCCCAGGTTCTATCCCTGACATCCCATGTGGTTCCTACAGGGAGTGGTTCCTGAGCACAGAGCCAGGAATGACCCTTGAGCAGTGCTGGGTGTATCCCTGCCCCTCCAAAAGTTGAATGTCTATTCATCGTGGGGTCAAAGAGCTGGCAAGAAACTTCAATCCTATTAACCATTACCTCCTCCTGAGTTTTCTGAGTAGTTTTGTATGGGGGTGACAAGGATTGAGGGTTGCCACTCAAGAGGGATGCACTTGTGCTCTCCTCTACTCCAGGGAAGACTCCAATACCACCTTTTCACTTGACTTTTTTTGAGTCCAAAGACTCAAGATTTTTCATTGCAATTTGGTGTCTGGGTTTCCTTGGGAAAGAGGAGAGAGCAGATCAGCTCAGCCTGCACTAAAGAGCAGAGAGGGACAAAGGCAGGTAGGGGCACAGAAGAGGTATCCTGTCCTGCAGCCACAACCTGTGGCACCTGCCACACCTGGCAGCTTGCCCAGTGAGTGGTAAGGTTTTGCCACATCCAGGTCAAGGAGCATGGCAAATTTCCAGCGGGAGAGCAGGTGTCCCCTGCCAACATAGCCAGGGTAAGGCAGGTGCTGTAGGCATGGTCACATGTCCTCGAGGACTTGTAGGGTGGTCTGCACCAGGTGAAGCCATCTCAGTAGCTGCCACCGGGGATGTGGGGGGGGGCACTCTGGGCCCTGTACAGAAGTTTCTCTCCAGCCACCTTGAGGCCCTCACAGCAGAGCACCAAGACAGACGTTATCGGGACAGTGAGGACCAGGTAATAGGCGCTGTTGATCACCAGGCCCGAACACAGCAGCTCTGCCTTCTGGCAGCCAAAGTAGAAGGTGGTGGGCATCGTCGTGGTTGCCATGTGTCCATTGCTGTGGGAGTGCTTGGCTGAGGGGCCTCAGGGGTGCTCAGGTGGGATGGTGCTGGAGGCCAGTGAGATCGCAGCCATCCCCTCGTGGTGGCGCAGGTGATGCATGGGGACGGCAAAGGGTGTCTTCCTCGGGTAGGCAGGATTCAGGTTTAGAGCAGGAGCCCCTATGGGTGCGTGAGCAGTTCTCAGCTTTTTGTTTTCTTCATGAAACATTAACTCATTATTGACAAGATATACAATCTTTTAGCAAGCTAGGAGTAAGCATGCCTTTCGTAATCTAGTAGAGGGCAACCATAGGCACCGTTAGTGAGTGCCATACTCAATGGAAAAGTGCTGAGACATTTGGCTTGTCTTTTAAAGAAGCTTCTTTGATGCTTCTTGCAAAACTGGTTTCAAGGCTATGAATTCCCTGTCTCCGAGGCGGTGTGTAGTTCCTTCAAATCTAAGTGATAATCTAGCTGAATACAGTATTTATTCTTGATGAGGTGTTCATGTTGTGGAGTTTTTGCACTATATCTTTCCATATTCTTCTGGCTTGTAGAGTCTCATTTGATAGATCTTCTGAACATATTATGGGCTTTCCTTGGTATTTACATTCCTCTTTTGATCTTTCTGCTTTCTCTCTCTGTCTTTGGTTTTGTCATTCTAAGTGCAATGTGTCTTGGAATATTTCTGTTTTGGTCTATTTTTTTTATTATAATTTACTTTATTTAACAATCTAGGAAATTCACAGCCATCAGCAGTTCCAGTGCAATTTCAGGTGCAATTGGGAATTCAGGAATCTCGGTCGAGCTGTTAGTGTAACAAACCTTGTAGGTAAAATACATGCACACTTTGGATAGCACATGTGAAGGGATCTCTCTAAAATTGACTTCATTGGTTTCATTTTCAGCAAACTGACCTGGGCCACTCAACATGGCTTTTATTGTTCCTGATGTTAACGCATGTTCTCTTTTTACAATAAACTCATGGCCATCAGAGGATATTAATTTGACATACATAGCATCAGGGCCTTCACAGCCACCATAGGTTTTCTCTTCTCCATCCATTATGTTCTTAAGAAATTCTACTTCACTCCCAGAGGAAATTTAGGAGTTTCTCGTCAGCTCCGCAGCCACCGCAGCCGCGCCCCGAGTACCACCACAGCCCCAGCTCCAGGGCCGCCCCCCCAACCCCCAGTCTGTTTTGGTCTATTTTTGCTGGAATCCTGCAGGCCTCTTGGATCTCGATGCCTGTATTCCTCAACTCTGGGAAGTTTTTGTCTATGATTTCTCCAAATATCCATTCTTCATTGAATTTGTCTTCCTATCCTTCATGGACTTGAATGATGCTTATATGATTCCTTTTGATCTCATTCCATAGTTCTCATGCTACGTATTTCCTTTTAAACTTCTTCTTTCTCTTGTTTTATAGAGATTTCCTCACTGCTGTTATTTTGTTGCTCAGAGCTTTATTTAGGTTGTTTTTTGTTTTGTTTTGTTTTGTTTGCTTTTTGGGTCACACCCGGCGATGCACAGGGGTTACTCCTGGCTCATGCACTCAGGAATTACCCCTGGCGGTGCTCAGGGGACCATATGGGATTCTGGGAATCGAACCTGGGTCGGCCGCATGTAAGGCAGACGCCCTACCTACTGTGCTATCACTCCAGCCCCTTAGTTTTTTTTTAATATCATCTACCCATGCTCTTCATTCCTGTAACTTCCGAGTGTTGTTTTTTTCATTTTCACATTCGTACTTTCGTGTACTTTGCTGACTGCCTCTGCCACTTCTTTGAGCTCATTAAACATCCTCACCATGGTGTCACTAAAGTCACTCTCTGAGTGCTCACAGAGCTGGATGGTGCTGGTTGGGCCTTCTGTGTTACTGTTTTCACTCACTGGACTTCGTGGGTTTCTGAGTCTTCCCCACTGGACTTCTGTGCTTCTGCTGTGCTGAGGGTGAATCTTAGCCCCTCTGGGAGCCTCTGAGGGAATAGTCTGGGAGTTGCTCTTTTCCTTTGCTGCCTGTCTTCACTCAGTGAGGAAGTATCAGTATGAGCAGTGTGAGGTGTGATGAGTTAAACTGTCAGGAGATGTAGAAATGTGCCTGCTGAGATGGTGGGGGACGGACACAGAGGCTGCTGGCCCTGACCGGAAGGAAAGGGAATCTGCTTCAGATTCCAAAAGGGTTATGAGATGTCATTCAGCAGATAAACCTCACTTAAAGGGCTAGAGGGGCAAGCAGAGGTTCAGGATATGTGCAGGTAGGCCTTCTGAGATGGCAAGGGGCTGGCATCTCACTTGACATTATTATTATTATTATTAATTATTATTATAAATCAAAGTTAAAGATTTGAGCATGTTTGATTTGCAAGGCACTGGGTGAAACACTGGGATTATCAAGATTAATAAGATTCGGGGCTGGAGCGGTAGCACAGCGGGTAGGGCTTTTGCCTTGCACACGGCCGACCCGGGTTCGAATCCCAGCATCCCATGTGGTCCCCTGAGCACCGCCAGTAGTGGTTCCTGAGTGAAGAGCCAGGAGTAACCCCTGTGTATTGCCGGGTGTGACCCAAAAAGCAAAAAAAAAAAAAAAAGATTAATAAGATTCAACTGGTGATTCTAAATGAGACTTTGGCATGAGGTGAGCAGGAGAAATGAACCATTGCAATGTCACGTGAACCAAGTAAGCCATAAGGAGGAGGTGTGCACAGTTCCCTAGAAGCATGCAGTGGGCATCAAAGTAATTGGAGAATGGCTCAGGAGGACATTCTAGAAGTGGTTCTTCAACTTAACCTTGGAAGAGAAGACCTAGGAAAAGGAATTTAAGAAAAATTATTCAGGGGCCAGAGATAGTACAGGGGGTAAGGCACTTGCCCTGCATGCAATGGGCCCAGGTTCGATCCCTTACACTACATATGGTCCCCTAAGCCCCATCAGACTTGATTCCCAAGTGTAGGTCCATGAATGAGCCCTGAGCACAGCTGAGTGTAATCCCCAAAAAAAGAAAAAGGAAAAAGGATTCAGCAAAGGGAGCTAGATGAACAGGGAGAAGAGCAAAGACTGTGGCGATTGCAATAAATAACATCAGAACATAAAAACAGAAGAGGGCTGGAGTGATAGTACAGTGGGTAGGGCATTTGCCTTGCACATGGCTGACCTGGGTTCGAACTGTGGCACCCATATGGTCCCCCAAGCCCACCATGAGTGATTCCTGAGCTCAAAGCCAGAAATAAGCCCTGAGAACCACCAGAAAACCCTAGTAGATAACTTGGGCTTTATCTTCTTAAAAGATGATCCTTGTTGGAAGATCTTAAACAGGGTTTTTTTTGTTTGTTTGTTTTTTGTTTTTTTTTTTTTTTTTTGCTTTTTGGGTCACACCCGGCAATGCACAGGGGTTACTTCTGGCTCTGCACTCAGGAATTACTCCAGGTGGTGCTCAGGGGACCATATGGGATGCTGGGAATCGAACCCGGGTCGGCCGTATGCAAGGCAAACGCCCTACCCACTGTGCTATTGCTCCAGCCCCAAACAGTTTTGTATTTTAGGTATTTCATACCAAGTGCAGTATGAAGAGTCCGTTTAAGGCAGAAAGACCAGAGATGGATAAGCAGTTAGGAAAAAGATTAGAAGGTAAGGGATACTCATCTCCCTCTGAGCTAAGGGGATTGGGAAACATTTGTAGAGGATGAGGCAAAGCAAGACATAGAAGTAGGTCTTACCTGAAAGCTTGATTTCTCAATTACCAGGAGGGAGTGTTGTTGAATAGGAATGGGATTGAGTAGGGGTTCTGGGAGTGGTGAAGGCGGGAACTAAAGGCACCCCAGTTGGAAAAGACCAAGGACAAGGAGGAATACACTAATTTCTCAAGAGCATCCCTCAGCACGTAGTAGGCCTCAATAAATGTTGGTTTTGTTTTTTTTAATTTATGTTTATTAAAACACCGTGATTTACAAAGTTATTCGTAATACAGTTTTTTCAAGCATACAATGTTCTGACACCAATCCCACCACTGAGATTCCCTCATTAGACATTCCCTTCACCAATGTCCTCAGTTTCCCTACCCCTATCCCCAGCCTGTCCTCTTAGCAGGAACAAAACAAATTTAGTTCAGATTGCTTGCTCCAAAATATGTATACATACCTCTTGGAGAGCCCAGCAAGCTACCGAGAGTATCCTGCCCGCATGGCAGAGCCTGGCAAGCTACCTGTGGCGTATTCGGTATGCCAAAAAACAGTAACGATAGGTCTCATTCCCCTGACCCTGAAAGAGCCTCCAATCATTAGCAAAGACGAGTAAGGAGAAGCTGCTAAAATCTCAGGGTTGGGAGGAATAGGGACATTACTGGTGCCCACTTGAGTAAATCAATGAACAACGGGATGACAGTGATACTATGATACAGTAATTGCTTGCTCCAAGAATACTTAGAGGGATGGCAAATGCCATTATCAGAAAACAAGTCAATAAAAGTCAATTTGTGATGATTGATTGTTATCTGATTTTAACCTATATAAAGAAATTAAAATCATTTAATACAATATAATACCTACAATCATTTACATTGATAAGTTTTTATTTCTGGTATCTGAGATACTTTTGCACTAACTTTTATTTTGTACTTGGGTCTCATTAATGGTAATAATTCTTTCTTTCTTGTCATTAATATAACCATTTTTAAAATTCTTTCCTAATGCATTTTAGAGTTTACATGAAATAGGTAAAGCCTACAAGTATAAATTTTAGTAAGAGTGAAACAAATTAAGAAAACTGGGGCCAATAGTTAGTAGGGTATTTGCCTTGCATGCAGCCAACCCAGGTTCTATCCCTGGCACCCCTGAGCACCCCTGGGTATGCTCACCCCATCAAAAAAAATAAGAATAAGAAAACTTAAAGGGAAAAATATAAATAGGCCTATACAAGTACAAAGTGTTTTATCTTAAGAAAGGGAGTACTAGTAAGACATAGCATATATAATATAAATGAGACTTAATTCACTATAAATCCCTTAGCAAGCTAAGAGTAAGTACTTAATCTAGCAAAGGGCAACCATGAGTGAGTATCTTAGTCAGTTCTGCATGCTGAGAAGTTTGTCCTGTCCTAAAACTCCTTTAACACTTTTTGCAAGGTTGGTTTTAAGGGTATGAATTCCCTAAATTGTTGCCTGTCCATGAAGCTCTATATTGTCCCTTCAATGTGAGTGATAATCTAGCTGGATAGTTGATTTTTTGGTAGTATGTTCACTCCATTGAGTTTTTTGTACTATATCACCCCATTCCCTTCTGGCTCGCAGAGTCTCATTTGATAGAGCTGCTATGTCGGTTTTAAACCTGAGATCCCAATCCGTTTTTCTAAACTAAGCAGTCCTGAAACTCCTCAAACAGACACCAGGGGGCGGTATCGGCCGCCTGTTCCTTCTGCTTCAGGCTGGCTCCCTCTCCTTAGTCGGGTGTTGATGGGGAACGTGTCATCTCTCACACCGAATGTCAGACTGCATTTCTTTCTTCCCTAACCAGGCACAAGCCCGAGGCGGCCGGTGTGTGCCCGTGGTGTGTGATTCAAGCCAGGAGAGTGAAGTGCAAAGCCTGTTTGAGCAGGTGGATCGGGAACAGAACGGGCGCCTGGACGTGCTAGTGAACAATGCTTATGCCGGGGTCCAGGTAGGCTTCAAACTCTGACCCCAGCCTCACTCTCTGGATCTCTCCCCTGGGACCCCCACTCCATGAGCCAGCCTTCCTGCCACCTCCTTGCCTTCAGATCGTCACGTCCCTGCTGCACCCTGTGTCTTCCAGGCACTCATGAACCACTTTGGGAAGGAATTCTGGAACTGTCCTGCCTCCATTTGGGATGATGTCAACAATGTGGGACTCAGGTACGTGACCCCAGGTCCCTGCACCTACCACTCACTGAGCTAGGTCATGTCTCAACCATATTAGACATTATCTAACCATCTAGTAAAGCATGCCTCGGGCTCTGATAGCTGCTTTTTTTTTTTTTTTTGCTTTTTTTTTTATGGGTCACACCTGGCAATGCACAGGGGTTATTCCTGGCTCTGCACTCAGGAATTGCTCCTGGCTGTGCTCAGGGGACCATATGGGATGCTGGGAATCGAACCCGGGTCGGCCGCGTGCAAGGCAAATGCCCTACCCGCTGTGCTATTGCTCCAGCCCCATCTGATAGCTGCTTTTAATGAATGTAAATAGAGGTCGTTTTAATCCATCTATCTTTATCATTTGTGAGACTCAATTTTTTTCCTCTTTTTTTTTAAACCAAGGTAACATTGGCTTACAAGACTGAAATGTTTATGTTTCCCAAGGTACAATATTATCATACCACTCCGACCACCAAAGTGTCAGTAGCCTCCACCACAACCCACCACCCCCCTCTATCCTTCTAGCTCACTACTCCCCAGCAGTGGTAACCGCAGTTCTGGCATTGGAGTCTAGGGGTTTGTTCTTGCTTGCTATTTCTGTTCCTGTTCCCTTGCTTTATTTCACGGATGCATGAGATTACCCATTATATGCATTTCTCCTAATGTATTTCCACCTGTGGATGTTTGCTACGTCTTTTTTTTTTTAACTGAATCACTGTGAGATACAGTTACAAGCTTTCATGTTTGAGTTTCAATCATACAATGATGAAACACCCATCCCTCCACCAGTGCACATTCCCCACCACCAATGTCCCCAGTAAACCCCCCATCCCACCCCTCCCCCTGCCTCCATGGCAGACAATTTCCCCCATACTCTCTCTCTACTTTTGGGCATATGGTATGCAATACAGATACTGAGAGGTTATCATGTTTGGTCCTTTATCTACTTTCAGCACACATCTCCCATCCCGACCGATTCCTCCAACCATCACTGTCTTAATGATCGCTTTTCTATTCCAGTTGCTTTCTCCCACAACTCATGAGCCAAGCTTCCAACTATGTGGCAATATTCCTGGCCCTTGTGTCTACTGTCCTTGGGTGTCAGTCTCATATTATATTATTTTATATTCCACAAATGAGTGCAGTCCTTCTATGTCTGTCCCTCTCTTTCTGACTCATTTCACTTAGCAAGATACTCTCCATGTCCATCCATTTATTAGCAAATTTTATGACTTCATCTCTCCTAACTGCTGCATAATACTCCATTGTGTAGATGTACCAAAGTTTCTTTAAACAGTCGTCTATTCTCAGGCACTCTGGTTGTTTCCAGATTCTGGCTATTGTGAACAGTGCTGCAATGAAGATATGGGTGCAGATGTCATTTCTACTGTGCTTTTTTGCACCCTTGGGACATATTCCCAGAAGTGGTATTGTGGGGTCATATGGAAGCTCAATTTCTAATTTTTGAAGGAACGTCCATATTGTTTTCCAGAAAGACTGGGCCAGTCAGCATTCCCACCAACAGTGAAAGAGCGTCACTTTTTCCCCACATCCATGCCAGCACTGGTTGCTTTTGTTCTTTTTGAATGCGTGCCAATCTCTGTGGTGTGAGATGATATCTCATTGTTGTTTTGATTTGCATCTCCTGATGATTAGCGGTGTGGAGCATTTTTTCATGTGCCTTTTGGCCATTTGTATTTCTTTTTTGAGGAAGCTTCTGTTCATTTCTTCTCCCCATTTTTTGATGGGATTGGAGGTTTTTTTTTCTTTTTTGGGTCACACCCGGCACGGCACATGGGTTAGGTTACTCCTGGCTCTGCACTCAGGAATTACTCCTGGCAGTGCTCAGGGGACCATATGGGATGCTGGGAATTAAACCCAGGTTGGCTGCGTGCAAGGCAAATGCCCTACCCGCTGTGCTGTTGCTCCAGTCCCAAGGGAGTTGGAGGTTTTTTCTTGTACAATTCTATTGGTGTCTTGTATATCCTGGATATTAATCCCTTATCAGATGGGTATTGGGTAAATATTCTTTCCCATTCTGTGGGCTCTCTCTGTATTTTGGTCACTGTTTCTTTTGAGGTACAGAAGCTTCTTAGTTTGATGTAGTCCTATTTGTTTATGTTTGTTCCCACTTGCTTTATCAGTGGTGTTTCATCCTTAAGGATGCTTCTAGCTTCAATGTTATGGAGGGTTCTGCCTACATTTTCCTCCATGTACCTTATGGATTCATGTATGATACTGAGGTCTTTATTTTTTTTTTTATTTTTTTTTTTGCTTTTTGGGTCACACCTGGCAATGCACAGGGGTTACTCCTGGCTCTGCACTCAGGAATCACTCCTGGCGGTGCTCAGGGGACCATATGGGATGCTGGGATTCGAACCCGGGTCGGTCGCGTGCAAGGCAAACGACCTACTCGCTGTGCTATCACTCCAGCCCCCGATACTGAGGTCTTTAATCCACTTTGATCTGACTTTTGTGCCTGGCACTAGACAGAGGTCAGAGTTCATTTTATTGCAGGTGTTTGCTACATCTTTGCTGTAGCAAAAACTAGATTTCACCTTTTCTCACGGCTGAGTAGTGTCTATCACTGTGGTATATATCCCACTTCTTTGTCCACTCATGTGTCACTGGACACTTGGGTTGTTTCCTCATCTTGGCCAATGCACATGGCGTGTTGATGAACAGAAGTGGGCCTGTGTTTGACTCAGTGTCTTTACATTATTCCTAGAGTGAATACTTGGAGTAGAATTGCTGAATCATATGATAGTTCTGTTTTTTAATTTGTTTTGTATTGAGGCCACATGAGATGGTGCTCAGGGCCTACTTCTGTCTCTGTGCTCAGGGATCATTTTCAGCAGTGCTCAGGACCATGGGGTGCTGAATCCAGGTCTCCAACATGCAAAAGGTGCTCAGCCCTTTGTGCCAGTTCTCCAGTGCCTCTAATTTTGTTTCTTTCCTTCTTTTTTTGGGGGGGTGGGGGGGAAAGCTTTTGTTTTGGGCCACCCAGCGAAGCTCAGAGTTATTCCTGCCTCTGTGCTCAGAAATTACTCCTGGCTTGCTCAGAGAGTATATGGGGTGCCTGGAATCAAACCTGAGTTGGCTGTGTGAAAGGCAAGCGCCCTATTTGCTGTACTATCTCTCCAGCCCCTAATTATTATTATTATTATTATTATTATTATTATTTTGGAGCTGGGGGTTGGGGGGGTGACCACACCTGCCTATGCTTAGTGCTGCCTTCTGGCTCTGCGTTTAGGAATCACTTCTGGCAGATGTGGTATAAGTTTTCTAACCCAGGTCGGCCACGTGCAAAGCAAGCATGCAAAGCAACCCTACCTCTGTATTATTGCTTAGGCTTCTGCATTTGTTTTTTAAATCAAAATATATAACTCTGTGGGGTGCAATCTTGAAATAAGAAATGAGGTCATGGGGGGCATAGCAGTACTGTAGTGGGTAAGGAGCTTGCCTTGAATATGGCTGACCCGGGTTTGAGCTGTGGCACCCCATATGGTCCCCTGAGTTCCCCTGCGCACAGCCAGCTGTGGCTCAAAGACAACAACAAAAATTTGGGATAGCAGGACACTCCCACCCACCAAAGAGCTGGCCTGCTGCTAGTCTTGGATGATCCATCTTTGCCCATTCATTTGAAACGGTCCCTTTATCACTTGCTGAAGCCTCCTTGGATTTAGTCGCTTGACTGTCTCATTTCATTGGCTTCTCTGTGCTGTGTTACTTAGCTAGGACGTCATTGTACATTTTCCTGCAGGGTGGCAGGGAGTAGCTTACATCCCCGTTCCTTTTTCAGGATTTTCCTGGATATTCTCACGCTATTGTTTTCACTGAGCTTCAGATTAGTCCATTTCCCCAAAAGTCTCACTGAGGCACACTTAAAATTGGCTGAAGGCATTAATCTATAGATTAAAGTCAGTAGATATTTTACCTGTTGCTTTTTCTTTGGACAAATTATATTCTACTAGGTCTAGTTTTTCCATGCAGGAACTGTATATTTTTTTTTATGTGGGGAGCCTCCCCAGCAGTGCTCAGGGGGCCACACAATACCAGGAATAGAACCGGGGTCTTGAACCTGAACCTGCAAGACACGTTTTCACCCTTTTGGGCTACTCACCTGGCCCCAGATCCAATGTACTTCTCACATTTTACCCCCTGAGCTCTTTATTGCCATTAGGACAGAGCTCTTCCCTTCTGTTTTTCCAGTCTTCTAAAATAGGCCATTTCCCTCCTGCCAGGGGTTCCCTGGATCCAGGGCCCCATTTTTGGGATGTGGCCTTAAACCACCTGATTCTCCTGCTGACACCTGCCACTAAAGGGCAGAGGCTGCCGCCGCTGGGCCACAGCCCCCAGGCCAGCCCGGCCCACCCCGTGCCTTTTCCTTCCCTCCCACCTCCTAGGGGCCACTACCTGTGCTCCGTGTATGGGGCGCGGATGATGGTACCTGCCGGCCGGGGGCTCATCGTGATCATCTCCTCTGCCGGGGGACTGAAATACCTCTTCAATGCCGCCTATGGCGTGGGCAAAGCCGCGGTGAGGACACAAATGGCCCCGTTGGGGGGTGGGACGGGCAGGTACAGAACAGAGACCATACTCCCAGCTCAGTAGCTCAATGGCCCCGGGAAGACACCTGGGGCTCCCCCATGAAAGGGGAAGGGGGACCGGTGCAGGGGAGGGAGGTGACAGGGCTGGCGTCCTGACAAACCCCACCACCACCAACCCCAACCCCCCGTCCCTCTGCAGTGTGACAGGATGGCTGCTGACTGTGCCCTGGAGCTGAGGCGCCACGGGGTCAGCTATGTGTCTCTGTGGCCGGGGTTGGTACAGACAGAACTGCTGATGGAGCGTTTAAAAACCGACAAAACCGCCGACTCTGTGCTTAAGAAGGTGGGTGAGGGCTGGGCCAAGGAGGCAGGAGGTGTGGGGCCGCTGACCTATCCTGAAGGACATCGCAGGCCGGGAGAGCATGTGCCCCGGGCTACCCTGGGCAGGCCACATGACACACATGCTCTAGGTCCTGGCAGGAGGGGGGTCCTGGTGCCCAGAGGCGGCTGGGAGACCCGGGGAGCTCAGGATACTCCCCAGCCCCCACATACCAAGAGTGGAGGCAGGTCTGCTCTCCTGACCATCCCCCCTCAACTCACCAGGAAGGTCTACAGGCGTCCCCAGCCCCTGGCCCTGGGGAGAGGGCCCTGTGAGTCCCCCACGGCGCAATCAGGGCCCTTGGGCCCGGGACGGGGATCTCAGACCGTGTCCTGCGACCTCACTGGCTCCTGGAACAGGAGTGGGGCTCAGCTCCGGAAAACCAAGCCTTGGCGTCTCTGCCCCTGTGCTTCAGTTCCAGATGGATTTATCAACCGCGGAGACCACCGAAGTGAGCGGCAAATGTGTGGTGGCTCTGGCCACAGGTAAAAAGGGGGGCGGGGTCAGAAGATGGCATGAAAGGGTGGAGGTGTGGGGAGGGGGCCTGGCGGCCACTGGGCCTAGCTCTGGAGGGAGTGGGGGACACGCCTGCCTTTCCTCTGGCTTCTGGAGACCCTCGAGGCCAGGGTGCCCCGCCCTGGGGTTCAGGGAGCCTGAAGAACTGGCGCCTGGGCCGTGCTGCCAGCAGCCAGAAACACAGGAAGCAGCTGCCCAGGAACTGAGAGCAACAGCCCGGAGCTCCCCTGCAGCCCTCTCAGTCCCCTACCCCAGTCACCGCCGGCCAGCTCTGCTGTCTGTGCGTCAGTCCATCTGTCTGTCTGTGTGCCCGCAGACCCCAATATCCTGAGCCTGAGTGGGAAGGTGCTGCCCTCCTGCGACCTGGCGAGGCGCTACGGCTTTCGGGATGTGGACGGTGAGTGCCACGTGGCCTGTCCCTAGGCACCGTCCCATAGCACCCCCTTCCCCCCAACCCCCTCCTCAGTCCCCTCCACGGGGCGGGTGCGGCCTGGGCGCAGGGGTGAGGCTCTCCTGTCGCCGCAGGCCGCCCTGTCCAAGACTACCTGTCCGTGAGCTCCGCGCTCTCCCGCGTGTCTGGCGTGGGCTGGCTGGCCTCCTACCTGCCCGGCTTCCTCCGAGTGCCCAAGTGGCTTCTGACACTCTCCTCTGGCAAGTTCTAACTCGGCCTCTGGCCCGCATCACCACTACGCAGCTGCCCACCCGGGCTGCTCCTGTGGAGCGAGCCAGCCTCCTGCGCGCCGCTCGGGGGTCCCGCAAGGTGCCTTGGTTTTCCAACGCTTATCTCTCATGTGCTGCCTCCGGGTGGGAAGATGCTCCAGAGGCTAATAAAGGTCTCCTGTCGCCTTCAGGGTGTTGCCCCGAGTGCTGCTTCTGTGCTCAGCAAAGGGTTAAGTATCAGACTACTTTTGGGGTTTTTTTTTTTCTCTTTTTAGATCACACCTGGCGATGCACAGGGGTTATTCCTGGCTCTGCACTCAGGAATTACCCCTGGCAGTGCTCAGGGGACCATATGGGATGCTGGGAATCGAACCCAGGTCAACTGTGTGCAAGGCAAACGCCCTACCTGCTGCGCTATTGCTCCAGCCCCCTCCTTTGTTTTAATTACGATTTTTTTTTCACTTTGTGGTGCTGGTTATCAAACCCAAAGGGTTAAGGACCATTTGAAAGGCTCTGATAGCTGGGTGGTTTCCATTTCCATGCACTCTTTCCCTCCTCTGGCCTTTTCCCTGCCCCATCGGGCCTGCTCAGCCCCATGTCAGGACCCACCTCAGGGACACCCGCTCATTGGCTGCACGACCTGCCAGTCATGCTCCGCAGGAGTGCGGGACACCCTGCTCTCCATTTTTTTTTCTTTTTGGGTCACATCCAGGGGTGCACAGGGGTTACTCCTGGCTCATGCACTCTGGAATTACTCCTGGCAGTGCTCGGGGGACCAAATGGGATGCTGGGAATTGAACCTGGGTCTGCCGAGTGGAAGGCAAACTCCCTACCAGCTGTGCTATCGCTCCAGCCCCATAAATTATTTGTTTGTTTGTTTGTTTATTTATTTCGGGCTGGAGCGATAGCGCAGCAGGTAGGGTGTTGGCCTTGCACGAGGCCGACCCCAGTTCGATTCCTCCACCCCTCTCAGAGAACCCAGCAAGCTACCAAGAGTATCTCGCCTGTCCGGCAGAGCCTGGCAAGCTACCCGAGGCGTATTGGATATGCCAAAAATAGTAACAAGTCTCACAATGGAGACGTTACTGGTGCCCGCTTGAGCAAATCGATGAGCAATGGGATGACAGTGATACAGTGATTGATTGAGTTATTATTAATTTTTGTTTGTTTATGCACGCTCACTCCTTACCTTGTCCCTCATACCGGCAGGAATTTTGATGTGCCTGCCTCCTGCTTCACCCGGCCTGGTCTTGGCGGTGAGCCCCTGGGATGTAGAGTTAATGACCTCCACCAGCCTGAATCCGAGCTGGTCCAGGGGCATATGCTCAGCCTCCTGGGGATGGGACCATGTGAAATGCTTTAGAAGAAATGAGGAACATTCATTCTAGAGACATTTATTTTATGCCTAGCACCAAGCCAGCCACCAGGGAGGAGGGGGGCCTCCACAGAGACCTGAAGGACACCTGCCCACCCAGACTCCTCAAGAATGGGGGGGCGCGGGGCTGGAGCGATAGCACAGCAGGTAGGGCGTTTGCCTTGCACGCGGCCGACCCGGGTTTGATTCCCAGCATCCTATATGGTCCCCTGAGCACTGCCAGGAGTGATTCCTGAGTGAAGAGCCAGGAGTAACCCCTGTGCATCGCCGGGTGTGACCCAAGAAGCAAAAAAAAAAGGGGGGGGCGAGGGGAGGGTGGATGCAGAGATGTGATGAAGGTGTAGCTTTTTGTGATTAAGAAACAAAACAGAACAGGAACTAAGACACAAAAGTGTGATGAAATTGGAAGTTGGTGTGCACATAGATGAAATGAGCAAATGAGAGGAAATGAGTAAAGATAAATTATCATATTTATACTGTGGGCAGCAGGCTTCCACTAGGGAGTCATCGTAGACAGAGTGGGGTGTAAAGGAAGTGCTCCCAGGAGACTGGTGGCCAGAGAACCAGAGCATTACAGTCCCGGCAGCCACAGACAACAACCCACATGGTCAAGCATATCCGGAGAAGATTCGATGCATGCAGCAAAGGGTTTGCATTTCCCAGTCTTTGCCTCTTCTGGAACTTGTACATATGAAAGAGACAGAAATGGAACCATTTGCAGAGGAGGGGGTTTGCTTTTGCCTGAAAGGGGACACCCAGCATTGCTCAGGGATCACACCTGGCAGTGCTCAGAGGACCATGTGCTGCTGGGGATGAAATGGAAATAAAAACACACAGAGCATGCGCTCCAGATCTCTGAGCTGTCCCCCAGCCCCACCTTTTATTTATTTATTTTTCGGTTTGGGAGACCACAGCTGGCTGTGCTCAGGGCTTACTCCTGGCTCTGCCCTCAGGCATCACTCCTGCTAGGGTTCGGGGGACCATATGGGGTGCCAGGGGTCAAAGGCAGGTCGGGCACATGCAAGGCAACGCCCTGCCCTCTGTACTATCTCTCTAGCCCTCCCACCAATTTTTTTTTTTAATGGTGTTGGGAAGTCATCACAGGAAAACTGTTAGCTATGTTGTCTTAACTGGGCCAAAGACCTTTAGACTGAGCCAAAATCAATTGATTTTTTAAAACCACCAAGCAAACAACTGTTTGAACAGTCATCCAGATAAATCCTGAACTTTTTTTTTGCCAGAAGACCAATAGTGTGTAGGCAGAGTAGTTTAAGGTTTTTTACTGTTGATTAACTACTTACCTCATCTTTCTTTTCTGCTCAAAAACCCCTCCAATGTTATTTTTCCCCTTCCAATGTTTTTATTTTATTTTATATGGACATGGGTGGGGGTCATTAGGCCACAGTCTATGTGCTCAGGGATTTATTCCTAGTTCTGTGCGCAGGAATGACACTGGTGATGCTCAGGGGACCATATGCGATATCGGGGATCAATCTTAAGTCAACCACGTGCAAGACAAGAGCCTTAACCCCTATACTATCTCTCCAGACCACCCAGAGTTCTTACCTGTTCTTTTTGTTGTTGTTTCACTGTGCCATGGATCAAACTCAGGACCTCAAACAGGCATGGCAGGTTCTGTGTCATTGAATCATCTCCAATCCAGCCCCCGCATAATTTATCCTTCCTTGGGACTTGTTTTAGATGTTCCCAAATGTGCATAGCCTAAATTGCACTCTCTGCCTATTCCCAAGTAAAGGCATTTCAGCTTGCCTGCAAATTTTGCTATCCATTCATTTAAAATAAGCGTGTCTGGATTGGAGAGAAAGTGCAGTGGGTCGAGCACATGCACTGTATGCAGGAGCTGAGTTCTGTCCCAAGTACCACATGGTCCCCTGAATAATGCCAAGAGTGCCCCTCTGAGCGCAGAGTTAAGAGTCATCCCTGAGCACCTCCAAGTTTGACCCCAAAACCAATAAAATAATTAAAAACTTTCAGAGTGATTGGAGTGCAGCAGGTAGGGTGCTTGCCTTGCACCTAGGTTTGATTCCCTGGCATCGTGTATGGTCCTCTGAGGCTGTCAGGAGTGATCCCTGAGTGCAGAGTGAGGAGAAAGCCTGGAGCACTGCTGGGTGTGGCCCAAACACCTAAAAAGAAAAAAAAGTTTTCTGAAGATGCACCTACTATTTCTATTTCTTCTCTCTGCTTGTTCAGTTTCTTCCCGTTAGACAGTTTCCCCTGGCTAGTGTATCGCCCCACGCATGACAGACCTATTTCAGGAGCAACTAAGGTCAGGGGACATAGGTGGAGGGAAGGTCACACCTGTGGTAGGATTGAACACTGAATCACTGTCCACTGTCACTGTCATCCCGTTGCTCATCGATTTGTTCAAGCAGGCACCAGTAACGTCTCTCATTGAGAGACTTATTGTTACTGTTTTTGGCATATCCAATACGCACGGGTAGCTTGCCAGGCTCTGTCATACAGGCTCGATACTCTCGGTAGCTTGCCAGGCTCTCCGAGAGGGGTGGAGGAATCGAACTTGGGTTGGCCATGTGAAAGGAGAACGCCCAACCACTGTGCTATCGCTCCAGCCCCGAACACTGAGTATCTGAAACAATTGTTTTATGGATAACTTGGTAAATCATGATGTTTAAGTAAAGTTTCAAATGTTAGGGAAAGAAAAAAAAAGACCGGGGCCTGTGCCACCTTGGAGCCCAGGGCATTCTGGCATGCGAGCTCTGACCAGCTGGCCTGCCTGGGGCAGGAAGGGGCTGGATGCTGGGCTGGACAGACAGGTCTCTGAGCCCAACTTTTGGAACAAGTCAGAAGAAGCCCCACTCCCGGTCAGAGGCCCGTGGCAATGCTGAGTGGGTAGAGAGGCGGCACAGGGCCCAACCCAGTGGACGGAACCAGGGGAAGTGCTTGGCAGGGAGCGGGCAACACTCAGCGAAAACAAACCCTTAGGCTCTGGCCGGAGAACTGAGGTCACCAAGGCAGACGGGGATGGTGCAGGGGGGGAGAGGAGGTGCTGGAAGGGTAGACGGGTGGAAGGAGTCCGGGAGACTGTGTTGGAGGGCTGTCAGCTCTCTGCTTGGGGGTGGAGGGAGCGGTCAGGGCATGATAGCGCACCCTGAAAGCAGGAATATTGACCACCTTGTAAATGTTGCCACAATAGAAAAATTAACTACTGCTATTTTTTTTTCAAAAAGGGTGGTTTTTTTTTTTTTTTTTTGGGTCACACAGTGACAGTGACAGGTCACACCCAGCAATGCTCAGGGGTTACTTCTGGCTCTGCACTCTACTCCTTGCAGTACTTGGGATGCCAGGAGTTATATGAGCTGCCAGGGATCGAATCCTGATCAGCTTCATGCAAGGCAAGTGCCCTACCCACTGCACTATCTCTCCAGCCCCATTTTTCAGAAAGTTAACTGCTTACGCCCAGATTTTTTTCCTTCCTTATCCTGGGGTCCAAAGGCTGAACACCATTTCTCTTCCTTTAAAAAAAGATACATATATATGTATAATATATATGTATATATATTTTTTGAGGCCACACCCAGCGATGCTCAGAAGTTACTCAGGAATTACTCCTGGAGGTGTTCAGGGGACCTATAGGATGGAACCCAGGTCAGCTGCGTGCAAGGCAAACTCCCTACCCGCTGTACTATCACTCCAGCCCATCTTTTTTTTTTCTTTTGTCACCGTGATTTACAATCCTGTCAATGAAAGGGTTTCATGCATAGAATGTTCCAGCACTGGGGGGAAAAAAAGAGTGTTCCAGCACCCCACCCTCCACCAGAGTTTCTGTTTACCACCACCACTGTCTCAGGGAACCCCTCCAGACCACTCCCCAGACAACATTTCTGAGGTAGTAACTGGGGTCTCCATCCTGAGGAGAGCCTCCACTGCCCCCATAGTCACCGGGGGTCAGTCCCCCCACAAGACCCTCCTCAGCGGACCCTCTGCCTTCACTTTCCCACCCTTTCACCAGCCTCCTGACCCTGTGTGCCCTGTCCTGTCCCCTGTAAGTCCTCTCCTCACCCTTATGTCAGCTGGCATTGACATAGCTTCCCCCCCTCCCCCATTCCGACCCAGCCAGGGAAGGGCAGACAGGCATGAACAAGCCTTTGGAGACAAAGGTCCCGTTCTGTGTGCCCAAAGATGGTTGTGAAACAAGACAGCCACCTCGGCGAGCCTGAGACAGAGGGCGGAGGCATCGGGGTCAGGCTGCTGGCTGTCAGGTCTCACCTTCCTCTCTCACTCCCATCTCCCTGCTTTGCTATGCAAAGCCTCGCCCCTGTCTCAGATCCCACCTCCAGGCCACCAGGCACCTCCTCCCATCTCCTCCGGGCCTGACCCTCCCACCAGCCACACCCACACCCACAAGAAGGGCATCTCGCCCCAGTGCCGCTCAGCTACTCCGCCTCCACGCTGACCTGGCCCATGGTGAGTAGGGCCCAGGGGAGGACACCTCAGAGCCAGGCCTGCCTGCACCTGGATGTCAGAAGGGACCCTGGGGACTAGACAGATAGTACAGCAGGTAGAGCGCTTGCCTTGCACGTGGCCTGCTGGGTTCAATCCCTGGCATCCCCTATGGTCCCTAAGTAGCGATTACCAGCAGTGATTCCTGAGTGCAGAGCCAGGAGTAATGCCTGAGCATTGCCAGGTGTGACCCAAAACCAAAAACAAAACAGAAAAAGACCTGGAAGTTTGGGGTCTGAGCAGGTGAGGACTTTGCAGCGACCGAATAGGTTTCAATCCCCAGCATCTTATACGGTCCCCTATGCAATGCCAGGAGTAATTCCTGTGTGCAGAGCCTGGAGTAACCCTTGAGAATCTCCAGGTGTGGCCCAAAAACACAAAAGAAGAAGGAGGAGAAGGAGAAAAAAAAAACAAAACTAGCAGCTGCCATTAAGGGAGTATGTGGGAGAGACTAGCCCTCAGAAGTGGCGGGGTGTGAGGGAAGCTGGGAAGGAGCCAGCGGCTGAGGCGGCCTTGGGCAGCAGTTTGCATTAGATGCAGAGGAACACATCTGCCTGTCCACTCTCAGCAGGCCGGGCACCCTGTCCTTGGAGAAGTGGCTCCAGAAAGCAGCAAAGCCAGAACTCCACAAACAGACTGCCCCCGCATCCCCCAGGGGGCTTGAGAAGAGGAGCACAGTCCTGTCACTGGCACACGGTGCCCCCTGAGATGAACATTCACACAGGCTCGACATCCTTAGCATCTTTTAGGCGTCACTCACTCTCTTCTGCCTCGGAGGACACAGCCCTGAAGGGGAGGGAGGCAGAGGGGGCTGTTGAGGGTTTTAGGTCTGTACAGTAGAAGAGGGCAAGGAGAGGGCTCAAAGGTCAGAGCACACGTCTGGCATCAGAATGTCCTCAGTTCTGTTCCAAACACCCCCATGCTCCCCCGTGCACCAACACAGTGGCCCTGGAGGCCCCTGGCACTGCCAGGACCAAATAGCACCGAATAGCCAGCCAAGCACTGAGCTGTCCATCCCTCAGGGCCATCACCAGGAGTGGTGCCCCTCAGGGCCACTATTGACCCACAGCTGAGAGTCTGGATTCAACCGATCCTGTTACTATTGCAGTGTTGATGGTGTGGTGTGAGCGGGGCTTATAGATGACCCCTGTCCCCAGCAGAATGGTGCACCTACCCCGTTTCACTCAACTCGAGGCGCCCATCTCTCGACTTGACCTTATTTGTGTCCTCCTGGTTCCTGCCACTGCCCTCAGCCTCACTTCTACCTGGTCACCTTCTTGCCACTAGGCTCACCTCTAACTCTTAGAACCTTCTGGTTTCTTCTGCCATTATTCTTGCCCCTTTCTGAAAAACCCACAACATCCATTGGCTCCTGACTGGCATAAGTTGCAGAAATCCTCACCCGTCCCAAATAAGGTCAACAAACTCCCCTAGATCAGGGCCAAGTCTTGGACCCTTCATATGGAGAGGCTGAGAGGGGCTGGAGCGATAGCACAGCGGGTAGGGCATTTGCCTTGCACGCAGCCGACCTGGGTTCGATTCGCAGCATCTCATATGGTCCCCCGAGTACCGCCAGGAGTAATTCCTGAGTGCATGAGCCAGGAAAAACCCCTGCCTGTGCATCGCCGGGTGTGACCCCCCCCCAAAAAAAAATAGAGCGGCTGAGATAGAGAGAGAGATGGGGTAAGACAGATGGAGCGTAACAGAGACAGAGCTGGAGAGAGACAGATAGAGATGGAGAAACAGATGGAGAGGGACAAAGACAGAGGTCGATTGTATTTTATTTTGTTTGGGGGCCACCCCCAGTGATGTTTATGGGTCACTCCTGGCTCTGTGCTCAGGGGTCGCTCTTGATGCTGCTTGGGGGATCATATGGGGTGTCGGGCATCAAACCCGAGTGGACTGTAGGCAAGGCAAGTGCCCCACACACTGTGCTAGATTGAGAGAGACAAAGATGGAGCTAGAGCAAGACAGGGATAGAGACATAGACAGAGAAGCCCTGTCTGGAGGGTCCACAGTGTCGCTAAGCTCCTGCCCTATGGGCCCCCCCGCCCCCGCAGGTGAGGCCTCTCCCTGGAGGCGTGCTGGTCAGTAAGTCTGCAACAGGGGCTGGAGTGATAGTACAGCGGGTAGGGCGTTTGCCTTGCACGCGGCCGACCCGGGTTCAATTCCCAGCATCCCATATGGTCCCCTGAGTACCACCAGGGGTAATTCCTGGTGCAGAGCCAGGAGTAACCCCTGTGCATTGCCGGGTGTGACCCAAAAAGCAAAAAAAAGAAAGAAAGTGAGTCTGCAGCAGTGTATACACCCAGGACTATGCCCCCTAGTACCCTCAGTGCTAGCCTCAGCCTCTGTGTCCCTCTCAGGGGAGGGCCATCCAGTGGCTGCCCTAGGGGCCTCTGCTGGGCAGGACCCAGGAGGCTACCAGCCTCTGCCAAGCTCCCTGAACCTCACATCCAGGTCCTCCCTGCCCCTCCCCTGCTCTCCGAGTCCAGCCTGAGTCATGACAGGGTGCACAAGGACTGGGGACCGTGTACTCCGTCAGTGCCTCGCCCTCCTGGCCACTCCCTGCCCAGTGCCTGGAAACCTGGCCACAGAGTGCAGCCATCCCTGACCCTGAACCACCCTCCTGCACCCCACCCTGGGATCCCTCTCTGACCCCACCCCCAGCCCTAGGGGTGCAGCCTGTCTGTCTCTCACCTTCGTGGCTCCCCATTCACTTCTCCATCAGGCTCTGCCGGGACCACCTCATGCCCAGGCAACTCTGTCTCAGCCACCTGCTTCTCCAGGGTCCTGCTTCTCCCTGGCTCAGCTCAGCGAGTGCGGAGTGGAAGGGGGGTTGTTTGTCACACACACACACACACACACACACACACACACACACAGAGTGCAGGCAAGCCTCCTTGGGTGGGTGGCCGAGGGAGTGGCAGTGGGACTTGCACCCCATAAGTGAGCTGCCAGACAAGGAACCACAGGCCACTGTGGGGCACAGTCAGGACAGAGACGTGGTCTGATCCCCGAGTGGAGGAGGGTGGCCAGGAGCATCCTGGCACCCAGGCTTCAGCACAAGGGCGAAGCTCTAACCGTGACTCTTGTGGCCGCGTCACTCCTGTGGCCGCAACACTCTTGTGGCCACATCACTCATCACTCTCGCTATGGAATTCCCAGGAGCCAGGAAGCACCACTGGCCGGCCCCCTCGCAGGCCCAGAGGGGACTGTGTGTTTCTCACTGCCCTGGCCCGGACCAGCACAGTGCCTGGCGCAAGGGCACTCAGCTAGTGTTTGCCGAATGAATGAATGAATGAATAAGACAGGGAAGGTCCAGGGAAGGCTTTTTCACAAGGAGCTACTCTTCTTTCATTCCCCTGTTATCCCTACACTGCAGGAAACCAGTCAGAGCTCCCCTTCACCTCCCCCAACCCATCCCTCCAGCACCTTCACCCTGTCCCACCTTCCAAGGTCTCCCTCCGTCCATGGCCTTTGTGTCTCACTTATGACTTGTGCTGCTGGCCCTGGGCACCACTCACTCTGCTGAGTCTATTGTCCACACACAAGCGCACGCGCGCGCGCACACACACACACACACACACACACACACACACACTGAGCTTCTCGGTTAAGTGCCCACCAGTGCTCCAGGCAGATTTAAAGACCATGCTCCCTCCTGGCCCTTGTATCTACTGTCCGTGGGTGTCAGCCTCACGTGATATTGTTCTACACTCCACAAATGAGTGCAGTCCTTCTATGTCTGTCCCTCTCTTTCTGACTCATTTCACTTAGCATGATACTCTCCATGTCTATCCATTTATAAGCAAATTTCATGAAGCCATGAGCAGAGGGGAAAAGGCAGATGGAATAGAGAAGGGATCACTAAGAAAATGTTTGCTGGAGGAATCAGTCGGGATGGGAGATGCATGCCGAAAGTAGATAATGGACCAAACATGATGACCTCTCAGTGTCTGTGTTGCAAGCCATAATGCCCAAAAGTAGAGAGAGAGGATGGGGAATATTGTCTGCCATAGAGGCAGGGGGAGGGTGGGAAAGGGGGGGTATACCTGGGATATTGGTGGTGGAGAATGTGCACTGGTGGAGGGATGGGTGTTTGATCATTGTGTGATTATAACCCAAACATGAAAGCTTGTAACTATTAATTTTTTTTTCTTTTTGGGTCATACCCGGCGATGCACAGGGGTCACTTCTGGCTCTGCATTCAGGAATTACTCCTGGCAGTGGTCAGGGGACCATATGGGATGCTGGGATTCGAACCCGGGTCGGCCTCATGCAAGGCAAACGCCCTACCCACTGTGCATTGGCTCCAGCCCCAAAGCTTGTAACTATTGAATCACAGTGATTCAATAAAATTTAAAAAAATAATAAAAGAAAAAAATTAAAAAAAAATAAAAGAAAAGACCATGTTCCCACGTTCACAACTATTGCACAGCCAACTTTGGAGGCTCCAGACAGAAGCTGGAGCTCTGGCTCAGGAAGTCTTTTTACCTTTCCTGCCCCAATTCCTGGCTGTTCTGCAGGTCCCCTCCCTGGCTGAGTCAGCACCTGCTAAGCCATGGGAGAAAGAGGAGATTCCTCTACTCTGGGGAATTTGGGGGCCCTGCCCAGCCCTCTCCCCAGTTCCTTCCTCCTTCCCAGCTGGGACTGCGCTGTGCACTCAGGATCAGCACTGCTAGGAGCACCCTGGTCAGTCAGCCTGGGATTTCCCAAGCCTCACAGAAGGAACTGGGGAGCGGAAAGGAAGAGAAGCCCAAGTGTGGGGTTCCAGGAGAGCTCCGTGCTGGGGGACCATCATGGCAGGCTGGAGGCTGTGAGTTCGGTCGCCCTGCCCCTCCTTTGGAGGGGTGCCCGGCGCGTGGATGGCTCCTCGGAGCAGTGAGAAGTGTGGTCTCCTGGTTCACCAGAAACCAAGAGTCATCTCAGCAACCACAAAGGGCAGGGGCACGGGGGAAGTAGTAAAGAGATAAATCATCCCAAGTGCTCAGACCGCGAGGAAGTAAGTCACACAGGAGGTGTCCCGGGCTCTGAGTCATTTTCTTCGAGTCCATCTCAGGGATCAGAAGCTCTTGGAGAGCTGGAGTGATAGTACAGGGCACTTGCCTTGCCTGCGGCCAACCTGGGTTCGATCCCTGAAACTCCATATAGTTCCAGAAGCCACACCAAGAGTGATCCCTGAGTGCTGAGCCAGAAGTAAGTCTTGACACCTGCTGATGTGGCCCCCAAAACAAACAAGCAAAAGGAAAGTCTATCCTCTCGATAAGTTCCAGCCAGACCCTGTCTCCGTTCTTGCTCTCCAGATACATAGAATCAGTGTGATTTGGAAGCAGCCGGCCGCCCCTCAGAGTATGAGGACCCCATACGTGTTCCCCTGGAGTCCCTGCTCCAGAGTGTCACCTTCCCTCTGGCCACAGGCTCTCCTCACCTTCCTCATCTCTCCCTCCTTTTTTAAAAAAAGTTTTATAAGTGAATCACCATGAGGTACAATTACAGACTTACAAACTTTTGTGCTTATGTTTCAGTCATGAAATGCTCGAGTACCCATCCCTCCACCAGCTCATTCTCCACCACTGATGATCCTAGTATCCCTCCCACCACCCCCCACCCCACCCTGCCTCTGTGGCGGGGCCTTCCCTTTTGTTCTCTCTCTCCTTTGGGGTGTTGTGCTTTGCAATAGAGGTATTGTCATCTCTCCCTCCTATTCATGCAGCTTGTCCCTGTCATTTCAGTGTGGTATTCAGGGGCTGTTGTGGCTCTGTGCTCTGGGATAGTTCTGCGGTGAACCAGTGGTGCTGGGAATGGAAACTGAGGCTCCCACATGCAGAACCTGCGTCCCAGCTCTCTGAGCCACTTCCTTGGCCCTGTCATTTCAACATGCCCCTAGCATTCCCTAAAAGATCTTGACTATCATGGATCTAGGGACAATTCGCCCCATCTTTCTGGGTCCTGATGCTGTCTCCAGGCAGGATAAAGGCATGATTGGACCCAAGGAAAACAAATGACAGGGTCTACTCTGACCAGCCCTGTGCCAACCACATCTCCCTGTCTCCCCCTGATACTTTCCATGTTAATCCACTTATATGCAAATTTCATGATTTCATCTTTTCTAACAGCTGCATAGTCTTCCATTGTGTAGATGTACCAAAGTTTCTTTTTTCTTTTTTTTTTTTTTTTGCTTTTTGGGTCACACTCAGGGCGGTGTAGCAGAATAGACTAACACCCAAGATTAGTAGAGATAAGGTCCAGGAGGTCTGCCCCACAGCTTGGAAACTGGCCTCACATGCTGGGGGAAAAGGCAGCTGAGATAGAGAAGGGAACACCTAGTAGAGGATGTTGGGAGGACCCACTCAGGTTGAAAGATGCGTGCCGAGAGTAGATTATAGACCGAACATGAAGGCCACTCAATACCTCCATTGCAAACAACAACACCCAAAAGGAGAGAGAATAAAAGGGAATGCCCTGCCATAGATGCAGGGTGGGGGGTTGGGGGTGGTGGGAGGGATACTGGGAACATTGATGGAGAAGAATGGACACTGGTGGAGGGATGTAAACGATCACTGTATGACTGAAATGTAAACATGATAGTTCATAAGTTTGTAACTGTACCTCACAGTGATTCACTAATAAAAAAAAAAAAACCTGTGCTGAGATGGAGCCGATGGCTCGAAAGTACCACAGCAATGACCCGTGGGAACCCAGCTTCTGAGCCTGGAACTTGCGGGTGATTTCATATCACTTTCAGGACCATTGAGAAATGAGTGCGTGTGTGTGTGCATGCCCGCGTGCGCGCGCGCGTGTGTGTGTACGTGTGTGTGTCTGTGTGTGTGTCCTGCCAAGCCCTCTCTGACGTCCTCTCCTGGGGCACTTGTTCAGCACTGAGAGTGTCAGGAGGCAGTGGGTGGGGAAGGTGATGTTGCAAGAGCTAAGGGGCAAGCAGAGGTCCATCCTGCCCCTGTCGGCTCTTCCGCTTTCATCTCCTCTGCCACAATCTATGCCTTTCCCACATTCATTCTCCCCTCAAGTGCGGGTGAGTGGCCCCCTCCGAAAATATAACCACTTGAGAGCCTGCTAACCCAAAAAGGTCCCCACCTTGAGGCCACACCCTTGCTGGCCCTCTCCCCACTAGGCGGCCCTACTGTGCCCCACCTTTTCCCAGAAGCCTTTGGGCTCCCCCCACCCACCCCACATTCTCCCATAGTCACTGTCTCTGCTGACTCCCAAGCCTGGTGGGCAGAGCCCCCGAGGCCTCAGGAGAGTGGGTCAGAGAGTCCTCGGGAACTGGACAGCCTGATGCGAGATTGGCAGTCTCAGTTTCTCATCACTGAGCTGCAGCACGTGTAGTCATGGGAATTGCTCATTAATATGGGCTACCAGGTGCAAACCTCTCTTTTGAGTCCCTGGCTTCCTGGCTTTTCTCCCCATAGCCTAGGCCTGCCTTCACCCTCAGTCTATCAGAACCGGGCTGCGGGTCCCCTCATCTCTCCCTGCAGAGTGCCCTTCCCGGAGGCCACCCTGGGTGTGGTCACTGCTGCCTACCTCCTCTCAGGCAAACGTGTGGGGTCTCCAGGGATCCCCGTGTCAGACCCACTGCAGCCCTCTGCCCCTGCATGAGCTCCTCCCCGACCCCGTGTTCTCAGACCTCTAGGGAAGGAGTCCCAAGTCCCTCAGTCTTACCCCCTGCAGGTTTGCCTCAAAGTCCATACAACTTAGTCCTACCTGTGTACTGTCCGCCACATCTCCCCGTCCCCAGCAAGACTTTGTGCTTCTGTATTTTCATTTATGCCAAAATATTCTAAGAAGGTGGGCTTTGACCCCTTTCCCTCTGTTCTCCCCTGCACCCTGTATTTTGGGAATCTACTAATCCCTTTCCATATCCCTGTGACTGGATAGTTTAAAATAGGAAGATGAGGGCTGGAGCAATAGCACAGCGGGTAGGGTGTTTGCCTTGCACATAGCCAACCTGGGTTCGATTCCCAGCATCCCATATGGTCCCCCGAGCACCACCAGGAGTAATTCCTGAGTGCAGAGCCAGGAGTCACCCCTGAGCATCGCCAGGTGTGACCCAAAAAGCAAAAAAAAAAAAAAAAAAAAAAAAGGAAGATGAAGGGCTAGAGAAATTTGCACAGAGGTTAATGCACTTCCCTTGAATGTGACCAATCTCAGTTCAGTTCCTAACACCATATATGGTCCCCAGAGTAATCCCCATGATCAGAGCCAGGAGTAAGCCTTGAACACCTCTGGCTGTGGCCCCAAACCAAAAATAAATAAAATAGGAGGATGAGAGCTGTCCATTTGATTTATTCTTATAGTTTGTAAATCTTATGTGCATAAATATGTGCATATCACTATCATCCCGTTAATCCTTGATTTGCTTGAGCAGACCCAGTAACATCTCCATTCGTCCTAGCCCTGAGATTTTAGGAACCTCTCTTTACTCGTCCTTCCCAACAGTGCTGCATTAAAGGCTCTTTCAGGGTCAGGAGAATGAGACCCATTATTGTTACTACATTCGGCATGCCACGGGTATCTTATAATTAAAGTATATATATAAGTATAAATAAGTCATATAACTCATATATATGCACATGTATTAAGCATAGAATCATACACTGGGCTTCACTGACAAGTGCAAAGATGTATTGGGAGCTTAAGAACAAAGATACAAACCATGACACATCAAACTCTAGTACCAGGGGCTGGGAGAGTGAGAGAGAGCGAGCGAGCGAGCGAGCGAGCGAGAGAGAGAGAGAGAGAGAGAGAGAGAGAGAGAGAGAGAGAGCTCAAAGGGCTAAGCACATGCTTTGCATGCAAGGACCCCAATTTTGTTCCCTGGCACCCACAGTCCCCTGAGCACCAAGCCAGAAGTGCCGTCAGGTGTGCCCCCAAGAAGGTAGTCTTTATTTGAACCTCTGGCCATGGGATTCTACACTGCACAGACATCCAGTCATCTGTGTGAACTCTGACTGTGTATTCTCCAGTTTTATGCCCTTCACCAGGAAGTTAAGCTTCTGTGAACACACTGTGTGTACTCAGCTGAAAACTACAGACACTTGCTTCAAAAGCATTTACCAGGCATTGAGAGAGAGAGAGAGAGACAGACAGACAGAGAGAGACAGAGAGAGAGAAAGAGAGAAAGAAAGAGATAGAATTCAATGGGCTGAGTGCAGGCTTCTCATGCAGGAGGCCCAGGTTTCATTCCTATGACTATATGGCTCCCCAAGTACTTCCAGGAGTGACCCCAGGCACTGAGCTATGAGCATCTCCTAAGCATCAACGGATGTGGTGAAAATTCTTACCCCTCCAAAAATAAAAAAGTAGCCCAGAGGATGGCTTGTGGCTAAATGTGCCTTTCTTGCAAATGTACTACCCAGAGACATGGAGCATGTCCCGGTGCAAAGAACATGTGACTCCCAGCACACACCAGGTATGTGTGAGCACCACTATGAAAATGTAGGAGCTTCAGGGCTGGAGTGATAGCACAGCGGGAAGGGCATTTGCCTTGCACGTGGCCGACCCAGGTTCTATTCCCAGCATCCCATATGGTCCCCCGAGTACCACCAGGAGTAATTCCTGAATGCAGAGCCAGGAGTCACCCCTGAGAATCGCCAGGTGTGACCCAAAAAGAAAAAAAAAAGGAAAATGTAGGAGCTTCACCACTAGGAATGCCTCGTCAGGTGAGCACCATAGCAACCCTTGGCAGCCACAACAACCAGAATTGCCCTCATACCACAACTGAATCAGTGGCAGCCCTGGCAAGCACCACAGTGAAGAGTCAGAGCACGATGGGTACCAGAACCCAGTGCCGGAGCATGTGTTGCGTGAGCCTGTATCAACAAGCACAGCAAAATAGTGACAGGAGAAAGGATAGGGGAAAACTATCTATACTGAAAGGACAAAAATTAATGCACTTAAAAAGGAAGTATCAGCCTGGACAGATAGCACAGCGGGCAGGGCATTCACCTTGCATGCAGCCAATCCAGAATCTATCCCCAGCACCCCTACAGTCCCCTGAGCCCGGCCCTGAGTGGTCTCTGCTCAGCTCGCGCACCACCAGGTGTAGCCCCAAAACGAAAACAAACACAATGACTGCTTTAAATAAAGGGTGTAGGGCCTAGCGGGGACACAATTATTGCTTTGTTTCTCTCCCTATGGAGAGGACTGCAACACCCTTCCTCAAACACTCTTCAGAAGGCGGCCCTCAGATGCCTCAGTCAGTGATCCGCCCTCATTCCACACTGGACGCCAAATCCAACTCCCAACTCCAGCACCGCCCAGGAAGAGGCTTGTCACTGGTTCCACGGTTTGGCTCTCCAAAGGCACCAGGTTGGTTTTCATCTGTCAGCCACCTAAGTCTGTTTGGTTTTCTCTCCCCTATCCTGACGTCACAGGACACGCCTGACTTGGCCTTCCTGCCGTTTTCCCAAGCAGGCCTACCCTCTCAGATGCAGACTTACTTCCTCTCAAGCCTGCTTGACTCAACCTTTCCGGTTTCCACATTGCAAATCATGCTGACTCGAGCCTGCCTCCCCCTCCTCCTCTCTGCAGAGCCTGTGATGTAAGTCATCCTGGCACATATGCATCTGTGGCCTCTGGGTTCCAGGTATCTGTTTGCATAAATATGAGTATGCACAGCAGGAAGCAAAACCAGGTGGAAACAAAAAAAAAAAAGTAGCTGGTGAAGTAAGAGGGTTGAACAAGACTAGACACAGGTTCCATCTGGCCAATAACTGCATAACCTCTTAATCTTTCTGAGCCTCAATTTCCTTGCATATTTGTCACAAAAAATAGAAGCCTGCTGCCATCACTATTACTGAGGTCTTACTCAGTGTGGCACTCTGCTCAGCTCTTTCACAATCTCATGCATTGAGTCTTTGCTTTAGCCCTTCACAGGCAGGTAAGATCACTTTCCCTACGTTTTGGTTGAAGAAATAGACGAAAATTCAACCCAGAAATGAAGCACCTTGTCCCAGATCACTCCGACATCTATGACAAAGCCACGATTTGTACACAGACCTTCAGCCTTCAGAGTCCATGTTCCAACCACGTGTTCTTGCCATGTGTCATTCTGTGTGCTAAATTCCTGTCACAGTGCCCAGTGCCACCATAACCAACAAATAGTGGGACTCTCTCCAAGGGAGCTGCAAGTACAAGCAAGAGGCCAGGAAAAGTGGCTCTTCTCCTCTGTAATGTGTTACTGTGCCTAGAAAAGAACCAAATATATTCTGGATACTTTATATAGTTTAAATATGCTTCTAGGGCCCAGACGAAGAGCTCCGTGACTTAGAACTCAGTGGTTTAGCTTTGTGAGCTTACGGTCGTAAGTTCAATCCCCACTGCTGCCACATGCACCGAGCCCAGTCCCAGTGCTGGCAGCTCTGTTGTCTGTTATCCCTCCCACTGCAAGCAACTTCCAGCCACACTATTGCCCGGGGTGTGCAGACTGTAAGGCATGCAACCCCCAGCAAGCAGTGCAACTGAAAGATAAAACAAATACCACAGGCAGGAAGTACAATTGCTGGTGGTATGAACAACGCAGTGACCCCAAAGAACCCTAAAAGTGGAAAGAGCCTTCACTGAAGAGTGCCAATGAGTCCTGGTGAGCACATGTGTAAGCATGGAAAGTGAAGGTGTGCAAGTGGTGGTGAGTGCCTTGGCCAGCTGAGTGTGTGAGCATCATGATCTGATGTGTGACCCCCGTTGAAACATCACAATTTAAATGTGCAAGCACCATAGCCAGGTGTGTGTGTGCCTAGCTCCAGTCATCATAATATCACTGACAACAATGTGAGTGTGTGTGTGGGTAGGGGGGAATATAAAAAAAAAACATGTTTCTTACTCAGATGTGATGTAAACACACATATACAACATAGACACCCACCACTTTGAATGCAAATGACTTCTCTCTCTCTATCTCTCTCTCTCTCTCTCTCTCTCACACACACACACACACAGACACACACACTCGCACACTCACAAACCACTGCCCATTTTGAATCCCACAAAGCCTCCATGAGGAAGTTACAGATCTCTCCCACTGCTGAGTACTCAGTCTGAGGCCCAGGCAAGCTGGCAGTCACCATGGGATGTTTAATTTATTCATTCCAAATCACTAAGAATGAGGGCCAGGTATTGTGGCTGCAAGACCCAAAAAAGTGTTGTTTTGGTCCTCCAAGAATTTTTCTTCTGATAGCAGATGCCATCTCTTAAAGCAAGACTTGCTAGGCACAGGGAAATTAACACCATCCTTGGCAGTATATAGGAAAGTCTTTTACATCAGACTAAGGCATCCAGAGGCTACACATGAGTTTAAAAACTTGTCTTGCAGCTAGGCCCAGCATTGCAGGCCTGAGGGTTCTGTGTACAGGGCTGGTGATGATCAGGGCCTGGTGGTTCTGGGAGCCACCAGGGCTATACCAAATGGTGCAGTGCCAAGGATAAAACAATGCCAGGCATGCACTCCACCCATCTGGAACATATCCCAGGCCCCTGGGTTAAATCTTAAAGATGAACCGGAGTTACGAATGAGCTAATGTGGGGGAAGAAGAGTGAGGAAAACAGGTTAGGGTGTTAGGAAAGCTGAAGGTAGTTGCCTCAGCAATGGGAGAGGGCTTTGAGCAAGGACAAACGGGACATGAGGACAGAGGGAAGGCAAGCCAAAGTCTTGATGTGCTGAGAGATTCCAAGTCCTGAAAGATAGCTGGGAACCACAGAGAGCTTTTAAGCAGAGATTCAACATTACCAAATTTATATTTCATTCTATTTGTCGTATGGGGATCAAATCCAGGGTTCCATATAAACCTCAACACATAATGCATATTCTCTGCCACTGAAGAATCTATGTTTAAGAAAGACCAATTTGTGAATAAGGCAATGACTTTGCATGAGGTTGACCTGGGTTCTATCCCCAGTACCACATGAACCATATGATATACCCTGGAGCATCATCAGGAGTGATCCCTGAGCACAGAGCCACGTATAAGCCCTAAGCAGAGCCGGGTGTGGCCCAAAAGCAAACAAAAAAATGTGTGTGTGCAGTGGTAATGGAGCGGGTACTTAAGAAATACTCAGAAAATTGGAGGGTGGAGGGAGGGAAACAAAGAGGCTAAAATTTTATTTTAATTTTTTTAGAGAGGCTAACGTTTAGTCTGGACTGGTTAGAGAGGAGACAATGTTGACTTGACTTTTTCTCTTCATGGTTATCTTGGGGACACGCAGGTGACATCCAATGGGCTTTTGAATATGCATATACCTGTGTATAATTAAAGCTTGCGCTTGCCAGACGTTTGGGCTGGAGAGATAAATGTGAGTGTCATCAACTTACAGGTGGCAATTAAAACCATGAATGTGGATGAAGTCACCCAGGGGAAAGTGTGTGCCAGAAAATCTGCACGGAGCTCCAAGCAGAGTTTAATGGCTTGGGTTTGTGAACCTTCTCCCAGAAAGAGTGTGAAGTGAAATGCAAGTGAGGAAAAGGTCCCGGAGATCACCAAATACCTATACAGAGGAGAGATGAAGGGGCAAAGCAGCGGGGACAGGGTGTCACACGGTAGAACGAAGCCCCCATTGCTACAAGAGGTTGCGGAAGCTAAGTCACAGACCACAGCACCCTCCGTTTGATTTGGCAACTAGGAACGGGACATTGGCACCAAAATGTGGTCATACGAGGGCGATAAGAGCACGTTCTGGCCACCGGGGAGGAACTTCTGCAGTCGTCGGGGCTGAGGAAACAGACCGATTAGACGCGCGCCACGGCCACGCATGCGCAACTCGTACACCCCCAGCGGCCCGACGCCGGCGTTTTCCGGGCGGCCACCGCTGCGCCGCGAGCTTCCGCCGGCAGAGGGCGCTGGGCTACGAGTCGGGCGCGGACGGCGCTCTAGGCCCTGCGCTCAGTGGCAGACACCGCAGCTCCGCGTTCCCCCCACGCCTCCTCCCGGAGCAGGTGGGTCCGCCCGCAGCGGGGCGGGAGTGCGCGGAGCCGCGGGGCGGCCGGGGAGCCGCAGCCTCCGCGCGGGAGCGGGTCTTTCGCCTTAGTGACCCCCCTCGGCTGGAGCCCAGCGGGCCCGGCAGTGGACAAGGCCGGACCAGGTGGGCGCCTCTTCCGGGAGTGCAGTGCCGTCCCGAGACCTCGGCTCCCCGCGGCGGGAGGGGTCTCCACGCGGGTTCGGGCGGGGCCAGCAGGGGCGGGGCGCCCGTGATTGGCATTCTCTTCCCAGGTTTCCCGGGCTTCCACTGGACCCCTCCCGGGTTGTGCACCCCGAGCCGGCACTATGGTGAGACCCTGAGCGCAGCCCCCTCGCCCTGCATGGTCTGGCCCCGTTTGCCCCGTTAGACTGGGAATTCCCAGTGCCGGGGTGCGGGGTGTTCCTCCCTGCGAGCTGTACCCTTCAAACCTGCCCATCCCTGTGTAGCACGGGCGCCTGAAGGTGAAGACCTCGGAAGAGCAGGCAGAGGCCAAAAGGCTGGAGCGGGAGCAGAAGCTGAAACTGTACCAGTCAGCCACCCAGGCCGTCTTCCAGAAGGTGGGGTGCTGCGAGCTTGCCCCCCGTCCACCTCCCAGATGGCCCCCTTCATGACACCAAGACCAAGAACTGGGTTTCAGAGTCACACTGCCGGAATCCAGTTCAGGGTTCTGCCACTTAACATCAGTGTGACCCGGGTCACAAGTGACTGACTGTCATGGGAACTCAGTTTGCACATCTATAAAATGGGGCTAGTCATTGCACTTATGCCACGAAGTGCAACCTAAAGGAGAAGTTTTAAATGCCACTTAGATGTGAAAATCAGACCTGGGAAACATATGAAGTGCCATGCATACCCTAAGCTTATGGTAGAGTAAAAGATTCACAAAATCTATGCAGTTTCTCTGGAACAGGAAGCTCCTGTGCCCTCTGACCCTGTGCCCTCTCTATCTTAGCGCCAGGCTGGGGAGTTGGACGAATCAGTGCTGGAACTGACAAGCCAGATCCTGGGAGCCAATCCTGACTTTGCCACCCTCTGGAACTGCCGGCGGGAGGTGCTCCAGCGGCTGGAGACTGAGAAGTGTGTGGGGTTCAGCACTCCCAGAGGCATGCCCCACCCCTGTTCTGCCCTCGCCCAGGGGTGGGGGGAGGGGAGTGCGACCCTCAGGAGAGAGAAGGAGGGAGGGCAGTGGAGGGTTAAGTGCAAAATGACAGGGGTGGTGTTTTGGAGAACCCTGACCCCCTTTTCTCTCTGAGGAAAGGTCCCCCGAGGAGTTGGATGCTCTGGTGAAAGCAGAACTGGGCTTCCTAGAAAGCTGCCTTCGGGTGAACCCCAAGTCCTATGGCACCTGGCACCACCGCTGCTGGCTACTGGGCCGCCTGCCGGAGCCCAACTGGGCCCGGGAGCTGGAGCTGTGTGCCCGCTTCCTCGAGGTTGATGAACGAAACTGTACGTGCCCCTGCGTCCTGGCACTGGGGCTTTCCCCAGATTACGTGGGGTGGAATGCCAGTCCCTGCTGTTTGCTACTGATGACCGCAGGGAGCACAGCGCCGAATGCATCCCTCGTGGCTGGCTGGAGAGAGCTGGCGTTTCTGGGGCCTCTGAAAGCCTACCTGAGCCTGAGCTCTGCTGTCTCCCCTCTCTGCCAGTTCACTGCTGGGACTACCGGCGCTTCGTGGCAGCACAGGCCGCCGTGCCCCCTGGGGAGGAGCTTGCCTTCACCGACAGCCTCATCACCCGCAACTTCTCCAACTACTCCTCCTGGCATTATCGCTCCTGCCTCCTGCCCCAGTTGCACCCCGAGCCAGACTCTGGAGCCCAGGGTCGCCTCCCTGAGGACGTACTGCTCAGAGGTAAGCAACATTGCCGGGTGCCTGCCAGAACTCAGCTGCCCCCTCTCGTCCCAGTGCCTTAACCTGGTCTTGGGGGTAGACCAGGCACCTACTTTGTACTCGGTTCTGGGAGTGCCTAAGATTCAGCCCCTGGCTACAGGGAGCTGGAAGGTCCCACACCAGGGGAGGCAAAACTGCTGTGTGCAGCCCTGTGCAAGGCCCTTGGGTGAAGGAGACTGCAGCCCCCCGCCCCAACTCTCCCCTTCTCATCGCTAAAGGCTGGAGATCAGGCTGCAGTGATAGTACAGCAGGCAGGGCGCTTACCCGCCTTGCTTGCAGCCAGCCCAGATTTAATCACCAGCACCCTGAGCCCACCTGGAATAATCCCAGAGCACAGTCAGGAGTAAGTCCTGAGCACCAGTGGGCGTGCCATCCCCCTGCGCGCACACACACACATATACACACTACACACACACACAAGCTGGCAGTAATCCAAGGAGAGGGTTCAGGCCGAGGGTTGGACAGAAGTTCTCAGGGTCTGACTGCCAGCCGTCCTCCCTGGCCCCGCAGAGCTGGAGCTGGTGCAGAACGCCTTCTTCACCGACCCCAATGATCAGAGTGCCTGGTTCTACCACCGCTGGCTCCTGGGCCGAGGTGAGGAGCGGTGGGGAGAGGTGGACCCTTCTGGCTTCGGAGCAGCGGGAGAGGGTTTCCGAAGGCCTGAGGCCATGTCTCCCTACAGCGGACCCCCCGGACGCCCTGCACTGCCTGCACGTGAGCCGGGACGACGCCTGTCTGACGGTGTCCTTCTCACGGCCCCTCCTGGTGAGGCCCGCAGCTCTGGCTGAGGAGCATCAAGGAGCGTGGCCTGGCGCAGTGGAGGAGACGGTGTTCTTTCTCTCTCTCCCTCTCTCTGTCCCCAGGTGGGCCCTGGGACAGAGACCTTGCTGGTCATGGTTGATGGGGCGCCCCTGGCTGTCGAGTGGAGGACCCCGGATGGCAAGAAGCGGCCCTGCTACGTCTGGGTATCCCAGGACGGTGGAGGGGATAGAATGGAGGAGTGGGGGGATAGAATGGTGGGGGAGCAGAGACAGCGCGAGGCCCAGGCCTTCCTTGACCCCGTGACCCCAGCTCTGTGATCTGCCTGCGGCCTCCTTCGATGACCAGTTGTCCCAGCAAACATTTCGTGTCGTGTGGATGGCTGTCGATGCCCAGAAGGAGTGTGTGCTGATGAAAGGTACCGTGCCTGACGAGTCTGTCTGTCCCCAGGCTGCAGCCCCCCGCCCCAACTCTCCCCTTCTCATCGCTCTCCCCTCCTGTGATCACTCCTCCCTGCAGGCCGCCCAGAGGCCTGGTGCCGAGACTCAGCCACGGATGAGCAGCTCTTCAGGTGAGCCCTGGAAGGAGACAGACGGGCAGAAGAGCTCTGCGTGCCAGGCCACGGGCAGCCGGGATCCAGATGGAGGGCCACAGCCTGGATTCCCCGGCTTCCCAGGCCTCCGGGGCTGCGGACATCACCCCCCACCTCCCTCGGCCTTCTCTCCATTCGCAGGTGTGAACTGTCAGTGGAGAAGTCCACGGTGCTGCAGTCTGAACTGGAATCCTGTAAGGAGCTGCAGGAACTGGAGCCTGAGAATAAGTGTAAGACACCCCCAAACACACACACACACACACACACACACACACACACACACACACACACAGCCCTTCGGAAGGGTTCCTTTCCGGCCTGGACCTCTGGGGAGAGCAGGGATGGTGTGAGGAAGAAAGCAAAGGAGTACCCAGGAGGGACCGTCTCTGCCCCTCCTCAGGGTGCCTGCTGACCATCATTCTGCTGATGCGGGCACTGGACCCCTTGCTGTATGAGAAGGAGACGCTGCAGTACTTCCAGACCCTCAAGGCAAGTCTGGCTTGTGGGAACAGTGACGGGGAGGCCCTGCGGGACCGAGGACAGCCCTGGCGCGCTCACCTGCCCATCCCTGCCAGGCCGTGGACCCAATGCGGGCAGCGTACATGGACGACCTGCGCAGCAAGTTCCTGGTGGAGAACAGCGTGCTGAAGATGGAGTATGCCGACGCGCGTGTGCTCTACCTGGGCGGCAAGGTAGGGGCTGTCCGCACACGCTGGCCCACCCTTTGGCCTCACCTGGCTAGCTCGCCTCCTTCTTTTCTGAAATTGATGTGATGTTGGTTTGTACCATTCCATAACTTGCAGACCTGGGGCTCTGAATTTGGTATTTCTGTACATGCTACATTATAGCAACACCTGAAGTCTGAGCTTCCACCCTCGGCCAGTTTTGAGACTCACTCCCTGGCCTTCATCCAGGCTGTCCAGTCCAGCCACATGCCCCTGGCTCTGCCCTCACTCTCAGGCACCTGTCTGGACATTGCTTCCCAGTCAAGGTTGAGCTCCTCTTCCTTCAAGCCTTTTCCTTCATTGTGCCGTACTTTCTGTCACTTCCCCATCATTCCTCTGCCACCCCATTTAAAATCTGGAGTCAGGGCTGGGGAGAGAGCTCAGAAGGCTGGAGCACATACATGATTGGGCCTCGTGTTCAATCCCTGGCACCCAGTGGTCCCTCAAGTGTTGCTGGGAGTAACCCCAGCACCACACCGGGATTAGCCTAAAAGCCAAAATGAAAAATAAAATCCTGCATTGCCAGGACTGCCTCCTGCCTCTGCCAGATCAGATCAGAGGGGACCCCCACGTACCTCCACTCGTCTCCGTACTTATCTCCCTGGAGCAGGCCAAAGCTGAAAGCCTGAAACCTTTCAGGACTGGGTCTCAATCCTCGTCCCGACACATCCTGCATCCTGCTAGGTAGCCTGACCATCCCCAGACCATGCCATCCTGCTCTGAGCAATGGCTGTCTCTGCCGGTGCCCCTCTGCCTTCACCCTCGTCCCACCCACTCATCCCCCCTCCCTCCCCCATACGCACTGTCAGCCCCTGGTCCTGCACAGGGGCATCTCCTGTTGAAACATGAGGGGAGCGTCTGGCCTCCCTACCACCCCCCAGAGCCTGCGTGGGACTCAGGGCAAGTGTGAGCCACCCATGTCCAGGCACCCCTGAGCCTCCCCAGTGTCCCCTCCTCTCCTCAGGACCTGACAGCGCTCTGCCACCTGGAACAGCTGCTCCTGGTCACTCACCTGGACCTGTCGCACAATCGGCTCCGCTCCCTGCCCCCTGCCCTGGCAGCCCTGCGCTGCCTGGAGGTAAACCTGGGCTCCTCCTTGTCCGTCCTGGCGCACCTTTCCCCTCCCTCCATCTCTGAAGTCAGGCCCCCTTCCTGCAAAGAAACCCAGGAACCCCAGCTGACTCCAGCCTGTCCTCCAGCCTGACCCTGCACTGTCAGCCTCTCACGCTGCCCCTTCTGCCCACCACGTAGCGCCAGCCGCGAGCTAACCCCTTCCTGTCCTGCCTGCTCCCCAGGTGCTGCAAGCCAGTGACAACGCCATTGAGGCCCTGGATGGTGTCACCAACCTGCCCCGACTGCAGGAACTTGCACTGAGCAACAACCATATCCTTCCTCTGGGTTCCTGACAGGCCCCCTCCAGCAGCTGGGGGAGGGGCCGTGTAGGGACACAGGTGGCTGGCAGGGTGCCCTTCGGAGAGCAAGAGGCCAGCGAGGAGGCTCCACTGTGGGGGTCAGGGGTGGGGTAGGGCATCTGGAAGAGCATAGGTGATTGCTTCAGGTCAGAGATCACAAGCAATTGCCTGTAGATGCCCTCAGGTGCCAGGGGATGTTCTAAAAATCAGGAAGTCGATGGGGAAGGAGCTCAGAACTCTGATGCCTCTGATGTCTCTTGAAAACCGGAAGTTAAGGCAACTTTTGTCTGCCCTGGGTGACTTCAGCCAGGATGCCTCTGCAGACAGGGCACTTTCCCCTGGGCCTTAGTCTCTACCAGTCCTGCCCCTGTGGGCCCAGAGTCTGCCTCCCTCTGGGCCATGTGAGAGATGGCCCTCGGCCAAGCGTCCGGCTGCAGGTCCAGCTGCTGAACCAAGGGGAAAGAACCATGATAGGTGCAGGCAGATCGGGAACCAGCCAAGCTTTCCTTGACGCTTCTTCCCCAGGCCTCCAGCAGCCTGCAGCACTGCAGCCCCTGGCCTCCTGCCCCCGGCTGGCCCTCCTGGATGTGCAGGGTAACCCGCTGTGCCAGGCCGAGGGCGCCCAGGAGTGCCTGGCCGAGCTGCTGCCTTCAGTCAGCAGCATCCTGACCTAGGAGACCCCACCCCGGCCTCACCCTCTAACTTATTTGGTACCAAATAAACAGTGGATGCTTCCCTCCGACTGCTATTTGTTGCCATGCCACCACTATCAGTCCTGGAAAAGGAGGGAAGAGTTATTACCCTCCTTGCTTTCATTTCATGCTCAGTCTTGCCTTTGTTCCCCGTCCCAGAAAACCAACGCGCCCTTGTTTGGGAGAGAATCCGGACTGGATCTGACATAACTTCGTTCTCGACTCAGACGGGGCCGGGGGTTGGGTTCAGGTTCTTATTTGGGCGCTATAAAGCAGCTGAAGTCTCTAGCTGAAAAGGCTCATCCAGTTTTGTTCACGCCACCTGCTCCTTCCAGAGGCCCTCTCTGCCCTGGGCCTTCGCCACCTGCTGAGGAAGCTGTTCCCAGGTGTGAGTCCCAGGGCCCCACCTGTTACGACAACAGTGTCAGTCCCCATGAATAGCGCTCTGTAGCTGAAGTGCTCTTGGAAATGCCTGATCCCATTTGATCCTCAGACTCTCTGGGGTGAATGACTTGTCGCATCACAGGATGAGGAAACTGCTCGTAGGACACACCCATGGGTGGTGAGCCCAAGGGCTGGATCCGGAGCTGTCCCTCCACCTGGTCTGGGATTTTAGACTCAAGCTCTTGCTTCCACATTGGGACAGTCGGCAAAGCCTGGACTTGGCCTCCTGTGGTGCCTCTCAGCACACTGGTGCACGCACGTGCACACACACACACATACACACGAACACATCTGCACATACCTCCCTTGTCCAGGCTTTGAATGCCCCAAGGCATCTGACCTCCTCCTGCAAGCGGAAAGGGGAGCGGCTGGGGGGCACTGAGTCAGACCTGGCTGGGTGGGGAAAATAAGGTGAATTGAACAAGAGAGAGAGTGATAAGACAACATATTTTCCTGGTTTCCTGGGATTCCACCTGGCCCCACACATGCTCACACACACACACCCCCTCTCCTGCAGGGCCCTACCCCTTCCTGTCTCCATAGTGAGGTACAAACAGCGGCTGCCCCCCCACCAAGAGGCACTCTGGCTGACCTGCCTGAGAACTGCCTCAGGCTGCCGGGAACTCTTGATTTACAATGCCCTTTCCTCTGAGTGGGTCAGAGGTGAGAACAGACCCCTCCCAGGTCTGAGCCCTGAGTTAGGCAGGAAAAGGACAGGGTGGATATGGGGGGCTCCCTGCCAGGCATGGGTATCCCTCTGTCCCCACTTCCCAAGACCCCGCCTGTCTGGTACACCTCCCTCGTGTCTCTCTCACTGACTTCTGTCACTGGCCAAAGGGAGTGTAGATAGTGGGACAGAGGGACAGGCCCCACACAGAACCGCAGCTTCCCTGAGCAAGCCCAAGGAGACCCTCCCTGAAGGGACTGGCCTTCTGGGCTTTGGGGTTCTGTGTGGTATCCCTGGTATTGCTCCCAGAGCCAGGGTGGGGTCGGGGTGCACCTGGGCAGGTGCTTGGAGCCGGTTGGTCAGGATTCCCAAGAACTCCAGGTTGGAGAGTCCATCTGCAGCCAGGCCAGGGTGGGGTCCGGGTGCATGTGGGCAGGTGCTTGGAGCCATTTGGTCAGGATTCCCAAGAGCTCCAGGTTGGAGGGTCCATCTGCAGCCAGGCCTCTCAGGGAGAGAAAGAGAGAGAGAGGGCTGCACTGATGCGACAGAGGGACCTCGCACCCCCACAAAGAAGGGAGTGCGCCTTCTTGCACACACACACCCTGTGCTAACCTCGGAAGGACACGGGAAGCTTGAAGCAGGCGGCTGACTCATGCCAGGGGCTGTGGAGGGGCTGGAGAAAGGAGGAAAGAGGTGGGGGGAGAGATCTGGTAGAGCCGGCAGGTCTGGGCTGCTGGCGGAGCCAGTCCACGGGCCTGGCTGCTGAAGTCACCAGCTTTGCCTCGGAGAGGCCAGGACCTCCCTGCGAAGGCCCAGGCCCACGGGCCAGTTTCGCAGGGCTGAGCCTGGCTCTGGGAGGCAAACAGAGTGTGCCCTGGCGAGGGACGTGGGAAGTCGAGGCACCCTGCCACACGCCTTCGGAAGAAGGGGTTCCCTCTGCCTGCGCTGGTGCGGGCAGGGGCGGCACCGCCCCATTCCTTCCAATCTCAGCCTAGGGGGACCCTGGCACCCCGCAGACCCCGGCCCCGCCCCTCTCGCGGGCCCCGCCCCCAGCATCTGGGTTCCTCGAAAGGGGAAGGAGGAGGATGCTGCCTGTCGCCTGCCCGCCTGCCCCCTCGCCGAGCCGGCCCCTAGAGGCCGGGCCTCTGCCCCCGCAGGGCCGTACAACAGCCGGGCAGCTTCCCCTCTTGCCTCCCTGCCCGGCCCCGCCCTCCCCTCATAAACCTCTCACCGGCCCGCCCCACACCTCGCACTCGGCGGCGGCGTCCGGCCCGGCAGCCCCGTCGCGCCTGTCCCCACCCGCTCCACCGCGGCCGGCCGCGGGACTCTGCGCTGCCGTCGCCAGCACCGCCGCCAGGTGAGGGGCGCCCGTGGGCACCGCCGGGCTGCGCGCGCCCAGACCCGGCCCCTGGCAGCCAGGAGGCTGCGGGCCAGCCCGAGCCTGTCCCCCGACGCCGCCGCCGGGACTCCGCGCCACGCCCCCCCAGGGCAGCCCTTGCAGGCGGCGGGGAGCCGTGTGGGCGCGCCGGCCGGGATGCCCAGCTCTCGCAGCCCGCGAGGCCCCCGCCGGCGTGCTGCAGGGGGCCTCCTCGCGGCGGGCGTGGGCCGTGGGAGGGGGGGTTCTCGGCAAGAAACGGGTCCCGGTGAAGCGGCTTCAGCGCCTGCGCTTCTAGATTGAGGAGGGAGCAGGAGCGGGGAGAGGAGCTGTGCTACTCGGTCTGGGGCTGTGACAGGTGTCCGCCCCGTCCTGCAGGTTTCTCCACTGGGCGTCTGCTGCCCATTTGGTGGGCGTCGTGGGGGCAGAGGACAAGACTGGGGCGTGGGAAGTTTCCCTGCAGCCCCGAGGAGGGGCTCTAGGGTGGTTGCCAGGACTCTGGGTGCATCCAGGTGTCAAGTTCAATGAACGCTGGCTGGCGCGCTCCGGGCAGTCTGCGGGTGACCAGAGCGCCGCTGGGTCTGTCTCCACGCAGGCACGATGGACGGTTCCCGCACGACGGACGATTCCCGCACGACGGACGGGCGCCGCATGACGGACGGGCCCCGCATGTCGGACGGGCCCCGCTCGGACGTGGGCCGCTGGGGCGGGAGCTCCTGGTCGGGCTCGCCGTCCCCCGAGCCCGAGCCCGACCGCCGCTCCTCGCCCGACGCCGACCGCCGCTCCCGCCGGCGGGGCCGCTCCTTCTGGGCTCGCTGCTGCCCCTGCTGCTCGTGCCGGCGCGGGGACGACGACGGGGGCTCCGAGCCCTACGGAGAACGAGGCTCCAGCGCGGGCGGACGCAGGCCCCCCTCCCGGGGCAGCCCGGTGAACGCGGCCGGAGATGGCACCATCCGAGGTGAGGCCGGTCTTGTCCACCGTGGTGGCTGGCGCAGAGCCCAGTCCCCACTGGGGGACCCTAGGAGGGTAAAAACGGGTTATTGCACCCTGCCACCGCTACCCCCCCCACACACACACACCCGTGGGACATGGCTGCTGCCCCTGACCCAGAGCTGTGGCCTTTGCAGAGGGCATGCTGGTGGTGCGGGGCGTGGACCTGCTGAGCTCCCGCTCGGACCAGAACCGCCGGGAGCATCACACTGATGAGTTTGAGTACGATGAGCTGATCCTGCGCCGCGGACAGCCCTTCCACCTGGTCCTCTTCCTGTCCCGGCCCTACGAGTCCTCTGACCGCGTTACCCTGGAGCTGCTCATTGGTCAGTGGGGACATGTGGATGGGGGAATAGGGACCTCCCAGCCCCAAGCATTAGGGCCTAAGGGGCATCTCTGGGTGCCTCCTGCTCCCCTAGATAAGTCAGGGCACTGCTGAGGGTCTCTCAGGCAGGGTCTCAGGGTCCCCGTTTTCCTTAATTGCCCTCTTCTGTTTCAAGCACCTCCTCTCGGGGCTCACTCCAGCCTCCCACTGGCGTGGCTGCTATGGGGTCCCCCTCCCTGGACCTGGCTGCCTCCCTCTGGACACTCTCTGCCCAGCTCTGTCTCTCTGGATCTCTGACCCAGGACCCAGGGCAGGCACCTCCTCGCTGCATTGCTTGGTGGCCACTGATGGCCCAGGCTGGTGATTAGGCTGCTGCCGGGGGCAGGTGACTCCTTGCACCCTTTGATTAGGGCTCCATCTTGCCCACCCAGCCTCTAATTTCCAAGGTATCCCCCATCACCACCAGCAGGGGTGCCCTGGGCTCCGAAAGGGGCAGACCTAGGGAGCGGGCAGGCTTGGCCTACGTCAGCCAGGACAGGCTGATGGGGGCTTGGTCTCACCTACCCACCTCAGAGTTCAGTGTCAGGGGAACAGGTTTGGGATGTTGGACAGGGCCCTGCCCTGACATGTGGGCAAGCATCGGGTGGGGACAGAGTTGCTCTTAGACTGTCACCGATGATGGCCCAACTCAGGGACACATACTCTGGCTCATGCACATTTTGGGTGGGGCTGGGAGGCCTCACCAGCTCCTTGCATTTTCCCCGCACCCAGGAAACAACCCCGAGGTGGGCAAGGGCACCCACGTGATCATCCCCGTGGGTCGAGGGGGCAGTGGAGGCTGGAAGGCGCAGGTGACCAAGGCTAGTGGGCAGAACCTGAACATCCGGGTCCACACGTCCCCCAACGCCATCATCGGCAAGTTCCAGTTCACCGTTCGTACACACTGCGAAGCCGGCGAGTTCCAGCTGCCCTTTGAACCTCACAATGAGATCTACATCCTCTTCAATCCCTGGTGTCCAGGTGAGCCCATAGGGTTAGGAGCAAGGGGCAGGGGTTAAGCGGGGCAGGGCTACTTTCCCAGGATCCACCTATGGCCTTGGGTTCCTTCCTGGCCCTAAAGCCACCTCCCATTGTTCAGGTGTGAGGGCCCCTGTGTCCCGGCTAGCGAGGGGATCAGCCTAGGTTCCCCCTGACTTCCTGGGAGGGGTTCCCGCCTCCTTTATTCTGGATGTGAGTCCAGCAGAATTGTCCCTGGGGCTGGTGGACGAGGAGGAGGGTGGGAGAGGAACAGACGCATGACACGAGGGTTCTGTGGACACAGATGACATCGTGTATGTGGACCGTGAGGACTGGCGGCAGGAGTACGTGCTTAATGAATCTGGAAGAATCTACTATGGGACCGAAGCACAGATTGGCGAGCGGACTTGGAATTATGGGCAGGTAGGGCAGTCCTGGCCGGGGCTGCGGGGAGCTGGGGGTGCAGGGGCTGGCTGAGCGTTTGAGCTCAGCCTTCACGCACTCTCTCCTCCCTCCGTCCAGTTTGACCATGGGGTGCTGGATGCCTGCCTGTACATCCTGGACCGGCGGGGTATGCCGTATGGAGGCCGGGGGGATCCCGTCAGTGTGTCGCGCGTCATCTCTGCCATGGTGAGAACCCTGCTGAGGGTCTGCCTACAGCTCCTCAGACCCCGCTCCCACCCTTTCTGATACCCTCAGGACCCTCACCCTGGCCACAAGTGTGGTGAGAGGGTCTCACTCCCCTGTCCTGCCCTTGCTCACCCCCCACCCCACCCCACCTTCCTGGCTGTGTCCCAGCCCTTGTGGAATGTAAGGCCAAACCCCACACCTGGCACGCCCAGGATTCACATTCCTGTGTCAGCCCCGGGTGGAGGGGGGCAGCCCTCTGGGAGCGGTGGGTGGGGTTCAGGCTACGGTCCAGGTCCCAAGGGCATTTCAGGGAAGGGGTACTCACAGGGTCAGGGGCTGAGCTCAGGGCCACTGGGCAGGTCCCAAGCCCTCACCCCTCCCACCCATCCCCGGCAGGTGAACTCCCTGGATGACAACGGGGTCCTGATTGGGAACTGGTCTGGCGATTACTCCCGAGGCACCAACCCGTCGGCGTGGGTGGGCAGTGTGGAGATCCTCCTCAGCTACCTCCACACGGGCAACTCGGTCCCCTACGGCCAGTGCTGGGTCTTCGCAGGCGTGACCACTACAGGTGGAAGGGGAACTGGGGCAGGAGCACGGGGGGCGGGGTGGGGTGGGGGGGCTGCAGGGAGGGCGGGAGGGAAGCCACTCTACTTGCACCCTGCCCATCCCAGCTGTGGCCACAGAGCCAGTGCGGGCGGGGGTGGAGGATAGGCTGGTCTTAATTATCATTAATTAGTGTTAACGACTGAGAGAGAGGCCCCAGGGAGAGGAGGGAGAAGGGAGAGGCCAGGCACCAGGTCAGCAGGTGGCCCCACTTCCCCTACCCCCCACTTCCTGCCTGCTGCTTCCTAAGCCTGAGGTCAGGGAGACTCTCCTGGCCAGCTGGAGTAAGTGCAGTGTTCAGTGCCTCATGTCCAGTGTGTGGCCCCAGCAGCCGTCACTGCCAGCCAGAAGTGACGCGCCCCCCAGAACCCTTTCTGACCCGGCTGATACTTGGCCCCACATGGCAACCTCAGTGGCCCATTTCCCCCTGTTCTACCCTGTCCCTCCATCCCTGCCTGATTCTGGGCCCTGAGTTCCCACCCTGCCACCTCTTCAGTGCTGCGCTGCCTGGGTCTCGCCACCCGAACCATCACCAACTTCAACTCAGCTCACGACACAGACACGTCCCTCACCATGGACATCTACTTCGATGAGAACATGAAGCCTCTGGAGCATCTCAACCACGACTCTGTGTGGTGAGGCTGGGACTGGGGCTGGCACCATCCCGCTGAGGCCTGGGGGGGAGGCCCTGGCCAGGCCATCACCCTGGCCCCCCTCTGTGTCCTTGCAGGAACTTCCACGTGTGGAATGACTGCTGGATGAAGAGGCCAGACCTGCCCTCCGGCTTCAATGGGTGGCAGGTAGTGGACGCCACCCCGCAGGAGACCAGCAGCGGTGAGTCAGGACTCAGAGCCAGCACCTCTGCCCCCCAACACTGGCTCTTTAAATTAGTTTACAAGTAGGATCCCTGTTTTTTTTTATTGCTTTTTTTTGGGGGGGGGGCTACACCCAGCGATGCACAGGGTCACTCCTGGCTCTGCACTCAGGAATTACCCCTGGCAGTGCTCAGGGAAACATATGGGATGCTGGGAATCGAACCCGGGTTGGCCGCGTACAAGGCAAACGCCCTACCTGCTGTGCTATCGCTCCAGCCCCAGGATCCCTGTTTATTGTTCCCTTTCTCGACCTTTGCCTGGATCTCATTTCTTTGTAATAGTCAACATACTGGGGAGATTCAAAAGTCCAAAGATTCAGAAGAATTCAGTGAGAGGTTTCCTTCCTCCCACCAATCCACTACTCTCAATTATTGGGCTTTTTGGGGTTTGGGTTTTAGGGCCACACCTAGTGATGTTTGGGGGTTGTTTCCAGTGGTACTTGGGAAACTGTGTGGTGTCATGGATCAAACCCACATGCAAAGCCCATGTAACTAACTCTCTGGTTCCCTCATTTGCTTTTTCACCTATAAAATCTGTAGATAATTGGAGCTAGAGCCATAATACAACAAGCAGTATACTTACCTTGCATGGGGTTGACCCAGATTCGATCCCTAGCATACCATATGGTCTCCCGAGCACAGCCAGGAGTGATTCCTAAGTGTAGAGCCAGAAGTAAGTGCTGAACATAGCTGAGTGTGGCCCAAACACTCCCCCACCAAAAATTTTTAAAAAACTAAATCTGGAGATAATTAACTGAAGGACCCCCCTTTTTTTTTTTCATTTTGGTGATGCTGAGAGTTGAACCCAGGACCTCACACATGCAGACAAGTACTCTGCTGCTGAGCTCCATCCCTGGATGTCTATCTGTTTGTCTGTCTCTCTATCTATCTATAATGCTCTCTATATATCTATAAGTATATAGATATAGATATGTAGAGAGTGTGTATATCTATAGTGTATATATCTATAGATATATAGAGAATGTAGTTGAAAGTCAGTAAGTTGAAAACTCTTTTACTTTCAAAAGTTACGAGTCATTACTCTTAAGAACTATGTACTTGGAGGAAAAGAAAAGGAAAGTACAGAAAAGAAAGTACAGAACTGTTTATTTCCTTATTCTCTGTCAGGAGGTTTTGTTTTGATTTCCTGTAAGTACAAGTGAAGGCCGCCTGCCCTGCTATGATCAGACATTCTGGGGGGAAGATGCCAGGAACATCCTCTCTAAAATCCCCCGGGGGTGCTGAAGGTCATGCCATTGTATGGCACTTGGGAAGTGGGCCCAGAGAGGAAGGGTGACTTTTTCTAGGACACAGAGCATTAGGCCAGTCTCAGAGTAAAAGTGGCCCCCAATACCCTCTCTGGCCTGCCCTCACCATGTGCCCTTCTGTGTGCTCCCTGCGCATACACTGTGAGTTCTGTGAGAGGACAGGAAGAGTTCAGGCTCCTGAGAGTCCCCAAGAAGAACAGGAGAGGCAGATGCCACGACATGGTCCTCAGCACTCCTCTGCAGAGGCAGCCCCCCGCCCATCTTACGCAGGCTTCTGCACCCTACCTCACACTCCACAGGGACCCCCCTGTGCCCCGCATACTCCATGGGGGCCCTGTGCCCCACCTCCCACCCCATATGGACCCCACACACCCCACCCTGTACTCCACATGGGTATCCATGCCCCACTTCACACTCCACACAGGGACACTTCACCAGGGGCCCCACCACTCCCCACTTTACACTCCACCCAGCCCAGCCCTCTTGTCCCCTTCCTTCCCAGCATTCTCCCCATCACCTGGCCCAGTGCCTTCCCTGGGCCTGCACCCCGTCCCCCAGTCACCCAGGACTTGAAGCAGCCCCTCCATCTCAGGGGTCCCTAGGAGCAGTGGCTCCTGAGCTGTATGATCTGCCAGAACACAGACCCATCTGAGTTCTGACTCTCACTCAAGCACGAGGGGCAGGCTGCAGCATCCCTGATTCTGCGCTTATTTCTTAGATGATTCCATCTTAGGTAGGTTCCCATACATAACCCAAAGAAGCATCTTTGGGCTTCAGTGTTCTTGCATGTAAATGGGGCTAATCGAGCCCAGGTAGGCTGGTAAGGAGGAATAAAAGCAATCGTCATGTACTACTAGCAGCAGGCCTGGGATATAGCAGCTACTCAGAAAGCATTAGTGCTCCCGTTCTCTCTGCATCCAGCTGTCTTATGTGACCCTGAAATTGGCTTTGCCTTCCTGAACTTCAGTTTTCCCAGCAGTCAGAGGAGAGGCTAACACTGAGTATTTTATAAGATGTTTACTGCAAGAAGGTCTTCACTTCCTCTTGTGTCCCCGCTGAACCAACCTGTCTGCTATCCCTTTTAATTTATTAATTTATTTTTTATTTTTGGGTCACACCCAGCGATGCACAGGGGTTACTCCTGGCTCTGCACTCAGGAATTACCCCTGGCGGTGCTCAGGGGACCATATGGGATGCTGGGAATTGAACCCGGGATGACTGCGTGCAAGGCAAACACCCTACCTGCTGTGCTATCGCTCCAGCCCCAAGATATCCCTTTTAGAAAACCCTCCCGAGGGCTGGAGCGATAGCACAGTGGGTAGGGCGTTTGCCTTGCATGAGGCCAACCTGGGTTCAAATCCCAGCATCCCATATGGTCCCCTGAGCACCGCCAGGGATGATTCCTGAGTGTATGAGCCAGGAGTGACCCCTGTGCATTGCTGGGTGTGACCCAAAAAGCAAAAAAAAAAAAAAAAGAAAACCCTCCCGACATGGTAAGGACAGACTCTATTTCCTACCTAACCCTCCTCCTGCTACCGCCCCACCACAGAGAGAACACAGCGGGCCACAGAACTGAGAGATTGTTCTGGAATTTTCTGGAATGATGGCTGTGGTGTCATTCCTGACCGGCAAGCAGAGCCATCATGAGCTCTGAGAGTGTCTTAATAAAGAATGAAAGGGTATTGGCCTCAGTGGAAGTCACAGACATTGGCCCTGTGGCCAGTTCAGCCCTTGGAGGAAGTGGACAACCTGGCTCCTGAAGTGGGCAAGAGCCTGGGCTTGGCCTCACCCTGCCCCCGCCGACTGAGCACATGCTTTTCTCTGCCCTCTCTGGGGTGGTCTGGGTAGCTGCTGATCCAGAGGCCTACCCCCTGGATCTGAGGGACCTCCTTCGATCTTGGTCTCCCTCCCTCTCCCAGGCATCTTCTGCTGTGGCCCCTGCTCTGTGCAGTCCATCAAGAATGGACTCGTCTACATGAAGTACGACACACCCTTCATTTTTGCTGAGGTGAGGACCACGCTTTGGACACAGGGGGCTCCAGCACCCCCCACCATCCTGGACTTCTCTGCCCTGAGCTCACTGCTGCCTGCCCGGCCGTCCCTGATCTAGTCCCTAATCCTATGAGTCTTAGCTTCATCAATTGTGGAGAAAGAAAAAGGAGATAATAATGGCTGCCATGCTTCCTGTACTCAGGATCAAAAGAGATAATGGGCATGAAACGGCTTTATAAGTCATAAAGCTAGGGAAGCAGTGAGGGATTACTGTTATTACGGCCCGGTGTGCTGCTTCTTCCCTGCTCTTCACTGCTCTCTGGCCTCCTGGGCTCCTCAGAGCTGGTCTACCAGACCAGCTTTGCCAGAAAGCTCCTGGCCATAGCTTTGGCCCTCCCCACAGCTGCTGGAACCTGGAGAAGGAGGCAGGGGGGCGGGGCAGAACTATCCCCACCGCCTACAACTGCCTCAACTCGACCCCCTTCTACCATGACAGGTGAACAGTGACAAGGTATACTGGCAGCGGCAAGACGATGGCAGCTTCAAGATTGTCTACGTGGAGGAGAGGGCCATTGGCTCACTCATCATCACGAAGGCCATCGGCTCCAACATGCAGGAGGATGTCACTCATCTCTACAAGCACCCTGAAGGTACCTTTCCTTCAGGCCTGCCGGCCCCGGCTGACCCAAGTCTTCCCGCGGGGCCCTGTCCCCTCACCCTGACTCTCTGTCCCCAGGCTCAGAAGCAGAGCGCAAGGCGGTGGAGACTGCAGCAGCTCATGGCAGTAAACCCAATGTGTACGCCTCGCGGGACACGGCTGAAGACGTGGCCATGCAGGTGGAAGCGCAGGACGCGGTGATGGGGCAGGACCTGACTGTCTCCGTGGTACTGAGCAACCGTGGCAGCAGCCGCCGCACCGTGAAGCTGCATCTCTACCTCTCGGTGACCTTCTACACCGGCGTCTCAGGCTCTGTCTTCAAGGAGAGCAAGAAGGAAGTGGTGCTGGCACCTGGGGCCTGTGAGTGTAGTCGCCCTGTAGTCTTCTCCTGTGGGGCCCGGTCCCCGGGCTGTGGTGTGGAACCCCCGGGAGGCCCCATCTGACAAGTGTCTTCTCTCTGCAGCGGACCGCGTGGTCATGCCTGTGGCCTACACGGAGTACCGGCCGCACCTCGTGGACCAGGGGGCCATGCTGCTCAATGTCTCGGGCCACGTCAAGGAGAGCGGGCAGGTGCTGGCCAAGCAGCACACCTTCCGGCTGCGCACCCCAGACCTCTCCCTCACCGTGAGTGCGGCCTCTGGGATGAGGGTTGGGCAGACTGTAGTTCTTGAGGGAGAATGTAATGGATGGGAGGGGGGGAGAGAGATAGTACAGCGGGTAGGGCACTTGCCTTGCACCTGGCAGACCCAGGTTGGATCCTTAGGACTACATAGGGTCCCTGATCCCACCAGGTGTGATCTCTGAGCACTGAGCCAGGAGTAAGCCCTGAGCACAGCCAGGTGTGACACCCCCCCAAAGAAAAATAAAAACAAGGGGCTGGAGTGATAGCACAGCGGGTAAGGCGTTTGCCTTGCACGCGGCCAACCCGGGTTCGAATCCCAGCATCCCATATGGTCCCCTGAGCACCGCCAGGGGTAATTCCTGAGTGCAAAGCCAGGAGTAACCCCTGTGCATCGCCAGGTGTGACCCAAAAAGCAAAAAAAAAAAAAAAAAAAAAAAAGAAAAAGAAAAACAAGACAAAAAAAATTTTTAGAGACTGATTCCAGAGTCTTGGCTTCCTCCACAAGATGAACTCTCCCCTGATTCTGTGCTCATAGCACTTTGGAGAGGCTTAGAATTACCTCTCTGACTGGGGCTGGAGAGATAATACAGCAGGTGGGGCGCTTGCCTTGCATGCGGCCAACCCAGGATCTATCTCCAGCACCCCATATGATCCCTGAGCCAGCCAGGAGTGATACCTGAGCACAGAGCTAGGCGTAAGCCCTGAACACTGCCTGTATGACACCCCCCCTCCCCACCCCTACCTGTAGCACTGTAGCACTGTCATCCTATTGTTCATCTATTTGCTCGAGCGGGCACCAGTAATGTCTCCATTGTGAGACTTCTTGTTACTGTTTTTGGCATATCGAATACCCCACAGGTAGCTTGCCAGGCTCTGCTGTGCGGGCGGGATACTCTCAGTAGCTTGCTGGGCTCTCCGACAGGGACGGAGGAATCACCCGGGTTGGCCTCATGCAAGGCAAACACCCTACCCGCTGTGCTATCGCTCCAGCCTTGTAAATCAGTATTAAGTACTGGAAAAAAAAAAACTAGTGATGGGGGTTGGAGCAATAGTACAATAGGTAGGGTACCAAAAGAAAAAAAAAATGTCTTTGCTAACCGGCACAGTAAAAGAGGGGCTCAGGAGGGTTTGACTGTAAGGAGCTTTCCCTCTTTGAAAGCCCTTTGTGGTCCCCTGTGTTGGACTGGGTCTCTGATGGGCTCTTTTTCTCTCAGTTGTTGGGCGCTGCTGTGGTTGGCCAGGAGTGCGGTGTCCAGATCGTCTTCAAGAACCCACTGCCAATTACCCTCACCAACGTTGTGTTCCGGCTCGAGGGCTCCGGGTTACAGAGACCCAAGGTCCTCAATGTTGGGTGAGTCTAGTCTCTTCTGCTTCTGCCGCCTGTGCCCCCTGGCCCACCCTGGGTCCCAACTCATGTGCTGTCTCGGTCAGTACATCCCACCTCTCAGGGCACAAGACAGTAGCTGGGAACAGCCAACAACAGCTCCTGACTCAGAGCAGTGCAAGCCAACGTGCCATGTGCTTAGAAGTGCCACATGCGGCCTGGTCTCCTGCCCATGCCTCAGCCCTCTCCTTAGGTGAGGTGCTAAGGCTTTGCCAAGGCAGTATCAGCAATGCATCACTAACAATTGCCCGGCTAGCCAGCACTCAGGAACTGGATAGACCCTCTCAGATGGAAAACATCCTTTAAGCTACGCTAGAGGGCATGGTCGGAGAGATAGTACAGTGGGTAAGGCACTTTACTTGCATACCACTGACCCAGGTTCAATCCCTGGCACCACATATGTATCCCCAAGCCCAGCAGCATAGGGCGAGGTGCAAGCCCTCAGCATAGCCGGGTGTAGGGCAAAACAAACAGACCAACATAAATTAAGTACACTAGAGGGACCAGGGATGTAGCTCAGTGATAGGGCACTTCCCTTGCATGTGTGAAGCCCTAGATTCCAAAAAACAATAGAAAGATAATATGGAAATCTTCAAAACCCTTGGAAATGATACATATGTTTAATGATCTATTAATTAAAAGAATATTGCAGGAAATCACAAAATATTTTGACCTGAACAGGAAAGACAATATAGCAGGGACTGGGGGTGTAGCTCAGTGGTAGAACCCTTGTTTGCATGAGGCCCTGAGTTCAATCCCCGGCAGCACAAAAATAAATAAATATGGGTCAGAGAGATAGCTTAAAGAGATGAGTTGCAGGTTTTGCATGCATGAAGCCTGGATTCAATCTCCTGAGTGCTACCAGGAGTGAACTCTGAGGACAGAGCAGGAAGTAGTAACAGTCCCCCAACACTGTTGGGTGTGACCCAAAAACAAAAAAAAGAAAGGAAAGGAGGGAGGAGGAAGGGAGAGAGGACAGAATAGACGTTTGGGAGATTGCTCAGAGGCTTAAAGGCTTGCTTGGCTTAGAGAGATCAAGAGTTGGAAGCCCAATACTGCTACATACATTGAGGTAATAAGCATAGTCCTGCTGTCTGTGATCCTCAGAAGATGGGTCAGGCTTAGACCTCATAGTGCTGCAGGTAAATCTGGGGTCCTGTGCTTAATCACTGACCCACACATCCTAAGTGTTCCATGGTCTGGCAGTCCCTAGTAAGGGGAAAAAAATTAAAATTAGTAAAAATCTATACTATGGGACCAGAGAGATAGTACAGTGAATAAGGCGCTTGCCTGGCACGCAGCCAACCCAGATTTGACCCCCAGCATTACATACAGTTCTCTGACCTCTGCCAGGAGTGATCACTGAGCACAGAGTGAAGAGTAATCCAGGACCAACACTGGGTATTGTGCACAAACTGGAAAAAAAGAAATCCAAAGTACATTCAAATCATCATATGATTAAAAGAGTCATCATCATGTGATTAAAAGAAAAGCTTTGAGACTTGGGCTCAATCCTAGCTCTGTCCATCCCTGCCTCTGGGCAAGTGGCTTATCTTCCTTAAACCTCAGTTTTTCCTCCTGTGAAGTGGGGATAAAAGTAGTACCTGGCTCTGAGGCTTGTGCCAGAATTAGATGAGATCATGCCTGGTAAATCTTTAGTGTAGGAAGTGCTCTGCTTGTTCTTTTGATTCTTTATCTTCTGGTTTTAGAGGAGCTGGGTTCCAACCCCTTCTTACAACTGTAAGCATGTGCCCTATGTTGGAGGGAGTGTAACTGAATTCTTTAGAGAATAGGTAGCAGCTACACACCCTCCTACAAGGTTTGAATAGTTGTTAATCTGTCGTCTCATCTACTCACTGAGTGGTTGTCTTTGAGCTTAATGGAGTTGCCATCCTTTTTCTTGAATATGTTGATGATAGCCATTGTCTTTTTTCAGACTGCAGATTTCCTTTAGTCTAGCTGTCCTGCAAGGACCTCTGAAGTAGTGACGCTAATATTCCCTTCTTGATTGCTGAGATTTTTTTGTGGATGAATAGCACTAGATACATTTGAGATTTCCTAGGATGACATTTTGCATTGGTGGTATAGTGGTGAGCATAGCTGCCTTCCTAGGATGACATTTTAATACTAGTTATAATTTTACAGTGCCCTTCTTCAAACAAGATCCTGGAAGCTTATTGTTTTTTCATTTGATTCTTCTTTGAGAGGCCTCCAAAACAATGTGCAAGGGCCCCCAAGCCCCCTCCTGGCATACTCAGCTGGCCCTAGGCAGTGAATGCTTCCATCTGTAGAAACTGCTCAGGGCCGGTGGTCCATACTGGTACTTCTTTGAGACTCCAGGGCTACACCCAGCCATGCTGAGGAGCTGGGGATTGAATTTGGGGCCTCGTGCAAACCAGGCATGTGCCCCAGCACTGTGAGCACTCCTTGTGAGTCCTGCCTCAGCTGAGGAAGCTAGCTCCCGGTCTCACGGCATCCCTGAGCCTTTGGCCACGGCAGACACCACACAATTGTTGCTAGTGGGCCATGAGCACCAAGCAGGTGTTCTAGAGGAGAGACTCTCATCCAGCCAGGCCAGCTCTGTACCCAGTGGGGTACCCAGCATGCCGCCCTCCTGGGCCTATGTGATCATCACATGTACATGCTGCCCTGTCCTTCTCTGGTGACAGCACAGAGGCCGGCATGGAAGGCCAGAGGCTGACCTTTACGATCAGCTTCCTGGGACTTGAGAGACAGCTGAACAGGCTGCGGGTCTGCTTGGCGTGCCAGAGGGCCAGGTTCCATCCATGGCACTGTATGGTCCCCTGAGCACCGCCAGGTGTGGTTCAAACAACAAAATTGCTCTCTGGGCCAGGAGCTCGGGGGTTCAACCCCTCAGCAAGGTTCTGTGTGAAGGGCTGGGGAAGCCAGAGTTCCTCATCCGCCCTGCCCATCCTGCACACACAGCACTTTCCAAAGGGGAAAGGCTCCATTCTGCCGGGATGTGTCACGAAGGCATTGGCTTCCCTCCGGTCCACCTGCAAGTGGTGTGGGGCTGCTGCAGGTACCTTTCCTGTTTTGAGGCGATCTGGAGTGTTTTGAGGGATCTGGAGCTGACTCCCCTGTCACCCCAGCAGCCATCTGGCTGGACTTTTCTCCCCCACCTTCAGGGGCAGAGGGAGGGTACCCCATTGCATTGGGACTTGGGCAGGTCCTGACCTTCTGTGCTTCCCCCAATGCCAGAGTCCAGGCTGGGCCTCTGGGACCACTGAGAACCCCAGGGGACAATTGCAGAGCTGGGGGGGCAGGATCAATTGAATTCCAAGATGGGCGTTACTTGGCTCTCATTTGCACATCAAAGACTGTGGTATGGAACCCCATTATAGCATAAGGCGTGCCTGCCAGTGCCACCCAACTTGGTGACTGACCATTTAATAAACATTCCAGAACTTACTCCTCCAGATGACTGCTGTCACCACTAAGGCAGTCACTGGGGAGGGTGTAAGGCCATTCCAAATCCTTCTTGGGAATTTCCCCAGCCCCTGAATCATTCTCTAGACGGTGCTTAGGGTGGCTTTCTTATGGGCTGGACTTTAGGGGAACAGGTCAGACTAATTAATAAGGTAAATGAACAGGTGGGTAATGATGTGTTCAGAAATGAAACTTGGCTGTAAAGGAGGGTGTGTGTGTGTGTGTGTGTGTGTGTGTGTGTGTGTGTGTGAGAGAGAGAGAGAGAGAGAGAGAGAGAGAAGGATATGGAGGATGTAAAAATATCTCCAGCACTGGCTACACATTTGAGTAGTGCATAACTGGAAGATGGGGCTGAGCTGAGTTCTGGTATCCTTGTCTGAGAGGGAATTTATTGTCCAGGCTCAGTTACAGGCATGTCCAGCTGTGGGATTTGTAGCCCTAAACTTGCAAACAGGGCTCTGAAAATGTTTTGCCTGACACAGACACAAGGGCAGGGAGAGATCTTAACAACCCTTCAGGGAGCCCGAGAGCAATTTCTTCTGAAAGTAACGACAGAAATAAAGGCTTGGTTCTGAAATAGGACAGTTCAATTAAGTATGACTTCAGTGGACTTTTGTTTTGCTTTGGGGCACGCCCAGTGGTGCTCAGAGACTACTCCCAGATTGGTGCTCAGGGTTTGTGGCCAGTGGTGCCCAAGCGATGCTAAGGATTGGACCCTGAGTCCAGTATGCTAAGAATACACACTTATCCATGAGTTATCTCCCAGGACCCCTTGTATGGACTTTTATTTTGGGGGGGAGGGGGGATCTTTGGGTCACACCTACAGTGCTCAGGAATTACTCCTGGTGGTGCTTGGGGGACCTATGGGATGCCAGGGATCGAACCCGGTCAGCTACATGCAAGGCAAATGCCCTACCCTCTGTACTATTGCTACAGCCTTTTGTATGGACTTTTAAAGTCTAAGTGTAAACAATTTTAACTTCCTTCCTTCCTTCCTTCCTTCCTTCCTTCCTTCCTTCCTTCCTTCCTTCCTTCCTTCCTTCCTTCCTTCCTTCCTTCTTCCTTCCTTTCTCCTTCCTTCTCTCCCTCCCTCCCTCCCTCCCTCCCTCCCTCCCTCCCTCCTTCCTTCCTTCCTTCCTTCCTTCCTTCCTTCCTTCCTTCCTTCCTTCCTTCCTTCCTTCCTTCCTTCCTTTTCCTTCCTTCCCTCCCTCCTTCCTTCCTTCCTTCCTTCCTTCCTTTTCCTTCCTTCCCTCCCTCCTTCCCTCTCTCTCTCCTTCCTTCCTTCCTTCCTTCCCTCTCTCTCTCCTTCCTTCCTTCCTTCCTTCATTCCTTCCTTCCTTCCTTCCTTCCTTCCTTCCTTCCTTCCTTCCTTCCTTCCTTCCTTCCTTCCTTCCTTCCTTCCTTCCTTCCTTCCTTCCTTCCTTCCTTCCTTCCTTCCTTCCTTCGTCTTCTCAGAGCTTACCTCTTACTCTATGTTCAGGGATAATTCCTGGTGGGGTTCAGGGGACCATATGTGATGCCAGGAAAGCAATTTGTCAGCCATGTGCCTGGCAGGTGTGTCTGGCCTGCTGTACTCTCCCACCTCACAATTGTAATTTTTTGTTTGTGGGAAAAGTGGATACAAATTAAAAGCATAAACTTGTAACCAGCCTACCTGTTAAGGACTTAATTTCTAGTTACATATTATGGTTGGAAGTCTAGAAATTAAGTCCATAACCTAACAAGTAGGCTGGCTATTTACAGATATAATGCAGATGTAGAAGAAGATTCCTATCTATTCTGTTTTCATAAGCTGTGTTTTGTGGCTTTCTTGGCTCATTCTTAATAGGGCGGAGTGAGGGCTTTTTTGTATCTGTGACTAGATCTGTGGCTCCCTCTTCCTGCTCTTTCACTTCATGAACTCCGGAACCTTAAATATCATCTGATCTCACTCCCCTTACTTTTTATGCACTTCCATATTGCTTCCAGAAAGCAAGGATCACAGATGTTCAATCACTTGTCCTAAAGCACACAGCTCTCAGAGGTGGCCTACTGTGTTCCCCAAAGCCCCTGGAGAACAGGCTCCAAGCTAAGTGGTTTGCCCCAAGGTAGGATCATCCACCAGATGAGGTGTTGGCTTATTCCCAACACTTAGATCTCAAGACTTTGATGTCTGCGGGGGTCTGCCTCCAAGGCAGGCTAGGGTTGAGTAGCGGGTGGAGGAGAGGGTTTAGGCAGGGCAGTAAAGGACAGAAGCTGGCAGGCAGGCCTGAGCAGAAGTGGGGTGGGGAGTGCAGGTGGCTGGAGGAGGTGGGGCAGGGCAGGGAAGAGGCGTTTTCCTGAGAGCAGAAGGTGCTCAGGGAGTCCTCCTTGGGAGGTGGGGTGGGGGGAAGCGTGCTATGAGCCAGCCTGGAGGCAGCCCAGGTGGGTTCCAGGAAGGGAAGGAGCCAGCAGGCTGGTGGGCAGAAGGAATGGTGGGGGCTGATGAGGCCGCGCAGGCGGATGGTTGAGTCAGAGAGCCTGTGTGATGGGTTAGGGAGCTGCATCTCAGCCCATCAGCACTAGAGAAGCCACGTCCTCCAGGACTAGCTCTTCTCTGAGTGGTTGGAGGCTGGGCTGGGGGAGAATGACATGGAAGGCAAGAGGCTAAAGTGCTAAAGTACCTGACAAGAGTGGAAAAGAGGGCTGGAGCGATAGCAGAGCGGGTAGGGCGTTTGCCTTGCACGTGGCCGACCCGGGTTCGAATCCCAGCATCCCATATGGTCCCCTGAGCAGCGCCAGGAGTAATTCCTGAGTGTAGAACCAGGAGCAACCCCTGTGCATCGCCAGGTGTGACGCAAAAAAAAAAAAAAAAAAGAGTGGAAAAAACCATTAAAGACTGTCTCTCCCTCTCCTCCCTTCCTCTGTCTGTCCTTGTCATCTGTTTCTATCCTTATTTCTCCCTCTTCTCTTTCATCCCCACTCCTATATTTCTCTCTCTCTCTCACTCTCTCTCTCTCTCTCTCTCTCTCTCTCTCTCTCTCTCTCTCTCTCTCACACACACACACACACACACACACACACGCCCCAGTTGAAAGGTGTAAGTCATCTATTCCTAGGAAGAACTATCCTTTTTTGTTTCCAATGTTTGGGACTCCCTGTAAAGATGATTGTAGTAGAGGGAAATTAATTTTCCTCCAAGTTCTTTCTCAACAAAACAGGAAGCATTTGCTCAAAACATGTTGAGCCCCAGAACTGGGACTTCATTGCCTTGACCCAGAGACCTGCAGGGGGACTGGGGTGGGTCTGCTGGGGAAGGAGGTGGGAGGGGAGACAGCACCCCATCTGTCCAGGTGTGTGTGGGAGAGGGAGGTGTATGATGGGGCTGATGGGGCGCTTTCCAGCTCAGCTGCTGGGTGGGTGGCCCAGATCTGGCTCGGGCGGTGGCTTGGGGCTCAGGCTTATCCTGGCCGTGGGTGTAGAGACTCCAGCTGAGCCCAGCTGTGAACGAGGGCTTCTACTTCCTGCTCCTTCCTTCCCAGTTGCCCCCACCCCCGGTGCTTGCTCCCCATTCTTCTGCCCTCAGTCACCCCAGAGCCATGACGCTATCTCTGCCCACAGGGACATCGGTGGCAACGAGACAGTGACGCTGCGGCAGACTTTCGTGCCCGTGCGGCCAGGGCCCCGGCAGCTCATTGCCAGCCTGGACAGCCCGCAGCTCTCCCAGGTGCACGGGGTCATCCAAGTGGACGTGGCCCCAGCTTCCAGTGGTGCTGGTTTCTTTTCTGATGCTGGAGGCGGTGGTAACTCAGGCGAGAACATCCCCATGGCATCTCGAGGTGGGGCTTAGCCCTGGCCTGGAGCCTGAGGAACAAGGACACTGCCCCAGGACGGGGGCCTGCCGGAGGGCAACTCAGGGTGCCAAGGTGGGAGGGCCAGGAGCCCAGGAAGGGGGCCCATCTCCACTGGCACTGGGCGGCGTGGATGCTAATAAACTGTTTTGTAATGAAGCTGGCCCCCTTGGTGCCTCTGTCAGGCCAGGCCAAGGAGCTCAGAACCTGCCATATGTGCTAGGGACACACACAGACCTGACTCCACTGTTGCTGAGATTGTGGAGAATCAGGGGCTCAATCTATGCCTATGCAGTGGCAGACCACTCGTCTGTTTACCTGGCCAATTGCCCCTCACCCCAGGGTGCTTCCATGGCTCAGAGTTTTGGAAGCCCTCTGGGTGGAGTGGGCTGCACCTTCTGTGGCGCCTCCTGTGGGGGAGGAGGACTGTTTGTAGGCATGTGTTTGAGGTGGAAAGGGGTACAGAACACTGAGCGGCAGGAGCAACACTTGTTTTCAAATATCTTTGTCTATGAATATTTATGCAAATAGCACATATTCCGTGTAGAAAATAAAAACTGTGGAGTATGACCATGATCCCCCATTCATCCGATGGTATGGGAAAGAACAGTAACACTGTGTTTCACCTGCTGCCTCCCCATCCGTCACCTCCAGTGAGCATTTTCCTACAGCATTAAATATTCTTTGAAAATGGAAGCATGAAAAGGAACTGGAGGAACAGTGCAGTGACTTAGAAAAGGTCCTCTAAGTGGTCATGGGTTCAAGTCCCCTGTGTTTTATATGTGCCAGCGGTGATCCTGGCAGTGCTGTTGTTCGAGCCTGGCGGCTCTTCCCTTATGATCACTGGTGCTGCAAGCAACCCACTGTCATACTAGAGCCAGTGTGTTTGAGCACCAAAAGGGATGCAAACCCCCTTCCTGAGACCACCAAGAAGTCAAAGCTCTGTGCAACATATGTGTGAGCATTGCACCTCCAGCTAGTACAATCATAACTGTGAGCCTCTACCAAGCATGTGAACCCCAACAAACTTGTGCAAGCACTGTAACAAAAGGAGAACCTCAGTGGGCACTGTGGCAGAGTATATGGCCCCTAGTGAACACCACAACCAGATATGTGAGCAACCTTGTTATCACAAAAATAAAGAAGGGGGCAGAGATAAGAAAAAATATGTAAAGGAACCTGGTTTTACATTTAAAACAGAGTGTAGTTGCTGATCTGTTTCCATCTATTACTTGTCACGTTCAGAAGCAGTTCACAAGGCAGGTTGCATTGTTCTACCCCCTCTATAGGCGGAGATAACAGGGGTCAGGTGATTTTTCTGAAACTGAGCAGTCCTGCATAGAATCAGAGTGGGCTGACCCCACAGCCTTTATTTTATCTCAGACTGGTGGAAAGATATGTGCTTTTTTTGTTTTGTTTTTTGGCTTTTTGGTCACACCCAGCGATGCTCAGGGATTACTCCTGGTTCTGCATTCAGGAATTACTCTTGGCGGTGCTCAGGGGACCATGTGGGACGCTGGAGTAGAACACTGGTTAGCTGCAGTAAGCCCTGAGCACTGCTGGGTGTGACCCAAAACAAAAATTTCAGGGAAGAGGCTAGATAGTATAAGGGTTGATGCTTGCCAAGCCCCAAGCACTGCCAGAAGTGACTCCTGAGCACAAAGCCAAGTGTAGCCCCCAAGTACTCATAGTGTAGCCCAAAAGCCTAAGTAAAATTTTAAAAATCCAGGGTTTGCTGGAGAGAGCTCAAAGGCCTATTGCACGTGATTTGCATGCAAGAAGCTTGAGTTTGATCTCTGGCACCACATGGTACCTAGTTCACTTCCATGAAGAACCCCCAAACCAGTAGCCTCCCAGAGCATGTCTGAGTATGACCCCAAAACAAATAGGATATTATATAGTATTACTTTTTCTCCTCAATTTTCTGAAACTTTCACAATCACTGTAAAATTTTATTTCCTATTAATAAACATGTAATTTTAAATATCAATCACGGGGCAAAGGATAGAGTTCATCAGTAGAACACTTGCCTTGCATGTGTAAGGCCCTGAATTCAATTCCTGGCACCACACTGTATCACTGTATCGCTGTCAACCCGTTGTTCATCAATTTGCTCGAGTGGGCACCAGTAACCTCTCCATTGTGAGACTTGTTACTGTTTTTGGCATATCGAATATGCCACAGGTAGCTTGCCAGGCTCTGCTGTGCTAGCAGGATACTCTCAGTAGCTTGCCGGGCTCTCCAAGAGGGGCGAGGAATCAAACCCGGTCCGCCGCGTGCAAGACAAATGCCCTACCCACTGTACTATTGCTCCAGTCTGGCACCACACACACAAACACACACACCAAAAATTAAAAAAATAAATTAAGACTTTTGGGATTAACGCCCAGGAGCACTCAGGGCTTACACCTGGTGCTGTGCTCAGGAGTTAGTCTTGAAAAAGGATTGGGGGAACATCTGTGATGCCAGGAATTGAGCTGAGGTCTATATGCAAGATAAGGGCCTTACCCCTGTGCTCTCTCTTTATCCCCTATTTTTAAAAAATTTTTAGGGGACCCCCACACTTTTGAGTTTTAGCTTTGGAAACTCTAATAGTTTAATGAAAGAGCAGAGAAAAACTATTTTGTTCTCCTGGAAGAAAAAAAAGAAGAAAGCTGCTGCTGAAATACATCCAGAGCATTCTGATCTTAACCAGGTGTGCTCTCAGGAGAAAGTGTGTGTTTTGCTTTTTGTTATTAACCAGATCCTAACTGGCCTCAGTTTGCTCTAGCCTTCTTGTGCTGCCTTCGAGGATGGGGCGGTATGGAAACAGGATTAAGCATGAGGAAACTTCAAAATCACTGACACAGACTGAGACCTATCTTAGGACAAAAGGATACTTCTCCTTCGCCTCCATCTCCTGCCATCTTAAGAGAATATCTGGTAAAAGAGGAATGCAATGGAAATGTCTGCATGTCTCACACCTTAATTACATCTCTAGAGAACCCTAAAGAAAACAGAATAATGACTCCAGAGATACTCTAGTCCCTAAAACCCCTGTAGCTACACCAGACTATAAAGATGGCCTCACACCTAGCCAGATAAATATAGAACCTCACACCAGCAGCAGGAAAGATAGTGCAAGCGGGGTGGAATTTGTCTTGCGTGTAGTTGTGGCAGCTGCAATCCTGGTTGAACCCCTGGTACCACATATCCTGCAGCCAGGAGTCACTCCTGAGCCAGCAGGAGGTAAGTCCCTGAGCATCGCGAGGTGTGCCTCCCCCTTTCAATCAACCTCCCCCAAGTAAGACACACCAAAGGCTATGATTTCAGCCTTTCAATTCTAGAGGGGCGACGGGCAGGCACCTCACAGATAGAATCCCACACACAGGGATAAACTGGAAGACACAGCATGGGACCTGTCGTCTTCTGAAACCAGGCGGGCTGGAAGCCGGGGTGACCCCCCTGCACGCCACAGGGACAAAGACCCTCCAAATCCGACCTGTGTGCTCAGAGGGGTCTTTCAGGAGAGCTGGGGAAGGATGAGTCCTGTAGGACAGAGATTTCTAGAGAGAAAGACCACGAGACGGGTGGAAAGGAAGCCGTCTCGGGAGAAGGGTGAGACCAGAAAGAGACTCTCCTGTACTTCTAATCTGGGACTCTGCCCTCGCACCTCTGCCAGGGAGAGATCGCATTGGGGGTACACCCCGGCTCCGTCCCGGGTACCGCACGCGATCCCTCCTGGCGCTGGGCTGACTCCCGCGGTGGCACCTGTGGGTGTGGCCCAGACATCCCAACGACCCCCCGCCCCCGGAATAAATGCAGACAGTCATCGTGGGTGACGCAGGGGAGGGCGGTGAGCATCAACCGGGCAGGGGACCGCTGAGGCCCACAAGGCCACAACGACCGTGACCCTGGGCGACGGGAACACGGGCGGACGGGCGCACACGCCGCCAAGCTGTGCGCGACGCGAGGGGCTGACAGGAGGGAGAGCCGCGAAGATCTCCAGCACCGGCCCCGGGGACACCGGGCGGAGAAGAGCAGCCGGGCCCGCGAATTCGGCGGCTCATCTTCAGCCGGCGGGCGCCCTCTCTCGCTCGGGCGAGGAGGCGGCGCGACTCTCAGCGGAAGCGGGGCCCGCGGAGCCACAGGGCAGGGTTTCCCGGGCTGGGGCCCGGGAAGGCACCGCGGTGCCAGTCGGCACACCCAGACAGCGAAGGCGAACCTCCGAGAAAGAGAAGAGCGGGACCCCGCCACACGCCCGGGAGGGCGCCGCCGGCCGGCCGAGGAGCTTCCCCAGCCCCACAGAGGCCGCCGCAGCCGCCGCCGCCGCCGCGCGGGCGGGGCGAGAGGGCGGCGCCGGATCCGCCGGGGCGGGGCCTTGTGACACGCCGTCAGGGCCCGCCAGTCTGGCAGCCCATTGGCTCTTCGTTACCGCCCTTTTCCGGGCAGGAAACTGGTCGCGCTGCCGGAAGTCGGAGGACCCTCAGGCTGGGAGGTAGCGGCGGCGTTCAAAGCAGCGCGCCCCGACGCTGTCACTGTCGGCCGGCTTACGCACTCCGGCTTTGGCCCGAGCTAGGAGGCCCCCCGAATTCTGGCAGCCCCTTGGAAGGGCGTTGGGCCGGACCGCGAGGTCTCCAGCGCGCTGACAGAAAAGCCCCGCCCCTAGGAGCTCTCGGAAAGTTTCCCGGAGGAGGGAAGCCCCTCCGAGGTACCGCCCCGGGGCGGGGCCCGCACGCCATGGCCACGCCCCCGGGCGCCGACTCCGCGGCTCTGCGCTTCGGCGCCGCGGCCAGCTGGCACGTGGTGCGCGGACGCTGCGTGGAGCACTTTCCGCGAGTCTTAGAGTTTCTGCAATCTCTGCGCGCAGCCGCCCCTGGCTTGGTTCGCTACCGACACCATGCACGCCTGTGTATGGGCCTAAAGGCCAAGGTACTGAAGCGTATTCGAACCTGGAGCACGAAGAGCGGGGGAGGAATGGAATGGGACGAGGGGCAGCTCCGATAAGGACTGCCGCTTGGGGGTGGGAGTCACTGGAAAAGGACAGTGTGGCGATTTTGAGCCCCGTACGACTTCGCAGATGGTGGTAGAGCTGATCCAGCTGGACCGGCCCTGGGCGCAGGTTCTTAATGCCCTGCATCGCCATTTCCCCGAGTGTGGACCTGTGGTGCGGGACCCCAAAGCTGTGAGTAATCCCGAACCCCCACCCCCACACACACACACTAAAACTTGGTGCGACAGACCTGCTGCTCCTCCTGTCCCCAGGATCGTGGTGGTGTTCCCAACTTTTGGTTTCCTTACTCTGCACAGACAAAGCAGGATCTGAGAAAGATGTCAGAGGCTCAGCAAACCTTTTGCCAGCAGGTGAAGCAGCTCACAGAGGCTCCAGTGAATTTGTCTTACAAGCTGCAGGTGAGTCCTGGCGGGCCTTGAACTTCCAGTCATTTTCTCTAGTCCTTTCTTACTTGCTTCTTTTCCCACTTCAAAAGGAACTGGAACAGGAGTATGGAGAACCCTTCCTGGAAGCCATGGAAAAGCTACTTTTTGAATACCTGTGTCAGCTGGAAAAAGCACTACCTCCACTGCAGGCACAGCAGGTGGTGTTGGGGGAGGGGACAGGCAGAGGGGTGGAGTGCAGGGTGGTGGCATCAGGGCTGTTTCTTCATGTTTCTTAATCGCTCCTCCCTCTTCCTGCCTACAGCTTCAGGACACATTCAGTTGGATGCAGCCTGGAATTTCTATAACCTTGTCTTCTGCTTTGACCCAATATGCAGTGGACATGGGGTGGCCACGTTTAGGTACCAAGACTGGGAAAATTAGGAATTTGGGAGTGGGGTGCGGACCCTAATGCCTTTTGAGACAGCCCACTGGAAAGTTTATGGGTCAGAGATGAAAGAAATGGGGCTCAGTTCATCTGCTTACTGTTTGTTCTCCTGATAAGGAGCTTCACTTTTTTTTTTCCAGAGTGCTCTGTTACTGATTCCTGGAACACTTTAGAGTCCATGGAGCAGAGTCCTCCAAAACGAAGATCAGCACTCGGCAATCCTTTGCCAAAGGCCATGGCCAGTCCACACCATCCGCAGGGTCCAGTCTCAAGGAAGCACCCAGAGCCTCTGGCTGGCCACCACTTCAATCTGGCCCCTCTAGGCCGACGAAGAATTCATTCACGATGGGCTCCCAAAAGGGGAGGCCAAAAGGCACGCCCCACAGTCATGTTGCTCCCCTTTAGGAATATAGGCACAAGCCACATCCTATCTAAACCCAAGAACTTGCAGGAACGACGTGAGGAGTATGGGGCAGACCCAGCAGGTGCTGGGAGCACGAGAGCCGCCCCCACTGAGAAGTCTCAGAATCCATCCCAGACCCCTGGGGAAAGGGCCCTGAAGGAGAACCTAGTTGACCTGTTTACCTCCGAACAGAAAGAGTGAGTGGGACAGAGTTGTTCTTATCAGCAGCGCATTCCTAGCCTGCTCTCCCTTCACCCTGTCTTCTCTGCTTGCTCCCACCTCAGGAACTGCTTGGCTTGTCCCTTGGGTACCCCAACAGTGTCAGTATCACCACCTAGGGCCATGACATCAGGTGGGTATCTGGACTGGGTCAGACAGCTCATCTCTTAGGGACTCATTAGGACTTATAGAGTTTGGGGCTGGAGAGATAGCTCATTGGCCAGAGGGTGTTATGCGTGTGTGTTGGAGGCCTGGGTTCAAGCCCCGACACCAGGTGGTGCCCTGAGCACCTCCAGAAGGTGAACCCCAAGCACTGAGCTTGGAATTAATCCCCTATACCACTGGGTGTGGTCCAAACATCAGAATAAATTAAAATGATTCTTAATAAAAGTCACAGGGCCAGTGATAGTATAACAGGTATGGCATTTGCCTTATACATGGCTGACCCAGGTACGGTCCCTGGGATCCCATATAGTCTCCTAAGCCTGCCAGGATCCCTGAGCACAGCTAGGAACAAGCTTTTTTTGAGTATCACTGGGTGTAACCCCAAAACAAAAACAAATTGTTTGATGTGGCCAGAGCACTAGTACTGTGTACTTGCCTTGTACGTGGCAGAGCCAGGTTCAATCCCTAGCACTCAGTGGTTTCCCAGGCATCTCCAGGGATGATCGTTTAGTGCAGAGCCAGGAATAAGCCCTGAGTACCATCCAGTGTGGCCCCAAAACAAAAAGTACCCTTTGGGACAGAAAGTATAGTGAATAGGGCACTTAAATCACAAGCAGCTGATCCAGGATTGATCTCTGGATACCACATACAATCCCCAGAGTCTGCCAAGAGAAAGCCCTAAGCAAGGCCGGGTGTGGCCCCAATAAACAGAAAAACTTATGACATGCAATTTTTTCCTACAGTGTGTCCTTCACCTGCATGCAGCTCTTCCATTACAATAGGGGACCTGGTTTTGGACTCTGAAGAGGAAGAAAAGGTGAGTAGGAAGGAAGAGGAAGATGGGGAAGGTCCTGAGCAGAGTAAAAGTGAAACCCACATGTTTCAGGATGTGCCAGGCTTAAGGAGTGGTTTCAGGTGATGATAGGTTCTCCCTAATCCATTCTCTGCAGGAGTGTCTGGAAAACTATCAGAAGACAAAGTTTAACACCCTGATCCCCACATTCTCTGAATACCTCCCCCCTTTCCCATAATTCTAGACACCTATGATAGAAAGGAATGCCCCTGCACTTTACCTGTTTCCTTTTTCCTTAATTCTGTACAAGTTATGGAAAGTCAAGTTAACCTGACTGTAATGCTTGGTAATTAAATTTTGATCTTTTATAAAAACGGTCGTGGTGTGAGAAAGGGGGAATTAAGGCTTCTGTCAATCAGGACAGGTCACTTCTTAAAAATGGCATTGGTCTCTCCAGGGCTGGAAAAATCTTTTTTTTTTTTCCCCTTTGGTTCTTGGGCCATACCCAGCAACTCTCAGGGGTTACTCCTGGTTCTACACTCAGGAATCACTCCTGGCAGTACTTGGGAAACCATATAGGATGCCAGGGACTGAACCCTGGTTGGTCACGTGCAAGTCAAATGCCCCTATCCTCTGTTCTAACATTCTAGCTCATTTTCTTTTTCTTTTTCCCTTTCCTTGAAAAGTGCTGTTTCAATATGCCTGGAGGGTGACCAGGGCTAAAAGTCTGCAAGAGAAACATCCTTGGTAGCTCTGCAAACTAATTCTGTGTTGGATGCCAGACTTACTTTGCAAATTCTGGTGCTACCCTGAGGCTGGTATGAGAATGGGGTACTCTGTCACCTCACTGTGCTGCTAGGCCAGTGTCCACTCTGCTTGCTGCAGCATTCAGATGCCCGCCAAGTACAAAAAAGCCCCACGATCACTTTAGTCATTGGGATTTCTCTTTATTGAGGGACTCAATGTGTGAACATGTCCTCAGAGAACCTATCTACTTAATAAAACATGATTCTAAGAGCCTACCTCTTCCAGACCAAGGTCAGAGAAAACCCTTTTTTTCCCTTTGAATCTTGCGGGTGCTGGCTCCCCGGGTTCTCACTTGGCCAGCTTCGTTTTCTTAGCTTGTCTTGCTTCCTTTGTGTTCGTGGCCCTGGGCACTTGGAGAGAAATAACTTCAGGAAGCCCTCAGGAGAGGCCAGGAAATCACAAAGTAATAAGTAGTTGCTGGGACCAGTGAAGGGTCCATTTGGGGGGGCCCTGTGGTGGAGTGCTGGTGCCATGGGCGGGCAGGGAGAGTCCGAGTCTAGCTCTCCTCACTGAAGATGGGATTCACTTGCTGGGTGACGCGAATGAAGGTGGTTCTGCGGCTGAGCTCCCTGAGCTTCGCTGCTCCCACGTAGGTGCAGGTGGAGCGGATGCCTCCCAGGATGTCCCGGATGGTGTGTTCCACAGCCCCTTTAAAGGGCACCTCCACCGTCTTTCCCTCAGAGGCCCTTGCAGGAGGAAAGACTCTCTTAGCTTTCCTTCCAGGATTCCTTAAGTCTGCCATCTCCTACATTAAGCCCTAGCTGACCACTTTTCTCTCAAGACTATACCATCTGTTTCCCAGCAGACACCCTACCTATTCAGATTCCCAAGACCTTTCCACTCCTGGGCTGCCACACATACCTGTACTCGGCCACACCCCCAGCATACTTCTTCATGGCCAGCTCAGAACTCATGCCATAGAAGAGCTTGAACTTCTTCCCGTCCCTCTCAATGAGCTCGCCACCTGACTCGCTGTGTCCGGCAAGCATGCCACCCAGCATCACGAAGTCAGCACCAGCCCCTGCCAGCATTGAGGGGGGAAAAGACAAATCTGGTCCAGGTGCTTCATAATCACTCAGGAGCAAGCAAATTCCAAGTCCTGATATAGGGCCATAACCCCTCATTTTGTTTCCTAAGCTGGCCCACAACCCACCACTTTGTCCAGTCCACTACTTCTCAGTGGGCCTGCTTTCCCCCAGAATTAGAAATGAGCCCCTGCTCTGGACAGTCCCTAGGAGGCTGGCTTCTGCTCTGTCCACTTTGCTGCTTTTGCCTTTTTGTCTTCACTGTGACTCCAAAACTCACTTAAATTTCCCCAAGTCCCCAACTTTAGTGTGATCCAGGACCTCATAGGGAACTGGGCAACGTGCAGACTGGTGCCCCGATCCCCAGAGCAGGATCTTGTGGGTCATGAGTGGTGGGTGGGGCCTGGGCATCTCTATGATTCTGCAGCCCAGGGGCAGGTAGTGATGGCCCTGGACCACACTTGCATGGCCTAGAGCAGAGTCTTAGGACTGCCCCTTAGCTTGCCTAAGACACCACGGGTTTTAGGAACATGTTAGGGAAAAGTTTTGCTGAGTCTCTCCTTGCCTGATCCTACACCCTCAAAGATGACTCTTCCTCTTCTATAGGAGCCTATTTCTGTGTCCCTGCAACAGCCTTACCAAAAGCCTTAGCCACATCCCCGGGACAGCAGCAGCCTCCATCCTGCAAAGTAAGGAGCACTGTGAAGATTCAGTATGGGTTTGCTAAGCCTGGTTAGCAATGGCCAGCCTCACAGCTGGTCCACTCTACCACGGCCTCCATCCCCAGGACCCGAGCTGAGGCTCTACAGTGCCCTGCCCTGAGCCTTACTGAAATGATGTGGCCTTTGAGGCCATGAGCGGCATCTGCACACTCCATCACTGCACTGAGCTGTGGATAGCCCACCCCAGTTTTCTTCCGGGTGGTACACACGGAACCTGAGAAGAAAGACAGTAAAGTACTCTGCATGCGTGTGTGTGCCCCAAAAAGAGCACAGTGCCCCACTTCCCCACCCACACTCCCAGGAACCAGTTTACCTGGTCCAATTCCTACTTTGATGATGTCAGCCCCTGAGAGGATGAGCTCTTCCACCATTTCTCCTGTTACCACGTTTCCTGCCTGAGACAGAGTCGTCAAAACAGCATTCTTAGTGGCAGATGTGGATAGGGGTTTGCGTGCTTTTATAAATAACATGTCTGGACCAAAACACTCTAGCAGTATTACAAAGAAGGATACTTGGGTGCCCTCTACTGGGCCCTCTGCAGCTTTCACACTAGCCACTTGGAGATTCTGCTTCCAGGCTAGAGGTGGTGTATCTTAGGGTGGTGCCCTAAGGTTAGGCAGGAGCCTAACTCAGCGGAAATCTGATTTATTGTAGGTGTATTTCCCTCTCCCTGCCAGGAGCTGTTATGTCATGAAATCTCTTGCTGCAGGGGAATGGGAAGACAGGGTAATATATGCTAATGTAAACAAAGCTTTATTTGCTTTTGATGTACAATACAGAGATAACCCTCAATGCTGTGAAGAGAATGAGCCATGTCATCATCCCACTAAGCTTATAATAAAATGCTATTTCATGTGGCCCTTCTTTGCATGTCCGTTTCAGTGGGTGTATGCACAGGTACCCCACCGTCTGTCCAACACTCAGTTGTTCTGACATGGTTTGCTGAATGATGTTGGGGATGCAGCATTTACAAAGTATGAGTCAAGGGGCAGAGATGGTTAACTATAATGACTAAGAAATAAACATTTCTGTATGAAACTATGGAGAATCACCCAGTGATATACTTAAGTGAACTAAGAAAGTCCTAACGCAGCAGAGAGATGAACTGATTAAAAAAATAATAATAATTAAAAGTGGCCTGAAAGTGGAAAAAGAACTAGATCAGTTACAGGTTAACCAACATACCATTATGGTGTGTTCCGGGAAGCGCTTCCGCACATCCTTCACAAACTCAACAAAGTGTTCAGAGTAGCCATTGGCTACATCCAGGCAGATGTATTTCACCTGCGGAATAGCTTCCAGTATCTGTTCCAGCTGTTCAAAGTCAGAAGAGCCTGTGCCTGAGCTGGCAGCCAGATGCTGTGGGAGCAACAGGGCCATTGGCATAGGAGGCATTAGAAAGTCTACGGCATAGGGGCCGGAGCGATAGCACAGCGGGTGGGGCGTTTGCCTTGCACGCGGCCGACCCAGGTTCGATCCCCAGCATCCCATATGGTCCCCCAAGCACCGCCAGGAGTAATTCCTGAGTGCAAAGCCAGGAGTAACCCCTGAGCAGCGCTGGGTGTGACCCAAAAAGCAAAAAAAAAAAAAAAAAAAAGAAAGTCTACGGCATATTATAGATGACCTGATGAGCAGTCAGTGGGAGAGAAGCTCTGGTCCCCAGGGAGCAAACAAAAGGTTCCTGGTATAAGGAAGAGGTCAAGGCAGGCCCAGTGTTACCTCCAAGCAGTCAGGATTCTGGCCAGCAAACTCTTTCCACTGTTCAAGGTTGTAGTGTTTATGGACAGCAGTGAAGAGAGAGAACTGGGGAGAAGAAAGAGAGCTCTTTACTAGGTCCCCCTTTTCTAGAAATAGATTTTCTCCCTCTTCCATCTTAGGGAGAAAAGCGTAAACTTGGAAAGGGCACTGAAGATATTGATGGTTGAGCTGGAACTTGGGAGTTAAACCGATAATTCTCCCTACAAATCCTACTGGGCTTTGTATCACAAACACTTATCCAGCACTCCTTCTAAAATCCTCAGACTGGATCTCACCTGTCCTCCGGTGAAAAGGACAGGATGCTTCTGGGTGCAAGGACATAAGACATTCAAGAGGTCAGAGCCACTGCCGGCCAGTACTGAATCAGCACTTGCTATGGCTCCTTGCATGGTACTAATTTTGGGAGTAACTTCTGGCTCATTTTGCAAGCAGTAATTCAGTTTTAAATCCTCACACACAAAAAAAAGGTAATGAGGCCTTAAGATTAATAGAATAAAGTGCTACTCCAGTCCTCCACTTCCACGGGAGTAAAGGACAAATTTTCTTAAAATAGAACTAATCTGAAAAGTATTTCATTTAGCGAATTTCAAGGATATAATGATTCTTCAGGCCTGTATTCCCGGGCTCAGCAAACTGCAACCAATAACCTGAGACTTTGAGAAAAGCTTTCGAAATCTACTGTGAATGCTGCTGCTTTGGAAGTGCAGACATAGGCCAAAGAGGTAGTGCAGGGGTAAGGTGCTTGCTTTGCATCTCAACACTTCAATTTTTTTTTTTTTTTTTTTGCTTTTTGGGTCACACCCGGCAATGCACAGGGGTTACTCCTGGCTCTGCACTCAGGAATCACCTCTGGTGATGCTCAGGGGACCATATGGGACGCTGGGATTCGAACCTGGGTCAGCCGCATGCAAGGCAAAAGCCCTACCCACTGTGCTATTCCTCCAGCCCCTCAACACTTCAATTTTATCCGAGTACCACATATGGTCCCCCGACCACTGCCACGGGTCACTGTCACTCCTGAGCACAGAGACAGGAATAGCCACTGAACACTACCAATCCCCCCCCAGCCCTCCAAATAAAAGTGCAGACACTGGGGCTGGGGAGACAGATGGAGATCATGACTTGCATGTGGGAGGCCTAGACTTGATCCCCACATGGTCCCCTGAGCACTTCCAGGAGTGACCCCAAAGAAACAAAGTGCAGACTTGCAAAGGGTTCCAGAGACCCCTTTAGCTATTTAAAGGCTAAGGCACATGCCTGGCATGCTCAGGACCCCAAGTTCAATCCCGAGCACTAAATGACACGAGTACCACTGGGTGTAACTCTGGTGGCCTCAGAGCACTGCTGGGGTGGCCCTGATAGCCCTAGCACTGCTAGACCCGAGTACCAAACTCAGGCCAGTAAAGTAGGGCCAGTATCACTGGAGTGGCTATTGGTCCCCACTAACACTACTGGGGTGGCTCTACTTCCCACCCAAGAAAAGTGCAGACATGCAAACAAATGAGGGCACTTGACGAGCTAGCATAAGCCTTAAAATTGACATGAAATCAGGGAAGCCATTAGCCAACAGTATGGAAGTGCCACTGCTCTACTCAGATCACCTTCATTCATACTATTAGCAAAAGCTGGCACTGAATTCTCTCTCAGTAACTCTGCTCTCGCTATGCTGACAAAGAAAAACCACTCTAGGAGGTTGGCTGACCTGGGAGCAATATCAGCACAGTGTGGCATGATGAGCACATCAATTATATAGCAAGTCAGAGATCAAGAAGATGCTTCACGCATCCAACCTTTTAATTAGCATTGTGAGACTTGGCTCCATCTCTAAAATCTGATTTCTTTAGGACTCATCAGCAGTACTGAGTGAAAATTCATTCTTAACATAAAGCATCATGACAAGGTCCTTATATTACAGCATGTCTGTTAATGCTGAAGATGCCCCCTTCCCCAGTGCCACTGGATATGGCAAGCAGGCAACAGCAGGATCCCTAAGTAGACAGTGAATGACAGCAGCAATAAGCTACCACAACGGCATAACTGTCAACATCAGAAAAAGATGGCAGACATTCCACAAAGACTTACAGCAATTGAAAAGGAAAATGAAGTCCTTAAGGCTAACAGCCACAAGCGGTAGCAGAATCCATCAAGCAGGGCTACATGGATTAATCAGAAGAGTGGATTTATTCTCAGAGTACCTTCTCAGCTACAGGTATAGAAGCGGGTACTATTACTGACAGGAGCCGCATCTTCCAGTGTGTAAGGGAACAATACCCTCTACATAACAGTGTTCCATTTGGGCATATCCCAGGAACTCCCAGGAACCTAGGACTTAAATTAGAGGAAGATTTTTTTTTTTTGTACAAAACGAAATTTTAACAAGCTTCTTTCTAGGATCTTTGAGTTTGAAATTTTTTTGAGTGCTCAAACTACAGTTTCTGGTAGTCTGACCAATAGCCACTCCAAAACAGTGAATGCACTGTGTCCTGCACGGGGCTGTAGGGGAGGGATGTGGATGTGAGTGACTTGGAGGGGGTGAGCAGGCTGTGTGTTGAAAATCTCGCAGGGTGTGTAAACTGCTGGACAGGAGAAAAGGGAAAGTTATGCTTCTATATTAGAAAAAACGAAGACAAAGTCGAACTCTGAATTCTCACTATCACAGACGGCCTTTGAACTGAGAAGTTAAAGAGGCCTCATTGCTGGCCTTATTATTGTTCACTGCGAGAGTACTGACCTGGGGTGGGGGGTGAGGATGCAGACACCTCTTCGACCAGCCCCAGAATGACATCCGCTGAGGAAAGGGCATGAATGAAATCCTACCTTACAGAGAGCCTTGGCCATCTCAAAGGTGCCTACAGTGTCCATATTGGCAGCGATGACTGGGATCCCAGTATACGTCTGTTTTGAGTTGCGAAATGTAAAGGATCTTGTGAGATCCACCTGCAGATATGAAGAGTGCAGATATGAACAAACATTTTATTCATCCACAACACACATACTACCTGAGGGCGAGAGCCAGGAATATTGCTCAGTCCTCCCCAGCAGTAGCTGGAGTCAAGAAAGCGCCACCAGAGCAGCAGACTCACTTCACTTCGTGACTTCAGGGTGCTGCGCTTGGGCCTCAAGAGGACATCTTTGAAGTCCAGTTTGATGTCGTTGTCAATGTGAGGCATGCTGGGAGCCAAGGGGTAACAGGGAACCTGAAGTCAGAAGGGAGGAAAAATCAGGAGTGGGGCTGGACCTAGTCTTCTCTTAGTCTTTAACTGAATGCCTCATTTGGGCTGGTGGCAGGGTTTATCTCTCTCCTGGCTTAAAGTTCGAAAGGGCAGGGGCTGGTGAGATAGTACAGTGTGTAGATCACCTTGCAGGAGGCGAACTCAGGTTCAATCCCTGGCACCACATAGGGTCACCACCCCCCACCCCAGCTACTCTAGGAGTGATCCCTTAACATAAAGCAAGAAGCCCTGAGCACCACTGGATGTGGTCCCAAAACAAAACAAGTGAGAAGACAAAAATTAGATGATTTAATTATAGACAATTTCCCCACAAAACAACAGTGTACACATTCCTTCCCACTGCTCGCAGAACACTCTAAATATAGAGAATATGTTAGGGCACAGGACAAACTTCTCAGTAAGTTTATGAATACCCGAAATCATTTCAAACATCTTTTCAGATCATAAATCAACCAAAAAAAGGCAGGGGGGCAGATACCACAAGCTGATGGTGAAAAATCAACACACTACTGAAACTATTAGGTCAACAAGATCAAAAGTAAAGACAAAAACAAAAAAATCCCACATTTTTGTTTAAAAAAAAAAGTAAAATAAAAAATAACTCAAGGGGCTGGAGCAATAGTACAGTGTGTAGGGCATTTGCCATGCATGTGGCTGACCTGGGTCCAATCCTTGGCATCCCATATAGTCCCCTGAGCATCACTAGGTGTAATTCCTGAGTGCAGAGCCAGGAGTAACCCCTGAGCATTGTCAGGTGTGACCCAAGAAGACAAAAAAAACTCCAAAAAACTGGAGACGAATTAGAGAGAGTGTACAAAGGGCAGGGTGTTTGCCTTGCACACCACTGACTAGGGTTCAATAGCAGCACCTCATATGGTACCCCAAGCGTGCCAAGAGGGATTCCTGAGCACAGTCAAGGGTAACCCCTGATCACCATCGGGTTATGGCCCCAAAACCAAACCAAAAAAGGGAAAAAATGCATATCTTGAAATTAATGAAAATGACTACTCGTGAGAACCTATGGCATACAGGAAATGTAGCCCTGTGAAGAAATTAGGAAACGAGAAAAAAAAAATCAAGAAAAAATGTTAATTTCACTAAAGAAACCAGAAAAAAATAAGCAAACCCAAAAGTCAAGATAGGAAATAACAACTATAATAGAAATTAATAAATGGAGAGCAAAAAGACAATTCAAAGGTCAACAGGGACTGGAGTAGTAATACAGCAGGTAGGGACACTTGCCTAGCACACAGCTAGCTGACTCAGACTCAATCCCCAGCACCACACACGGTCACCCAGTCCAGCAGGAGTGATCCCTTAGTGTAGAGCCAGGATTAAATCCTGTGCACCCATGGGTGTGGCCCCAAAACAAAAAACAAAATCAAAAAATCAACAATACCAAGAGCTGGTTCTCTGAAAATGTAAACAACAAAACAGATAAACTTTTAACCACAGAGAAGAGGAAACACTAAAATTTTCAGAACCCAAAGAGAAGCTATAAAAGCACAGAAACACAAAGGATCAAAGAGTTTTGTAAACAGTGATACAACAACAAAATGGACAATCTGGAAGAAATGGACAAATGCAGGGGAATATGCAACATCCCAAGAGTGAATCAGCAAGAAACAGACAACCTGAAGAAACCTATCAAAATGAGGGCATGAAACTAATCACAAGTTCTCCCACACTGTGACTTAACTAGAAAATGCCACAAAACTTTTTGTTTGGTTTTGGGCCAGACCCCACAGTGCTCAGTGGCTGTTCCTGGCTCTCAGTTCAGGGGTGCTCCCGGAAGTGCTTTGGATCAAACAGTGCTGGGGATGAAACGCAGGATGCACTGAGCCCACTGAGTGATTGCGCTAGTCGCCACCAAGGTGCTTTGGGCTTACTCTTGGCTCTTAGCTCGGGGATCACTCCTGGTGGTACCTGGGACCATATGTGACATCAGGGATTGAACCCAGGTCAGCCACATGCAAGGCAAGTGCCTTATTCAATGCACTCTTTCTCCAGACCACCCACCAAAGTGTCACAGAAGAGGTAATACCTATTTTTCTCTATCTCCTCTGTAAAATTGAAAAGGAGGGTAGAGGTAAGGGACTTTGGACTAATGGTGGAGGGATCCTAGCACTCACTCTGGTGGTGGGCAGAGGATAGAAGCACTGCTGAAATACAACACTGGTACAGAGAATAGTAATATTGGCGGGGGGGGGGGGGGTCAGGGGGAGAGAGGGAGAGAAACAGAGAGAGAGAGTGAGAGAGAGAGACACACACACACACACACACACACACACACACACACACATACACACAGAGGTAGAGCACTCAAAGGGCCGAGCACACGTTTTGCTTGAGGGAGGCTCAGGTTCAACTTGCATCACCACATGGTCCCCTAAGCACCACCACGTGGTGGTCAAAAAAAACAAAACTCATGTGTTAACATCATGTGGGATTTATTCCAAGGACCCATGACTATTTCATCATGCACAATGACACATCACATCAGCAAAAGGAAGGATAAAGGACAAGAATCACAAGACTGAGCCAGGGAGATACTCAAGTGGTAGAGCACCACCAGATGTTGCCCCATAAAAAAAAAAAAATCACTGGAGAGGCTATAGTGACAGTACAGCGAGTAAGGCACTTGCCTTGCATGCGGCTGACTGGGGTTTGGTCCCTAGTACCCTATACCTATCCCGAGCATTGCCAGGAGTCATCCCCGAGCACAGAGCCAGGAGCAGACTCTGAGCACAGCCAGGTATGGCACAAAAAAACAATTTTTAAAAAAATCACTGGAGGGGCCAGAGAGCTAGTATAGAGATTAAAGTGCTGGACTTTGGGCCGAAGCGATAGCACAACAGGTAGGGCGTTTGCCTTGCACGCGGCCGACCCGGTTCTACCCCCAGCATCCCATATGGTCCCCCAAGCACCGCCAGGAGTAATTCCTGAGTGCAGAGCCAGGAGTAACCCCTGGGTATCGCTGGGTGTGACCCAAAAAGCAAATAAATAAATAAGTGCTGGACTCTCTTGCAGGCCACCTAGATTCACATCCCCAGCACCACTACTAGGGTCATTCCTGAGCACCACCAGATGTCACTGTATCACTGTCATCCCGTTGTTCATCGATGTACTCGAGCGGGCGCCAGTAACATCTCCATTCATCCCAGCCCTGAGATTTTAGCAGCCTCTCCTCACTCATCTTTCCCAACGATTTGAGGCTCTTTCAGGGTCAGGGGAATGAGACCTGTTATTGTTACTATCTTTGGCATGTCGAATACGCCATGTGGAGCTTGACAAGCTCTGCCGTGTGGGCGGGATACTCTCCACCACCAGAGGTACCAAAAACAAAAAAAAAAATTGTGAGGCCAGAGATATTGTAAAGGAATAAAGGCACATCTCTGGCATGCAGCCAGCCATGATTTAATTTCTGACCCACCTTGTTCTTCCAAGCAATGCCAGATGCAGCCTTGAAGACCCCCAAACATCACCAGGTGCATCCCTGAAGGCCTCTGAGCATCATCAGGTGTGATTCTCACCAGGTGCATCCCTGAAGGCCTCTGAGCATCATCAGGTGTGATTCTGGATGCCCCTGAGCAGGGTATCCTCATTATCCAGCATCCCCGGGCCCTTGAATTGGTCCACCAGTGCAATTGGCTGAGAAATGCCAGGAAGAGTCCCTGGGTTTCCTGAGCACACTTGAGAGGAACTTCCCCACAAAAAAAACAAAAAACAAAAAACACTAGGTTCAATCAGCACTGCAAAAAAAAAAAAAAAATACAATGATAGGGGCTCCAGCAGGTAGGGTGTTTGCTGTTCATGCAGCCAACCTGGATTAGATCCCCAAAGCCCCATATGGTCGCCTGAGTCACCTGAAGTGATCCCTGAACAGCAGAGCAGGGTAAGCCCTGAACACTGCTGGGTATGGCAAAAAATATATATAAAAACCCAACCCAGAAATAAATATATATGATTACAGAGCTAGGGAGATAGTACAGAGGGTAAGCGTACTTGCCTTGCACGTGGCTAACCCAGGTTTTATCCCTTCCTAAACTCACCAGGAGTAATTCCTGAGTGCAGAGCCAGGAGTAAACACCCCTGAGCATCACCAGGTGTGGCCCCAAAACAAAACCGAAAAACAAACATACAAGATTATCTCAACAGATACCAAAAAAAGAAAAAAAAAAGCACTTACAAGAAAGATTCAACATCCTTTCATGATTAAAAAATAAAATTTAAAACAGGCATATAGGATGTACCTGGACAACAGCCATATATCACAAACCCACAGCCGACATCAGAAAAGAATATCCACTTTGCTCATTTAACCACTACCTGTGTGGGAAGTCCTAGTAAGAGCAACTGGACAAGGGCCACGTGTGAGAGGAAATGATGGAATATCATTAGCTACAGAGGACATAACATGTGAAAATGTCTCATAGACTCCAACAAAAAGCTGTGTAAAATTTAAAAAAAAAGGGCTGGAGGACAGCTTGATGGACCAATTACAGAATCTGCCTGCTAGAACCATGGATTGATCCTGGCACCCAACAACCTCCCAAATACTGTCATGAGCAACACCCCAGCACAAAGCTGGGAGTAGCCCCCTGAGTGCTGCTGCAGTGGCTGCCAAACCAAAAACTAAACTGGCAGGCTAAAATACTAATATGCAAAAATACATTGTATTTCTATACATAAATGATGAATTATTAGAAAGAAAATTCATAAAAACTGCATCAAATAAAAAGAGAAACCATTTACAACTGCATCAAAAAGAACTAATTTTAGAGCAAAACAACAACTTAAGTCTGTAAAAAATGTGCTGGTGCACTGTTCAAAGCAGAAACAACCCAAGTGCCTGAGAACAGACGACTGGTTAAAGAAACTATGACATCTACATAACGGAATACTATGCAGCTGTTAGAAAAGATGAAGTCATGAAATTTGCTTATAAGTAGATGGACATGGAGAGTATCATGCTAAGTGAAATGAGTCAGAAAGAAAGGGACAGAATAAAATGACTACATTCATTTGTGGAATATAAAATAACATAATATCAGACTAACACCCAAGGATAGTAGAGACAAGGGCCAGAAGGATTGCTCCACGTTCTGGAAGCTTGCCTCATTTGCTGGGGGAAAAGGCAGCTGGGATAGAGAAAGGACCATTAAGTCAATAATGGCTGGAGGAATCACTCGAGATGGGTGATAAGTGCTGAATGTAAATTAAGGACCAAATACGATGGCCTCTCAGTATCTGCATTGCAAACCATAATGCCCAAAGTAGAGAAAGAATAAGAAGGAAGGTGCCTGCCATAGAGGCAGGGGGTGGGATGGGGTGGGAATTGCAGAGGGATACTGGGAACATTGATGGTGGAACAGGCACTAATGGATGGATGGTTGTTCGCTCATTGTATGACTGAAACTCAATCATGAAAGCTTTGTAACTGTATCTCACCGTGATTCAATTAAAAAAAAAAAACATGCTGGCTACCAATGAGTAGGGGTAGGGGAAGGAGGGATAGAGAGAATCAATTTGTATGACTGGTGGTAGGTGCCATACATGTTTCAATATAAGTATATACTTATAAATACCCGGACTGGAGCAATAGCACAGTGGGTAGGGCGTTTGCCTAGCACACGGCCAACCCAGGTTTGATTCCTCTGTCCCTCTCAGAGAGCCCATCAAGCTACCAAGATTATCCCACCCGTACGGCAGAACCGGAAAGCTACCCATGGCGTATTAGATATGCCAAAAACAGTAACAACAAGTCTCACAATAGAGACGTTACTGGTGCCCGCTCGAGCAAATCAATGAACAACGGGACGACAGTGCTACAGTGCTACATATATATATATAGTATATTCCTTTAATATAATCAACATGTATATAAGCACTTATACAAGTATATTAGCACATATATTATACAATATAAGTATATATACCTACACTCATATTGAAATATGAAGCTGTACTCCTAAATTTTATACAGCATAGAAAATAAATATAACTTTTATTTGGGGGAGTAAGTCATACCTAGTTGTGCTCAGGGCTTCCTCTTGGCTCTCTGCTCACTCCTGGTGATCACTTCCGGTAATGCTTAGGGGATCATATGTGGTACTGGGGATCTAACTCTGGTTAGTTGTACACATAGTAAGTGCTTCCTTACCTGCTGTACAATCTCTCCAACCCTACAACTGAAATCTTTTAAAAGAATACAGTGGAGGGCTGGAGCAATAGTACAGCGAGCGGGTAGGGTTGCTTTGCATTCCAGCCAACTTCAAGTCAATCCTTCGGCCTGACTATGGTCCCCTGAGCACACCAGAAATGATCCATGAACACAGAGCCAGGAGTAAGTCCTGAGTACTGCTGGGTGTGGCCCTAAAATGAAACAAAACAAAATTTTAGTATTTGAGAAGGGATATTTTGGGTGTACCTGGTGATGTTTGGGTGCTATTACATGTCCTGTGCTTAGGGGTCACTTATGATACTAAAGGACCCATGTAGTGCCACGATTGAACCTAAACCTCCTGCATGCAAAGCATGTGCTCAGCACTTTGAGCTATCTCTCCAGCCCCTGATACACAAAAACCATAAGACACTGAGAGAAACAAAAGACACATAGAGATGGACCCAAGGGAGTTCTGTATTTAGGATTAAAAGCATTAACATAATTTAAATGTCTATATTAAAGGAATATACCGATTCAATGACATTTATAAAAATCCCAATAATCTGCTTCACAATAATGCAACAAAAATCATAAACTGTATTTAGAAC